>NC_141543.1:95675000-96425000 GCF_021556685.1 Rattus norvegicus
CTGGCTACATGGCCAAGTTATTTGTAAATATAGTTTGAGTCTGAGTCTTATTTTTGGGAACCTGGGGCTGGGAGGAAGAACGACCAAACTTTTACAAGTAGCACCCGACACGGGGCATAGAACCAAACTAACCTGAGATAACTTTCCAGAGAGAGGTACCAATTCTCCCCGAAAACAAAACAGCTTTCTAGCTCTTTCTCTTTAAGAAAAAAGGCCGGGGAGTGGGGGTGGGGTTGGGGGTGGGGGACGATTTAAAACTCTTTTGAAAGAAGGCCCTGCTTTTTAGAAGGCTGCTGCTAAGGAGCGCCTAGGCCTGTGAAGAGCAGGTACGGATCAGGAACTCGTGCCAACCTGTCATGGGTCCAACAGCCCAATGCACGCTCACATAACTAAAGGCCTAGAGCTGTGCAAAGAGGCAACCAGACTGAGTACCACTGCTGCGAGAGGATCGTGCAAGCTATGGTGCTCCAGGCACAGCATCGGTGGAAAGGAATATAAAGGCTCCAACCCCCTCCTGCTATGGACCCACACTACCTTTGTGGAGTGGGCAGAGGCCAGAGGCTCCAACCTAAGACAACAGAGCAGGACATATGGGCTTGGGATTGTTGGTGGGCAGGAACCCCAAGATGGCAGGCTGCAAACGCTCAGAGCCCCGATAGCAAAACTGCCTAGGGAGCTCCCACAACATTAAAGTCAGGAGGAACCCCTCTGCTGATAGATAGAGCCGCTTGCAAAAACACGCTCTGAAATTCAAAATGGCATATTTTTCCTTTATGTACGTTTTTGCTTAATATTAATTAGGAATGTTCTTAGTAATTTAAACAATAAATACACAACAATCTTACATTTATATAAAGAAAAGGGAATGTAGATATATTTATCCACATACAGCATGTTTATAATTTCAATTGGAAAGATAATGCTTTTTCCATTGCTAAAAAGCATTTTGCCCTAGGGAAGCTATATTCTGCTGGTCTGTGTAAGGACCCAGGGCTAGGGTGGGATGGGGCTGTTTGTTTCTATTGCCCCAGGAGAAGAAAGACATTCAACTAGGGAATCCAGAGACCACTGGACAAGAGAAACATCTAAAGGATAAGACCGTCAAGCTTATTAACTGGATCACACATTAATTGTCAGCTTGGCAATACAGAATACAAATGCTACAGCCAGTATTCTTAAGACTAACCAATTTCCCAGTTTTCTTGGGTCCCCAAAAAGGAATTCCACGTCCAAAAATCAACAGGAAGCAATTATAAGAAGACCATTATCCCAATCTCTTACATCGTGGTAGATGGTTTTGGTCATTTTATGAGTTATAGATATATTATTGTCCTTTAATGGGATAGTTACAAATATTTATGGTCTTGGACAGGAAGGAAACAAAATAGGAAGCTTAGACTCCGGGATTTCTATCTTTCTTTCCCTTTTCTCTATCCTTTTTTTTCTTTCTTAGGTGAGGGGAAAGAGGTTGAGAAGAAATAGAAGGAGATATAGAATTATGTAGAAATAACAGAATAAAGGGATTATTGAAGCCACTCTTCAACTAAGTTATACTATTCTCAAATGAGGTCATTTTTGTTTACAGTGATATGGATTATTGTATAATGATACAGATTTAAGGTTTCCATTGGGATAATCCTTTGTATATTGATACAAACTTTAAGGTAATTTTGTTACCAAATAATGTGTGCATGTTTCAAGTCTGGTATAAGTGTTATGCCTTTGCAACTCATTCAAAAATGCAAGGTTTAGTCCTAGTCTTTTTTTTTTTTTTTAAGATTTATTTATTGTTTATTTCATGCATGTGAGTACACTGTCGCTGTCTTCAGACACACCAGAAGAGGGCATCAGATCTCATTACAGATGGTTGTGAGCCACCATGTGGTTGCTGGGAATTGAACTTTGGACCTCTAGAAGAGCAGTCAGTGCTCTTAACCGCTGAGCCATCTCTCCAGCCCAGTCCTAGTCCTTTTAATAGCTGCTGTCCCAAACTGTTAGGAATGGTTAAGAAATACAAGTTAAGGGTCAGGCAATCAAACTCATGGTCATGTCAAATACTACTACAAATTTTCACAGAAATAGGCATCCTGGGGCTGGGGATTTAGCTCAGTGGTAGAGCGCTTACCTAGGAAGCACAAGGCCCTGGGTTCGGTCCCCAGCTCCGAAAAAAAGAACCAAAAAAAAAAAAAAAATAGGCATCCTGGGTATTAAACAGGTAGTAATTAGCTAGAAATAGGCAACATTTGCTTGTTCAGGTATGCTATGAATAGAGAGATGGTCTTTAGAATCCTCAGACATCCACAGAATATGGTATTTTTTAGTAATTTAAGGCTTTTTTTTTTTTTTGCTTCCCTCTTTTTTTTTTCTTTTTTTCGGAGCTGGGGACCAAACCCAGGGTCTTGCGCTTGCTAGGCAAGCGCTCTACCACTGAGCTAAATCCCCAACCTCTCCTTCCCTCTCTTCTCCCTCTCTTACCTCCACACCCTTGCCTCCACCATCCTAATAAACTGTTCTACATGGAGAAAAAAAAAGTTGTTTTTTTTTTGACATTGAGACATGTCAGCTCCTGGCAGCACCACGTTCGACTTGAAGAAGATGGCGAACATTGAAGGACCCCCATTTGGAGATGGCTTTATTTGTGGCAAGCTAGCCACCGGGCAAAGAAAATCTCCTAACTTCATTTGTAGACCGAATGCTGTCCCAAAAGGACAAACAGACTCAGGGAGGTTAACTGCCAAGCTCTGCCATGACAGGGTGAGCAAGTCTTCCATAATTCCCACTTCATAAAATGTCTGTCAGAGGCTGATGATCTAATGTTTTATAATACAGAGTAGCTGTCCAGAACAGTCAGATAATATTTATTTCCTTCTCCAGTCTCTGATGGGGTTGAAGACTAGATAGTTATAGTCTCACAATTCAACTTAAGTTGTTTAGGACTTCAGAAGATTTTTTTTAAGGCCTAAGAAGATGTTTTTAGGATAGTAATACAAGTTAGGATAGAAAACAGTTTTGATACAGAACTTTAAACTCACCAAGATAGGAGAGATGATAAAAGAATGTATCTAAGTTACCAAATATGAATGGACTGGACATTATGAATGTAAATCTTTTCTTTTTTTTTTTCTTTTTTTTTTTTTCAGAGCTGGGGACCGAACCCAGGGCCTTGCGCTTGCTAGGCAAGCGCTCTACCACTGAGCTAAATCCCCAACCCCATGAATGTAAATCTTAATAGTTTTCATCATTATCTCATAATTGCTATTATTGTAGCATTCAATTTATAGAGGAATGTAAAAAAGCCTTTCATTGTACTCAAAGGTGGAATTAAGAGAGAATATCTCATGTCTATGTGCATGTGGCACCTGCCAATAATAAATCTGATGGCCGATGGCTCAGGCAGGAAACAGGAGGTGAAACCTGTGGGAGGCAGAAAGGATTCTGGGATAGAGCCAGGCCCGGGGGATGCACCCAGGAAGATGTGACACGACTGACACATGTACCTGAGCACAGGTGACCAGCCACATGGCAGAACGTAGGTTGGAATACATGTGTTACTTTAAGTCGTGATCTAGTCAGAAATGAACCTAGCTGTGGCCAAGGTCTTTGTAAGTATATTTTGAGTCTGAGTCTTATTTCTGGGAGCCTGGGGCTGGGAGGAAGAACGACCAAACTTTTACAGGGATACAGGCCTGTGGATGTTTTTAGAAAAGACTAGGAGTTGATGGGATGGTTTAGCCTTTAAGAATGCTTACTGCTGGTCTAGGGGACCCCATGCCAGGGGATTCTATATCCTCTCCTGGAGCCTTTACAGACATTCACACACATTACGCGCGTGCGCGCGCGCGCGCACACACACACACACACACACACACACACACACACACACACTTTTGTTTTAAATATAAACAAAAGATCCTTTTTAGGGTACAACAGAATACAGAGGCAGTCATAAGAATGAGGCCTAGAAAGAACTTCGATTTGTTCTCCATCACCCCACTCTAACCCTGAGGCAGGAGAAGGATGGCATGTCCCTCTCCAGGTGGCTGGGTGTGACCCTCTGCTCTGCAGAAGGCATTGCACAAATACATGTAGGTTGCCCTCAAAAGGCTGCTATAAAGGGCATGGAACGGGGGGAATAACCAAAGTTATCAGACAGGGAAGGTGCTTCCGGGGTCAGTGACCTCTTACAGGCATTCACGTTACAGAATCCAGAACATCTTGTGACCCTTACTGAAAGCACAGATTCCTGTGTGATTCTGGGAACTCAATTAAGACAAAGCATTAGGACCAATCCCCAACACCAGCACCACCAGATCTATACTGTGCAACCCTCAGTCATCCTGGTAGACTGCAAGACAGCAAGCTGGAGCTGAACGTATATATGGTTAGTAGCAAAAGGAACAGGAATAACAGCAGGCAAAGCGCTGAGTTTTTTTTTTTTTTTTTTTTTTTTTTGGTTCTTTTTTTTTTTTTTTTTTCCGGAGCTGGGGACCGAACCCAGGGCCTTGCGCTTCCTAGGTAAGCGCTCTAACCACTGAGCTAAATCCCCAGCCCCAAAGCGCTGAGTTTTAACACATGTATCTGATATACTTTTCCCAGATACTTGTCCTGGGTCTGAACTTGGGACCCCTAGGCAAGATGGCTTGTTGTTTTGTTTTGTCTTATAGAAATAGGTAGTTATTTTTATTTTTATGAGCCCGAGTGTTAGTCTGCAGGTATGGGTGTGTGTCGCCAGACGTGAGGAGGTAAGAAGAGAGTATTGGATTCCTTGAAACTGAGATTAAAAATGGTTGTGAGTGGGCTGGAGAGATGGCTCAGTGGTTAAGAGCACCGTTTGCTCTTCCAGAGGTCCTGAGTTCAATTCCCAGCAACCACATGGTGGCTCACAACCATCTGTAAAGAGATCTGATGCCCTTGTCTGTACCTCGTGTGTATCTGAAGACAGTTACAGTGGACTTATATATAATAAATGAATAAATCTTTAAAAAAAATGGTTGTGAGTGACCATGTGGGAACTGGGAACCAAACCCAGGTGCTCTGCACAAGTGCAATCTCTCTAACCACTTTTGTTTTTATTGTTTTGGAGAAGGGTCTTGCCATATATCCCAGGTTAACCTCCAGCTCATGGCAATCCTCCTGCCTCAGTGGCTGGCTACATGCTAGAAATGATGCCCCACTAGTCTCAGTCTGGCCTGGTTAGTTCAGTCTTTGAGCTTCGTTTTATTCATCCCAATTTAAAAAGAGAGGTTATAGTGATTTGAAATAGGTATGGCTCCCATTTGACTGCTTGGCCCATGGGGAGTGGCACCATTAGGAGGTGTGGTCTTGTTGAAGTGGGCGGGGCCCTGTTGGAGGAAGTGTGTCATTGTAGGGGTGGGCTTTGAGGTCTCCTAGGCTGAAGTTCTGCCCAGAGTGGAACACAGTGGATCGAGATGTATAACGCTCCAGCACCGTGTCTGTCTGGACTAACCTTTGAAGCTGTAAGCCAGTTTCAATTAAATGTTTTCCTCTATGAGAGTTTCCTTGAACATGATGTCTCCTCACAGCAATGGAAACCCTAAGACAGCGGGAATAGGGAGAGGCTCTGTGGGTAACGTGCTTGCCACTAAAGCAGGACTTGAGTTCAGACCCCTTCCCTCTCCAACACCCACATCAAAAGTCTACCTGCTGGCAGAGGGGCCAACACAGCTGGGTTCCTACACCTTTCTTGGCCGTCCATCCTGAAACAGTGAGTTTCCAGTTCAGTGAAGAGATTCTGTCTCAAAAATAAGGAGCGGGGCTGGGGATTTGGCTCAGTGGTAGAGCGCTTGCCTACCAAGCGCAAGGCCCTGGGTTCGGTCCCCAGCTCCGAAAAGAAAAAAGAAAAAAGAAAAAGAAAAGAAAAGAAATAAGGAGCAACTGAGGAAGACATGAGATGTTGACGTCTGACCTCTACATGAACGTGTGTGTGTGTGTGTGTGTGTGTGTGTGTGTGTGTGTGTGTGTGTGTAGTGTAGTGCATAAATTTCATGTAATTCATTTGAAGGTGAGAGGACAACTTTGGAAGTCAATTTACTCCTATAGTTCTGGGAATCAAACTCAGGTTGTCAGGCTTGTGCTGAGAGCTTTTACGTGTTAGACCATCTTGCAGGTCCTTCTACTTTACTTTTTAGTTAAACGGCATTTCCTGGAAGTTAGTCTATGTAGTCCATAGAGACCACCTTCATTCCTTCATTCCTTCAGCCTTAGGGTAGGTATCCTATTGTCTATGTATTAGAGTCTGGCCAATCACATCTCTTATTTCTGGACATTTGTATAGTTTCTAATGTTTGCAAGTATAAAATGTATCCAGAAACTATACTTGTGTAGTTATGCTTTTATATTGCCGAGATGTATCTCAGCTGGAGAGACAGCTCGGCAGTTAAGAGTGTTAACTGCTCCTGCCGAGGACCTGGGTTTGGTTCCCAGCACCCACATGTTACAGATAGCTCACAACCATCCATGACTCCTGGTTTGGGGGATTCAGTGCTGTCTTCTGAGTTCCATGGGCATCAAACATGTGTGAGATACAGATGCATACATGCAAACTATAAGGCTCAAAGTGAGTCTTAACTACCAGGAGGCCTCCCCAAGTGAGACACGAGAACAGAGTTCGATGCAAACGCAAGAGGTTTATTTTCCAGCACATTGCGGTCGACCTTCAAACAGCCCCTCATGGCGAGTGAGTGGAAGGTGACCTCGAATGGCTATAACAGCAGTTTTTATACTTTCTAAGGGTACAGGTTGCATTAGCAAGGTTACAGTTTAAACTTATTGACCTTTGAATCTATTGGCTAGCAAGCATATGACATGCTTTTGAACTCTATCTGAGTGCTGGGATTAAAGTGTGCACCACTGTGCCCAGCTCCTTTTGCCCATTTTTTTAAGAGATGGCTTCTGGGTTGCAAAGATGGTTTAGTTCTGCACAAGTGTGAAGAGTGAAGTTTAGATCTCCAGTGCCCATGCTTGGTGGGTGTGGCAGAGACAAGGGATGTCCAGAGTAAGCTAGCTAGCCGGTGAGCACTGGGTTCAAGTGACAGGCTAGCTCCATAAAATAAAATGGAGAGCAACCGAGGAAGACATCCAACACCAACCTTTGGCCTCTACATGCAGACAGATAGACAGACAGACAGACGCACGCATGCATGCACGCACGCACACACACACCACATTTGAACACTCACACAAACGCAGGTGCACACACCACACACAAGGTATACGAAGTAAAAATCTTGGAGCTCTGGAAAGAGAGTGAAGTGGAAACTTAAGGGTTCTTTGGAAATTCAATCGGATGGTGTTTTGCTGGGGCAGAGTCGTGAAGGGACGTTTCACTGAAGCAGACACAGGAGAGAGGATGCTCTGCTAAAGTGAGCACCTAAAAGGAGACGTGATGAAGGGTCCTTTGCTAACACACACATGAATTAGCCTGCCTTACATTGCGTAGTTGAGCTGCATTTATCCAGGTGCCATAGAGAGAAGAGCACCAAAAACCTTCTGGAGGTGTGCTGCAGTTTGTTACTGCTTCCAAGGACCCCAGCTGACTGGATGCACACGCTGAGGCAAGACACGCGTGAAGGCAAGGCACATGGAGGACACATGATGTTGGAGGGCATAAATAGGACTCCACCTAGTGACGGAGAGAGTTTGGCTTGCTGGTACAGCCAGCTGTGCAAGGCTTGTGGGTCTTTGCTGATCTTCGCTTCCCTGAGAGAGGCACAGCTGACAACTCCTGATGTTCCTGTTGGTTCCTCCTGTGAGGCTGAGGCCTGGCTGTCCCTGCTAGGTCATGTCACCGATGTTGCTTACCTGACTCTACCAAACTAGACTGCTGGTGTATCCTTGAAGTGTTTGCGAGCGGATCCAGCTGCCGCTGCCTGCTAACCTGTGAACCTGAACTGCTGATTTCCAGACTAACGGATGGGAGTTACTCCAAAGAACCTTTCTTTTTTTTTTTTTTTTTGGTTCTTTTTTTCGGAGCTGGGGACCGAACTCAGGGCCTTGCGCTTCCTAGGTAAGCGCTCTACCACTGAGCTAAATCCTCAGCCCCCCAAAGAACCTTTCTAAACAGGTCTTAAAAATAGGATTTGAAAATATTAAAGCTACAGACAGCTCAGTGGTTGAGTGTACTTGTTGTTCTTCCAGAGGACTGAGGTTTGCTTTTTAGCCCCTGCGTCAGGCAGCCTACAACCGCCTGAAATTCCACCTCCAGGGGATCTGACATTCTCTTCTGGCCTCTCCAGGTACCCACAGGTTTGGGTATGGCATACATAACAGAGATGCAAAAATAATCTTTAATTTATTTTGTTAAAGATTTTTTTTTCTTTGACTGGAGATCTGGCTCAGCGGTTAAGATCACTGACTGCTCTTCCATAGGTCCTGAGTTCAATTCCCAGCAACCAATGGTGGCTCACAACCATCTGTAATGGGATCAGAGTGTACCAATACATAAAATAAAAAGATATTTTTCTTCTCCCTTCCTCAAAATTTAAAAAAAATTTCTTTTTTCGGAGCTGGGGACCAAACCCAGGGCCTTGCGCTTGCTAGGCAAGCGCTCTACCACTGAGCTAAATCCCCAACCCCCTTAAAAAAGTTTTTACAGTAAGAGTATTAACCTTTTTTTGTAGAAAATTTAATACATTGATATTTATTTGAATGTGCACCCAATTAGTCATATTTTTATCTCTAGCTTATTAATTTTATAAGGTAATTTAAAAATGTATTTTATTTTTATTTTCTGTACATTGGTGAATTGATTGCATGTATGTCTGTGTGAGGGTGTCAGATCCCCTATAACAGGGGTTACAGAGAGTTGCGAGCCGCCATGTGGTTGCTGGGACTTGAACTCAGGTTCTCGGAAGAGCAGCCAATGCTCTTAACTGCTGAGCCATCTCTCTCTAGCCCCTTTATTAAAGATTTATTTTTATGTGTATATGTGAGTAGTTGCATCAGATTCCCTGGTACTACAATTCCATTGTAGGCTGATATGGGATGCCGGGTATAGAACCTGGGTCCTCTGCAAGAGCAGCAAAGTGCTTTTAACTGCTGAAGCATATCTATCTATCTATCTATCTATCTATCTATCTATCTATCTATCTATCCATCCAGGGTCTCTCTATGTAGTTCTGGCTGGGCTGGAATTCACTACATATCCCAGGCTGCCATCAAACTCACAAAAATCTGCTAGTCTTTACCTCCCAAGTGCTGGGATTAAAGGCATGCACCATCATGGTCTAGAATATTAATCTTTTATCTGTAACGTACTGGTAAATATTTTCTTCCCAATTAGCCACTTTTTTTCCCCCATACAAATTGGAAGGGTCACACACAGGGCCTATACAGGTCTGGACCAGGTCCTCTGAATTATATATTAGCTTTCAATTTAGCAGTTTAGTTTTCTTTTTATATTTATTTATGTATACAATTACACTGTAGCTGTCTTCAGACACACCAGAAGAGGGCATCAGATCCCATTACAGCTGGGAATTGAACTCAGGACCTCTGGAAAAGCAGTCAGTGTTCTTTTTTTTTTTTTTTTGGTTCTTTTTTTTCGGAGCTGGGGACCGAACCCAGGGCTTTGCGCTTCCTAGGTAAGCGCTCTACCACTGAGCTAAATCCCCAGCCCCGCAGTCAATGTTCTTAACGGCTGAGCCATCTCTCCAGCCAGTTTTACCTTATTACATTTTGTTATGTTTCCTTGTTATTAAAGGCCTGTTGTTTTCTATTGAGAGACAGAAAGGGAGTGAACGTGGATGAAGGGGATGTGGGAGGAAATAGGACTGAGGGGAAAGTATAATCAGGATATATTGTACAAGAAAGAATATATTATTAATAAAGAAGAGAAATAACTCATGTAATAAAGACATTTTGGAGACTTAAAAATGTTTTAATATATCATTGCAGACATTTGCCTATTTTTTGTTTTTACAAATTTAGGGATTTAAAAAGCTCTATCATTATTTAAAATTATATTTCTAAGATTTTGTGAGGATCTCATCTGCAAAAAACCCTTTAACTCACAGTTTTTACTTTCCTACAGTAGGTTTTGTTGTGTGCATGCTCACACATATGTATGAGGTTGCACCTGTGTGTGTGATGTTGTGCCTGTGTGTGTGTGTGTGTGTGTGTGTGTGTGTGTGTGTGTGTGTGTGAGGTTGTGCCTGTGTGTGGAAGCCAGATAACCTTGGATACCCTTCCTCAGGTGCTACCCACCTTGTTTTGTAATCTTTATTTTTATATGTATGTATGGTTGTCCTGCATCCTGCATGCATGCCTGCATATCACATGCATGCAGTGCCCGGTGCCAGAACAGGACCTTGGCTCCCCTAGGACAGTTGTAAGCTGTCCTTTGGGGCTGAGAAGAGTGAGCATTGCTCTTAACTGCTGAGCCGCCTCTCCAGCCTAGGTTTGTTTTATTTCATTTTGAAGTAGGGTCTCACTGGCATGATGCTTATCTAGTAGCCCAGACAGACAGACAGACAGACACAGACAGACAAATGACAGACAGACAGACATGTGCGCACACAGTGGTGGCATTAATGTGCACCCCGTGCGTGGCTTAGTTTGTTTAGAGACATGGTCTTCCTAATGTAGTCCAGGCTGGTTTCAAACACATGGAGATCTGCCTCATAGAGTGCCGAAATTAAAAGACATCTGGTTCTGGCTCTCCCCAGCTTAACTTTCAGGGTTTTTGTTTTTGTTTATGTTTTGTTTTCAGTCAAGATCTTGTACAGCCTCTGTTGGCCTCACTGTTAACTGACAGTGAAAATGAGCTTGAATTCTTGATCCTCCTGCTTCTGCCTCTTAAGCGCAGGGGTGTAAGCAGCATTCTACCA
Source organism: Rattus norvegicus (assembly GCF_021556685.1). Taxonomy (NCBI): domain Eukaryota; kingdom Metazoa; phylum Chordata; class Mammalia; order Rodentia; family Muridae; genus Rattus; species Rattus norvegicus. The sequence goes on from NC_141543.1 coordinate 95,685,848, forward strand.
CAAGGGCTTCTCTACAGTAGTTCTATATGAATGAAGGCTTTATTCCAAATTATTCAATGGTAGAATGCTGACTTAGCCTCCCCCTTAAGCTAATCAATTTTAAGTTTTTGTTACGTTTATGCCCATCTGTGTGTATGGTATGCATGCGGACAACCTTCAGGAGCCAGTTCTCTCCTTCCACCATGTGCAGCTTCGCATCAGATTTGGCAGCAACTGGCTTTACTCGCTCAGCCAACTCATGGTCCCCGTCTGCCTGCCTTGCCTGTGAGAGCTATTGTTGGGGCTTAGGATTCACCACACAAACTGTATGAACATTGATCTCAGGTAAGCAGGAATAGTTTCCTGAATGCATATCCCAAGATTGATCGATCAGAACCACAAAGAAGGACTTCAGCATACCCCAAGACTGATCAATCAGGACCACAGAGAAGGACTTGTGAGCCTAATTGTGGCGCCAGCCTAATTTAGGGCAGGTTTTTTATAGGAAGAACCAGGCTCACAAGTTCAGAAGGTAATGGTGGAGGCAGTACCACATTTGGGCTAACTGGACAAAGTATTGTCAGCTGACTGTTAAGCTGATTGGTCCTAAGTGAGGTAAGGGGTTGTGATCGGTGGGGAACAGGAAAATTTCACAACAGAGTTAACAGAGCATGAGTAATACAACTGGAGTGTTATGACCTTTTAGGAGAATTTTTTCAGTGTCAGCTACGGATAATTACTCCTGGAAAGCAGAGTCTGAGAAACTGAACTTTACCTTATGAGCAAAATGGAGACTGAATACGAAATGGCTACACTTACGTTAAGATGAACAGGCAAGCCCCAACAGCTCTCTGGAATGAACTAAAACCCAAAAATGGAGGCACACACCTCTGAGGGATTTAAGTGGGAAGATCTACTTTTATTCCTGTTCTAATCCTCTGACACAGGAAGACAGACCTTTAATCTGGATTTTATAGTGATAAGATGCACCTTTAATCCAGACTTTTGAGCTGGGAAAACCCACCTCTAATCTGGGCTAAGCCTTCTGCTAGAAGCCAATGTACAGACACGGGAGAAGGAAGCTTTTGGTCTTCGCCTGCTTGCTCCCACTATCAAGTATATTCCTTCACTGCCATTAGAGCCTACTTCTTCAGGATTCCAATAAACTATATTTACATATATTATACATATATATGAACTCATATGTATGCTACATATACACATATGTCTATTGAAATCCTGAAGTAGGTTCTCTACATATGAATATATATTATAAATTACGTTACACATATATTCATATATATATGTTTGTATACATTAATTCTGTAAGATTTGTTACTCTTGGGAATCCTGGGAAATCCTGATACATAGTCCTTCCTACCCATCTTAGGGATTTCATGAGTGAGATGGGAGGAGATGCGCCTGCTTTTCTCTTCTTTCCCCTTCTCCCGACCTTGGGATTGCTTCTGCTCCAGGCCGTCACACTGCTCACCCTTTCTCTGGAGCCCAGGCCTAAGGGGAAATCTGGCCAATCTGTCCTCTGTTTCCCTCCTTTGGGGTCTCCACTTTCTTCTTGGAGACTCTTTTTTCCGCTGTGTTCCATGGGACGTCTGTTCCCTCGCCCCTCACACCCACAGGCTAATGGTGGCATCATTATCCTGCTGAAAATGTTTTTCTTTGTGGGCAGGTGACTGAAGTCTCAGTGACTACTGTAAAGTACAAGCCCTGGGTAGGGTTCATTGTATTGGACTCTGGCTTTGTTATTTGTGGACAGTTTCACACACCCGTACATTATATTCCGGTCACTTTGCCCCCACGTCACTTTTACTGAGCCCACCTCTCTGTGCAGGTGAGTGCTTTTTTTGTTCTAGTCTGTGGTCTATTGTAGAGTGAGATTCATACCCATACTATTACTATTCTCCACCCCCAGGTCATACTTTTCCTTCTTTTATAAAATGTATCTTTTAAAATATAGTGAGCTGGGCGGTGGTAGCACACACCTTTAATCCCAGCACTCAGCAGGCAGAGGCAGGTGGATCTCTAAGTTTGAGGGCAGCCAAAGCTACATGGAACCCTGTCTCCAAAAATCAAAAAATTGTGTGTCTGGGCACACACATGTGGAGATCAGAGGGCAAATTCCAGACACACTTTCCTTCCGCCATGTGATCCTGGGGATTGAGCTCAGGTTGTCGGCCTCAGGAGCACCGAGGTGTTTTTACCATCGGGCCATCTCTCTGGCTCCTAATAAGCTTTTCTTATTTCCTTTCTTCCTTTCATTTTAACAGACTATAATTGGCTGTAGAGATGGCTTAGTGGTTAATTCTCAGAATCCACAAGGCACCTCATGACTGCTCTTCAGATGCAGATCTGATGCCCTCTATTAGGAAACAAGGCATCAAGAAAGCACGTGGTGCCCATACATAAACAAATGCAAGCAAAGTCCCCAGTCACATAGAAATAAAAATGTAAGAGAAGAACTTTTTAATTACATTTCTTAGTTTATTATTTGTATGTCTGTCTGTGTGTTATGTGTATGGGCTCACACGTGGCTGAAGTCGGGATTTCTGGTTTCACTGGAGACTCACTTGTGTCACCTGATGCTTTGCTGGAGTGGATGCTCGAGAGGACACTCGTGGTTTGGAAAGAGTGAGTATGACCCAACAGACAGCGGACGATGCTCTGGCATTGCTTCACCTTGCTGTTGGCACTCATCTTCGCTCTTCTTGACTTTGTAAGAGAGAAGCACACCGTGGAAATTCTGGTGGTGTTCTGGCTGCTTCAGCAGACTTCTACAGCTTGGCAGAGCCTCTTCTGGACCGAGCTGGTGCTGCAGATCCAAGTGGACTGGAATCACAAGGAACTGCTCCTAAGCAGTGTTATTAGCCAGTTTCCTCCCCTACCTTTGCAGCGCTTTGTCAGCCTTGATGGTAGGTAGGCTCTTTTAGTTGCTGAGCCATCTTGCAGGCACCCGCCCTGCTTCCTTTTTCCTTAATATAGACTTGAGTTATGATGGAAACTATTAAACATTTCCAAGAGAAAGGATATGGCCAATGGTTATGATAGACAACTGGAGGAGAATCGAATGTTATGACTAGGGACAGCATTAGCAAAGGAGATACACTGTAACATTAGTGGCTTTACAGGGCACCCCGTAGAAAGAGAACATTAAGACTGGGGTTCTGGAGGGATGGCTCAGTAGCAGGAGATCTTTTTGCTCTTGGAGAGGGTGAGTCTACTTTGCAGTATCCATGTCAAGTGGCTCACAACCGCCTGAGTTCAGCTCCAGATCTAACCTGCTCTTGAGGCCCCTGCTCATATTACACTCACGCGGTGTATACACACAGGCGTAGTAAACACAAAAAGAAACTAAGAGCTACTGCCAAGTGTTGCTTCCTATGTCAGAGATATCCCAATGGACCAAGAACTGAAATAGACCTAGCACATTATATTTGTCCTTTGGGTGGGGTGTCTTTTAAGAGGTTGAAAAAGATCCAGCTGCAAGTTCTAGAATAGGGGGACCAGACGGAGGTGAAAGCAGAGGGATCTACAGTAGTCCAAGGCAACGCAGCCCCAATTAGACCTTGTCTTAAAACAACAGCAAAAGCAAACTACGATTCCTACCCCCCACCCCCCAAACCAAACCCAAAACCACCAAACCAAACGGGCTGGAAAGAGCTTAGAGGTTAGGAGCACTGGCTGGTCCCGAAAAGAACCAAGGTTGGGTTCCTAGCACTCACACAGCAGCTCATAACCATTTGTAATTCCAGTTCCAGGGGACATACATGTAAGCAAAACACCCATACACATAAAATAATAACAGTAACAACATGCTGGGTGTGGTGAGAACACCTTTAATCTCAGCACTTTGGAGGCAGAGGCAGGGAGACCCTGAGTTCAAAGCCAGCCTAGACTACAGAAGACAGCCAGGGCTACATAAAGAAACCGTCTCAGGGGGTTGGGGATTTAGCTCAGTGGTAGAGCCTGGCAAACGCAAGGCCCTGGGTTCGGTCCCCAGCTCCGAAAAAAAGAAAAAGGAAAAAAAAAGTCTCGGAAAAACATAAAAATTTAAAAAAAAATTGAAAGTAATTAAAGAAAACCCTCAGACAGCAAAGCCCGAGACAATTCTCACAACGAACCATTAAAACTCTGTAGGCATAAGGGTGTGTGCTGACCTCGCCAGACGAAGACAGCACACAGTAAAGTCAGTAGCACTTGACAGCCGCTCCAGACTGAATCCCGATCCAGGACGGTGTTTTGGGAATGTCTCACTGGTTTTTTGTATCATCTCCATTTGACTAATGCCAGAGTATTTGCAGTGCACTTTAGTTTTATAAAGCACTACTGAGATGAACTGCTAAGCTTCTCACAAAAGAAAAGTCCTGATGGGTTACTAAGGGCAGAGTTTATCTTTTGTACCAATGAAAAAAAGGTTCCTAATCTGTTCAAGTTAACTATTCTAGATCACTCAGCTATCGAAGGGTAAGGTCTACTACTTTCTTATGCCTTCAGAGAATATGGGGCTCCAGGGTTCTGGAGCTCAGCCAGCAGAGAGGGTGGCTACTGGCTGCCAAAGCTGATGATCTGAAATCCACCCATGGGTCGTTCGAGGTAGAAGGAGACCACTGGAAGTTGTCCTCTAGCCTTCGCACACGTGCCATGACATGTACTCACATGTGCTCTAGATTAGTTAGTGTTCGTGTGTCATTCCAGCACATTCCAGTTTGGGACGCTGAAGTAGGAGAGACAGTGAGTTTGAGGCCAGACTGGGCTACACAGCAGATGCTATTCAAAACATCCCAAACAGAAAAAACAAAAACAAAAACAGCAAACAAAACAAGTCATAGGGTTATGCTGTCCTGTAATCCAAGCTACTTGGGAAGCTGAGGAAGGAGGATCACAAGTTCAAGGCCAACGGGCTGCATAAATCCAAGGTCAGCCTGGACAACTTAGTGAAAACTCAAATTCAAAATACAGGGTCCCAACTCAGCAAGGAGAGGCAGGCAGATCTCTCTAGTTCAAGGCTCGCTTGGCCTACACACAACAGCCAGGGATCAAAAACAAACAGGAAACACAAAATAAAAAAACAAACCAACAACCCCAAACCGTCTAAACCAAACCACCTGTCCCCAAACAAAACCCCAAAACAGGGTCGAGCTGTAGCTCAGTGGCAGAGCGCTTGTTTAACATATACAACGCCTATTCTTCTCCAGTACAGGAGAACAACCACTCACTGGGGAGATGACTCGGTGGGGAAGAGTGTTTCCTGTGCAAGCATGAGGACCTCAGTTTGGATCCCCAGAAGACACAGTGTAAGCACCTGTAGTCCCAGCACCCAGCTACTCTGGTGCATGAACCTGGATTTGGTTCCCAGAACCCATATCAGAGCACTCACAACTGCCTGGAACTGGAGGTCCAGGGTACCCAACAACCTCCTGCTTCTGAGGGCACATGAATTCATCTCGGCACAAACACCACACACACACACACACACACACACACACACACACACACACACACACACTCTTTTGAGACAGTCTATGTATGTAGCCCAGGATGGCCTTGAACTCACAGACCTTACCTGTCTCTCCACAGTGCTGGGCTAAATGGCACTCACCATTATGCCCTGCACAATTAGTTTTAGGCTGTTGGGACGACATGGTGAAACCTGCTTTCAAGGAAATACTTGATTCTTTTATCCTGTTCTTCACCACACCATGGTTAGATGTCAATAGATGACAAGAAGTGACATGTCCCAGGGAAGTCACGCCCTTGGATTGGCTTAGTTAATGCTTCATCTGCTTTCTGTGTTGCTCTTCTCAAAGTCCTAAAACATCCTTCCGTTTCCCTTTCTCCGAGAAAACCTGAATAAATAAAAGGTCTGCAAACTATTGTAAAACCAAATTTTGTGTATTTTACTTTTTCCAGATCTTAGTTTTCATGTATGTTTACAGACAGGTGTAGGAATAATGTTTTTGTGCAAAGTGTAAAGTTTACTCTTGCTATTCAAATGCTGATTTCTCTCTGCCCTCATATTGTATCAATCTGACACAGTATCACAATCCTTATACCAAGAATCTCCTGTCTCGAGTCTGTGTAAACAAATCTTATTCTTTATTCTCTGCCTTGTTAATAAATGCTCATCACCCAAAGGTTGGGCAGAATAGAGAGTAGGGCAGGACGTCCACCAGCCAGAGGAAGGAGAGAGTGGGGGAGATTCAGATAGCAAGGAGGATGAGGATTTGGGGCCATGAAGGGGTCCAGAGAGATGTCACTGAAACACTCCTGAAGCCCAAAGAGCCAGATCAGTAATAACATACAAGTGCCATAGGATGAGGCTGGGAGGCAGACAGATTAGAAAGCAGATTACTGAACTGCTCAGCTATTGAGGTGCAATTCTAAATAAATCTTGGTTTATCTGTGTGGTTACTGAGGACTAACATAGGGTTAAAAAAAAAATATAGTCGTCAGATTGCCTCTAGTCCCTGAGTGCAGAGCTCCTACGTATGTATCCACCTATCCATCCATCCATCCATCCATCCATCCATCCATCCATCCATCCATCCATCTATCATCTATTTATCTATCTAATCTATCTATCATCTTCTTTCTCTTTGTGTGTGTGTGTGCGTGCATATGGAAATATGTACATGATTGTGGAAACTAGAAGTCAACACCAGAATATATCTTCAAGTCCTTAGCTCCTTTTCTGAGGCAGAATCTCTGAAACTGGAGCTCGTTGAATTAGCCAGACTGACAGGATGGCCAGGTATCTTCAAGAATCCTCCCATCCTTGCTTCCCAGCTTTTTACATGGTGATGCGGATCTAAGCTCAGCTCCAACTTTACCAAGCAAACCATCCCCCAATATCTACCCTCTCCTCAAGTTTGAGACAAAGTCTTACTCTGGATCGCAGACTGCCTTTGAGCCACCATGCCTAGTTTCAGATGTTAAATTGTAACACAAGGGGCTGTGTCCTGAGGGAACTTCAGAAATGACATCATTGAAGAGTGAGCTGTTAACTAGTTGACCTGCAAAGTTGCAGCTGCTAAGAAAGGTTCTGCAGTTTCAAAATAATATCTTCTAAAAATTACCATTGTTTTTTGTCATAATATTTATTTTGAAATTCCAAATAATACTAAAAAGGGTATGAATTTTAATATATATATATTAAAAAGTGTAAGTAAAAATTAGAGAAACATTGTCCTAGGCTCCTGTAGAACATAAAATGTGATCTTTCATTACTATGCTGCTGTGACTCACTATAAAAATGCAGATGACACAGCTTTTACATAGCTTTAACACCTTGATTATAAACTGCTTTCAAAAGTAATTTATTTGGATTTTCCATATCCTTTAATGAACTGTAAATATATTAACAGAAAAGACTTTTTCCCCCCCCAAAGACTATACAATTTCTGAAATAAGTCAGGAAAAGCAAAAAGACGACACAAAGGTACATTGTTTCAATGCAAATAGAACACACATGGCACACCCACACTTGCATTTCCCAGGGTTTCCCAAAGAAAATGGGCCATCATTTTTCTCAGTGAAGACCCAAACTGTACTCTGGCTAATCAGAGACTTTAAAACTGTTTTCTTCGAAAAGAGTGCTTTTAATCGACTAAACACTGGTTATCACTGAGTTTTTAAGGTACAACAGCAGCATGGTTCAAATGTTACTTGCAGTTCTTGGATAAAATAAAAAATGTAAGTAATGAAATACAGGAAAAGTTAAGAGACCCACCTTTCCTTATTCTGAGTACCATCTGTTCTCCTGAAAAAAATATACATCCTGGTATAGTAATAACCATTTCCATGAGGAAAATGAAATCCAATGCTCTAATATACTTCTGTGTGACTGTGTGTATTTGTATCCATATACTTATGTATAGGTGTGAAAAAGACGGTGAAGTCTTTAGTATTCTTAATTTCCTTCAAAGCAAGGTCTGAAATTTGAAACAATTTGCTTACCAAAATGTGTTTGTTTAGTTGATCCCTATTCTGTGAAAAAGAAATTAAAAAAAAAAAAAAGAGCAAAGACACAAAGAAAAAGAAACCCAAGAAACAGTCACTATGTGGAAATAAGGCTTCCTTATGTAAATGCTGTCAGAAGCAGGAGTGAGGAAAGTGCCAGCAGGCCAAGTGTCTGTGTACCTGCCTTTCAGCCAGCCACAGCCACAACTACAATGACCCCTTCCTTTGTCTTGAAATCAGCACCAGAAAGTTCCTCTGGCACAGGACATAAATTCCTACTAAAAGAAGATAATTACACTCTGACAATTCTGCTCTGAGCTTGGCTTTCTCTAGGTATGCAACAGAACTCAGGGTAAAGCCTTCTATGAAACTCTAGATCTGATGATGTAATATATATGTATATAGCTGTCTTATGATTCGCTGATTAAAAAAATAAAAGAAATGAAAATTAAGCTTTACATAACTAATGAACAATAAAATGGAATTGAAGTGCTAGCCTATGGGAATTTTTTATGATAGTCATTTATTCCCAACTTTCCTTTTCCACATAAATTATTTTTTTTTGAACGGCACACATACATAGATTTAGGCAGGAAATGTTCCCCTGGCATCTAATCCCTAACCCAAGACTTGGACTTTATAGTGGCATCTAATTCACATCTGCATGAGGAGATTAAGTAACTGACAGGAAAGGACTGAGTCTACAGGCTAAAACATTCTTTCCACAGCTTTTGTAATCCACCTTATCTTCACAGTTTGACTTACATATACAAGTAACCAGTGGGTAAGCTTTTCCTTCATCAAATATTCCAAAATAATAACTGTAGGCCTGTCACTCATAAGAAACTATAATTTGTTATATTCTGACATTGGCACTTAATAAAATGTTAACTAAAGTTTCTCTAAAATTTTCAATACATTACAATAAAGGAGATACACAATTTAAGACTGTTTAAATCTGTTCCTGTGAAATTCCAATAATTCCCATTTTATATGCATAATTAGATCTTTAAAATTGTGGCCAGTTCCCAAACACACAAACCCATATTATGATGATCTCAGAAGAGAATGTCTCTTTCATAAGAAACTTTTCCCTAGGCTAAAAATTTTCAGTATTTTTAAACCCAATTAATGACGCTCATTACAAGTTGTGGTGACTCACACTGACAATACGAAGCAGAGAGCTGAAAAGAACGGCCCTGACCTCCACAGAGGGCACCACACGTTCTTGCACTCCTGGGAAAGAGGCAGACTCACGGTTAGGTACAGCTCCAACTGTATTAAGGCTTCTTCACCATGATCTCGAAGGTCTCTCTTTAGTGTTCTCATACTGATTCTTCTGGTAAACACAGTGGTTATTAAGGGCCTGCTTGGCTTTTCATCCGGGAACAACTCTACCGTCTCTTGAGTGTTGAAGGCAATCCCACCGAGCTCAAAGAGTAAAGCCAGTATTGTCAAGACCAATTTTAAAGTTTCCAATACCAAGACAGCAATGATCAACACTTTGAAGCAAGATAATAAATTAAAATTCTTGGTTAGACATTAAAGTGTACACTGTATGGAGGGATATTTGACTCCTACATATGAGTCCAAACAGGCCCACTGCATTTGCTTAAGGTAAGCTATTTCCTTGGCAATGAACTTTACTCTGTTACAGGCAACGTCTTTTATTGTTCCATCTGGCACTTGCTAACACCATTCTTGAAGAACCTAGAAATGAAGGTCAGTCACTCTGTTTATCAGGAATAGAACCAAATAAAAAACAATTTTGGAAAAATGACCAAGAAATTCTGGTTCATCACCATTCCCATATCTAACGGTTCCTTCAAGATAAAACATAACTCTTCCTTCCATGATAGATTTCCAACTGAGGAGATTAAAGAAAAAAAGAAAAGTTCCTCACCCCTCCCCCAAATTGTCATTCACACTGGTAAAAGAGCCAGTCTTGTTAGCAGCTAAGGATTGCACTGCCTTCCATTCTGTGCAGTCAGGGTCCAATGAAAGCGGCACTCATGGTCTAGGTGACAAACGACGGCAATAGCGGCTCAAGAGTTGAGACTCAAGTGTATGGAGGGACAGAAACATGTCAGCACTAGCCACAGTCAGAGTCTGACTTCCACAAGTTAAAATTCATCACTTTCCGCTGCATGAAGTTGAGTGTCATCTGCATCTGTCATGCTGCTCTCCTGGGATTCATCTGTTCCCACTGTACAAACGGAACAAGAACATAAGTATAGGACAAATACGACTCCTTGGTTCACAAAAATAAGGAAAATTGCATTATATTCAGAGACCCCCACAGACCAGAAAATTCCAAATATTACCTTAAAAATGCATTTTAAGTATTCTCTCTCCCTCCGTCTGTCCCTCCCTGTCTCTCCGGTTTTTCAGAATGGGGTCTTCACATGTAGCTGTCCTGGAACTCACTATGTAGACCGCTGTCCTCCTGGACTCAGAGCTGCCTCTGCTCTCCAGCGCTATTTCCAGCAGCCTGGATGTTAACTTGCTATTTAATTTTGTAAGGTAATGACAGTAGTTCTTTGGGGACAGCATCTCAGGAGCCCAAGCTGAACTTGAACTTACAATGTAACCAAGGTGACTGCTCCACTTCTGATGCTCCTCCCTGCAGTCACCTCCCATGCTAGGGTTACGGGCACAAGCAGCACCACATGTGGTTTATAAAGCGCAGGGATAAGGCCAGGCCTTGTCCATACTCTGCCCAACTTTACTAACTACACAACATTTTTAGCAACCTGCCTTTTTTCCCCATGAACTCTAGGAGCTAGAAATAGCGGAGACATAAAAACAGATATAATAACAACAGCATCAAACAAGGGCTAACATTTCTGCTAACTCCTAACCACTGACTTAACTTTGTAGAAGTCCCTGACAGTATAAAGAAATGTGGAATATAACCTTCAGCTTAAAAGAGCAGTACTGAGACTGTAAATTTTACTTATAAGATGTTCACAAAAGGGCTGGAGAGATGGCTCAGTGGTTAAGAGCACCGACTGCTCTTCCCAAGGTCCTGAGTTCAAATCCCAGCAACCACATGGTGGCTCACAACCATCTGAAACGAGTCTGATGCCCTCTTCTGGTGTGTCTGAAGATAGCGACAGTGTAATCATAATATATAATAAATAAATAAAATATTTAAAGATGTTCACAAAAGCTAATCAGAATTTACCTCAGAAAATTTCCAATTCCCTTAGTATTAATATGCATAATCAATAAGTATACATACAGATTTTTTAATTTGTCCAGGATGAAACAGAATATAAACAGCTACTACAGAGCTGAGGTTCAAAGTCACACAGCACACCAGATTTAGAAATAGTTATATTTTCTGCAATTACATTTAGAAGTAATTTCATTTTCTGTAAAGAAAATGCCGGTTTGGAAAGAGCCAAAGCACCGCACAGGTTCTGCACACACACAGTCGCTTTCTGAATGCTACAGATCCTAGTGGGACACTCACTGATCTGCTCCTCCTGGGTTATTGGCTCCTCATCATCTGGAAGGTAGCGCTTGTCAATTGCCTCTTTAATCTGATTATTGGCTCCTTTAGGATCTAAATCCATAGCCCAAGAGAAATTCATCAAGGCGAGATGAGTTTGACCCAACTTCTTGTAAACCTAAAAAACAGGTGCACTCAATGCTTCAACTGTAAATCTTAAAACATAAATTAGGCTTCTGATCTTTGAACTCCGAGTCCATTCAGGTGGGAGGATGTTTTTATCCAACATATGACTTCACATTTAAGTGTTCTCTATATAAGCAGGTGCTACTTTTCAGGTAGGAGTTTCTGATAAATCTCACCAACTAGAACACCGACAGTGGGAAGGACGGACTACAGAAGCTGGTTGCGTAACTTTTATTTACCCAGCCTTATGCACTTCAGGTGCGTGATCTACTAATGGACGGCACAGCGTCTCACTGCCTAGCTCAGAACTGAGCTGAGAAGTTCCTGCTGCGACAGTCCTGAGATTACAGGTACAGACACAAAGCTTGGATCCATATCCAGGACAGCTGAAAACACAGGCATTCCAGACTGCCCTTAGCTCCACATTTGGTCTTTTAAGACAAGATGCCCATGACTATACAGTCCAGGTTGGCCTTGAGCTAGGATAGCCTGAGCTACACAGTGACACTGTGCAGCTTATTAGTAGATTTGCCTTAGCACACACCACCATGCCCAGCTAGAACATCATCTTTTAAATTGCTACTGCTAAATACATTTTTTCCAGGGCTCTTAGTCCAGGAATGTAGTTAAATTTGCTAAGTAGATGCCTTTAATCCTATCAAAACAAACAGACAAACAGAGGCGAGGCAGGTGGGTCTCTGAGTTCCAGAACAGTCTACAGAATACTACAGAGCAAGTATTGTATACACAATACATATAGTATTTTTCAAAATATAATAGTTGTTGAGGTTGGAGAGACAGTTCAACAGGTAAAACTGCTTGTTGTTCTTCTAGAAGATCTAAGTTTAGTTCTTGGAACCTTTCTCTGTGTAGCCTTGGCAGTCCTGGAACTTGCTTTGTAGACTGGGCTATCCTGGAACTCAGAGACGGACCTGCTTCTGGCTCCTTAGTACTAGGATTAAAGGCATGCACCACTGCTGTCTGGCAATAGAAACAAATATTTAAAAAAAGGAAAGAAAAAGAAAATTTACTATTTGTTACAAAGTTGTAGACTAACACCCAGAGGCCCCAATTTTACCTTTCCTATTAAGAAGTAAACGAGGGATTCTTTGGGGACAATCTGTTTTAGTTCTTCAAGTTCTTGTAAAGCAGACTGAAAAAAACAAAGAGAAAACTTAGAGGGGCAAAATCTTACAGAATTCTTACTAGACAAGTGCAGTCAGGGACCACACATAGACACAAATAGTTAAGAACAAACATTAAATATACAGTTTTTTTTTTAAAAAAAATCAATGTTGGGGGAGGAAAGAGATGGCCTCAGTGGTTAAGAGCACTGACTGCTCTTCCAGAGGTCCTGAGTTCAATTCTCAGCAACCACATGGTGGCTCACAACCATTTTAAACAGGATCCGATGCCCTCTTCTGGTGTCTGAAGAAAGTGATACATGCATTTGAAAAAAAAAAAAGAAATCAAAAAAAGTTATCTCTGAACAACAAGAAGTATGTTCTGAACTATTAATAAAAATAGTAACTGTTAATAGAAAAGTAAGCTTATGAGGCATATTCAACTTTTAGCAGTGATGCATTTTAAAAAGATGACAAGCCCTAAGACACAGCGTGAAGCAGGGATCTAAGATGAGGTGGTGAGAAAAATGAGGAAGTTAAGGAATTCAAATAACATAAGCAAATTTATTTATATAAAACTTCAGTACAAAGAAACATATGAATAAGACTAGGATAGTGGCTCAGCTTGTAGGGTGCTTACATAGCATACAAGAAGCCCTGGGTTTGATCCTAACACCACACACATGAGGCATGGTGGCCTCAGTAAAGTTAGCACTTGGAAGGCAGAGAAGTTCAAAGTCATTTTGGCTTTATGAGTTCCTAGCCAGCTTGGGATACATGGGTATTGTTGAAAGTAAAGTGTATAACGGGAAGAATATCATCCTATTCTACATTCCCAAAGGGGTTTTTAATCCCTGTCCCTTGGTTGTAACATTTAGTACCAACGGAAATTTCTTGATTCTCTTTTGTTTTACTTTTACTTCCCCAGTGCCAAGATTGCAGGTATAAACTACACAAGACTTATGTGATGTTGGGCACTAAGCCCAGCCAGGACGCTGTGCAGGATAGGGAGGTGACCACCTGACCGCCCCTCCCTCATTCTGTTTTCCGACTTCTCTTCAAAGACTAGGTTTCATTTGATCTAGCCTAGTCCTGAGTTTGTGATCCTCTGGCTTTCCTCTCCCCTGCCCTGGGATTAGGTGCGTGCTAACATATCCAGCTTAGCTTTCACTCCTTTGTATTTAGTTAGAACTTAAATTTATTCAAACAGGAAATGAATATTCAAATATTGTATGTTCATCATTTATGATCAAATAAAATCAAAAACCTCATGTCACTTCATGTCTTTTTGTCATATTTCTTTGTATCTCTTGGCAACACTTTAAGGGGCATTAAAATTCTTCAAGGCAGGAAATAGGACTGCATTACTTACCACTATTTTCCTAGTACCTGACAGACAGCAGGCACTCAGTAAATATCTTGTCTTCCCTTTTATCTCATGGAAGTGGTGGCTTGCACCGAGGGCCTTGTGCATCCCCCCAGTGACAGCGAGCATGCAGTCTCTCACTGTCACTTCATTTACTTTAGTCCCAAGAGGATGCTTCAAGTCTTTCAAGACAATTCTGTGTGCATAAAAGAGCAGCCCTTCTAGATGTGGAGTCCACACACATTTCTGAATTTCCAGCACCATCCTTCCTGGGGGACTGCTACTTTGTTTGTTTTTTGGGACAGAATATCAATCACTCTGTAGCTTAGAATGTATTGGCCACAGTGGACTTAGTGGGACTCTTCCTGTCTGAGCCTCCCTGGCACTAGAATTATAACTCACTTCATAGGGAGTATTTCGTGAAATAAAATGAAACCACACCCTACCCCAACCCCAGCCTTTAAAAACAGAGGAAACAGTTTCCAAGAAAACAAAACCAAAATAAATAAATAAATAAATAAATAAATAAATAAATCACCACATTAATAACATGTAGCTTTTTATTTTTGTTTTTTGAGATAAGATCTCTCTAGCCCTGGCTCTCCAGGAACTCACTATGTAGGCCAGGTTGGCCTTAAAGTTTTTTGTTTTTTTTTTAAAAAGAGACATAATACTGGAATAAACTGATATAAATCTCACCTTGTATTTTTCATTTGCAAATAAAACTGAGGCTCTGTGAAATTTGCATAGAGGGTTCTTGGGATCTATAACAATGGCTTTGTTTAGGGTATCCAAAGCCTTCTCAGACTTCTTAAGTGCATGCTGAACCTGTAAGAAATAAAGATCCATCTTGATATTAATGAAAAAATGATAAGCAAATAATATAACTCAAAACTGTAGTGGAGAATTAGTTAAACTGCTTTGGCTCCCAGCAGGTTGCTTTTCTAGCCACCCTCCAGAGGGTGAAAGACAGACAGACAGACACACACACATATGTTAATTTTGATATGCCTTGACTAGCTCAATAGCTAGGCACTTCTGAATTCCCCAAAAGCTAGCAAACACCCCTCTCTGGTAATCCTGAGTTAATATCTTTTAAAATCTGTATTTCGTCTCTGCTACTACTCCAGACCCAAATGAGGAAGTGGCCTCCAGGGACCTTTAAGTTTCATCGTTCTTTTACCCTGTCTCTCTTCCCCTCTCTCTCCTGGCCCCTTGCCTGCACAATCTAAAAGTTCTGCCGCTGCCTTTCTGCCCAGCCATTGGCTATATGGGATTGTTTTTTATTATCAATTGGGGCCTGCTGTGGGCAGGGCCCTCAGGTCTGGAAGCCTAGGTTTTTGGGAGCTGAAATAAGACAAAGCCTTAGAACCGATCTCCAACATCTCACCCTTTCTGTCCAAATTGAAAAAACAAAAACCAAAAAACTCTTCTTAGATATAAATCGAGCATAATCATAACAATTATGTCAATTATAAACTATGATATATAATTAACATCCATCCAGTCCATCATAACTGTCAATTAGATAAAACACTCATCTATCCTAACTTAAAAGCTTACAATTCTATATCTGAGTTATGAAGATGAAACTTTCAGAGATGAGGCTGTGTGATCTACCTGGATTGTCCACGGGGGTTTAAGTGTGCTAAGTAATTCACAACACATGTGTTGTTTAGAACACATGCTTCATGTTTGAATATTTGGTCACTAGTAGGTGGGACTGTTTGGAATGCATCGCTAGACCTGGTTTTATTGGAGGGGGTGTCACTGAGTGCAGGCTTAGAGGTTTTAAAAGACCACTGTCCCTAGTTTCTCTCGTTGCTTTGCTCCACCATCCTGACCTTTAACCCCCTGAAAAGGTAAGCCAGATTAAACACTCTGTAAGCTGCCTTGGTCTTGATGTTTTATCACAGCAAGAGGAAAAGAACTAAGACTAAGAGTGACTAACAGACTGTCAGTCTGAGTCCAGCAAGTGTTCCGTTTCAAAGACAGCGCTGAGGGCCAGAAAGATAGATCTGTTGGTAAAGAGCTTAATCTTAGTGCAAGTCCCAGAGCCCATTTATACATGTAAGGTGACTGTCTCCTGATCCTCCCCAATAGAAATAACTTTTAAAAAAGCATTCTGAACTCCAGAGATGCTAAATAATTTCTTATAGGATTAAAACCTAGGTACTCAGACTTCTAATCTACCATTGGGAGCCTATGACGATACTCATGACTCAATATTTTTAAAAAGATTGATTTTGAATTACGCATATGTGTGTGTGTGTGTGTGTGTGTGCGCGCTCGCGCACATATACACATGAGTGCAGGTGCCTATGGTGGCCAGGAGCCTCAGATCCTCTGGAGCTGGAATTACAGATGTTGTGAGCTGCCCGAAGTGGATGCTGGGAACCAAGCTTGGGTCCTCTGCTTAACCACTCGGTCACTTCTTCAGCCCCATGACTTGATCTTCACAGCAGATAACTACTACGAAGTCTAAAGTGAGTAAAACTTGGGTTTTACCCTTCACAGGAAAAGCATTTATCATTTATGCAGTTAACACATCTCTAAAGGATCATTATAACCCTCTAAATATTAACCTGTGTTCAAAGAACTTGTTCATGAATCCTGTGTCACTCAATTATACCTTACAGCCTGGGCTACATAAAACTGTCTCAAAAGAAACAAAATGAGGGGTTGGGGATTTAGCACAGTGGTAGAGCGCTTGCCTAGGAAGCGCAAGGCCCTGGGTTCGTCCCCAGCTCCGAAAAAAAGAAAAAAAAAAGAAAAGAAAAAAAAAAAGGGGGGGGGGGGCTGGGGATTTAGCTCAGTGGTAGAGCGCTTACCTAGGAAGCGCAAGGCCCTGGGTTTGGTCCCCAGCTCCAAAAAAAAGAACCAAAAAAAAAAAAAAAAAAAAAAAAAAAAAGAAACAAAATGGGTCACTGGAGAGATGGTCAGTGCTTTTGTCTAGATGCAGCTTGTGTGGTTCCCAGTGCCCACATCAGGTGGCCCACAACTGCCTAGAACTCCAGCTTCAGATCTGATGCCTTTGCCTTCTCTGGGCATCTGTAGTCAAGTAAACACATCCACACACATAATTAAAAATAAAGCAAGTCTTAAGCAATGAAACAAAACATCATTTGGGACACCCCCCCTCAAAAAACAAAACAAAAAACAAAGAGTATGCAAACACACAGGGACTCCCCAACTCCTCCTCTCTGGATCTGGAGACCGGTTTCACAATAGCCCCAAGCTGGCCTTAAACTTGCTTTGTTTATTGAGAGGAGAATGACCTTCAACTAGTAATTCACCTGTTTCTACCTTCCAAGTGTGAAAATTATTAAGTGAGGAGGCTCAATTTTATGTTGAGGACTAAATCTATGACTCCTGAGTCACAGCCTCAGCCCCACGAGGTAAACACTGAGACACCGTTCCATTGACAGAATAGTTCACTTTTTCACAGTAACCATTAAGTTGCCTGAACTCTTTTTTTTTTTTCCTGGAAATTTACTGATTGTCTAAAATTACTTGCCGACTCATGGTTAATGAGAACAAGTTCCAAAGCAGAAATGCCTTGCCTTCTTTATTCCTCCTCCTTTTTTGGGCTGTGATTATACCAGCTCCAAAGTTGTCAGAGAAGTAAATTCTTTTTTTTTTTTTTTTAAGGGTCTCCTTTTTATTTTTTATTTTTTATTATTAACTTGAGTATTTCTTATATACATTTCGAGTGTTATTCCCTTTCCCAGTTTCCGGGCAAACATCCCCCTCCCCTCTCCCCTTTCTTATCGGTGTTCCCCTCCCCACCCTCCCCCATTGTCCCCCTCCCCCCAACAGTCTAGTTCACTGGGTTGCCTGAACTCTTAATAGGGAGGTTACAGCACTGTTTACAAGGTTACTTACTACTCCAATGTGGCAAAGTAAAACTGAACTCTGAGGGTTGATATCAAGTGCTTTCTGGAAATGCATTTCTGCGAGGCTGAATTTCTCTTGCTTGTAATAAATCATCCCTAAACCATACCTGAAATGGTAAGAAAGTATGATTTTAAGGACACAAGTTTTAACTGTTAGTTTAGTTCATCTACTAATAAGACAGGGTATTTGGCATTTCAATACAAAATGGGAAAAAATAATGTCTTATGGGGAGACGAAATATATTGGTCATAATAAAAATCATTGAAATGTTTCGGAAGACACATTTTTATGATAATAGAGGAGAAGCCACATCTTTAAACTACCACTCTAATGTAGACGAACAGCCGATTCCTGTAGAGTGATTACGCATGTAGCAAACACTTTGCTACATTTTTTTTCTTTTTGTTTTAGACAGAGTTTCTCTGTGTAGCCCTGGCTGTCCTGCCTCACAGAGATGTGTCTGCCTCTGGCTCCCCAGTGCTGGCACTAAAGGTGTGCACCACCACTGCCCAGACTAAAGGTTTTTGTTTTTAATGCGCCTAAACTGGCCTTGAATTCCTGGCTCAAGAAATCTTCTAGTGTCCTCCCAAACAGCTGGGAAGTCCCTGCGTGTCCCACCATGGCTCTGGTTCTGGTTCAGCTGAATTTCCTTCTCTCTCTACACCATGCTTTATTATAGGCAGACCAATGGTTTATATAGCAATATAATTTACATATTAAATAAAACACCATATAGGGTGGTTTAAACAAAAGAAAAAAATGGGGTGGCGATTGCAGGTTAGAAAAACTCTTCTTCCTGAACATTTTTTGTTTTGTTTTTTAAGACAGGGTTTTCTCTGTGTAGCCCTGGCTGTCCTGTAACTCCTTCTGTAGATCAGGCCGGTCTCAAACTCAGAGATTTGCCTGGCCTGCCTCTGCCTCCTCAGGGCTGAGACTAAAGGTATGTGCCACCATCACCTGGCTTTTTTTTCTACCTGGGTGAATGCAACAATCTACTCACTGACCAGCGATGTTTAGTTTCTATTGGGTTAATGGTTCATAAAATTAAAAAAACAAAGACCAACTTTTCATCATCACTGTCTCAAAGAAATAACACATGGATTCATTTGGAAAGTAAAAATGGTTCTTCGAATATGAATATCAGTACAAAGGAAGAGTTAACACATCTACCACAAAATCCAAAACAGAACAACAAAAAACTTACAGTAGGGTTGAAACTGAAAAATACAAGTCTTATATCTGCTTCCTAACTCATGTATCCTTTTGCTTAAACTTTGTCCTTTCTTATTACCTAATAGTACCTTTTCTTGGTCTCTTTTCTAAATTTTTAGACTTTACTTTCTAGAATAGAAAGAATCCAGGGCTTCATGTACGTAAGGCAAGCATCAGCTTCTACCTCCGGGCCCTACTCTGTCTGAGTTCCTGTCCTGACTTCCTCTGAGGAGTAATAGCAATATGGAAGTGTAAGTCAAATAAACCCTTCCTTCCGTATTTGCTTTTTGGTAATGGAATTTTGTCACAACAATAGTAACCCTAACTAAGACACCAGGCCTGCATGTGATGTACGTAATACATACATATATACGAGCACAATAGGCATACCTAAAAAAAAAAATCATAAAAAGAAGAAGAGCCACTCCTTGGGTAAAGGTGCGCGTTGCCAAGCCTGGAGAAAAGGCTTGCAATGCTCTTCTAACCTCCACTGTTTGCTGTGGCCCACACAGCCCATACAGACACAATATACACAAATTAAATTAAATAAATAAAACGATCTTTAGTAAGACTTTGTCTCTTTACTTACCATGCATTATAATGTCTGGGATTTACTCTTATAGCATTTCGAAAACATGCTAATGCTTTATCTAGTTCTTCAGTTAACACAAATTCATGTCCTAATAGAGTATAGGCATAAGCATAATTTGGATCCACCTGGATAGCTCTTTGGAAGAATTTAATTGCTATATCATGCTCCCGTTGTAGACTGAAACAATTCCCTGCAGCACACCAAGCCTGACAAAACAGAAACAAGAACTAGTCAGTTAAAAGTTTTTATGCTCTATAAAGAAAACTATCGTCAAAAGTAACTTACAATTTTAATTTAATTTTGACCTAAAAAACTGTGTGTGGTGTGAGTGTGGATCCTTGCTTTCCAGCTTGTTTGAGTCAGGGTCTGTGTTGTCTGTGGTGTGCAGCAGGCTAGCTGCCTGCAAGCTTGCCAGGGTTTGCCTGTCTCTGCTTCCCATCTCCTCCCTGTAGAGGTGCTGGTATCCAGCAGTTTAACCACACTATGCCTGGCGTTTATGTGGGTTCTGGAGATTCAAATTCAGGTTCTCATGTTAGCACAACCATTGTTACCCATTAAGCCATTTCTCTGACCAAATTTTTATTTTACTTTTTAACAAAACCAATCCTGTGACAAAATCAAGTCTCAGATTTTATTTACAGGACAAAACCCTGAAGAAATTCAAATTTTTGACTATGATTTTCTCTTTTTAAAAACTCTTACTCATACACAAATTCCACATGTGCAGGTTAGAGCAGAGTGTTTTTCTTTGATAGAGTTTCTCTGTGTAATCTTGTCTGTCCTGGAACTCACTTAGTAGACACCAGGATGGCTTTGAACTTGGAGATCTATTTGCCTGCCTTTGCCTCTTGAGTGTGGGATTAAAAGCATGTGGCATCACAATTGGCTTAGGAGAATGGTTTCAGGGAGCTGGTTTTCTCCTATCACTATGTGTTCTGGAAATAGGACTCAGGGCGCCAGTGTGCACAGCAAATTTTCACCGGCAGAGCCATCTCCCTAGCACCTATTGAAGCTATCTTACTGGCCATGTTTTGTTTTTTTTTTAATTTTCTTAAAGATGATATAATATCAGTATTTAATAATATTAGTATTTAATCTGTCCTCCTGTGAATTTGTACACTTGTGAAGTTTACAGAGGCCAGAAGAGAACAGCAATTTGAATCCAGGTTTGCGTGCACTTCACTAAAGTATCACTAAAAACCATCTGAGTGGCTGTGATTCCGGCTGTGGGAATGAGAGGTTCAAAAGTTAAAGAACAGCCTAGAGAAAACAGCAAGGTCCTGACACCAGGGACGAACAAAGACCTTCAAATAAATGTCCTGAAATACTTACTACAAGATTAGTACATATGAATCAATCTATGTCTGTCTTCAAATGGCAATTAAGGGCCAGCAAAACGACTCAGTGGGTAAGAGGGCTTGCTGCCAAGCCTGATGACCTGGAGTTGAATCCTTGGAGTCCACATTATTTAAAGAAAAATGGACTCTCAAATGTTGTCTCCTAAAATCCAAATATACTCACTATGGCATGTATGTGCTCCCACACACAAAATCTGGTTGGATTTTTTGAAGGTTGAAGTTCTGTTTGGCTGTCTAGACAGGCCTTCCAAGAACTGAGTGACAACCAAGAGTCACCAAGCATGGCTTTTTGGCATGTGTGAGAAGAGTCTTTCTGAAACAACCTCATGAAGTCCAGAGTTAGTAACAAACTAGCTGTGTAGTGAATAACTCAATTGTTTTGTAATTATATCTTATGACACTTTGCAAAAATGACAAAAAATTACCTAACAATGCACTTGCCAGAATGTATCATTACGTGATACAGGACTATATTTGTTCTGGTGATCAAAAGCTATGTTGGGGTCAAAGATTATGTGCCTAGCATACCTACAGTGCTGGGTTCCAGACCAGCACTGCACCCAAAAATTAAACGAGTAAAACAGACTGCTGTTAGCATACCTCTGGTGAATTCTTATCCATGTCTGTTAAATCTTTTGAAAGAACCGAAAGAGCAACATCTTTCTGAAGATGCCAGAGTGTTGTAGAGTAGATCTCCATACCCTCAACTCTGAAACTCTCAATCCTTCTAACTTCTGAGAATATTCTTTCAGCCTAAAATTAAAGAACTAGTGAGTGAACTGTACAGACAGACAGACTAGTGCAGGTTATTGTCGTCACAGGACCAAATTTCTGCAAGGACTGTGCTTTATGGGAATCAGTATGGAGAGAAATCACTGTGAGAGGTCAAATACTGAGGCATTAGCCTAGTTCCTGTATTTTAACTAGGGATAAAGATGTAAAGTCTGAAAAAAAATTTCTATTAAAAAAAAAAAAAACAAAAAAAAAGACAAAGATGGGGCTGAAGCAATGGCTGCCCGACAGAGGACCTGGCTTTGGTTCCCAGCACTCACACAGCAGCTTACAACTATCAGGAATTGCAGTTCCAGGGGATCTAATATCCTCCTGTGGATGCAAGCACTCACATATGACACAATTTTAAAGAGAGAGAGGGAGGGAGAAGAGGGGGAGAGAAGACAGACACAGACAGACAGACAGAGAACATGAACTTAATGAAAAGCTGAGCTGAAACTTTTAGAGGCTAAAAAGGTGAACAGCTACCAACTCCACTGCACGCCGAGTGCCGAGCACCACCGAGCCCTGTGTCTGCTGGAGGCACAGGACCCACGACCAACAGACTCTTTCTAAGGCCTCCCCAGAGCTAACAGGTCACCTTTATCTCTCTCAAAATATTTACACTTTCTAAAACCGTGCTTCTTATAAATTTTATAAAAACTTCACATTTATAGGACTGATGTGTTACCTAGTTTTGACACCTTAGTAAGTCAAAATGTTCAAAGTCACAGTTGAGAATAAGGAATATTTGGGATGTATTCATAATGAACATGACAGAAATTAAGGAAAGAACTGTCATTTGACTTTATGTAAGTGGGTACTTGAGAGGCCAGACGAGCCCATCAAAGCCTTAGAGATGGAGTTACAGACGACTGGGAGACAACTGTGGTGCTGGGAACTGGACCTCTACAGGTACAGCAAGTGCTGTTAGCTGCTGGGTCAATCTCCAGTCCTGGGAAAGACCATTTATAAAACTGGAACCATTTGCCCCAAACACAGTGATTTGTCACGCAGAATCAGTTTACTGTTTTTTAAGTCCCCTTGAATCTCTTTAAAAGTTATAAGTGCTTCTAAAAAAACATACAAATTGTTATGTTATATGACATAACAAAGTAATTAACCACACAGAAACCTTTTGGCTTCAAAACTTTCAGAAGCTATTGTCACCTTTCAAAAATCAATTATCAGCTACAACTGAATACAAAAGCAACAACAGGACTAGCAAGTTGAGGCTGGCCTGGGCCATAGATGAACTCAAGGTGGCCCTGGTCTACACAGCAAGACCCTGTCTCTAAAATAAAGCCTGGTGGTGGTGGCACTGCATGCTTTTAGTCCCAGCACTTGGGAGGCAAAGGCAGGTGGATCTCTGAGTATGAGGCCAGCAGGGGATTAAACAGAAACCTCCCCGCCCCATCTCTCTCGTGTGCTCATGTGTGCACACACACACCCATCCGCCCAACAACAAAAAACCCTAAAACCCCCAAAACAAACTAAACTTCACAGGTGATTATGATCTCTGAGAACAAAAAAGAAACTGAAGTCTCTCTCAGTTGGTAAGGTTGGTGTAGCATGTATGGAGCCCTGGATTCAACTCCTACATGGGTTCATAAATTGGGATGGTAGGAGATTTCTGTAATCTAAGAGGGAAGAGAAGAGAATTAGGAGTTTGAGTAATCCTGGCTTATAGAATTCAGGGACAGTCTGGCCTACATGCAACCCTATCCCAAAAACAAAACCAGCCAAGTCTGGTGGTATATGCCTTTAACCCTAGCATTAGAGATGAGGCTGATGTAGATAGCGGGTTCCAGGCCAGCCAGAGCTAAGAGGTGAAAAGATTCTGCCTCAAAAGAAAAAAAAAAAAAAGCCTGTTATTAGGACATCTTCAATTAAATATAATATTCTTCATAGCATTAAGTTTATAAAGCACACTAAATGCCAAACATTCAGATCAGTGTATAATTTACATTAACTTGATGATTGTTCTCTAAAATCCTTTTCAAGAAAGCCCACTAAGGTTAGATTCTCTCAATATAAGAAATGATTTTATTTATAAGTTATTGTGTCTCTTAGTTTTATATTAATTTGATATAAGCTAGAGTTAATCTGGAAAAAAAAAAATGGAACCTCAACCAAGGAAACACCTCCATAAGATCCTACAGAATGGTGTTTTTTAAATTAGTGATTGATGGAAGAGGGCCCAGCTCATCATGGGTGGTGCCATCTGTGGGTTGGTGGTCCTGGGTTCTGTAAGAAAACTGGCTGAGCATGAGGAGTAAGCCAGTAAGCAGCACCCTCCACCTACATCAGCTCCCGCCTCCAGGTTCCTGCCCTTACTGCTTTTTTTAAAAAAATTTATTGTATGTGAGTACACTGTCACTGTCTTCAGACACACCAGAAGAGGGCATCGGATCCCATACAGATGGCTGTGAGACACCGTGTGGGTATGTGAATGCTGAGAATTGAACTCAGGACCTCTAGAAGAACAGCCAGTGCTCTAAACTGCTGACCTGAGCCAGCTCTCCAGGCCCCTCACTGCTTTCAATGATGAACTGTTACAAGGAACTGTGAGCAAAATAAACCCTTTCCTCTCCAAGTTGCTTCTGGTCTGGTGTTTCACTACAGCAATAGTAATCCTAATTATGACAGTTATACATACTAGGAAAACAATTATATAATAAATGAATATTAATTGTTAGGATCAGCCTTCAGCATAAAAGTTAAATTAATTCTAGGAAGTATATGTATCTTGGTATATTTACCTGCATGTATTCTGAAAGTTCAAAATAAGCCCGTCCAATCTGGCACAGGACCCAGCCAGTACTGTAGTGGTGAGAAGGTAGGTGGCTCAGAATATTTATAGCTTCTTTGCAGTTGTATGAACACAAAGCTAAATAACCTTTTCCCATTTCACGAAGAAGGCTCATCAAACCTTCTAGGAGAAAACAATATGATAAACAAAGGAGAAAAATACACACAACTTTGGTTTTCTAAAACCGTTAACTACAAACTATTCCTTTAAAAAATTTCCAGTATTTGGGCTGACATGATTGCTTGGTGGTTAAAGGTTCTTGACTGATGACCTGAGTTTGATCCCTGGGACCACATACATACATGTACACACACACACACACACACACACACACACACACACACACACACACACACACAACCTCTCTCAATGAAATAAAATAAAATGTAATTAAGTTAAAAAGGTTTTTAAAAGGGGCTCAGTTGTTAAAAGCACTTTTGTCCAGTTCCCAGCATTTACACGGTAGCTCACACCATCTACAACTCCCATCCTGTGGGATTCACACCCAATCTGGGCTTCTTTGAGATAAACACAGCCATAGAAACAGATAAGAGACACAAACTTCAAAACATAAAAATATCCATTAAAATAACCTTTAGTGCCAGCATTAATCTAAAAACAATAAGGCATGAAGAAACTTAATCAAAATAAGTATAAAATAAAGCAGAAATACAGGAAGTACAGTAAGCTTTATAAACAGACCTGCTGCTGCCTTTTGTAGGTTAAATGCCTGGATCTGAGGTGTGATTGTGGATATTTTCCCTTCTGAAATGATAGAAGAGTCCAATTTTGTAATTTCCAGACTATCGTTTATGTTGGGTTGAGTTATTCCTCCTTTATTAGTTTTACTTTTTGTTTTTCTGTTTGGGATTTTAGGTGGAAACTTCATTTTTAACTTTTTGCTATTCTCCTGTGGAAAGGAATAAAATCCAGGCTTATCACACTCACTCTTGTGGAAGTCTCCATCAACATTCCCTATAAGCGCCCACAGAAAAGAAGTGCACAGTCCCATTAGTCTTTACTTTTCTCATCAGTAAGTTTATAGCAAGTCTTCAAAACCAATTTTTTGTTGTTGTTTTTTGTTTTGAGACAGGGTCTTACTTTTTTGGCTTGTATTGACCTGGAACTTGAAGCAATCTTGCTTTACCCTCCCAAATCTTAGAATTACAGGAATGAACCAGCATGCCAAGAGTCATTTTATTTTAGATATAACGGTATGTTGCACAAATAACTGAGGTCAGTCTGCACTACGGGCAGATCTTTTCTGAAAGTAAGTCACATTCTCATTTAATATTTAAAAATGAAAAAATGCAACACTAATTCTACCAAAGCACTACCATCACATTATATCAAAGTACGAAGTAACTCACTGGGATGTGTCAAAGGTAAATTACTCATGTCAGTTGACAAAGACAAAAATGGTCCCCTCATCTTCTTTGCTTTAATTTAAAATTATTCCAGAAATATAGTAACAAGACCAAATTCCCGCTCATTCTTTCCTCAATGATAAGATATGAACTACACACCTCACTGGCATTTCCCAGTTTTCATATGAGCTCTTTTGCATGTGTATGTATAGTGCTGTGTAATTTATCAAGGGCATTTGTGCAATCAACTATAACAGTTATGATATAGAATTATTCTTCTAGAACAAAGAATTTCATTTGTACTACATTTAAATTGTTGTGTCTTTCCTCCAGTCTATTTCCTGAAAAAAGCCACAGACATTTTTATTATGATTTGGTCATTTCAAGACTTACATATTTACCAATGACCAAGGAGAGTCACAAAGATTACAGCTAGTTCTCCAAATAAGAAATCATGTTGTTCAGCATGGTGGCGTGTCCCTATAATCCTAGCACCCCAGAAGGTAACTAAGGCAGGAGGATGGCAACTTCCAGACCTGCACGATCTATTTAATGAGCCCTCTAAAAAATTACAACAAAATCCTTTATTTATCTGAGATGAAGTTAGCAATGAGTAGAAATTTCAGCATAGAAGTTTTAAATAAACATGACACACAGAAACCTTTACCTTGGTTGTAGAACTGTCACTAGTGAAAAGGCGGGAACTTCTTCGAGGCAATGCATTTGGGGGAGATGTAATAGTGGGGCTCAATACCTGAGGTGTTGTACTAAAAAAAACAAAGATATTTTTTAACATTCAACATTTAGCTTAGTAACTATTTTCTCAATTCTGCTTTATTAAAATATGCATTTATCATATAAATATTCTAAAACTGGTCTTTTGATCAGTTCCTTTTGTGTCTCTATGAAAACTCAGGATTTAAAAACTTCCCAGGCTTGAGGGGATAACACCCTGGTTAAGAGTACTGGATGCTCTCTCCCCCAGAGGACTCAAGCTTTGTTCCTAGTGTCCATATCTGGTGGCTCATATTGGCCAACAAGTCCAGTTCCAGGTGATCCTACCATCTCTTTTAGCCTGAGTGCACTTGAAAGTACTAGCACGCACACACACACACACACACACACACACACACACACACACACACACACACACACACATTATATATAGACAACTGTCTAGAGCAAATGTTGGCAACAACAAAATGTTAAATAAAAAAGTTGGGGGCTGGAGAGATGGCTCAGTGGTTAAGGGCACTGACTGTTCTTCCAGAGGTCCTGAGTTCAAATCCCAGCAATCACATGGTGGCTCACAACCATCTGTAATGGGATCTGATGCCCTCTTCTGGTGTGGCTGAAGACAGAGACTGTGTACTTATATTTAATAAATAAATCTTATAAAGAAAAAGTTGGACGTGAATCATTTAAATGTGGTATCTGTCAATAACCAATAATTAGAAAAGTAAACAAAAAATGCTAGAATAAATGAACTCAACCAGCTAAAACAAAGGTTTATTCTACTTAGACAAGTCTATGGTCATTACTTGTGCATAGATTTACTTTAAGTGCAAACCATAAGAAGTATTCTATTTTAAAATTTTACTTTCATGTCTATGAATGTTTTGCCTACATGTATGCATGTACCACAAGCAAGCCTAGTGCCTGTAGAAGCCAGAAAGGAGGGCTACATCCCCCGGAGTCACAGATACAGAGTTATAGGCTATTGTGAACCACCATGTGGGTGATAGAAACTGAATGGTGGTCTGCTACAAGAACAGCGAGTCCTCTCAAATGTTAAGCCATGGGTCTTATCCAAATGTAACTTTTTTAAAAAAAAATAAAAGGTCTTACCATGTACCCCTGGTTGGCCTGGAGTTTTCTATGCATACTAATCTGCCTTGAACCTAGAAACCTGCCTGTCTCCACCTCCTGAGTGCTGGAATTAAAGGAGCATGCAGCCATGCTTAGCTGAGAGTTAATTCCATTTTTAAGATTTGATTTATTTATTTTCATGACAGGGTCTAACTATGTAACTCTGGCTGTCCTGGAACCCATTACCTAGTGCAAGCTGACCTTGAACTCAGAGATCTACCTACCACAGCCTCCCAAGTGCTGTGATTAAAGGTGTATACTTCTGGGCTGGAGAGATGGCTCAGCGGTTAAGAGCACCCGACTGCTCTTCCAGAGGTCATGAGCTCAATTCCCAGCAACCACATGGTGGCTCACAACCATCTGTAAAGAGATCCGATTCAGGGCTGGGGATTTAGCTCAGTGGTAGAGCGCTTACCTAGGAAGCGCAAGGCCCTGGGTTCGGTCCCCAGCTCCGAAAAAAAAAACCAAAAAAAAAAAAAAAAAAAGAGATCCGATTCTCTCTTCTGGTGTATCTGAAGACAGCTACAGTGTACTTATATATAATAAATGAATTAAAAAAAAAAAAAAAAGGTGTATACTTCTATACCCAGATTTTTTTTTTTTTTCGGAGCTGGGGACTGAACCCAGGGCCTTGCGCTCTCTAGGCAAGCGCTCTACCGCTGAGCTAAATCCCCAACCCCTATACCCAGATTTTTTTATTCTATGATTATGTGCCAGTGCCTGTATGTAGCACCACAGGTATGCAAGTGGCTAGAAGAAGGCAGAAGATTTCCCGACACTGGAGTTACGGGTACTTCTAAAGCCACCCAAAGTGAGTGCTGAAAAGTAAAGCCAAGTCCTTTGCAAGAACAGCAAGTCTTAACCGATGGGCCATCTCTCCAGCACCAAGAATTCTATCTTAGAATGCAATTCAGATGGAGTTGGTAGTAATAATGCCTGCAACCCCACCCTAAGGAAGTCCAGACAGACAGATGGTCCTCAATTCAAGGCCAATCTGAAGTACAGACCTTGTCTCAAAACAAAAGCAGAACAGAACAAACAAACAGAAAACATAGTAAACTTAAAATGATCTAATGATCTAATCAAGACTGGGCAAACAGCAGACAGCAAGAGTAGGCAGTGACTGTGCTGAGGACACAGCTGGGCTGGCAGGGCCCCTCGTTAGCACCCACAAAGCCCTAGGTGTGAACTCTAGCATTCCATAGACTTGGTACAC
The DNA here is from genome assembly GCF_021556685.1 of Rattus norvegicus. Lineage (NCBI taxonomy): Eukaryota > Metazoa > Chordata > Mammalia > Rodentia > Muridae > Rattus > Rattus norvegicus. The sequence goes on from NC_141543.1 coordinate 95,715,028, forward strand.
TGCTGCACCGATTGCAATCCCAGCACTTTGGAGGTGGTGGCGGGTGGATTAATAGTTTAAGGTCATTCTTAAGACACACACAGCAAGTTTGCAGCCATCCTAGGATACACGAGACCCTAATAAAAAGGGGAAAGCAGAAAGCTCCTGGACTAAATACTTCACAAAGCATGGTAACTCTACTAGTGATCCCTCTTGGCTTCTGAACACTTTTGGAACAACAACCTTAGAGACAAAGAATTTTACTTTAGGTCACAAGTAGACTGTGGTAGAGTTGGGAGATGTCATAGCAGCAGAAGCTATAGAAAGTTGACATTCATAGTTTGCATTCATAGTCAAGAAGCAGAGAGCTGTGTTCAGTTCCTCCTCTCCGGTTTGGTCCAAAGCCCAGCCCACAAAATGGTACCATCCATATTTCAGGGTGGGTCTTCCCACCTCAACTAAGCCTATTAGGAAAACTTTTCACAGACATGCCCACAGGCAAGCTACTCTAGACAACCCTTAAGAGTGATTCCAGGCCCTGCTACAACTTGACAAGTGAAATCAACCTTCATATCATGGTCAAAAAGTTTCTAAAAATAAGATACCAACCAGTAAGTAAAACATGCTCAGAGCTCTGTGTGAAACAGAGGGAACAATCTGGGGGAAAGCAATTCATTCTTAAAAGTTTTAATTATTTATTTTAATTTAATGTGCATGTGCGTTTCTGAGTTACATGCAGCACACACGTGCAGGAGCCTGCAAAGGCTATAGGAGAACATCAGATTCACTGAAACTGGAGTTATACAGTTATAACCCACCATATAGGAACCAAACCCCAGTCCTCTGCAAGAGCAGTTAACCTTCCTTTTTTTTTTTTTTATTTTATTTATTTACTTCATGTATGTGAGTACACTGTTGCTGTCTTCAGACACACCAGAAGAGGAGATCGGATCCCCATTACAGATGGTTGTGAGTCACCATGTGGTTGCTGGGGATTGAACTCAGGACCTCTGGATGAGCAGTCGGTGCTCTTAACCAGCAGTTAACATTCTTAAACACCCTTTTATTCCTTTCTACCCCAGCTTCAAGGTGTGTGTGCACATCTACACCTACACCTTTAAGTGTATAAGCAGAGATCAGAAGAGGGTCTCAGAGAGCTTCCTCTATGGTTCTTCACAATATTCTCATAAATTAGGTCTTTCACTGAACCCAAAGTTCACTCCTACTAGGGTAGCTGGCAGTGAAGTCTCCTCATCTTCCTGCCTACACCCCTTAGTGCTGGGCTTACAGATCAGTACCTGCCGTACCCAGGCACTGTTTCACAAGCAAGCAGTAATAACTGCCTGCCCTGGCAAAAAACCCCAAGTCAACCACCCAGTCAAGTAATTCTTACAACAGGACCCTAGGCAACCACAGTCTGCAAGCTATATTCCTGATTAGAACCTAACATTATAGGTATATTGATTCCTTTAAAACAGTTAAGCCTGTAACTGTAACTCTTAACAGTTTTAAGGCTTCTGGATCTGAAGTTCAATTTTATGACCTGTGTGCAGAAATAATAGGTGAAGAGAGAATGAAATCTGTATTTACTGTGCATGTTGGCACACACCTTTAATCTCAGCACTTGGAAGGCAGAGGTGGCCAGATTTAGCTTGGTCTACATAGTGAGTTCCAGGACAGCAAGGACTATATAATATCGACTCTGCCTCAAAAACAAAACTAACAGCGGTGGTGGTGCATGCCTTTATTTCTAGCACTAGTGGGGTAGAGACAGGCCTGAGTTTGAGGCCAGCCTAGACTACAGAGTGAGTTCCTGGACAGTCAGGGCTAACATAGAAAAACCTTATCCACACCCCTATCTCCCCCCAAAAACCCCATGAATAAACTCAAACAAATAAACACTACAAAAAGAAATCCATCTGTACTTACTCTAAAGGTCAAGTGTCTGTGAACAAAATAATTCTGAAGAAGCATATATGCTACCCTGACGAGACAGACACCATAATCAATACCTTGTTTGTGGGCCAGAGCTTTGTGTCTGGGCAACGAGCACCGGTGTGGCCTCCCGACTGTTCCCACTCTGTGAGAAGACAGACTTCGCTCCAGTGTGGCCCATTCTTGCAACGGACTACAAAACACAAAAGGTTTGTGATCACAGATTGCACTGCAAACCACAAAAGACACCACGGTGCTCCCTCCTGTCTTCACTCTCTCCACGAAGACAGCCCAGAACAGATAATGCCACCCTAAACAATCACCACCACTATACTGTGTTAAAAATTTAGGACAGCTATTACTTTCTTTTTTTTTTTTTTTTTGGTTCTTTTTTTTTCGGAGCTGGGGACCGAACCCAGGGCCTTGTGCTTCCTAGGCAAGCACTCTACCACTGAGCTAAATCCCCAGCCCCCAGCTATTACTTTCAATATTTATTAACGTGCTAAATATAAAGAAGATGAAACAGCAAGATTTTATACTATTCCTTTTGCACTGAGTAAAACAGTTAACTGGAAGTCGGAAGAGATTTAAAAAACTCGCCTGGTCCCTTTCTAAATTATAAAGACACTGCTCCTTTGCATCACCAGTTCTTCCTACTTTTTCTTTCTTTCTTTCTTTCTTTTTTTTTTGTTTAAATTTCTGCTTGCCTAGAAGGGGAAGAGAAAAAAAACCTCTGCTTGCCTCTTCTGACCTAATTGTTCAGCGTGACAGAAATGATCTTAATTTAGTTCATGGACATTTATATAGCTAGATATTTAAAAGAACTAGATGTGTAAGTTGGAAAAGCCAACACTGATGAGTCTGTCTGATACAGGTGGTAGGCTATGTATATACGACAAGGACATTCTTTCATGATTGGTCAGTAACTCTAAGGAAGTAGTAATTATATAAAGTTGGATTCTCTTGAAATTACCTTAATAGATTGTAGTTTTAAATAAGTTTCTTTCTTTTCTTTTTTTGGAGCTGGGGACCGAACCCAGGGCCTTGTGCTTGCTAGGCAAGCGCTCTACCACTGAGCTAAATCCCCAACCCCTTAAATAAGTTTCTTTAATTATACCCAAGCTACATTTTACACAGAAAGTACCTTTTTAGTAGGTGCTCCGGTGGATGGCACGTCAATTACAGAAGGTGTATTAGTGTAGTTTTGTAAATAGGATCCATCTCCAGGACTTGGGGTTTCTAATGGCAAAATCCCAAAACTGAGAAGAGGTTGAAATCAAGGTGTCAAAAAGTCATCAAGGCATATATAAAGCAGCAGTATACTTAAGTTAGAAGGTCTAAAAGGAAGAGAATGGCAAGTCAGTCACCTGAGGGGCAGGTTCAACATGAGCTGTGAATGTAGAGGGCTCCACCCCCCAGAACCACAGAGACAGGACAAGGACCTGAAGAGAACAGTGGCTATTTTTCTTAGAAACGGACTGCTGTTTAAAAGCTATGATCCAAATGATGAAAACAAACCCCAATTTTTGGAACAATGAAGACAATATTCTAGAGATTACTAGTAATTACTTAATAATTATCGATACAGTTATCCATTGGTCTCTGCAGATGCCCCAATCAATCTCCTGGTCATGCTATTTTAATAGCTTTCTGGCCTTGAGACTCCATTCATAGTCTATTTTTTCATGAGTTTGTTTGATAGTTCTGGTATGTTTGATAGTTTGATACGTATCCTTTGTGAAGTGTTATTGTATACGTATATAATACACTTTTAATAATCTTGACAACATTATTTCCCAATGACAGGTTTCAGAAATGAGGACTGGAAATGCTGCCATAAGCACACCATACACATACATCTGGAGGGATTCACTGCTATCTGTAGATGCACAGCCATAAAGACTGGATCTTTAATACACATATACACTAATTGATACATATTTAAAAAGCTTTAATATTTTCCTCTGCTTAATTTTACTTTGAGAAAGATCATCACATATCATAGGCTTTGACTTTTAACTCCTGGCTGAGGAACTTCTGACCTTCCTGCTTCTACCTCCCAAGTGGTAAAATTTCATGCATTTGAAACCTTGCCCAGTTTACAGAGTGCTGAGAATCAAGCCTGATCTTTGTGCATGCTCTACAAGCATTCTACCAACTGAGCTACATTCTCACCCTTTTAATATTTAATTCAAAAATGTTATAGATGTATTTTTTTTACTTCATTTTTTTGAAAACAGAACGCCAATCTGTCACACTGATTTGAGAGGATGCTGTTTAAATTAACTTACATTACTAGTAATAGGGTTCACCAAAGATCATTAATATATTAGAATACACTTTAAAATATCTTGTGTGACTTACCTTGGGGTTAATGGGCTAAGAGCAGTTGGTCCTCCTAATAAACTTCGACCAGTTTTTGGTTTATTTTGAACCTGTTTAGATAATATGGAAGGACCAGTTCCAAGGGGGACGTTATCTGGTGAAATTACAGCTGAATCAATGTAAGACACGGAGGAATCTGTATTCAAGGAGTACTTTGAATTGGAAGATTCTAAGTTCAGTCTGTTTAATTCCTGAAACAGAAATTTTCTACCATGTCACTTATGATACACTGCTAAGGCCCAATCACCCTTGCGGGTGTTCAGAATACTTGAGCATCAGAAGGAAAGCACTTACAATCGTGTCTTGGGGAGTTTCTGTAAGGACTGTCTCAGGCTGTCTGTGAGATAAACTGTGGTTAGATACTAGAGCTGTACACGTGTTGGGAAGACAACTGCTAAAATTCTGTAGAGATGTTAATTTAAATGTTTGGTCAGGATCTGGCTTCTCACCTGTGAAGACCAAAAGACAAAACAAAACAAAAAACTTGCCTCTGAGGGGTAATTTCTTTTCAAGTATACATAATTAGGTACAAATAAAGCCTTGGAGTTTCAAAATTCTCCTGCCCACTTATGTTATCAATCTTACCTCCCAAACGCCCAATCATTAACTTATTGTGGAAGTTAACCCTTACATTAAAGATTACATTTGGGAAATAAACTAAATTACAAGTTTTAAATATCATAACTCAGGGCCAGCATGAAGGTACAGCGGGGAAGGTGTCTGCTGCCCAACCTGAAAACCTCTGCATGAAGTAAGATGCGTTTTGAGATAGGGTTGCCTGCAAACTCCCCTAGTGGTAAAGCTGAATGCGGCTGAAGCTGGCAGTAAACTTAGATCTTGCTGCCAGAAGGCAGTGGCAAACACCTTTAGTCCTGGCCCTTGGAAGGCAGGGGCAGGTGATCTCTGTGAGCTCAAGGTCAGACTGGTCTACAGAGTTCCAGAGAAAACCCGAACTCAAAAAATACAATATAAAACAAACAGAAAGGAGAGAGAGAGAGAGAGAGAGAGAGAGAGAGAGAGAGAGAGAGAGAGAGAGAGAGAGAAATAGAAAAGGGGAAGAGGAAGAAGACCGCTCCCGCCACCGTCTCCATGAGCTTACCTATTTCACATAACGATTCAAAGGGAGACCAGAGGAAAGGATTTAAACTAAGGCTCTTTTGGTAACATTCTGATCCTTTGGCAAGCCGATCTGTCTTGCTGTGGAGAGAAACAATGGATTAAATAAACTATAAGCCCTAAAGCTTTTCTTATAATTTTTGATATAAAAAACCAGGTAAATCTTATAAAAATTCTCACAGCACTCTTTGATGCGTCCCTAAATTATAATTTTCTAGAAGCAATAGAAGTCATAAATAACAAATCAATCCATGGGTATTAACACCAATTAATTAATATTAATCCAAGGTTAAGGAAAAGAAAAATACAGGGGCTGTGGCACAAGCACAAGGACCTGAGTTCGAACCTCAGCATCCATGCCAAAAAAAAAAAGCTGAGTGTGACCATAAATGAGTGTGACCTCTGTGCTATGGGAGGTGGAGACAGGAGGATGGATGCGATCTGGTGACTGCCAGGCTCAGTGAGTGAGTGAGTGAGTGAGTGGAGAAGGAGAGAGGGAGAGAGAGAAAGGCAGAGACAGAGACAGAGACTGGACCCTGATTAAAAGAAGGTAGAATGACGTAGAAAGATCAACCTCTCCCCTGGCCTTACTGCAAACATGCAACGCACAGAAAATACATTCACTAAAGAAATATTAAAGGGAAAAATCCAATGAAATCTCAATGTTTGAGGATTGATCTAAACTCCTGTGATTAGCCTTCCTATATTTGCTTTTGGCAATTCCAAAATATACATATTTTTCTATCTAATCTAATTATACTTTAAAAGAATTTCTACATTTTTCCTTAAGATTTTTATTTTTTCAACCTCCTTCCCCCATCACTCCCTGTAAATCATTTATTGCCCTCAAACATCTACTTTTTTTGAGAAGCCACCATATAAGAAAAAAATGACTCTTTTTGCTGTCAACTCTCCTCTAGGTGCGTTCTGTTACTACTCCTTCCCGCCCAGCACGGAGGACGGAACACAGGCTGCTGCCTTTATTCTTAACCAGTTAAAACTAGCATTCCCTCACCTGATCAAAATACTGCCCAAACCTTATTACAATACCTTTTGACAATAGTAAAAATTTTAACTACTGTTTCTTCCTTCTCCATCACAAAATATGGTGGGGGCTGTGAGTTAGTCCCTTTAATATTCCCAGGACCAAGTCCTTACCGTCTTTAGGTATAATGGGAGAAGAACCTCAAGCATCCCTCGAATGAATGACAACAATAATCATAGCTGGACGACAGCACCCAGCTTCATTTCTTTTTTCTTTTTTTTTTTTTTTTTGAGACAGGTTTTCTCTGTGTAGCCTTAGCTGTCTTAGAACTCAAAGATTCATCTGTCTCTGCCTCCCAAGTGCTGGGACGAAAGGCGTACACCATTTTTCAACTCATTCTATCTTTCTTTATTCTAGTTCACAACTGTGGCATGAATGATTTGACATCACCTGAAAACCCCCTATTTAACCAGATAATTTATTCTACACAAAAAGTCATATGTATCCCTGAATGGCCCAGAGCTCACCACAAATACCAAGCTGGCCTTAAACTCTGCCTCCTGCGTGCTGAGATTAAAGGCATACACCACCATACCTGGCTACTTTTTTTTTTTTTCTTTTCTTTTTTTCGGGGCTGGGAATTGAACCCAGGACCTTGCACTTCCTAGGCAAGCGCTCTACCACTGAGCCAAATCCCCAACCCCCCCCCCTTTTTTTTTTTAACAGCAGTTCTTTTTCTTTCTTTCTTTGTAGGCTTTAATCCCCTTTTTCATAATATATAACAGATGGCATTTATTACATGCAAAAAATCCCGATGGGCAGTTTTGAATATTTTCTATTTTTCTACTCAACTTCAAACGTATTTTTTTTTCTATTCTTTTTTTCGGAGCTGGGGACCGAACTCAGGGCCTTGCACTTGCTAGGCAAGCGCTCTACCACTGAGCCAAATCCCCAACCCCTTCAAACGTATTTTTTAAAACAGGAGTGAGAACCATGTTACTATTATATAGTAATTCTGAGTTCATGGATGTTAAAAATCCTTGTTACAGGGCTGGAGAGATGGCTCAGCGGTTAAGAGCACTGACTGCTCTTCCAGAGGTCCTGAGTTCAAATCCCAGCAACCACATGGTGGCTCTCAACCATCTGTAATAAGATCTGATGCCCTCTTCTGGTGTGTCTGAAGACAGCTACAGTGTGCTCATATATAATAAATAAATCTTTAAGCTTTAAAAAAAAAAATCCTTGTTACACACTTCAAAGGTTACTACATATTGGAAGAAAATAACACTTAATTTGCATTACTGAAACCTACCTTCCACAACTCTAAGGGAAAGAGTAATATTTAATTTTAAGGAAAAGAAACCACTGGTGTCTTCAGTGGTGACAACTTGCTAGAACTGTAGCTACTATCACTAAGGAGCTAAGCAGAGTGCAAATGGGACGACGTCCTTACTAGGTAACGGATGGAATGAGGTCATGATGGGAAAGGCTAGAACTACAAAGCCAACTGGGTCTGTAAACATCAATATAGGCTACATCAAATGGGCACAGTCCAGAGCACTTCTATACAGGAGTCTATATCAAATGGGCACAGTCCAGAGCACTTCTTTTTCTTTTTTTTTTTTTTTTTTTTTTTTTTTTCGGAGCTGGGAACTGAACCCAGGGCCTTGCGCTCGCTAGGCAAGCGCTCTACCGCTGAGCTAAATCCCCAACCCCCAGAGCACTTCTATACAGGAGTCTATATCAAATGGGCACAGTCCAGAGCACTTCTATACAGGAGTCTATATCAAATGGGCACAGTCCAGAGCACTTCTATACAGGAGTCTATATCAAATGGGCACAGTCCAGAGCACTTCTATACAGGAGTCTATATCAAATGGGCACAGTCCAGAGCACTTCTATACAGGAGTCTATATCAAATGGGCACAGTCCAGAGCACTTCTATACAGGAGTCTATATCAAATGGGCACAGTCCAGAGCACTTCTATACAGGAGTCTTGAGTCACTGGCACTTACCAATATACATGTCCCAACAAGGAAAGAGTGAAGCAAGCTGAATCACCAAACTCAGTGACAAGGTCGTCATGGCTTTTTTGCTTATTAAACACTCCACCAGATAAGATTTGTTCCCCTTCTGCAAGCCTTTAAAATGTAAATTTATTTTAATGTCAGTAAACGCACTTCATGAAGACATCCTTCATTATCACCGTGAGTCTAATGACAGACGCAGTGAAAAGTTAATGGTATTTTTAGAACAATCATGTAGTTAGAATCATTAGGAAGCTAGTGATTTATGACCTTATATTTTCAGTCCTGCCTTTAAACCAGAACTCATTAAATTTTAATTGCTATGTGGACAAATCTAGTTTGAGCAGCATATGTATTATTCATGCTAAAGAAGCAGTTGATCATTTTATATGAGGGGAATATTAATGGCTTTACAAATGTGTGTGATTGTTCTTCATTTTGTATAGAAATGTGCATGCAAAACCTGATTTTTCTTAGTTTACTGCTTACTGCCCACAGCCATCCTAAGTTTTATAAAAATGTAAATTATAAACTTATAGCAACAGGTTCTTTTCTTTTTTCACCAAGTGGGTCCTAGGGATCAAACCCAAGAGTGTCAGCTTGTTGGCAAGTGTCTTTACATGTTAAGTCACCACACCAGCCCCATTTCTTTTAAAAGATTTATTCATAAATAATATGTATGTAAGTTCACAGTCGCTGTCTTCAGACACCAAAAGAAGAGCATCGGTTCCCACTACAGATGGCTGTGAGCCACCATGTGGTTGCTGGGATTTGAACTCAGGACCTCTGGAAGAGCAGTCAGTGCTCTTAACCGCTGAGCCATCTCTCCAGCTCACACCAGTTCCATTTTAAGAATGAAATATTAGTATCACTTTATATCTTTTTGTCAATTATATTTTCTTCATAAGAAAAGTAGTTCTTTAAATAAAAAAAAACTGCATGATTTCACTATATAATTTCAGCACAAGAGAGTTTGGAATGGTTTGATCTTTAAAGTGTTTGATTAAAAACAACTATGCTCATTATGTGGAAATTTATTTTATATATTTTTAAGTTTTACGCATATGAATATTTTGCTTATCTGTATGTTTGTGTACCATACTGTGTGTGTGTATATGTGTGTGTGTGTGTGTGTGTGTGCGTGCGTGCGTGCGCGCGCGCGCACACGCGCGCTTCTGTACAAAGGCTGGAAAAGATCAATCACATCCTTTGGAACTGGAGTTACAGATGATATGTGTGCTAGTAACTTAATCCAAGTCCTTTAAAAGAGCAGCCTGTGCTCTTAACTGCAGATCAATCTCTCACAGACATAATTATATATATATTCATATTACATATAATACATAATTATACACATTTATAGATATATATCTGTATCACACACACATCTCATTCATCATCCATTTATATCTTTTAAAAGAAAGAGACAGGGACCAGCTGGCCTGGAATTTGCTATGTAGTCTCAGACTCCCCAATCTCTGCCTCTTTAGTGCTGTAATTAAAGGTATACCTTACCACACCGGGCTTTTTTATACTGAGGGTAAATAAACCTCATTACTAGGCTGACCAATGTTTCTACATTAAAATGGATGGATTAAAAAACAGTTGTTCTTTTCAAACACCAAATACTAAATTGCATTCAAGAAAGAGAGAATCACTTTTATTACAAGTCATTTACTGGGGACGTGTGCACAAGCCATGGCAGTACCTGTGGCAGTCAGGGGACAACTTCAGGCTGGGTTCTCTTACATCATACATCAGGGGATCAAACGTGGTTGTTATGTTTGGCAGCAACTGAGCTGACCAGCTAAAACAACTCTGCCAGCCCCGTTATGTGGAAACATTTTTTTTTTTTCTTTTTTTCGGAGCTGGGGACCGAACCCAGGGCCTTGCGCTTGCTAGGCAAGTTCTCTACCACTGAGCTAAATCCCCAACCCCATGTGGAAACATTTTTAAGATTTCAAATTTTTAAGATTAAAATTTTTGGAGGGAGGGAAAGGGGGAAGAGAGAGGGAGGAAAGGGGTGTGGGGAGAATGACTTTCTACATAGCCCTGGCTCTCCTGGAACTATGTAGACCAGATTGGTCTTGAACTCAGAAGAAATCCACCTGCCTCTCTTTACCCAAGTACTAGGATTAAAGGCATGTGCTATCCCATGTACAGCAGAATCTTTGCATTTTTAAATAATCTAGTAATAAATAAATAAATAAATAAATAAATAAATAACTGACTCAATCACCCTTTATAGGGCTTATTCTAGTATTGCTTGTGTTCAAATGCCAAATTCTGTACCCCAAGACCTGGTTGCTCCAAGATGGGTAGATCCTAAGGTATACCAGCTTTTGTTGTGTAAACCTTGCCCCCAAAGTTACCACTGATGCTTACAGCCTGGACTGGGCAGAAGAGAAAGGGAGGAGCTGAAGGAGGAGAAAGAAGGAGGAAAAAGAAGATGCCATGGATCATAAGTGCATGGTGATGAGGGCTGGCCTGTTGAAGTAGGAGGGGCCCCAGGGGAGCATGGTAGTGACACCTCTGGATTACTGAGGAGCAGACAAAATAGCATAGAGGGTTGATATCGACACAACTCTATGCCTTAAGGCTTATTATAAATATCAAGATTATTGTGTATTTTATTTGGGAAATAAAATATTTATTTCTACAGTGGGATAGAAACCCCCAATCCAGAGCAATCCTTAAATAGTTAGTTGCTGGACAAATAGCATAGCTACTTACACGATAATTTTATGAACCTTATCTGTACCATCTATCTATTAAAAAAAATATACAAACAGGGAGCCCTGTTGTGGTGGCTCACGCCTTTAATCACAGCACTCGGGAGGCAGAGGTAGGCCTGTCTGAGTCTGAAGCCAGCCTGCTGTTCCAGGACAGTCAGGGCTACACAGAGAAACCCTGTCTACAAAAGCAACCTCAACCTCAAGAAAACCAAGACAAAACAAAAACCAAACAAAAAACACATATATGGGAATAAATATCCGTTTAGACACTTTTGCAAGTATTTCATCTATAGATGAATATATTTGCCAAAATGTAATCTGTATTCCAGCTGCGTCCAGATCTGGAATATGGTCAGATGACTTAGTTTTAATGGTAGTGAAACTTTGGTATGTCCCTTACTTTGAATGGTAGAGATGGGCTGTAATTCCCCAATGATCTCAAAGGACACATATGTCACCTATCCTTGTGAATTGTCATGCTTCTAGGCTTATTTAAGTTGCCTAACCATGAAAGCCAAGCCAGAGGAAATGAGACTAAGGATCATTTTGGGAGCTAGAAAGAATTAGTTACAACTGAAACGTGTCTTAAATTGCATTATTTTGGGACTTATAATGTAGATCAGCTGGTTTTATTTGACAGTCACAGGAAGTAAACCCAAAGCCACACACATGCTAGGGCAAGAGCTTTACCGTTACACCACAGCCCTGTGTAAGGTAAGAGTGACTGTCTGGCTTCCATGAAGCCTAGGGCTAAAGATCTCCAGCACTAAAAAGAATTGTTATTTATCACCATCATAATTAAATCTCTCCATGACCAAATTTATGCCTACGTCAGTGGTGCAAACCTTTCAACTGTTATTCAAGAGAGGAAAGGAAGTCAAGAGTTAGAAAAATTTGATGCAAAATTCAATGAAAGTCTAACCAAACTAGGTAAAGTAGATTTTAATACTCACTTGCTGAGGTCAACACAACATTTTGCAAGCAGGTATTTACACTGCGGGGTGGTACAACTGTGTCCTTTCAAGAGTCTATAGGCTTTATAGGCCTTTCCTGAGCGGTAGTAACAGGTCGCCAGTAGAAACAAGGCTTCTTCTGAATGTACTAAGACAAAAAGAAAAAAGAAAGATAAATTAGCTACTATTCAGTTTGCCAATAAACAAGCAAAAAAAAAAAAAAAAAAAAAGAGAGAGAGCATGTCACTGTCATTTAATTCAAAACAATTATTAATTTAAATTTGAATTATGGAGAAATCAGTTATTGATAGAACAGGTAAGGTTAGTAGTTCACATCTGTAATCTCAGCACTCAGTGGGTTGAAGCAAAAAAAAATCACTTCAAGTTCCAGACCAGTCAGGAAATATAAAAAAGCAAACAAGCCAGTTTGCCAGATCTGATCCGTCTCTCTATAAGAACTAAAGCAGTGATGTGATGGAGACAATTACATCCCCTGTAAATTCGTAAGAAATGCAAACACACATGCACACACCTCTACCCTTAAACAGACTACCAGGAAAGCATCTGATTTTAGATAATATTTTTTTTTTTTGGTTCTTTTTTTTTTTTTTTTTTTTTTCGGAGCTGGGGACCGAACCCAGGGCCTTGCGCTTCCTAGGCAAGCGCTCTACCACTGAGCTAAATCCCCAGCCCGATAATATTTTTTTTAAAGATTTATTTATATATTAGTACACTGTAGTTCTCTTCAGATACTTCAGAAGAGGGCATCCCATTACAGATGGTTGTGAGCCACCATGTGGTTGCTGGGATTTGAACTCAGGACCTCTGGAAGAGCAGTCAGTGCTCTTAACCACTGAGCCATCTCTCCAGCCCTAGATAATATTTTTAACAGACATGTTAGGAAGACAGAAGTTAAATCTTACTACAAAGGGAAAAATGAACCTCATTTCTGTGGTGAAAAATGTTTCTACATTAAAATGGACAGATTAAAAAATATCAAATAAGACAAATCAAAAGTTAGGGTCTGGGAGGTGGCTCAGTTGGTGACAATGCTTGCTGCCAAGCTTAAGGGCCTGAGATAAATCCCAGACCACAGTCAGAAGAAAAGAAACAACTCAAGTTATTTTCTGACATCTATACAGGTCATAGCACACGACTGGCCCATTAAAAAAAAAAAAAAGTAAAAATATTTTCTGGAGAGAAAAAACATGACAAGCATGGAGGCTCTTGTCCCTAATCTCACAACTTGGGAGACTATTGAAGGACAGTTCAGAGTTTAAGGCCAGCTTGAGATACAGAAAACTTGTCTCAAAACAAAAATGAAACAGCTGGGAGGAAGTCAGGAAGTGCTCGCCTTGCTTCTTGGGACCCTATGAAAAAGCTGGCACACGCTTATAACTCCAGTGCTGAGGAGGTGGAGGGAGGAGAATTCTGGGGCACAGCAGCCAGACAGCCTAACCTACTTCACAGGTTTCAGGCAACTGACAAATCATCTCAAAAAAACAGTAAAAGGAGCCAGAGGAGAAAACATCCAAGGTTGCCTGATGTTTCTAGCCGTCCATACTCAAACACCACAGGGGGCGGGGGGGGGGAGTTGGCGAGATAGCGGAGTAATTAAGAACATATGGTGAGGGGTTGGGGATTTAGCTCAGTGGTAGAGTGCTTGCCTAGCAAGCGCAAGGCCCTGGGTTCGGTCCCCAGCTCCGAAAAAAAAGAATAAAAAAAAAAAAAAAAAAAAAAGAACATATGGTGAGCTTAAAGAAGTTTGGAGTTCAGATTTCAAACACATTTGGGGAGGCTCACAATTCTAACCCTGGGGGATTTGATGTCTCTGGTCTTTGAGGACACTATATTCCAGAATTATCCATACACACACACATACATATACACATAACTAGAAATAACAAAAAAGTTAAAGACAAAGAGAATAAGAACCTTGCTAACCATAAAAAGTGATAAAAATTCCGTATTTTATTCATTTATGATTCTTTATAAATGAACAGATCACAAACCTTCTGCATATAGTCGTTCTGCGAGGAAAACTGCGTCTCGGTAAGCATAGTGGTTTAGTGCTTGCCATATAGCAGCCTGCAAATAGAGAAGGCACATTAGCACACACATGGTAACTTCTGGCACTGTCTTGAACATAATACTCAAGTTATTATGCATAATTTATTTGTATTATCTCTTTATTTACTTTTGTATTTGTATGTGTGTGTAGCAAGTGGGCTTATGTGTGTGGGAAGGAGGTAAAAACAACTTCTCCCTCACCATGTGGGTCCGAGGGAACTTGAACTCAGGTACTGGGCTCAGCAGCACGTTTGTTAACTTGCTGAGGCGTCTCACCTGCTCTGGCTACTTTGATCTACCTCTTTCTGTGCAAACATACGTGTGCAGACAACTGCAGAGACTGGGAGTGGGATGGATCCCTGAAGGTGGTTATGGGAGCCCTAATGCAAGTGCTGGGAACCAAACTTAGGTCCTCCATGAGAGAAGGAAGTGTTCTTATCAAGTGAGCCATTTTCCCAGCCCAATTTCACTAATTTAAGTCATAAAAAGCAACGACCTGAGTAAACCCAGTGTGCTATATATAAAGTTCCTCACTGTAGGCTTCCAGTATATCTGCATTTACTCTTCATCCCTGCATGAACTTCCAACCTTCTATACTTCTCTATACCCTACTTCTTCACCAATAACTTCCTCATCCCCAAAATCTAGTTTGAAAAAACATAATCTATACTAACGTCCTAGCCCATTCATCCTTCTATTCCCTACACTCCTTTTTGTGACACAGATTTTAAGATTTTACTAATTTGGTAGGAAAAGAAGCTTCTAACTTTTTTTTTTTTTTTTTTAAATAAGGGGATTGGGAAGATAGTAAGTCCATGCCAGGGAGAGCTCTTCTCCCCACCACCACATGTGTGTACATGTTTGAATAGATTTCTCTGCCAACACTTTCCTACATATCAATTTAATAATGCTCAACCTCGTGGAAAGGGATATTTATATTACTGATTATCACACCACAGTAATGGGACTCGTTAGGGCTAGAGGGTCTTTATTGTTTGGGAAATAAAGATGGGATGAGGAAAAAGATTCCTAAGGCCACTAAATGAAACTAGCACCTGTTAGAAAGGCTTGTTGGATTACTCCAGGATTCTGCCTCATTTAAAGCCAATTTAAAAAGTACCAAATAAATATATGCTGTGCAGGAACATACAGAACCCTCATGAAATGCTCCACCATATCTGCTGCTCACTTATCCACATGCTGTCTATCAGCCATGACTGCATTCCTTCTTACAGGATTTGCCTGTAATAGACAGCAGCATGCTTATCCACTTGGAGCACAACGGCAATACTTGGTGTGAATATTCTTCCTGACGTACCCCCCCGCCCCAGATTCTGACAAGATTCGCTATTGCTCACCTCTAGCCCACTCTTCCTTCTCCCTTCCACTCCTGTTTTTGAGACAGGGTCTCACCTTGCCTGGCTTTGAACTCACTTTATAGACCAGACTGGCCTCAAACTCAGTGTGCAACCTGCCTCTGCCTAGGATTAAGGATGTGCACTTCCCAAGTGAACCGTCTTTCCGTCTCAGAATCACAGCACCCAGCATAAATCCCAGTGTTCTAATACTGAAGTAAAACTACCGCTTCCTATACACTCTTTTTGTTATTATTTTTTGGTTTTGTTTTTCAAGATAGGGTTTCTCTGTGTGGCCCTGCCTGTCCTGGAACCTGTTCTGTAGACTAGGCTGGCCTCAAACTCAGAGATCTGCCTGCCACTGCTTCCAGAGTGCTGGGATTAAGGACGTGCACCCAACCTACCCACACTCTTTTGGAAATCTTGTGAAAACTACAGACCTCCCCAATAAAGGCAGATATAGTAAAAATAAGTATTGAAAACCTGGTGTAGGGCTGGAGAGATGGCTCAGCGGCTAAGAACCCTGACCACTCTCCCAGAGGTCCTGAGTTCAAATCCCAGCAACAACATTGTGGCTCACAACCATCTGTCCATCTGTAAAGAGATCCAATGCCCTCTTCTGGTGTGTCTGAAGACAGCTACAGTGTACTTACATATAACAAATCTTAAAAAAAAAAACAACCCAAAACCTGGTATATATTTGAGGTTTGGTATACATTTAAATATATACTGAAATGTATACAATCTGAAATTTATAAATACGCTTTTCCAATAAGATGTACTTAGTTCACGAGAGCCTACTCTGTGTGTGTGTGTGTGTGTGTGTGTGTGTGTGTGTTATAGATTCTTAATAAATATTTGCAGAATTGACTTAAGTGATTAAAAGGGCAAATTTACCAATCAAGGAAGTTCCTTTTATAAAAAAATTTGTTTCTTATATTTATTTACACGCTGGGTGTTTTACTTGCATGCATGTCTGTACAACATATGCATGCCTGGTGCCCAAATCAGTCAGTGTAGGTTTTTGGATCCCTTCAAATTGGAGTTTCAGATCTGCTGTGTGGGTGTTGGGGACAGAACCTAGTCCTCTGTAAGTCCAGCCCTAGAAATTCCTTTCTCTTTGTATTTTGAAGACAAGTATATCAACAATGTCTTAAAAATTACATGATTGCTAAGAACAGAGAAGAAATGGCTTTTAATCATACCAAATGGTATGTGCTGGCTAAGTGCACACGTGAACAGCATTGGAGATTCTGACACAGTCCATGTTGGAAAGGTCTAAGTGAATGGTCAGTGGCTCTAGCCATAATTTACAGAACAGCACAAAGAGATTAAGGCCAGGGGACATGCCTTTGATTCCAGCACTCAAAGACAGAGGCAGGAAGATCTCTGAGAGTTCCAAGCCAGCCTGGTCTACAGAGTAAATATGAGGCCAGGCAGGAATAGAAAGATCCTGACTCAAAATCCAAAAACACAAACTTTAGTCCATGACAGAATTTTCATTCCTTAAAAAATGTCCCCTTTGGGGTTGGGGATTTAGCTCAGTGGTAGAGCGCTTGCCTAGCAAGCGCAAGGCCCTGGGTTCAGTCCCCAGCTCTGAAAAAAAAAAAAAAAGAAAGAAAAAAATGTCCCCTTCAAGCTCCACATAACTGTGTTTGAGCCAACACACTAGCTCAGAGCGTAAGAGAGAAGCCGAGCCTCCCCAGATGTCCGTCTCATAGCACAGACCATAGCGGGGTTTTCAGCTTGTAACAGTAAGGTAATCTGACACACGGATGCATAGTGTGTACATGTGTACATTGTCTCATGCCATTTATTACTGCTCTAAAAAAGCCTCCTCTTGGAATTTTATCTGGTTTTACTGCCAGTTTTAACTAAAATCCATTGTAGAATAGGATGGACTTGCTTTCTGGCTTGTGTTTGGTTTTTTGAGATAGAGTCTCTTACATCTCAAGCTGGCTACAAACTTACTACCCAGTGGAGGATGAACTTTATCCTTCTGTCTGCATCCTAAGTGCAAGACTACAAACAAGTACCATCACTTGTGGTGCACAGTGCTAGGACAGAACCAAGGACTCTGCGTGCAAGGCAAGCACTCTAACAATAAAACAATATCCTCAGCCACCAAGTGCATTTCTGCTATGTGCTTGCACGGAGGTCGGAGACTCATGTAGGGAGTCCGCCTCAATCACTCTCCACCTTAGTTTTTGAGACAGGATTTCTCAGAGTCTGGAATTCACTGATCCAGCTAGGGCTGGCCAGCAAACCAGAGGGGTGAATCATATTTTCTTTCCCAGCACTATGATAACAGGTGTGTGCTGCCACACTTGACTTTTTACATAGATGTCAGGAGTCATGCTCAAGTTCTCAGGCCTGTGTGGGAAGTACCTTACCAAGTCATTCCCCCAACGCCTTCAAGTTCACTTAAAAGAAAAAAAAGTTAGATTAACTGTGCGTGTGAGTGCTTTGCTTACATACATTTATGCTACCACATGTGTGCCTCGTACCCAGGGAAGTCAGAAGAAGGCACTGGATCCCCAGAACTGGACGTTACAGAAGGTTGTAAGTCATCATATGGTGCTGGGAATCAATCCAGGTCCTCTATAAAAGCAACAAGTGTTCTCAACCCCAAACCATTTCTCCAACCCCTCGAAGTTCATTCTCTAATCATGCAAAATAATAGCTTTCATTGTGTCATCTTTGTATATGTGTATAATGTATTTTGATCATATTCTTGCCCTTAATTTTTACTTTTGTTTCTTATCCAGGAACCAGTCATTGCTGAGAAGACATGAGTGATGAAGTCAAGCACACAAGACTATGGAAGAGAAGAATCCTTTAAACTTATAAACAGTTTCCTCAGTAGTCTTGCTATTCCTATCTGAAAGCTGTGCTAAAATCACAGTTTCAGCATTACCTTCTTTAAACACACTATCACCACTGGGGACACAATACAAGAGCCAAGGACTTGGGTTCAAATCCCTGAACCAGTTGTGTCTTGAACAAGTAACTGAATGACTCTTAGGGGAAGACTTTATCATTTGTACAGTGATCAGTGTTTCTTCATTTAAAAGAAGAGTCAAGGGCTGGCAATAGGGCTCAGCAATTAAGGGCGTGTACTGCTCTTGCAAAAGAATGGACTTAAAACTTCCAGCACCCACATCAAGAGGCTCACAACTACTACTTGTAACATCAGTTTGGGAGGCTATAGCACCTCTATCCTCCACAGGCACCTGCACTCACATACATATACTGCCCCCCCCAATTAAAAGCATATAAACTATAAGACCACAGTGAAGAATAACAGGCGTTCTAGCACATATCTGGTAACTGCAATGCATTCTAGCCACTGACACCATTGTCTTTCTGATACCATCACGATTCTTTCATCCCTCATCAAATTAATTACTCTCCTTGGAAAGCCAGAGTTTACAAAATAAATATCTACAGAATAAAGAACAAACTTTTTAGATATTCAAATCAATTCTGTTTTAATTTGCTTTAACAGGATTTCAGATGTGTTGTCTAAAAGTAGAAAAATTCTCCATCATTCACTTAAAATTCAATATATTTTCAGTCTTCACATGTTTTTGTAGCTAGGTGTGGTAGCTTATGTTTGTAACCCCAGAACTTAGCAGGAGGAAGCAGGAGGATCAGGAGTTCAAGACTAGCTTAGGCTACATGAAATCTGCCTCAAACAAAACCAAGAAACCTTTGTGCAGGGATAGGGAGATGAGTTAGCTGGTAAACAGCTTGCCTGGCAAACACAAGGACATGAACATGAGTTTAATCCCCAGAATCATGGTCAAAACAAGAAAGAAAGAAAAAAAAAAAAAGAAAGAAAGATAGTGCAGGCTTCTAATTCCAAAAAAGCCGGTAGATTTCAGGGCTCACAGGTCAACTAGCAAGCAACCAGCCAGCCAACTTGCAAAGTTTCAGATTACCAGAGAACCTGTCTCAAAAAAAAAAAAAAAAAAAAAAAAAAAAAAAAAAAGAAAAGAAAAGAAAAAGAAATGAAAGCAAGCAAGCAAGCTGTGGGTAAAGTAATAATAGGGGTTAAAATCTTACAGAAATGTTAAGTCAGCCTCCAGGCCAACAGTGGTGTGATCTATTTACACGCACACCTAGAAGGCAGACCAGGACTTTCTGGTCTCGAGTGTCTCATGCATCTTCACTGCTCAGCTCACTTACTGAGCTTACTACTTTTAGAAAATTCCATTCATCCATTAATTCATCCATTAATATACCCATCGTGTTGGCTACATGATCCTGTTCCACATAAAGCAAGTTAAATAAGGCTCGGCAGATAACAGCACTTGTTCTAAGGCTGACAACCGGAGCTGGACAAAACAAGAACTCTTACTCCTTCCCCTCTCTCTACTACACAATCACTGCTATCTAGCCTGCATGGAAATAAAATGGCAAAGCAGGCAAAAGCATCCCAAGATGGACTAGTCAACAAACACTGACGGCACAACTGGATTTCTTTGGCACAACTGGATTTCTTTCTGCAGAAGAATGAGATTTATATCTTTCACTGCATAAAAATCAATGTACAGGGGATCAAAGGCCTTAACTTAGAACCTGAAACTCTGAGAAGAAAATAGAGACTCCCCTTAAATATACTGGGGTAGGTAAGAACTCTTTTGTTGTTTTTTGAGATAAGGTTTCTTTGTGTAGCACTGGCTGTCCTGGAACTCGCTCTATAGACCAGCTGGCCTTAAACTCACAGATGTCCGCCTGCCTCTGCCTCCTGAGTGCCACTGCTGGATGGCAAGAACTGTTTAAATAGAATACCAACAGCACAGGAACTGACCCCAAGTATCAACACCTGGATCTATACTACATTTTCAACTACATGAAAGATAAGGTGTTAATATCCAAAATTTAAAAAGAACTGTAAATTTAAATACCATAAACTACCAATTAGCAAATGGGCTAATGAACTGAATAGACAGCTTTTGAATGTCAGAATGACTGTCTTCAACAAATCTTTGACAAATAATGTCAGAGGCATGTGGAGAGAAAGGAACCTCTATTCACTGCTGGTGGACGGAAACTTAATATAGCCATTGTGGACTCAGCTACTCACTCCTGGGCTATATCCACAGAATGCCATACCTACCACAGGGGTGTCTGCACCCTGTGTTTATTGTTGTCTTATTCGATAAAAAAATTACTGGAACCAATCCCCCACCTAGTTTTCCACCAACAGATGAACAGATAATGAAAATTTGGTATATATGGATTTTATACTTGGTATATATAAAAACGGAATACTACTTTACTCTAAAAATATAAAGTTTAAAAATAAAAATACTGCAGGAAAATGGATGGACCTAAGAATTATAAAAAATATTATTTACCCAATATTATAAAATATATTTGAGTTCATACAATCTCAAAAAAATGTTTTTTCTCATATATGAAATCTAGCGGGCTGGAGAGATGGCTCAGCGGTTAAGAGCACTGACTGCTCTTCCAGAGGTCCTGAGTTGAAATCCCAGCAACCACATGGTGGCTCACAACCATCTGCAATGAGATTTGATGCCCTCTTCTTGTGTGTCTGAAGACAGCTACAGTGTACTTATATATAATAAATAAATCTTTCAGTGTACTTATAATAAATAAATCTAAAAAAAAAAAAGAAAGAAAGAAAGAAAAAGAAAAAAGGGTCTCTTCAAGTCCTGGAATTCCAAGTGTGCACCATCACACCCAGTTCAAGTATTTTAAATGTAAATTTTACTCAGATTTACAACAGGTTAAGAAAAGCTTCATACAACATAAGGGGTGAGAAAGGAAGGAAAGGGGGGAGAAAAGACCTAACCAAAAATGCCATTGTAGAATTTTCATTTTATACAATAAAATTTAATTTCTACTCCTGCAACTCTAGCTTTTAGTTATTTAATTGGTTGCTTTTTAATTTCTGCTTTTAAGGCAGGGTCTCATTTTGTCCAGTCTGGTCTCAAACTTACAACATAGCCGAGGCAGGCCTTGAACTCTTGATCCTTTTGGTTCTGCCTCCCAGGTGACGGGATTACAGGCTGCTGTTACCATACCCAGCTTTGATTCTTGGGTTCTACCAGTTCTTTAGGTGGTTTCCTGACCCCACATTTAGCCAGGACTGGTGGGAGGCATTTTTGGCTATCACAAATGGTAGAGACATCTGGTAAACAATCCTTCAGACACACATAATCCACTCCACTTTCTCTGTCAATCCTGCCAAACACAGTCCACATTACCATTGGCTGGGTCATCCTACTAGTCTATGTATCTAACTCCGGTCTCTTCCTCCTTACCAATAAAATCAGATTAATATTCCCAACACACTGCTTTCATTACATAGTTCTATTAAAATTCTCTTGCAGATAGGGGTAGTGGCACTCCAGAGGCAAAGGCAAGAAGACAGTAAGTTAGAGGCCAGCCTGGGCTACAAAGAGGGCACAAAGCCAGCCCAAGATTCATTACTAATACACTAAATCTAAACCCGATCCTATCAGGCAGAAAAGTAGCTTTCATTTTTCTGAGGGGTTCATTTTAGTTTTGAGGAATTAATGAATTTTGTTTTGTTTCATTTTTTTGAGATGGGGGTCTCATGATGTAGCTCTTGATAACCTGAACTCATTAAATAGACTGGGCTGACCTTGAGCTAACAGAGATCCACCAGCTTGGACCTCCCAAGGACTAAGATCAAAGGTATGTAATGTACCACCATACCCAGCTAGTCATCTTTGATACCAACCCTAGAAACCCACCCCTACTCCTTGCCAATGTTTGAACAGTTCTGCTTTCCAAGTTATTTCTTGAATTTCTACCTCTAAAGCCTTTATCTACTACTTTCTTCCCATCCCACTTAGATGCCTGCAGTCCCAGATGGCTTTGGTCTATTTCATTTTACCTCTCACATATACTCTTTGAATCAACCTTAGATGCTTCTTGGGGACATGTAATCTCAAGCCAAAAGTACTTTTTCACTATTTAATCAAACTTCAAAAGAATGGTATGTATATAGTACCCAACTTACTATATGTTTTTTGAGACAGGATCTTAGGCATTCTTGTACAAGGCTGACCTTGAACCCCTAAGTGTAGGGGTTTCGGATGCAGGTTACTATGACAGGTTTTTGCATCTGGTTATGCTATTGCATATTAAAATCATTTTCAAAAGTCTCTTTTCATCCAATACTTATGTGAAGCTTCACTTGCAAAAATAATTGATATAGTTTTACTGGTTGATGTATCTGTATAAAATGCCTCTTAAAGCAACATCAGGGTTGGTGAAATGGCTCAGGTGGTAAAGATGCTTGCCACCAAGATTCAGAGAAGCACATGTGCATATACAATAAATAAGTAAATGTCGGGTTGGGGATTTAGCTCAGTGGTAGAGAACTTGCCTAGCAAGCGCAAGGCCCTGGGTTCGGTCCCCAGCTCCGAAAAAAAAGAAAAAAAAAACAAAAACAAAAAAAAAACAAGTAAATGT
This sequence comes from Rattus norvegicus, assembly GCF_021556685.1. NCBI lineage: Eukaryota > Metazoa > Chordata > Mammalia > Rodentia > Muridae > Rattus > Rattus norvegicus. Next base: position 95,738,048 of record NC_141543.1, read on the forward strand.
CAGACAAAACATCCTACAAACAGAAATGCCACCTATTTTATTAAGTAAAATTTTACAGGCACCCAAGTTAGTATTGTGGTGCATGCCTTTAATCCCAGCCAGGACTACACAGTGAGACCAAGCCATAAAATAAATGTTTGCCCTGTAAGATGCAAGGTTTTTTTTTTTTTTTGTAAAGAGTCAAATAGAAGTAATAGTTTACTGTAAGAGCTAACATGGGAAGGGCTTTATTTAACTCTGTTGGGCATCTTCCTTCCACTGGTTGTTCCATGTACAGCTTTAAAGGAGGAAGGAAAATAGAAACCAGATGACCAATATTTATCTCTCTCTGCCTATCTTCTCCTACACCTAGAGACACCAGGAACAAAGAAAAAATGTTCAACACGTTTCCCCCAACACATGGAACAAGTAATGTTTTGAATAACAGCTTCCTTAACACCTCTTACTTCTTGCCCATCTTCAGCAGCATTCCTGGGCCTGGTTGGCTGCTTACTTGCTGTCATTTTGTTTTTTGAGACAGGGTCTCAAGCAGCCCATGTTGGCCTTGAACTTGCTACATAGCTGAAGATGACCTTGAACTCCTGATCCTTCTGCTTCCTTGCTATTCTCTAAATTAAAACTTCTCACTATTATCCTGAAATCTAGGGGGCCTACTATGGAGGGAAGGGAGATAAATTCTACTTTTTAGTTTTAAAAGATATTAAGGTGTGTTATTGCTAACAATGAAGAAAAACAGGAAACATGCTGGATCCCGTCTAGCATAAACAATATATTTGATTCTCCCAAGCTTTTATATAGATTAAAATTACTCAATAGTAGTTTACCTGTATCATCACAACTACTCTAACATTTTAGAAGACTTTTTAGTCACCAAATGCAAAAGAATCATTCAGATCAGCTATAATATGAAATAAAAAAACACCTGAATAACCTCTTAATAACCTGTTTAATTTCATGATAGGCCTCAATAGGGCCTTACAAGGGTCTCTACACTAGGAGGAGGAATTTGGAAAGAAATGAAGTTTTGGAAGAACTGATACATTAGAGAGACATGAACAGTTCAGCAGTAATAATTCTGAGTTGTATGTAGTAATTCAAATACTAATAGCTGTCACCATGTAAACAGCTAGAACAAGGCCAAACTAGGGGAAAACTAGGGTATTTTATGCTGCGATGAGAAATTAAGGAAATGCTACACTGACGCATTAGAAGCATTTACTGTTTGTTGTCACAGACTTACCTAAGGGAATCCACAATTTCTAAAATCGGTTTGCTTTATAACTTCAAAATAAAGTTCATGGATTAATGACAGTAATTAATGGAGGACAACTCTTTCGATCATGTCAAAGATCATACAGTAGGATGGAAATCTCCCAAACCTGGTCCATCACCAACGGACAAAAGGTTCAGTTTCTTCAGATCTGGCAGGGGGATAAATGACTTGGCACTGCATCACACACACACACACTTAAAAACCCAATAGGGTTTCTTCAATGACAACAGCACCGTGTGCGTCAACGCATACCCTGGTGTGGTCTCAGGAATGGACGGATATTGAAAAATGGATGGGAAAGCAATTATTATCTCTAATTTCCTAAGCACCTTCTCAACCTTCACGAAGCCTCTTGACGCCCAACCGAGGTAATGAAAAATCCAGACCTGCCCTTTCGCCCACTCCCCTGGCTTGGGTGTTTGCACCGCAGCACTGGGCCTGAGAAGGGGAGTTCCCTTCTCAGATCATCATTGTCCGGTGGGAAATCCACTGAACGAGAACTACCATGGACAAGAAAGTGCTAACGAAACAAAAACTAGTTATCAAAAATAAGGATTTTACCTTCTCCCCTCGACCATCTCACGTAAAACAAAACCAAGAAAACACCAGCAAACTTGCCCCACTAGTGTGAAATCCCACCAGTTCTGTTCAAAAGCGCTTCGGTATCGGCCCCCGGGACTCCATCTGAGCCCCTGGTCTCTCACCGCGGGCAGGGCCGGCGACTAATAGGAGGAGGAGGAGGATGGCCAGACGCCAGTACCGACGGAAAACCCCAGTGATTCCCGCCGAACTCTGCTTGCACAGGGGGCGAGAAGTAATGCGGGAACCCGGCTAACCTCGGCTGAGGCCGCGGCTAAGGCCTCCGGACTGACGAGAGACAAGCAGGGATCGCCGAAAGGGAGGCGGGAGAAGCCGGGCCTAGGCCGCAGCAGGCCGCGAAGTCTCTGTTCGCTTTGCGACCCAGGCATGGTGCCAAGCCTGGGAGCAGGGGTTAGCATTACCTGGACAGGTTCCTGCAGCACCGTCATCCTCGAGGCTCAGACCCACTTTCTGCAGTGCCTCAGGCCCCCCCCGTAGCAGCTCCAGCCCGGCCAGCCCCGGCTCATTTAAACTCACCAGCGACCGTTACCGGGGGATGGGGGAGGCCGAGTGGTTGCCGAGTTCCTCCGAGCGAGACACGGAAATAACCGAAGTGGAGAGAGCGAAACGAGAGCAAGACGGAAAATCCCGAAGGGTGTCGGAAACAGCCGAGGTGAGTCGGCGAAGGCGGAGCCTGTGGCCGGAAATTATCGAGTGCTACCGGAAACTGTTGGGTTGTACCCAATAGGAAGTGTCTCTTCTCAGCCACGCCTCCGCTCAATCAGCCACGCTAATTGGGCCACGCCCAAAGAGCAACCGGTAGGATGGGCTTGGAGGGGAGGGATCCTGCAGACTCGCGTTACATGGCGGAGCCTAAGTCTGACTTTGCGCCTCCGCCGTTCTGCTTTGTGGTGCACGGTGGATTCAGCGAAGAGTAAAATACTACTTTGGGGCTGAATTTAGTAGTCTTTTGAGTTTAGATCATTACCTACTCTTGGGCTTCCTACTCAGGCCTCTAGGTAATTCTAGGAACATTTGAAACGGTGCCATTCCCCAAATACACAGGATTCCTGTAGTCAAAGGGATTATGGTCTGTTTCAAAGAAAAATGACTAAGCTGGGTGCTTGCCTAGCATGCATGAAGCTGCAAGGTGGATTGCCGGTACCACCTTAATCTGGCATGTTTGGACATTACATACCTACCTGCCTTGGCAGAAGGACCTAGAGTACAAGATAATTAACAAGTTTGAGGCAAGCCTGGGCTACATGACACCCTAGCTTATAAAAGAAAAAAAAATCAGTGTAAGTGAGAATTATATTATCTGATACCTGTTATAGGTGATGTAAAACTTCAACTTCAGAGAAGTGGGAAATAAATACGGATTAAAATGGCGTAGCTGTTGACACAGAGGTTTTAACTTTCTGCTTTTTTGTCACATCCTCAGAATAACCATGGAACTGTTAAAAAAAAAAACAAGCAAACAACAACAACAAAAAAAAAACTATTGTGTTTCATCAGACAAGGAAAACTCTTGAAAGTTAATTTTCTGTTTGGACTGCTCTAAGCTAGACATGAAACTAGAAATCTCTTTTTTCCCCCTTGACATTAGGATTGAACCTCTTAATTCTGTGCATGCTACCATCAAAATGTACCCTCCCTCTTTGTTACTTGTTTTGTTTTTACATTTTTGGAAACACAGTTTCACCTAAGTTGGCCAGGCTATCTTTGGGCCTTTAAATCCTGCCGTAGCCTTTTAGACTACTACTGGTGCCAGGCCTAGGTCTGGAATCATTCAGTCTCAATTCCCTGCCCATTCCTCATTTCCACCAAATTAGCTTGGGCCCCTCTAATCTTTTGGCTGATGCTGAAGGGAATTCATGTCATGGTTGCCATCTTCTTCTTTCCTTCTGATAGATCTTTATCCTTTTCCACCAGCCATCCCTAGACACTGCCCACATACTTGTAGCCCCAAGAAGGACAGGTGCTAAGGCAATTTTTAGCTGCCCCGTGCCCTGTTCTTTTAGTAGGATTGTGTTGGGTGAATCAGAGTGGGAACAGACATCTGTGCTGACCTATGTAACAGTCTCTGGCTATTTAAAGTTCAGTTTAAATCAAATGAAATTCTTCAGATATTCTTGTCACATTCCAAAGACCTATGTGGCAAGAGATGGCCGGGTTAGAGAGTCACACAGACATAGAATGTTTACCCCTAGTTCTTGCTCTTAGCTGGGCCTTACACAACTGTTGAACTGTTGCTCATTAGGTAGTGCCCTATTCTAGCTTCATTTGGTGGCCTTCAAGCAAGATAACAATAGAAGCTGTGAGGCCCCTTTAAGCCTAGGTCTGTAATTCAAACCCATTGTTTCTTAATGATCAGTTTAAGACACAGGTCCAGCCTGGATTCCTTAGGAGGAAAATAAGCTTCATCTCTTGATGAGGGAGTGGTAAGATGACCTTGTAAAAGACCCGTGCTATAAGAGGGGTTGCTGGGTCATCTTTGACTTCTTCCCCCAACAACCTTGAACTGGAGATCAGACCCCATAGCTTTGCAAACGCTAGGCAAGCACTACCACAGAGGTACAGCCTCAGCTCGGGCCATCCTTGGAAAGATGAGAGATTGTGTTAGCGGGAATGGGAAGAAAAAGAAGATGGGTGAGAGGTGATATACTCCAAATTTGACCTTGTGAGTTAAGCAGTGCTGTGGATATAGTCTAATAATTCAGAATGCAGTGGGATGGTGTGTTAGTCATCTTCTTGCATGTTGCTCTGACAGAGTAACCGATGAGGCAACTTAATAAAAGGGGGTTACCAGGTGTGGTGTCACACGCCTTTAATCCCAGCATATGGGAGACACAGGTGGATCTTTGTGAGTTTGATGCCAGCCTGGTCTACATAGTGAGACCTAAGCCAGCCAGGCACCCTGTCTCACACAAGAGAGACGGTTATTTTGGCTCACATTTGAGTATTCAGTCCGTTCTAGTGGGCATGGCATGACAGGAAGAGCTTGAGGTGACTGGTCAGATTGCACAGGCAGTGAGGAAGATGAGAGAGGGAGGCCTGCTGCTGAGCTCCCTGACTTGTTTTTATTCAGTCTGGGACCCCACCCCACAGAGTCTCACATCCCACATTCAGGGTGGTCTCCTCAATGAACCCAATCTGGAAACCCACCCCCTCATAGACATTCCCAGAGGTTCTTTCCTGTGGTTGGCCATTTAAATCCTGTCATCTTGACGTCACTGATCATTAATTATTTGGAAACCTTTATTGAAACAGTCCAAAGCTGTGTTAAAACAACCCAAAGCTGTAATTGCATTCTGTAGCAACCACACAACACTGTTAATGCTGAATTTGTGGTTATTATACATGGAGCTCTTTTATTACATAGGGTGTGTCAACTCACGTCTTGATTTGTTTGACCGAGTTTTGTAAACCTAAAGTGGGTTAACCAGAGGGCAGTCTTTGATCTTTGGTGTCCCTGTGGATTTTGAGCTTAGAATCAAATTTTACCAAAGCCCCTGCCCCGTAGAAAAGGACATGTCAAGCTGGAGGGCTGGGTCTCTAGTCAGTAAGTGTTTGCCTCACAAGCAGGAGGACCTGAGTTCAATTCTTAAAACTCATGGGGGAAAAGCCACAGGTAGCAGCACACAACAGTAGAGACAGGCATTTCCCTGGCACTCACTGGCCAGCCCGTTAAGTCTACTTGGCAAACTCCAAGCCAATGTGAAACCCTGTGGGGGAAACCAAGGTGGAGCCAGGCATGGTGGTACACGCCTTTAATCCTAGCACCGGGGAGCCAGAGGCAGGCAGATCTCTGTGAGTTCCAGGTCAGCCGGTTCTGCAGAGCCCTGGTGCTGCAACAAAAGGGACGACGATAAAAAACAAACAAAACAAGTCACACAAACAAACAAAAAGTCTCACCAAGGAGGATGGTGCTTGGAAATGACACTGGAGACCTCCACAGATGTATATGCATGTGCATGTACACACACACACACACACACACATGCACGAACGCACGCACGCACGCATGCACAGCCTCTCTTCTGATTACTGTTCACCAGGTTAATAATATGTTACAGTGGTTTTCTACTGAGCCCCAGCAAGCCCACATTATTTGAAGCACTCTGGTGAGCACTTGTCCTTTTGGCTGTGAGTCTCGCCTTAAACGGCTGGGCCATCTCTTCAGCCTAGCAGATGAGCTCTTTTAGAATGTTTACTTATTTCTGTTCCTTGGTGTGTGGTTAGTTTTTGTCAACTTGACACAAATTACAGCTACCTGGGAAGGGAGACCATCAGTCGGGGAGTTGCCTCCCTCAGACTGCTTTGTGGCAAGTCTGTAGGACATATTCTTGATTGCTAATTGATGTGGGAGGGCCCAGCCCACTGTGGGCAGTGCTAACCCTAGGCAAGTATGCCTGGACTATATAAGAAAAACAGCTGACTGCACCTAGAGGAGCAAGCCAGTAACCGGTGTTCCTCTGCGGTCTCTGCTTCAGTTCCTGCCTTGAGGTTTCTGCTGTGGTCTCCCTCAGTGATGCACAGTTACCTGAAGTTGCTTTTGGTCATGGTGTTTGTCACAGCAATGGAAACCAAACCTACACCATCATGCAACTATTTGGATTCCCTGCTGCTGTCCAGTGTCTCATATGCTTGTCTAGGAAGCAGAGTTAGGTTACAGTAAGCATTACCTCCATGTGTACGTTATTTGTTTTAAAGCTAATATTTATATTTATGTATATATGCATATTTTTGTATGAGTTTATGCTACGTGTGTGTGTGTGTGTGTGTGTGTGTGTGTGTGTGTGTGCATGTCATGGTGTGTAGTACCAGGGAAATGTTACTGATCCCCCCCAAAAGCCAGACAGGAACCTATCTGATGCAGCTCACAGCGGGGTCTTTGTTCTACCCAAGCTAGCTTGCCCCCCATCCCAGTGCACCAGCATTACGAAAAAAAGTTTTGGTGGTGGGGAAGCCCCAAATGTCTAAGGGACAAGGCTTTATAGTAAGCAGCAGGCAGGGAGTACATTTGCAAGCATCTGATTGGAAAGCTACCGTGGCCTTTAACATGATCAGCTGACTCTCGGAGTCATATCATAAACTTAATTACTGTCCCGTTTGCATTGGCGGTTGTTAGGCAGGGGCGGGGGGGGGGACTTGTAACCTGGGGGTGCAGGTTTGTTGGGGGAATAACCTGGAGATACTGTTCTTGTGGAGGGTGATACCTGGACACGCTGTCTTGTTGGGGATTAGCCTAGAGAATGGGATTTGTTGGGGGACAACTTGGAAATTAATGCTAGGTACCAGCCTATTAGTTTTCCTGAGTTCAAACTTAGGTCAGGTTTTCTAAAATGGAGTCTGAACTTAAAAGATTTGACCCCTAGGCACACACATGGAAGTCAAAGGACAGGCAGCCAGTTCCTACTTTCCTTCTTGTCTCCCACAATGGCTTCCAGCCACCACATTCAGCCTTTTCACATGGCTTCCAGGGACCAAGATAAGGTTTTCAGGCATGTACAGCAAGCTCTTACTACCTGAGGCAAATCACCAGGCTCCCCGTGCACTGTTCATGGAGACATGGTCTTCTGTAGCCCAGGTTAGCCTCACACTCACTATACTGCTGAGGCTGACTTTGAACTTTTGACCCTTGTGCTGCCACCTTGTTGAGCGCTGGGATTATAGGGGTGTACCACACACACAGTTTATGCAGTGGGTGATAGAGCCCAGACCATCGTGCATGCTAAGCAGACACTCTATCCACTGAGCTACTCCTACTACCCAAGTTGTTTCTTTTCCTTGGCCTGAGTCTTAATATACTTAACATTCAGTTAAATGTGAAGGCCTGAACTTTTGTCAAAAAGCCAGTTGTAGGAGCTGGGATATGCCGTAGTTTGTAGAGTGATGCCCTGGGGTCACTGGATGGGTTTGGTGGTACAAGCCTATAATCCCAACACTTGAGAGCTAGAGACAGGAGATCAAAAGTTCAAGGTTATCACTGGCTACATAGTAAATTAGAGGCCAGCCTGAGTTACCCAAGACCCTGTATCAAAAAACCAACACAATATTATTGCCAAAGGTCAGATCCTCAGGAAACAGCATAGAGCATACTCAGCAAGTGCGTTCTTTTTCTGACTCCCTCACTTCCTGTCTGTAGCTGACAACTTGTTCCTGTTGTGTGAGGCCTCACACTGTCTTTATCTTACTTGACCTCACGGCTTCACCCATCCCACCATGTTTCCTCCTTTGATTTAAGTCACTTTGTACTTTGTGGCTTTGATAGTCCCCTGTTGGCTATGCCCTCAACTCCCAAACCCCCATGCTCTGGTCGTCGTCTTCTTCTTCTTCTTCTTCTTCTTCTTCTTCTTCTTCTTCTTCTTCTTCTTCTTCTTCTTCTTCTTCTTCTTCTTCTTCTTCTTCTTCTCCTCCTCCTCCTCCTCCTCCTCCTCCTCCTCTTCTTCTTCTTCCTCTTCCTCTTCCTCTTCCTCTTCCTCTTCCTCTTCCTCTTCTTCTTCTTCTTCTTCTTCTTCTTCTTCTTCTTCTTCTTCTTCTTCTTCTTCTTCTTCTTCTTTTCCTTTCTTTTTTTTTCTTTAAACCAATCTCCCTTGCAGTGCTCTGCCAGCCCCTTTGACCATTAGGGGCCTGCCTTAGATTTTGTTTTACCCTGCATATTCTTCCTGGGCAAACTTGCCTATTTTTGTGGCTTCTGTTTTCTTATCTACAAATCATTAAAAGAAATGGTATCTGTGGTTAACCACTTATTAGAACGCCAGGCTCAAATAGACTGCCAATTAGACATTTGTATTAGAACGTTTCACAAGGGATGGGACCTACACTACATACTTGAAATGTTTCCTAACCCAAATTCAAGACGTCACTGTACTTTATATGTCGTTCGGTCGTACTGCTGATATGGTTTCAGGCAGGTGCAGCGCAACATTGCTGACAGTGTACTCTGAGGAGACCCCTCAGTGGCTTGGGGCCTCTACTCAGGGGAGGCCAGAATTCTTGGTTAAGTCTGCAGAAAAGAATTTCAGGGCAGGCCATGGTGATGTGAAGTCATGGAGCTTATTGACTGAGAGAGAGTATATATACCCTCAGGGGAGCCAAGTGTGGGCGTGAGGAGAGCATCATCTAAGCGTCACAGCATCATCTGTATAAATGATGCGGGGGCTTTTGAGTTGCCTTGTTTTAAAGAGGAGGAAAACCATGTTGACTTACTTATTTCCATGGCAAAAGAATTTGGGGTCAGGGGCTCATTAATAGCTCGGCCTTGAATTCATGGGAATCATGTACATCAGCAGAGTCAGACCCACTGATACCAGACTGGACAAAGAACATCACAATGTGAAAACATAGCAAGACAAAGCGTGTGGGCCCAGGGGACTAATAACACAAGATTGACAGGGAGGTGAGGGCTAGCTGGGTGCTACCCTGGTTAGCTTTTGCCAACTTGACCCTGACTGGAGTCATCTGGGAAGAGCTGAACCTCATAAAGAAAATGTCTCCATCATGTTCATTGTCTCATAGACAAGTCTGTGGGGCATTTTCTTGGTTCATGATTTATGTGAGAGGGCCCCACCCATTGTGAGTAGTACTACCCTTGGGCAGGTCATGCTGTGTTGTTTAAAAGGGCAAGCTGATTGAGCTATGAGGAGAAAACCAGTAAGCAGCATTCCTCCTTAGTCTTTGATTCAATTCCTCCCTCCAGGTTCCTGCCCTGCCTGAGGTCCTTCCTTGGCTTCCCTCAGCGATGGACTGTGATCTGTCAGCCAAGTAAACTCTCTCCTTCCCAGGTTGATTTTGGCCTTAGTCTTTTATTTATGACTTGTCATGCATCATATGTTTGCCTGGTGCCTGTGTAGGGCAGAAGGGATGTTGGAGCCTCTGGGACTAGAGTTAAAGATGGTTGTGAGCTACAATGTAGGTGCAAGGTATTGAACCCAGATCCTCTGGAAGAACAGTCAGTGCTCTGAACCACCAAGCCATTTCTCCAAGGGCCTTGGTTATGACCAACAGGGCAGCAGAAACTAAAGTAGAAAAGATGGACAGGTATCTTTCTCCCAGCATAGTAAGGTTGTGTGGAGGGCTGCTTCGTATGTGGGATTTTCATCCCCTGTTTCTAGGACTGAAAAGGAAGGTCCAGAGCTCAAGAGTGTAGCTCAGGGGTAGAGCACTTGATCCCTGGGTTCCATCCCCAGGACTACAAAAAAAATCAAAACCAAAAGGAAGGTCAGGGCGCCCTTCTTGCATCTGCTGTTTTTCAAGTGCCTTTCGTTAAAAATAACCAGTGTGTCAAGGCAGCATATTTCATTCTCCACACCCCTCCAGCTCGTTACAAATATAACTCCTCATTTCTCTCTGCTTCTAGTCTTTCCTATATCCCAAAATAAGTCTGATCATCTCTGAACCTTCTCTCTCTCTACCATGGATTTCCTATCTCCCCCACCACAGCAGGATCTTCCAAATAAATGCCTTATCTGCCTCTCTAAGGCCTTCCCAGGTCTGGTCCCACCTGCTGGCTCAGCCCTGCTTACCTTTCTTACATTTATGAGCAGTATGTCCGCCATGCAAGGCATCTCCATCTGCCACCCTCAGGGGCTTTAAGTGTCTTTTCTTCTCTCCTAGGACCCTCCTTGTTTGTCTGCTTGTTTGAGATGGAGTCTAAGGTAGCCCAGGCTAGCCACCTCTTCTCTCCTCTCCTCTCGTCTCCTCCCAGTGCACCAAGGAAAGGTCATATATGGACACAGTAAGAAAGCTGCCAAGAAAGACAGCTCTCTCAAGAAGCTGTTTGCTGGCACCTTGACCATGGACGTCTAGCTTGTGAAGCTGAAAGAACATAGATTTCTACTGTTCTTGCCACACAGTCTGTGGAATTTTATTATAGCAGCCAGGTGCGATGACTATTCTATTTTAGTCTCGTGTCTCCCTGTAGGAAGGGCCCGCTCATTCTCTGTACTGCTCTTTGAAAAGCATCAACTGTATAGAAGAAGATTGGAAATAATTGATTAAAACAGAATCCTTTATACATGCTACCCTTTCTTCCCAAAACACTTTCCCTTTATTCTTTTAGCAGTGGGGTTCCATTTGTCTTCTCAACTTCAATGTCTGTGTGGTCCTCAGAGTGCATCCTGTCCTACCTCATTTGAATGACTAGCCTCACCCCATCCCCATCCTCGAAGCAATGCACAGACACACACACACACACACACACACACACACACACACACACACACACACACACAGAACAAAACTCCATAGAGGTAGGCTCAGTAGCCAAAACCTGATTTTCCTATCACCTTGCACAGCTGGTGAGACATTAAAGACACATGGGCTTTAGATCGCCTGCTGGCTAAATGACTTAGAGACTGGATTTTATCTCTGGTATTCTTTGTCTGCTTCCTCTGCTTTGTTTGTTTGTTTGAGTCAGAGTCTCACTCTGTAGCTCTGGCTGTCTTGGAACCTAATTATGTAGACCAGGCAGGCATTGGACTCAGAGCAATCCCCCTGTCTCTGCCTCCCAGGTCCTGGGAGTAAAGTCGTGTCCAACACTGCTTGGCTTCTATTCTAGATGCTGTTTTGAACATTTTTTTCCCCTCTCCTTTTGGGCATATAAGACCTGAAGGGATTTAGAAGGAAAGCGGTTTTTCCTTCCTTACTGCTTGAGAACCGGTTGCCATCTTGAACAGCATAGTTATTACACAGACCAGGACTTGTCGTGACCAGCCACCTACTTCAGGGGAATCAAGCAGTCGTCAATATCCTTTATCCCGTGGAGCCTGAGGGAGATAGCTCAGTTGGTAAAGTGTTGCCTCTTAAGCATCAGGACCTGAGTTTGGTGTTGTGAGCACTTATGCCGGGAAAGCAGAGACAGGCAGAAGCTGGGGCTCACCAGCCGGCCGGACAGTCTGGCCTATGCAGCCAGCTCTAGGCTATTGGAGGGTCGTCGTCGTCGTCGTCGTCGTCGTCGTTGTTGTTGTTGTTTTAAAAAATCCAACGACTTCAGTGGGGGAGGGGGCTGGAGAAATGGCTCTGTCAATGTCTAATACTGACTTCTGATGTGCAGATGTGTACACAGACAAAATACCCATATACATAATAAAATACATAAGCAAACAAAAATCCGAAGTAGATAACTCCTGGGGAAATGAAGCTCAAGGTTGACACTTGGCCTGGATGCACATGCACATACTCGAGCGTACACACACACACACACACACACACACTTTCACATTCTAACACACTGAGTCTACTTCACCCTAGAAGGCACCAGGACTAGACACAACACCGAAGTGAGCCAACATATTTATGACCATACCAGATAACGCCTTTGTATGTAAGTTGAATCAGAATCCATTTTGGTGACTTTAGCATGATTTATGATTCTCTGGATTAATGGCGGGGGCGGGGGAGGAGATGAGCCAGACATAGGCTTGAAAAACACCGCCTCTCATGAGAAGCAAATGTCCTGAAGGGGAGTGGGGCGAACCTAAGAACCCTGTGAAGGAGTGCGGGCTGTGGCAGCCAGGCTCAGTGCTAGAAAAGGGAGAAAAGCCTGGTGGAGAGAAAAGCCTGGTGTGGTGAGCGGCTGAGGCAGGAGGGAGGATCAGGGCTCCCAGTCATCCTCCTCTGTGCAGCTAGCTCAAGCCCAGCCGCATGATGCTGCCTCAAAAAGACAGACAGAAAACAAGGCAGAAGGAAAGACCCTGCAGTGACGTCACCTCCAGGGACCGAGAAATTTTCCTACGAGGATAACTAACACAAAGAGTTAAAACATCAAATCAAATCAAGGCCTGGTGTGTGGGACAGTCCAAAGCTGTCTCTGGTGTGGAGTGAACTATGACGTGTGCTCCTTGACCTAAGGCTTGTGGCGAAAGCACAGGTAAAGTCTGAAATGAGGGGGGCTGGGCCGTGGGCTGGACCGGCGGTCAACAGCATTTGCTGCTCTTATAGAGGACCCACCTTTAACTCCAGTTCCAGAGTATTCGATGCCCTCCTTGAACACCAGGCATACGAATACACGTAAGCAAAACATCCACACACATGAAATGAAAATAAATAAATCTTTAAGAACGGCGGGGACTGGAAGTAAGCTAGTTTGCTTGCCTGAGGTGAGGCCTTGTGTGCTTGGTTAAAATTATGGTGTTGGGGGACAGTCGTTGAAAGTTTAAGCTCCAGGCTGATGACTGCAAAACAGACTCAGGATGGTAGTGACGGAGTTGGAGAATGAGCTCAGGAGAAAGGAATTCAGGGAGATTATGCTAGCCACTGAGGGTTAAGTGAAGTGGAGGGGAGAAAGCCCAGTGGCTAGAAATGCCACAGAGATGACCAGGGAGTCTAGGCCATTCTGAATTCCCATTTTCCTAACATCCTAGCCAGTTTAATCTGGAAAAAAAAATCAGGAATCAAAACAGTTGTGCATTATGAATTTAAAAGGAATATATATATATTATACTTCGACTGTGTGTGTGTGTGTGTGTGTGTGTGTGTGTGTTGTGTGTGTGTGTGTTGTGTTAATGAAAAATATTGAGAAAGAGTCTGAAAGGTGTTGGGGATTTAGCTTAGTGGTAGAGCGCTTGCCTAGCAATCGCAAGGCCCTGGGTTCGGTTCCCAGCTCTGAAAAAAAGAAAAGAAAAAGAGAGAGAAAGAGCCTGAAAGCATCCACGATCTAACCAGAAGGCTGTTTGGTGTGTATAGACTTAGAAGCAAAAATATAAATCAAATTATCTCACTGGCTAGCATCTTTTTTCTCTCCCTCAGGCGGGGTCCGTATACCCACCTGATGGGTAGATGAAAACCCTCTGTTTCATTTGCACATCCATGGTGAGTGCTTCTCTGTTCACAGCGTTCATCAGCCCAGATGCCCACCAGCCGATGACTGGCTAGTGGACGTGCGGCCCCATCACACAATGGGATTCTATTCAGCTGTAAAGAAAAATGAAATTACGAACCTTGCAGGGAGATGGATGGGACTGGAAAAACATACTGAGCAAGATAACCCAGGCTTAAAGACAGCAGAGAGGATAGAGCAGAGAGAGGATTAAAAACTAAGAACGTACGAAAAAAGTCATGTGGAAGCCTACTCTTGGAAAGCTATCTTCTACTTTCCTGCTTCAATTGCCATCTCAGAGGCTTACCACCTCTCTCTGCTAACCTAGGCCTGGCCCTGGAAGCTTCTAGTCTAATCCATACAGTCTAATCTAGGCCTAGAATGCTTTCAGCCTCTGAGACTGACTGAATGATCTCACCTTTGCAACCTTCCCCTGCTCTTGCCGCTGATTCAGCTCAGCTGTCCCGACTCAAACTCCCCTCCAGGCTGACTGATTCGATCTGACCTCTCCCCCACCCGCTCCCTCTCTCCCTCTCCTGAATGGCTTTTCTAACCAAACTAACTCTTTTCTAATCTCCCGGCTCCTTCTCATTCTCCTGCTCACCTTGTCTTTACCTGTGTCTAGCTTGGTCTTTTGAGTCTGTCTCTGTAAAACTATCCCAGTAAAACTGCTTCCTCCTTTCTCTGTGCTGCTCGACTCTCCCTCCCAACATCACTGCACAGTCTCCACGAGCTCTACTGCTTTCCTGTTCTGCACGTTCTTCCTCTGGCACTGTCTGTCTCTCCCTTAAGTAGCTTCCTCCTCTTCTCTCTTCTCATGAGAGTTGTGCATATCCTTCTACGTCAAACCTTTCTCTGATTTGTCACTTTTTCTGCCACTTTTTCTAGAAATGACTGTTTGGGATTAAAGATGTGTGCTAAGGGTCGAGCCACACCCTAACTAGACGCAGGTTCCAATATCTTGCAACATACTTCTTTGTCAGCTATTTTTTAAAAAAATGTAAAAACATCTGAGTCGCCTAGGTGTTCTCAAACTTCCCAACAGCTCCTCATGTTGTGGTGACCCCAACCATAACATTATTCTTGTTGGTACCTTATAACTACAATTTTGCTACTGTTGTGAACCGTAATCATCTGTGTTTTCCGGTGGTTTCAGGCGACCCATGTAAAAGAACCCTTTGACACCAGAGGGGTCGAGACCCACAGGTTGAGAACTACTGATCTAAAGCGAGCTCTTTGACTAAATTCTTTGCCTTTTCTTTTGGTAGTTAGGTTTCATTTAATTCTGGATAAACAGCTGAACAGTGGAGTAAACGCAGACACAACGGTATTCTCCTACTTTTAGATAGTCTCATTTAGCCCAGGATAGCCTTGAGCTACATTTATAACCAAGGCTGGTGTTGAACTCCTGATCTTTCTGCCTCAACCTCCCAAGTGTTGGCATTACAGGTGCATGCCATTCCACTGATCTTGATATTGGGGTCTTTAGTATTTGCCATTGTTGGCTTGAACAGACTTTTGTCATTTTCCTGGTCTTACAGATGCTATGTGGGCAGACAAAGTCTGTGACCTCAGCACTCGGGGAGATGGAGACAGGAGGATCAGGGCTTTGTGGTCGTCCTCTGCTACGAAGAGAGTTTGATGCCAGCCAGGCTACTCTACACACTTTTTTTTTTTTTGGTTCTTTTTTTTTTTTTTTTCGGAGCTGGGGACCGAACCCAGGGCCTTGCACTTCCTAGGCAAACGCTCTACCACTGAGCTAAATCCCCAGCCCTACTCTACACACTTTTAAAAAGTAAAAACCAGATGGCTTCGTAAGAGTGCTCTCTCTGGGGGGGCTGGGGATTTAGCTCAGTGGTAGAACTCTTACCTAGGAAGCGCAAGGCCCTGGGTTCGGTCCCCAGCTCCGAAAAAAAGAACCAAAAAAAAAAAAAAAAAAAAGAGTGCTCTCTCTGCAGGTCTGAGGACTTGACCTTGGCTCTGCAGCACCCACACAGAAAGCTGAACTTGGCTGTGCTGCCCATAGCTGTAGCATCCAGCAGTGGAGACAGCAGATCCCAAGACAGCTCACTGGCCGGCTAGTCTGACCAAAATGGCCAGTTCCTGGTTCAGTGATAAACCCTATCTCAGGGCAAGACGGCAGAGAGTGACAGAAGAAGACCCCTGACATCATGGTCTGGTCCCTGCATGCAGTCGCATGTATACACACGCGCGCGCACACACACACACACACACACACACACACACACACACACACAATCAGAATAGAACAAAAATGCCCTCACAAATGTATAATTTGAATCATTGTGGACAAGCTAGATTTAAAACACACACCTTTTCCAGTGTCTATGGGATTGGTTTACAGGTTCCAGAACCCAGGGTGGGTACCCATATCCACTGTAGTCTTTTATACATAGTGGCGTAAATGGTGTAGTCTTTAACTATAACCTGGGTATATACCCCATTGTACTTTAAATCATCTCTGCACTGTTTTGACTACTTAGCACATGTAGACACTGCATGAATTATGGTGCGTTATGATGATCAGGTGGAAAGTTGTATATGTCCAGCCACAGTTGAGTCTCCTCCTGCAGTCTAGGCCTCCAGCGTCTGGCCATCCTCTTGCCTCGCTCGGCCACCTGAGTGCTTGGATTAGAATCAAGCACCACCACAAACAGCTCTTCACATAGTTTCCACCAGCAGTTGATCAGATCCATTCGTGCGGCTCCCACAGATATAGAGGACCAACAGCTGAATTCCTAGTGTCTTACATGAGCAATGTCCAGAAGTCAATTGGAAAGGTGGAGCTTGAGCAATTTGGGAAAGAAGCTAGCCCTTTGAGATATAGATTTTTACCCCCCTTATAAAATCTTTCTGAACGTATGTATTAGCATGTTAAAGCTATGCATGACTACTTTCCGAGCCTCTCATTTACCTTACCAACAATACTGGTGCATTATGGGTGCTCAGTACCTGTTGGTTGAGCAAATAGATGCTTGTGGGGCAGATACAGGAGACAAAAGCAAGAAGGGGAATGGGAGAACTTTGGCTCTTCAAGTGCCTCAGAGGCAACAGCACCAACACCAGCTTTAGGGAAGCCACTGGCAGTCAGCTAGGGAGGGGACCAGAGTTCCGGAGCCAAAGAGGAAGCTGGTATGGTGGGAAACATCTCTGGCATTGGGAGCCCATTCCTAGTCTAGAACATCTAGAAAAGATGCCTGCTCAGGCATCTCCTGTCTTTCCTCAGGTGCTATCCCTGCTGTGTGTGTCAGGACCATCTCTCAAGGAACCTCAGCTCTGCCTACTCCCAGAGTAGTGCCTTGGGTTTTAGTCTCTGGCTGATACAACCCAACTGTGACTGTGAACGAGTGCCCTCCCCCTTTCCTCTGGGCCTTTGTGGCCTCCTGGAGCTAGCACACATCTGGGCCACTGAAGTCTGGCTAACACCAGCTGTCCTGCCTCTGCTCACTGCTTTTAACTCCTATGGGAGACTCATCCAACCTGTTCCTTGGTCTCTCTGGGGCTCACTCAGAGGATGCAATTCACAAACACATCACTAGGCGACAGTGCTGAGTGGCTGTGCCAAAGCCACTGAAATTTGATTTAGGAGCTGGGTGTATAGGTTGGTTGGTAGATTACATTCCTAACCTGCAAAAACCCTGAGTTCTATCCTCAGCCACACACAGACTGGGCAAGGCAGCAGATGCCTGTGATCCTGGTACCTGAGGCTATAGAGACCGGAAGTTCAGAAGTTCAAGGTCACCTTTGCATAGGCAATGAACTCACTCAAGGTTAGCCTGAGCTGCTTGAGCTCTGCCCCTCAGAATAGAAGTAAAGATGTTCAATTTCAGGCACATTCCCCTGTAGGGCAGGTTTAACGACACTGCTTTGGCTGCTGCACTCTCAGCCACCCACACGCCCAGGAGCTCTTTGGATTTGCCGATGAAAAAGAAGCGCCAGTTAATTTATTATCTGCTGTGACTAGCTCAAAGATTGGGCACTGTTAAATCTTTCCCTGCTAGCCAATTCTCACATGGCTGGTTGGCTTTCTCTCCAGCGGCTCTTATATCCCATCCTGCTCCAACGACTCATGGTGATCCCCCCTCCTCTCTTCCAGTCTCTAGCCCCCTCAAATCCAAAGGTCCTGCCTCAGTCTACCTGCCTAGCCATTGGCTTTTGGATCTTTATAATCAAAAACCAATTGAGGACAAGGACCTTTAGCGTTTGGACATGCAGAGTCCCGATTTGGGGGGCCGGATTAATTCAAAGCATTAATCCCCAACATTCCCTGTTCTCTTTTTCCCCACCTTCTGCTTCAGAGCCAGGGCCTTACACATCTCTGAGCCTTCATTTTTTTCCCCTTCCTTCTTTGGTAGGGAGAAATCTTATATTCAGGGATTGACTTAGTCATTCTGATTTACGGTGTGTGTGTGTGTGTGTGTGTGTGTGTGTGTGTGTGTGTGTGTGTGTGTGTGTGTGTGTTCATGTGCAGTAATAACGTGTATGGTGGTCAGAGGACCACTTTCATGAGTCCATTCTCTCCCTCCTTGGATTCTGGGAATCAAATTCAGTGTGTGTTATACTCTGAAGCCATATCTCAGTCTAATTCTAAATTTTCATCTGAAATATTTAATCTGTGTTTCAGATTTCACAAAATTCATAGTTGGAAAAGTAGGTCCACCTACCTAAGTTCTCCCAGGAACACTTAGGTCTTGTGCTAAAATGTGCATGGGAATCGACAAATCTGCCTCCCTCATTTTGGAAAGACTGAGTCTTATTTGAAGTACATCACTTTCAAAACTATACCCGCCCAAGCCAGGCATGATGGACATACCTAATTCCTGCCCTCTCAAGGTTGATCCTGAGTTCAAGGTAAAACCCTGTCTCAAAAAACTAAGTTGGGGGGTTGGGGATTTAGCTCAGTGGTAGAGAGCTTGCCTAGCAAGTGCAAGGCCCTGGGTTTGGTCCCCAGCTCCGGAAAAAAGAACCAAACAAACAAACAAACAAACAAACAAACAAAAAACAACTAAGTTGGGCTGGAGAGATGGCTCAGTGGTTAAGAGTATCAACTGTTCTTCCAGAGGTCCTGATTCAAATCCCAGCAACCACATGGTGGCTCACAACCATCTGTAATAAGATCTGATGCCCTCTTCTGGTGTGTCTGAAGACAGCTACAATGTATATAATAAATAAATAAACCTTAAAAAAAGAACATTTAAAAAACTAAATCAACCAAATAAATGGAAACCATCTCTGTCCAAGTTAAATCAATCCTTGTGTCAACTCAGTATTAACATGAAATTCATCGGAAAAACTCTGAGAGGAATTTGAAGAACTCATCAATAATTTAATAAAATGTCTTTTTTTTTAACCCTCTTAATGTAAACGTGTGTGAGTTCCACGTCTGGTGCATTTGGGGGTATCTGGATGTTCTTAAAACTGTCCTTTTCTGGGGGTTGGGGATTTAGCTCAGTGGTAGAGAACTTGCCTAGCAAGGGCAAGGCCCTGGGTTCGGTCCCCAGCTCCGGAAAAAAAAAAGAAAAGAAAAAAAAAAACTGTCCTTTTCCAATGAAAACATTTAAACAAATATTATGCACTGCTCAGGTGGGCAGCATGAAGTGGACTCCCTCACACTTTTGGATCTCACTTCTTTTAAACACAAACGTCCCCTTCACCAACGCAAACCTATATAGACTCTTTTTAGAGTCCATTGGGAGGAGAAGCTCCCTCAAGAGTTGGTTGAGTACTTGCAACTCTGGGCCCCTTCCCCTCCCTCCCTCCCCTCCCCCCTCCCTCCCTCCCTCTTTTCCCTTCTCCCTTCATCATGTGCATACTGTGCCGTCATCTCTCACTGGATGACAGTTAGCTGGGAAGTCGCCGTGTGTCTCCTGTGTCTCCAGTGAGATCATGCCTTGCCGAGGACCTCTTACGTCATGCAGACGTTATGAAACATCACATGTGATGTGAAAGTTCAGGTTACATCCTGAGTTCCAGCGTCAAAGCCACACATGCACAGCATGCTTGTGTCATCTGAGCCTGAAACAGTGAAGACCCTCCCACGTTGTCCCACAAACTGATTAGTTGGGGTGTCTGTTTTCTTCTGATATTCCCTTGGAACAGCAACAGGTCATACTTCTCCAACCAAGGTCTCGCCAGTTCAGTTACTACAACGAACAACCGAGCAGCTGTGTTTGTCTTCTGAGCCCCGGATTATTGGAAGAAAGGAATCAGTTACACCTACTGGGATTTGATTCCTAGTCATCAAAGCCTGTTTTAAGGTCACACCTAGTCACGGGACATGGTACTAGTTCGTCTGAAAAAAACAAAACAAAACAAAACAATGAATAATTTTCTGTCCACATGACCACCGAGAGCTCTATCGGTGGAACCGCACTAGCCTCACATGTACTCAGAACCTTGGTTCACAGAGGCTCTGCCATCAACAGCAGGAAACCGTCTCCAGCTTCCAGCTGGCTCAGCCTTAAATGTTTTTACAGAAGTGTCTAATACTTTTATAATTTGCCCATCAGGGCCACTACAGTTTTATTCTGAGTTCAAGACCTGTTTTACTAGTTTTTGATGCAATTGAAACATGAAATAGATGTGTGTGAGGTCTTTAAAAAAGATTTTGTGTGTGTGTTTTCATACACATACATGCTTGTTGTCATTCCTCAGGCACTATCTAATTCTTTAATTATTAATTAATTAATTATTGAGACAAAGACTCTTACTGGCCTGGAATTCACCGTGTGTAGACTTTGCTGGCTGGTCAGTGAGCCCCAGGGGGTCTGCCTGTCCCACCTCCCAGCATGGGGATTACAAGCACGCTACCCCACCCCGAACTTTCTTTGCTCTGTGTATCACATGCTAAAGATATTTCAGGACTTCCTGGTTCAAGCACCGATTTAGCTCTCAGCGTTTCCAGATTCCTCAGTCATGCCGTCACGGGTGTCCCTCATTGCAAAGCTTTCTCCGTTTCTTCAGACTTGAAGTGATGAGTTGGAGGTGGCTAAATAAGTCACGTTTCACTGCTAGACCAATGACTTCCAGCTTTGCATCTCCAACCTTTTGTTTTCTTTGCGTGGTTGTGCCTGTGTGAGCCCATCTGTGTGTTTGGAGGTCAGAGGTCAGCTCTGTGGCTCTGGCTGGCTCCTTTCTCCTATCCTTGCCTGCTCTATCTGGGGTGCATAGAAATAGTTTTCCCAGTAAAGCATGAGGACCTGAATTGGCTCCTTAGCCCTCCTGTAAGAGCCAGGTGTGATGGCATATGCTTCTAACTCCAGTGCTGGTGCATGGGGGCAGAGATCAGAGGATCCTGGCCTCTTACTGGGCCTCCAGTTTAGCCAAAATGGCTAGCTCCGGGTTTGGTGAGAGATCTGTCTCAAAAGAGAAAGTGGAGCTAGGTGTGGTGGCGCACACCTTTAATCCCAGCACTCAGGAGGCAGAGGCCAGTAGATCTTTGTGAAGTCAGGGCCAGCCTGGGCTACAGAGCAAGTTGCAGGACAGCCAGGGCTACAAAGAGAACTGCTGTCTTGAAAACCAAAATCAACCAACCAAACGGACAAACTAATAAACATCAACAAGTAAAAGAAAGTAGGGGTTGGGGCTGGAGAGCTGGCTCAGCGATCCGTGGAAAGGACTCAAAGTCCGCTCTCAGTACCAAAATCAGGTACTTACAACTGCCTCCAATGCTAGTTTTGGGCAGTCTAACTATCTCTTCTGGTCTCCCTGGGCACTAGCACAATTGTGGCACACACACACACACACACACACACACACACACACACACACACACACACAAACACACGAATCCCCAGGAAAAGTCACACAACAGCACAATAGCTAGGTATCTCATTGAAGTTCTATCAAGAGCTCCATTTCCAGGGGAGAAAAACCATGGCATAAGAACTTAACAGGTGCTGGGCAATGGTGGGTCACACCTTTAACATCAGCAGTTGCGAGGTAGAAGTAGATGATGTGAGTTCGAGGACTGGCTGGTCTACAGAGCAAAAGTCAGGGCAGCCAGGGCTACACAGAGAAAACCTGTCTCAAAACAGCAGCAGCAGCAGCAACAACAAAACCAAAAGCAAACAGATTAACAGGTCAGCCCATTGCACTGAGTCAGGATTTCAACCCTGGTAGCCTGGCTCCTGAGGCCTTCAGCCTGTTCTGCCAGCTCCTTTATGGGCATGGATTAAAGCACTGTTGACCGCGGCAGTGCCCTGTGATACCCAGCTTTACGAGACACTGATGAGAAAGGAGGAGCGTGGGTGACAAGGGCAAAGCATTAGCAGCCAGGTCTGCTGTGGGCAGCACTCCATCCTAGGCAGGAGAGGCTAACTATCTCTTTCAGGGCAGGTCAGAGGCCACAGACAGAGAGGAGCGAGTGTTGATGTGCAGTCCAGTGAGGACTGGTGCGTTTGTCTCTGAGCTGACTTCTGACATACGCCAGTTGGTATGAAATTCTATCTTCTTTTCAACCCCCAGAATCTGAAACCCTTCCGGCGGGAGCACTCAGGTGGTACAGCCACCCTGGCTTAGGTGCCACTGGCTGCTCCCACGGAGGCAGAGTTTAGGCTGCCAGATGCCCACTCTCTGGAACCTCTTGACGTCCTTTCTTACAGTGGCCAATGTGTACTGAAGGGCAAGTGAGTCCCTGTGGAGGGCTTAAGGTGATCAGAAAGTGGGATCTCTGCCTCCAGCTGCTGGGATCCCTCTCCAGATAGCGAGTTTAGGTAATACGGTTCATTTCTCTGTCACGACTCGTAACCACATCCATGGCTTCTTCCCAGAAACCACAGCTCTCTTCCGGTTGCTTCAGGAACACCAGCACCTTTTCCCTGTGGTTGTTAGGGAGAGTAAGAAGGATGTAAAGGGCTCTCACCCAATCCCTGCCCCATGTTGGGGTACCCCATGGCCAGAGGTCTCAGACAGTCTGGCTTTTCTTCTGAGGAGGAAGGCTGCCTGGACCTAGAAACTCACAACCTGCTTTCAGGGTCAAAATACTCCACAGGCTCTTTTCCAAGCTTCAACCTTGCCCCTTTCCATCCCTTCTGCCTGGTCTGTCTGTCCGTCCGCATTCTTAAACCCACACCTCACAATCCCTTTAGCCACTTTATGCTGTCCTTCCGTCCTCTGCGCCTCTCTCTCTCTCTCTCTCTCTCTCTCTCTCTCTCTCTCTCTCTCTCTCTCTCTCGTTCCTCTGAGGAAACCTGGCTTCCACAGGAGAATCTACAGGAAATGAAGATCCCTTGCTGGGATGTTTTGCCTGCCTCAGGTGTCCTTTCTTACAAAGCTTGAGTTGTTAAAAGGTCATGACCCTGTACTGGAAATGGTAAAAACAGGCTTCAGATATACCACAGTCTACTCCAGAGAGCCCTGCAGACCTATAGATTTCTAGTTTTAATATTTATTTGTATTATTTTAAATTATGTGTAGGGGTGTGTGTGTGTGTGTGTGTATGTGTGTGTGTGCATGTATGTGTTTGTGTGTGTGTATGTGTGTGTATGTGCATGTGTGTGTTTCTGTGTAGTGTGTGTGTGTGCGTGCATATGTCTGCGTGTGTGTATATGTGTGTGTGTGCGTGTGTGCGTGTGCGCGTGCGCGTGTGTATGTGTGTGTGCATGTGCGTGTGTGTATACATGTGTCTGTGTGTGCGTGTGTGTGTATCTGTGTGTGTATCTGTGTGTGTGTCTGTGTGTGTGTATCTGTGTGTGTGTCTGTGTGCGCATGCATGTGTCTGCGTGCGTGTGTGTGTGTGTGTGTGTGTGTGTGTGTGTTTGGATTATGTGCGGTTGAGTGCTGGTACCTAGGGGGCCAGCAGCATTGGATTCCCTGGAGTCAGAATCATAAACAGTTGTGAGCCTCTTGACATGGGTGCTGAGAACCTGTCCTCTGGAAGAGCAACAACTGCTCCTGACTGCAGAGCCATCTCTCCAGCCCCTCTGGATCATTTACTCAGTCACCTTTATGGTGCCGGGGACTGAAGTTAGGGCTTCATAAATACTAGGCAGACACTCTACCTCTGAGCCACATCCTTGCCCAGCCTCTGTCTTTTGAGGATCATGTTACTACATTTCTTTCCAGAAGAACAAGAATGACTGGTGTTTAAACTGGTCAGCAGGTGAGAGCATTTCATTCACTAGTAATGTAAAGACTTTAAAATAGCTGACCCATTTCTTTGAAAATGGTTGTGAGTGTGTAAATCACAGGAAGGAGATCACAGGCTTGGGATGTTGTGGTTTGAATGAGAATGGCCCCCCATAGGCTCATTTATCTGAATGCTTAGTCACCAGGGAGTTGAACCGTTTGAAAGGATTAGAAGGATTAGGAGGCGTGGCTTTGTTAGAGGAAGTGTGTCACTCAGGGTGGGCTTTGGGGGTTTCAAAAGCCCATGTCAGCCTTCCTGTCCCCCCTCCATACTTCTTGTCCTGTGGGTCAGAAGATAGCTCTCAGTTACTGCTCCAGCACCACGCATGCCACCATGCTCCCTGACCTGATGATAGTGGATTAAGCCTCTGAAACTGTAAGCAAGCCCCCACCTGTTTATAGGAGTTGCCTTGGTTATGGTATTTCTTCATAGCAATCGAACAGAGGCTAAGACATGGGGCAAGAATGAGAATCTGAATTCGGATACCTTCGTGCCTCCTCTACCACGCCTGTAACCCCAGTCCTGGGGTGTATGGTTTGGAGACAGGCCGATCTCCAGAGTTCCATGGCTAGCCAGTCTAGCCAGGTTTAGAGAGAGAATAATAGAGTAAGACATTAGGCATTGACTTCTGGTTTTCTCAGGTGAAACACACAAAATTAATGAATGAATGGATACACACACATGATGTGTATTATACCTTGTGAAAATAGGGTTCATGCCTGTAATCTCAGTACTTTAAAGTCTGAGACAGGAGAATTACCATGAGTCTGAGGCCAGCATGAGTTATATTATGAGTTCTAGGCTAGCCTAGCCTACACAGTGAGACTCTGTCTCAAAAAACAAACAAACAAACAAAAACATCAACCAAACAATAAATACTGAGAAATGGCTCAGCATTTAAGTGCTCTTGCTGCTCTTACAGTGGACCTGAGATCAGTTCCTAACACCCATGTAAGGCAGCTCATAACTACCTGTAACTCTAGTTCCTGGAAATATAAAACCTCCTCTGGTCTCCACAAACATGTGCACATAAACACACACACACACACACACACACACACACACACACACACACACACACACGCACACAATCTAAAATAAAACAAATCTTTTAAAATCTTTTAAGAGTTTAAAAATGGGACTGGAGAGATGGCTCAGTAGTTAAGAGCACTGATTGCTTTCCCAGAGGTCCTGAGTTCAAATCCCAGCAACCACATGGTGGCTCACAACCATCTGTAATGGGATCTGATGCCCTCTTCTGGTGTGTCTGAAGACAGCTACAGTGTACTTATTATATGTAATAAATAAATCTTTTAAAAAAGTTTAGGGGCTGGGGATTTAGCTCAGTGGTAGAGCGCTTACCTAGGAAGCGCAAGGCCCTGGGTTCGGTCCCCAGCTCCGAAAAAAAGAACCAAAAAAAAAAAAAAATAAGTTTAAAATGAAAATGAAAACCCAACAAGTAAAAAACAAGGAATCACATCAAATTAAATATATAAGGGCCAGGAAGATGGTTCATTGGACAAAAGTAACAGATGTGCTCCCAAGCCCGATGACCTGAGTTTGATCCCTGGGACCCGCACGGTGGAAGGAGAGGACTAATTTCTATAAGTTGTCCTCTGACTTCCATATATACCCATGGTTTGTCTCCCCCCACCAAAATAAATAATTGTTAAAAACAAAACAAAATCCAAAGAAACTGGAAAAGACACAGGATAGGGTGCTGCTTAGGGAGTTGGTGGTAAAGAGGAACCCCTGACCTGGCTTCTCCCCCTCTTAGTGTCAAGAGTGTCCTGGCATGAGGAATCTGTTGTTGGGCGTTGAAAGCTCTCGGTATCCTCCATGTCAGAGGTCAGCTGGCTGTGGCTCGCAGAGACTTGATGGCTGGTGAGTTAGGATGTCGGTTTCCAGTCTTCCAGCTGAGATGCTTTTCCAGGCTCCCCAGGGCGTTTCTCCATGCGAACACTCCAGGACAGACGCTTGTCCAGGACGGACGCTTGTTCAGGACGGAGGCAGGGAGGCTGTGTTTCAGATTTTCCTTCCTCACCTCCACCCACCTAACTTCAGTCCACGTGAAGCAGGCCATGGAGGGGACTCGAAGGGAATACAAAAGGATGCAGATCAAGAGTGGGCAAGGGGTTAGGTTTGCAAAATTAATCAATTACTTTGTATCTGTGGGAGTTGGGGAGCATAATGCGTGGCAGTCAGAGGACAACTTGTGGAACTCAGTTGTCCCCTTCTGCCTGGCAGCTGTGGCAGCAGATGCCTTTTCCTTGGGCACCATCCCAATGGCTTCAAAGGGTCGGATTTGGTGTGTGAGAAGCGAGAGAAGTGAGGCCAAGGGAGGGGAAGAGGCGATATGAGAGCAGCCCAACCCAGATTGAGGCTCAGGCTCCTTTCCTGCTTCCAGCAGCTGGCACAGGCGTAGGCAGGCCGTGGGAAGGGACGGGTGCTGCTGTAAGACTTTAGCCAGCCCTGCGCTGACAGCATGGGAGACTCAAAGGCCTCTGTGGGCCTCAGGGTCCTCCCCAGTAAGTCTGTAAAGCACAAGGTCGTCTTAGCCCAAGGGCACTTGAGGCTTTATTAACAATGATCTGGGGTTGTGCTTAGGGAACTGGGGGAAGGCAGATGTTTGGCTCCAGGGTACCTGGAATTGGAAGCTTAGGCACTCAGTGGGGGGGGGGGCACTCAGTCTACCAAATTTGGTTTCTTGTTGTTTGAGGCAGAATCTCATTATGTGGCCCAGGTCAGAGATCTCAATCCTCCTCCTTCAACTCTTTTTTTTTTTAAAGATTTATTTATTTATTTATTATAAGTACACTGTAGCTGTCATCAAACACACCAGAAGAGGGCATCAGACCTCATTACAGATGATTGTGAGCCACCATGTGGTTGCTGGGAATTGAACTCAGGACCTCTGGAAGAACAGTCAGTGTTCTTAACCACTGAGCCATCTCTCCAGCCCCTCCTTCAACTCTTGAGCGCCGGGTCATAGACATGTTCTACGACCCCCGACTAGCAATCTTTCTTTCTTTCTTTATGTAGCCTAGGCTGGCCTAAGGCATACGACATAGCAGAGGATGACCTCCAATTTCTGACTGTCCCGCCTCCACTTCCTGCGTGCTGGGATTATAAACACGTGTCACTACCGTCTCTGTTTTATGTGGTGCCGGGGATCTAGCCCAGGGCTGTGTGCATGTTAGGCACGCACACTACCAACCGTGCCACTCCTCAGCTCATACAGTCTTGCTTTTGGAGGTGAAGACATGGCTTAGAAAGTCAAAGTGACGTGCCTTGGTTTTCATCTCGAGAGCTCTACATCGTCTAAACTCTAAGCTCAGCGTAGGTATGTGTGGTAGACAAACTTTTGGATGTCGTTTTTTTTTTTTTTTTCTGAATTATTGTTGACTTTCATCCCCCCCCCCCCCCAAATATCACATGGTTGTCTCAAAAAATTTTTCATTGGGGTTGGGGATTTAGCTCAGTGGTAGAGCGCTTGCCTAGGAAGTGCAAGGCCCTGGGTTTGGTCCCCAGCTCCGAAAAAAAAGAACAAAAAAAAATTTTTTTTCATTAGTTTAGGAAGTGAAAAAAAAATTAAAAAGCTTCTGTCATCCTCCCTCTCTTCCTCCCTCCCTCCCTCCATCCTCTTCATATCCTAGGTCCCAGGGGCGTGGCCTGTGAACAGTTGATTCCCACCTCCAGTGTTCTTTCCTTCCAGCCGTCCTCTTCCTCTCTTTCTGTTTTTCTCTGTTGTTGTTGTTTTTTAATTAGGATCTTGCTACCTAACCCAGACTCTAGCCTCAAACTCATGGTCCCTTCATCCTGTCCTATTTCCATCCTGTCCTTCCCCATGACTGCTCTGCCCCACTTTTCTTTCTCACATAAATGAGACGGCAGTATAAATTATTCAACTACACACCTTAGGATCAGTCCTGCCGGTCTTCCAATCCCAACTCATAATTAATCATCTAAGTGACCCTGACCAAGTTCTTTTAATGTGTGTGTGTGTGTGTGTGTGTGTGTGTGTGTGTGTGTACGCGCATGCACGCGCGTGTGCTATCGGAGTAATAATGGTATCTGTTTTATAGAATGATGGAGGTTTTAATATCTTATAGGAATAGTGTCTAGTAGTACCTGGTGCATAGTAAGCAACAGGTAGATCTTGAGTTTCCTAACCTCCAGCCTCCCAACTTTTTGCCATATCTCTGTTTCTTACCCAGATTCCCACACACACATGTGCAATACTTGTTCTAGAACAACTGCGGGCAGAGGGTGGATCCAGGGAGCTGAAGTCTATGGAGTTCTTGAGATGCCTGCCCTGGACAATGAAGGGCTTTGGCCTGCGGTTGGGAGAGTGGGGACGGCAAAGCCAGCTCAACCAGCTGTTGCTTCAGGGTTCCATGCCTGGGGTGTTGAGCCTCAGGGCAGGGCTCAGGGCTAGCTTAAAGGCTCTTGGTTTAAAAGGAATGTGTAGTGGGCTGCCACTGTTCAGGAGGGACTAAAAAAAGCCTCAACTTTCCCTGGGCTTTTTGTGAGGGTTATCAAGGGCTCAAGTCTGCTCATCCCTCCCTGGCTGCCCTGGCACTTTGGAGAGGGTCTGTTTTCCTGCCCCTCTCCGGGTTTCCACCAATTGGCAGGAAAGACATAATCTGTCCCAGGGGTGCTAGCTGTGAGGAGTGAGGTGTGTGCATGGGGGTGGGGTGAGAGTGGGGGAGGACGAACTGGTGACAATAATGAGATGTCAGCTGCACCCTGCTGGTGTCCCTTCCTTTTATAGTCAGCAGCAGTTGCTCCAGCTCTCACCAGCCCCTCTGTGGGGGCTCCTACCCAGAATAAAAGCAGGGGAAGGCCTTCCAGTCTCCCATCTTCCTCTCAGGAGCCACCTTTCCTCAGTTTTTAGGTCCCACGTCCACTGGAGATCCTAAGGCAGCATGCCTCCCAAGAAGCCTGAGCCCAAGAAGGAGACTGCCAAGGCAGCCGCAGCCCCTGCCCCAGCTCCTGCCCCAGCTCCCGAGCCCCTCAGGGACTCTGCCTTTGATCCCAAGAGTGTGAAGGTAAGTGAAGGCCAGCGCTGACGACAGTCAGGATCCTGTTTTTCCTGTTGCAGAGAGATCTATTCTCTCAGGCCAGAGATGAGAGCCATGACCTATAGCCTTAGATCCTAGCCCCAAGGGCCAGTAGAACCAGTAGGAGACTGGGGTCAGAGGCTCTCTGTTTTAACAACAGGCTGCTGCTATGTGCGGAGAGCCTCAGCCAGGCCACCCCGGATTAGCCCAGCAGAATCAGAAATGGTGGCAGGTGCAGCCAACCAGGCAGCTTTGGTCAAGCATGGTGCCTGGTAACCATAGTGACATAAAGATTGGCTTTGGCCTGAAGTAAGGAGATATATATATATATATATATATATATATATATATATATATATATATATATATATAAATTTTATTGCTTTATTTTCTGTATATGGGTATTTTGCCTACACGTGTGTCTGTGTATCACATGCACGCAGTGCCCATGGAGGACAGAAGAGGGTATCGGATCCCCCTGGAACTGGAGTTACAGATCCTGTGGGTAGTAGGGAACCTTGGTCCTCTGGAAAAACAGCTTAACCACTGAATCATCTCCCCATCTGAGAGGCAGAACATGCTTATGGGAAGTAGACACACGGTGGGATTCGCGGCGAGGTTGGGAATGCAGGAGAGGGTCAGGGAGGGTGCTGTTGTGTGTTGGGGTATGAGAGACTTCACTCACAAATACACTTCAGGCAAGAGGGGCAGGGAAGGCAAGGGGAGCCTGAGGGTTTCTCTTCCTCTTTCCATACAATGATGGGCCACTCTTTCGCGGCCCCAGCCTGACTGGGCCCTCTCTAACTTGGTGAGGGAGCTGGGCCTGCTTTCCTCAGCCTCCCAGTGTTAGCCCTGCTTCATCATTTCCCCCATCCCCCCTCTTATCTGGTAACACTCCTCTCCCTGGGGCTGGTGTGGGCCCCTGTGGACTGATGCAGTCATTTCAGGCCTCCGGCAATCTGGCCCAGCTGTTGAAGGAATGAACTGGGAAGGGTTGGGCCTGGGAGGGAGGTGGTCTGAAGTCTCTGGAGAGAAGCAGTTTGACGACTTGGCACCAGATGGGAGAGGTCAAGTGGCTACTGGTATGAAGGGCTATTAATATCAAGTCTGGAGTGGCCGGCCCCCGGGGATCTCAGCCTCAAGACAAGGCTGGGGCGATGAGAAATGCTGACAAGGTTCTGTGGCACTCAGGCAGAGACCCTGAACCCTCTAATTGTGTAGTCTACTCAGAATCACAGCCTACACGAGAAACTCCACACAATACCATGCCAAGGCCCTAGTAAGGGGCTTAGCAGGCTTAGCCTGTAAGATAGATGAAGGCAATTTTACTGCCCCAGCCTCGTGCCTGACTCTTCTTGCAGAAACTGAGAATAGTGGAAAACCCCGAGTACCTGGAGGCTTTCTGCACCACCTGTCTCTCCTAAAGGCCGACCATCCATGTCCCCAGGAGCCCCGCCACTGCCTTTATTTCTGACTTGTCTGATTAAACACCATGCTTGGTTCCTGTTGTCTGGACAAGAGCTGCCCAGTGGCATCAAAAGAGGGCTCTCCTATTTCTCCCATTTCACCTGCCACTTCCTTCCACACAGCTGGCTCTCCTCATTGCCCATCCTTTATAACAGGAGAGAGGGAGAGGGGAAGGGGGGAGGGGGAGAGGAAAAAGGAGAAGGGGAGGGAGGGAGGAAGGGAGGGAGGGAGGGCATTGGTGGTATTCATGGGAACTATCCTTCTGTTCCCATAGTCACCTAGTTCTTTTGTTTATAGGATTCCTTGATTTGGGCCGGAGAGATGGCTCAGTGGTTAAGAGTACTGGCTGCCCTTCCAGAGGTCCTGAGTTCAATTCCCAGCAACCACATGGTGGCCTGTAATGGGATCCAATGCCCTCTTCTGGTGTGTCTGAAGACAGCTACAGTATACTCATATACATAGATCAATCAATCAATCAATCAATCAATCTTTAAAATAGAAAGATTCCTGGGTTAAAGTGAGAGCAGAGGCAACCCCGGAGCCCAGCGTGTCAGTGTCATGATGAGCACGTGGTCAGGCTGTGTGCTTCTGTCCTGGTTCCTTTTACATGCCTGCTCCTGGGGCAAAGAACATTGCAAAGCAGTGCAATTTCTCCAGAGGCTCAACCTTGGTTTTGACAGAGCTTTGATGGCTACATTGTTTCAAGGACAGCCAACCCCGCTTCTTCATCAGGAGACTGGGTTACACCCAGCTCAGTGTTCTCTGCTGCTCAGTGGCCTATTAGAGGTGTCCAGATTTGCCTCTGGAAGCCTTTAGCAGTCCCTGTCCTCACCCCTGTGGTTTTTTTTCCCCCTACAGATAGACTTCAGTGCCGACCAGATCGAAGGTGAGTGTGGACAACCCCATGTTCTGTTGCATTTTCCAGAGAAGAAGTGACTGACCCTTTTGGTCACAGATCTTATTATCATTCCATCGGGTCTGCTAGGCAGTCGTAGGTGTTTTACTCGGATCGAGCCGCTTTATTCCTCAAGTAGCCCACTGAGGTATAGTAGCTCTCACTGCTCTCAGGTAGCAGGTGGCAAAACGGAGGTTCAGAGAAGTTAAGTGTCCATTCTCACAGGGCCTGCAGTGGGGCTTCTTCATCAGGAGACTGGGTTACGCCGGAATTGTAATTCAGGTGTCTGATTCTAGACCTTTACTTTCAATTGCATTCTCAGAGGGCTTGAGGTACAGTCGACGCTCAGTAAATGCTGATCCCTTTACCGCCCCATCCTTCCACTCATCTGTCAAGAGATCTTTCTCTCTGTTCCTGACACGGGAAACCCTCTTTAGCTTATGGGCGCTCACTCCTTTGTGATGAAGTAAGTCTGTGACAAGTCCATCTGTCCTGGTGGTGACTTGCAAGCACAGGAGTTCGTCTGTGGTCTCCATCACCAATTCTTCTCGTTTTCAATAGAGACAACTTCTCACTCTTATATAAAGTGTCAGTAGATGCAACTTTAGGATACATCTCAAGGGCAGGCAGGAGGGGGGGGGTGGCCCAGTGGTTAGCAGTGTGTACTGTTTTTGCAGAGGATCTGAGTTCAGTTCCCAGCCCCCATGTCCGGCAGTTCACAACCACCTCTAACTTCAGCTCCTGTGCTCTCCCGGTCCCCACGATATACACATGATTAAAAATGAAATTAATCTTAAAAGAGAGAAATCTCAGGACTCCTTACACGTGGATGTACTTAAATAATCAGAGACTCTGATGCTGTTTCTCTTTGGGGGGACGTTAACATGTGGTCTCCCTGGCCCCGGGTGAAAGAAAGGATGCCTGGATCCATGTTGTAAGATTAATAGCGGTAATTACCAGTCACCCCTCTAAGAACGAGGATCCGTTTACACAGAACACGGGAACCGGCACACGCGTTTTGGAGCTGGCTTCTGTTTCTGTCGTCCGTTGTGGAGACTCGCCGTCATGCAATCGTTGTAGATGCCATGGATTTCTTAGTGCTTTCTAGTTAAATGTTCTGTAGCCACAAGTCCACGGCACGAGTGAGGCCTGGAAACTCAGTTAGTAATCAAATTCCTTCATCACCCAAGGGGAATCCAGACGCAAGCTTGCCAGCACAGCTGGGTGAGCTACTCTCCCCGGCGGCCTTCAGGCAGCGCTTTTAGCTCTCTGTAACCTTCCACACACGCCCTGGCTTTGAAGCCATTTCTCTTCCTGTTGGATTTCGATGGTTTCTTCTTTAATCCTCATCCCTGTTGTCTCCTCATTTGCCCATTGGTGAAGCTGTGGCAGCTGGTGAGTGGGTTTTTTTCCCCCCGCAAGACAGGATCTTAAATAACCGAGCCTGGCCCAAAATTCACTTTTTAGCCGAGGATGGTCTTGAACTTCTGATTCTCCTGTCTCCATCTCGTGAGAGCTGGGGTTAGAAGCGTGCACCATGTCTGGTTTCTGTGGTGCCAGAGACTGAACCCAGGACTTCATCCACGTGAGGCCAGCACTCTGCTGACTGAGCTACATCTTCAGCCCCAGCTAATGCTTTTCTTCGGTTACTGGGGAAAGGACACTTTGGGACCTAGGAGACTTATGTCACCAGTTCTTACACTCGGAGCCTTAAGAAGTCGCTCTCTCCCCCTTCCTCTTCCTCTTCCTCCTCTTCCTCCTCTCCCTCCTCCTCTTCCTCCCCTCCTTCCTCCTCCTCCTCTTCCTTCTCCTCCTCTTCTTCCTTCCTCCTCCTTTTCCTCTTCCTTCTCTTCCTCCTCCTCTCCCTCCTCCTCCTCCTCCTCCTCTTCCTCCTCCTCCTCTTCTTCCTCCTCCTCCTCCTCTTCTTCCTCCTCCTCCTCCTCTTCCCAGGCTCTTTTATGTGTGCCCAGAGACCAGAAGCCGGCACTGGAGCTCTTGGAGCTGGATGTACGGGCTTTTGCGAGCTGCCTGATGTGGGTGTTAGGATCTGAAATCTGTGTCCTTTGATAGACAGAGCAGGAAGCACTAACCACCAAGCCATACCTCCAGCCCGGAAGTGACTTCTTTAAAACTTAATTTTCTCATCCTCAAAGTAAGGAGGGTATTTGGTTCAGTTCAGTTCAGAGATTTGTGACTACTCGGAATCTTGTCCACATCCACCCTTCGTCTGTCTGTCTGGAGCCAGTCACCACATGCTAGTCAGCTTCGAAGCCTCTGGGCGACATGGCTCCAGCTTCCTTACCCTCCCCCATAGGAACTAGCCTGGGACCATTGATTCCTCTGAGCCCTCACAGATTTGCATATTCTTCCACCACGGGGGATTTTTGTGTTAGAGGCAGCTGCAGTTCGTTTGTCAGTTGTGGTTTGTGGCTGTCCATTTCTTTGGGGGACAGCATGAGGTGACTGCAGTGTCACTGCCTGTTCATATTATTCTAATAAAGTAATCGAATCTAAATTGACTGGAAATCAACCAGACGTGGTGGCTGGTGCCTGTCTATAATCCCAACATTTGGGAGGCAGAGGCAGGAGGATCGGGAGTGCCAGGACATCTTCCGTGACAGAGCACATTGGGCGTCAGCCTGTACTACATGAGACCTTGTCTGAAGGAAACCAAAGCAAACAGACGGTGGTGGAATTAAGGCTATTTACAAAGAGCCCAGGGGTGCCTTAATTTGGCCTCAGCCCTTAGATACCTGCTCTGCACCCTTCAAGGTGTCAGGTCTGTCTTTCACAGAGCTAGCACCAGAGGCAGGAAGACGCGAGAGCCACCTTGGTCTGTCACCTCTGTGACGCATACACTTGGCACACTTTTCGACCCCACCAGCCACCCATGCATGTGGATATCGTGTCCACACTTAAAGCTAAGCAGCAGAGGACCCACAGAGGTGTCCATTTACCGAAGGCTGGAGTGGCTCAGCGGCAGGTCTGGTGTGGTCTAACTTCAGCCCCAAGGTCACCTTGTCTAGCTAGGAAGCTCTTGCAGCTGGGGACAGGCAGTACTGATAGTAGGCCATTATCACTTTGCAAACTGTCTCCACATCCTGTCCCCTCTTGGGGACACTCACGGTGACAGGGAGGACAGGGAGAGCAGGAGGGAACTCGGACCCAGCCTGGCTTTCCTACTCTCCTAGGCTGTGCCAAGCTGAAAACCTGAGAAGCCTCATTCCGGTCAGGGATATTTTTACGTCTCTACTGTTTTCTAGTCAGAGACTTACCAGGGAGGGGTGTGGGATGAGGAGAAACAGGAAGTAGTCAAAGCCTATAACTGAAGGAGAGAGGAGAGCCAAAGACCAGTGTTGGATGGGTCATGGTGTCCCCACGGCTTTGGTTGTCAGAAGATGGGGTAGGATCAGTTTCCAAGGACAGCCTGGAACAGCGACCGAAGGGATCCGTTACATCCTTTAACTACCCCACCGAGCAAGCCACAGCTGCCGCCTTTTCTCAGGCAGGGGTTAAAGCGTGGTGTCTTCTCTATAGAATTCAAAGAGGCCTTTTCATTGTTTGACCGGACTCCAACTGGAGAGATGAAAATCACCTATGGGCAGTGTGGGGACGTGCTGCGGGCCCTGGGCCAGAACCCCACCAACGCAGAGGTGCTGCGAGTTTTGGGCAAACCCAAGCCTGAAGGTCAGTGTGGGGTCAGAGCCTAAATGTGATTGATTTCAGGAACCAGACAGAACGGTCCAATGACCGGACCCAGTGCAGTTATGGGACGTTTGTTCTTTCTGATCCTATTGTCTTATCTCCACGACTCTGCCTGTCATTGGTGGAGTGTCTCACCCAGAAGCAGTTGGGGCCAAGCCCTATGCCATCAGGGCTGGGAAGAGACCTCTTGAGCCTCTCCTCCCCTGAGCACCTACTTACGTAGCAGTCTCTGTCTGCCTTCATTGCCCTTTGGTAGAGATGAATTCCAAGACACTGGACTTCGAGATGTTCCTGCCCATCCTGCAGCACATCTCCCGCAACAAGGAGCAGGGCACCTATGAGGACTTCGTGGAGGGGCTGCGGGTCTTTGACAAAGAAAGCAACGGCACAGTCATGGGCGCCGAGCTTCGGCATGTCCTCGCCACCCTGGGTATGTCCGCTGGGCCGCGTGAAAGCCGCAGGAGCACGTCTGGACAAGAGGGGGCGAGGGCATATGGTGGGGTGTAGCCAGGGGTCCCTGCATCTGGCAAATTCTAATTCAGGACCTGTTTTCCTGGGCTATAGGACTCTGCCCCCATCTATCCCAGGAACTGGGTTTGCCCAGCAAGGAGCAGGGGCTGGGAGAAGAGAGCAGCTGGCAGAGCAGGGGTGACTCCCGAGGTCTGGCACGGGTTTGGGGCTCCTTTTCTTACCCTCACCACCGTGCTGTGAGCGGAGGGGAGAGGCTTCAGAGCGTGCCGAAGATCCTTGGCCCCACCTTCCAGAGCCTTCACTGAGACTTGGCACTAACCATTTCTCAGACAAAGGGCGGGCTTTAAGCCTTACGAGGGCGTCAGTTTCCCCTTCTCGGCCACTCGCCGTTAAGACCCTGTTCCCACCCCCTCAGGAGAGAAGATGAGCGAGGCTGAGGTGGAGCAGCTGTTGACTGGGCAGGAGGATGCCAACGGATGCATCAACTATGAAGGTAAGGCCCTTCCTTTCTTTCTGGGGTGCCCAGAGGAAGAGAGTGGCACGGGATGGGATGAGCCAGCCCAGAGGCTCAGGATGTGTGCCTCAGATGGGTTGTGGCAGATTCTAACTGGATGCTTTTTTTTTTTTTTCCCAACTTGGGAGTGATTAGCTGGTATAATGGAAGGGACATTAAAATATGTATTTATTATTATTGTGTGTGTACTTATGCTATGGGTATGGGTATTCAGAGACCAGAAGACAATTTTCAGAGATTAATATTTCCTTCTGCCATTGGTTCCTGGGGACTGAACTCAGGTTGTGAGGCTTTCATGACAAGGGATTTTACCCATATCATCTCATCGGCCCAGGAGTTTGGGTTTGGGAGACAGCTCTGTGATGAACCATCCGAGTGACTTAGAACAAGTCACGTATTGTCTCTGAGCCTCAGTCTTCTCAGATGGGGAGTGGGCATGCTGACACCTTCCTGAAGGTTGTGGGGGGTCTGTAGTGATGGTGCTATTCATGTCATCTGTCTAATGTCAGCCCAGAGGGGACACGGCAGAGTTTAGGTCCTTTTGCTCTTCTGCCTTCTCCACCAGTCCTCCAATAAGAGAGCTGCCACTCACCAAAAGGGCACGGTAAGGTTGGAAGTGTGGGGACAGGAAGCGGCTTAAAAAGTGGAGAGGAGG
Source organism: Rattus norvegicus (assembly GCF_021556685.1). Lineage (NCBI taxonomy): Eukaryota > Metazoa > Chordata > Mammalia > Rodentia > Muridae > Rattus > Rattus norvegicus. The sequence goes on from NC_141543.1 coordinate 95,774,644, forward strand.
GCAGAGCTCCAGGGGACACTCTATGTGGCTGATTCTTCTCTCCTTTTCCTAGCCTTTGTCAAGCATGTCATGTCCGGGTAAAGACATTTCTCCAAGGTGAGTTCTACCTCTTCCTCAAGGTCCTTTTTGGAGCTTATGGACAGATGGTATCACATGCCCTGGAAATCTTGTGCCTGGAATGTGGAGCCATGTTAGGAGGGCAGCCTGGGGCTTGGTGTGGGCTCCAGCCCTCTCTCCTTTACTGTACAACCTCTTCCCCACTGTCTTCTGCCTCCTCTGAGGTAGGCTTTCCATTGCTGTGATAATCACCATGACCAAAAGTAACCTTGTGAGGACAGAGTTTACTCAGCTCATAACTCTCAGGTCACAGCCCTCAGGGCTGTGGGAAGCCAGGGCAGGAACTCAGTGCAGGAAGCTGGAGGCAAGAACTGAGACAGAGGCCATGGAGGGACACCATGAACTGGCTTGTCCTTGTGGCTTTCTCAGCCTGCTTCTAACATAATCGAGGGGTGTCCTGAGGTCCCACTCTCTCCAGTGGACTGGATCTTTCCACACCAATCATTAATCAAAAACTAAAACAAAGTAAGACAAAAACCCAACAGACTTGCCTACAGCCAATCTGATAGAGACATTTTTTTCAATGGAGGTTCCCCTTCTCAGTTAACTCAAGCTGGCATTAAAAAAAGAAAACACAAGGGGCTGGGGATTTAGCTCAGTGGTAGAGCGCTTACCTAGGAAGCGCAAGGCCCTGGGTTCGGTCCCCAGCTCCGAAAAAAAAAAAAAAAAAAAGAACCAAAAAAAAAAAACACAAAACAAAACAAACAACAACAACAATAACAACAATCCGGCCAAATCCTGTTTTGATCTTTGCTCTTACACCCTTTTGTCTCCCCCTAGGTCTTTCTAGTCTAGGTGCAGCACAGGCTTTGGGTCAGGCAAAGCCCCGCCCCAGGTTGAAGCAACCCGTTTCTGCCTCTTTCCTTCAGTCCCTTCCTTGCTGTAGTGCCCTCCCAGTGATGTGGGCTGTGATGAAATCCTGGGCTGTGGGAGGCTGACGTGTTCTCTTGTCTGGCACTGTCTTTCAGGTGCTTGGCCCCGCGTGAGTAAGGGAGAGAGCCATGGTGGTTGTTACGGAGCACTGGACTCATACTGGCCTCGCAGACCCACGGCCTCCCCTGTAAATAAAGAAGCCCAGTGTGGAGTCTCACCAATCCCTCGGTTGTTTGGTTGTTTGTTTTAAACCTTAATTAACAGAGTCTGTGTGTGTGTGTGTGTGTGTGTGTGTGTGTGTGTGTGTGTGTGTGTGTGTGATAATGTCACCTGAGGCCTGAGGCCTTGTGTCCTTGAGAAATGATTTGGATCTGGGAGACAAAGCCAAAAGCCAAGGATCCATCTAGAAGTAGAGGCATCAGACACATGAGCGAGAGGCCTTGGAAGGGCAGGCACATGAAAGAACCACAAAGTTCTTCTCCTGCCCTGTCACCCCTAGGTAGGAAGTGGGGCCCTCTGGGGCTGTCAGGGCCCCTCACAAAGTCTTTGCTTCTTCCTCTCCTTTTCCTCTTCCTTTAAGTAGCTCCAGTCCTGGAAACACGCCCCTGTGATCCCAGTGGTGGAGAGGTGAAGGCAGGAAGATCCGATCATCTTTAGCTACATAGTGATTTAGAGGCCAGCCTGGGCTACAAGAGATCCTGCTTTAAAAAAAAAAAAATTAGGGCCAGAGAGATGGGTCAGCAGTTAAGAGCACTGACTGTTCTTCCAGAGGTCCTGAGTTCAATTCCCAGCAACCACATGGTGGCTCACAGCCATCTGTAATGAGATCCGATGCCCTCTCCTGGTGTGACTGAAGATAGCTACAGTGTACTCATATATAATAAATACATCTTAAAGAAAAGAACTTTAAAAAAATTAGCTCAGTGTTAGCTACACCCTTGCTCAGTGTGTGAGGCCGTATGTTAGGTCCCCAGCACTTTAAAACACCTGGAATACAGACTTTGGCATAATAATCATTTTTAAAATCAATTCAACAATGTTAAGAATACTCACGTTGTGGGCTGGAGAGAAGGCTCAGTGGTTAAGAGCACTGACCACTTGAGCTCAATTTCCAGCAACCACGTGGTGACTCACAACCATCTGTAATGGGATCTGGTGCCCTCTTCTGGTGTAAGTAAATAAATAAATCTTTAAAAAAAGGAACGGTCACGTTGTCAGGCTGGAGAGATGGCTCAGTGGTCAACTGTGCTTGCTGCTCCTGATCCCAAGGACCTTGCATTTGGTTCCCGGCATCCATGTCCAGTTGCTCATAAGCACTTGTAACTCTAGCTTCTTCAGGGAGTCAAATACCATCTTTGGCCTCTGAGGACACACACACACACACACACACACACACACGCACAATCTTACAAAGGGGGGAAAGGAAGACTATTTACATGGGGTGGAGAAGCAGCTCGATGGTTGAGCACTTGCCTAGCATTCAAAGGACTCTGGGTACTTCCCCAGGAGTACTTACTGGTCCCACCCCCACCCCAGTCAATCAGCAGTGTGTGCTCTGCGTTTGTGACTTTGACTACTGTAGATGAATGAGTGCACGCAGCGACTGTCCTTTCCATTCCATGATACTCACTTTGTAGTTTGTGTCAAAATCGCCACCCTTTTTACAGCTGAGGAGCACTCCACCGCGCTGTCCTGATAGAGCGTAGTTTCCCCCTTTGGTCCTGGTTTCCTGATGTTGTCACCGGAGGTGCTTCCTCTGAGCACCGAGCCCCTGGTACCTGCTTCATCCTGGCTTGTTCTGGAGCACTGGCTGCTCTTGCAAAAAATCCTGATTCAGTTCCCGCCACCCACGTGGTGGCTCACAACCGTCTGTAACTCTAGTTCTTCAGGATTCAGTTCTGGCCTCACCACCAGATACACACACACACACACACACACACACACACACACACACACACACAGAGTACACAGTACACAGACAAATGTCCAAGCAAACTACTCAAACACATAAAAGTAAATGAGTAGGATATGGTAGCACAAACCTTTAATTCCAGCACTTGGGAAGCAGAGGCAGGTGGCTCTCTGGGAGTTCAAGGCCAGCCTACACAGTGAGCTCCAGAATAGCCAAGGCTACATGGAAAGGCCCTGTTTCATAAACAAAGAAAACCAAAGGGGAAAAAAGTAAATCTGTAAAACCTCTAAAAAACAAACAACAGTAAAACAATAACCAACCAACCGGCCCAGCAACTAAACCACACTCAAACTGAAAGGAAGTGCGTTCACTGGTCTCCTTCCACTGAGGTCCAGGGCTGGTGTCACTGTCATCCTGCGCACACCCTCAGGAACTCGAGTCCCTTGTTGAGTCCCACTGTCTTCTCATGTGTGAGCTGTTCTGCTGATCTAAGAAGCTTGTTGCTTCTTGGCCATCTTGTCTACTGAGGAAAAAGTTCAGGAGCACTTCCTACTCTTCGGGAACTGCCATGACTAATGTGTTTCCTTTGTGGTGTCCGGGGCTGTGGTGAAGAGATTCCTGTCCTTTCACCTCAATTCGGATCACTCAAGGAAGGCTCTGACCCTGCTGTGGGTTGATGGGAAGTGATTTGACACAGGGCAGTTGCTGTGAGGAAAGCCCTGAAGGCCTCTCTTGGCCACCCAGGTTGTAAGACAGCAAAGCTCTCGGTGCGGGTTTCCAGGGAGCTGTCTGCTCCAGGTCAGAGAGGAAGTGCAGCTTTCTGGAAAGGTCGGCTTGCCAGCGGGAATGAGTTGGAGGCAGTGAACAGAGAAAGCCTGGCTTGGAGCAGGCCTGACACTCCCCCTCCCAGTGATGACCTCACCTTCTCCCCCAACTCAGTACCAAGTCCTGATCTGGTCCACAGTCTCTGCTATTTATGGGAAGAATTTGAGGAAAGTGGACATTAAAGATGATGTGACCATGAAATAGGGACCTTTGAGGACAAAGGCAAGTTTTAGAGTAATAGTAAAAAACACCATCTATTTCCCGAGCACCTACTGTGTGCCTGTACCTGTGCCGAGATGATCACAGCCATTCCCAGCAGCCCAGGAGGTGGGAGCTACAGTCACCATTCAAGAACATTCAAATATGCTAGTGGTAGTAATGACTGAGAACATAACTCAGTGGTTAGAGCTTGTCTAACATCTATGGTTCAGTACCCACCACCACCACCACCACCACCACCACCACCATCATCATCATCATCAACAACAACAGCAACAAAAAGCCCAAATATTTTTGGGTTGGTGGTAATTGTCAACTTGACACAATGTAGAATATCACAGGAGAAGGTAGTCTCAATGAGGGATTATTTAATTAGGTTGGCTCGTGGGTTTGTCTGTGTGTGAGGGATTATCTTGATTTTATTAATTGAGGTTTGATGACTCACCCACTGAGAGTGGCACAATTCCCTAGGCACAGAAGCCTGGCTTGTGTAATAGCAGAGAAAGCCAGTAGAAGCATACATATCACAGTCACTTAGCACAAGAGCTGCAGCTTCCTCACTAGGGACTCCGATCTCCCCAGCTGTGGGGTTTTGGCCAGTTTTTCAGTATCAGATGTGAATTCCCTCTTGTGGAGCTGATCTCAGATCTGCTACCATTGTGGAGGGGGTGCATCTTCCCCAGCCAATCAGTAGGGCAGCAATATTAAAATTATTCTAACCCTTTGAGATATGACTCAGCCTTGCCCCATCTCTAATGCTTTCCCACTGTCACAGATAAACACACCCCTTAAACAGAACCCTCAGCTTGTTCTCTGTAACAGAGTCACTAGGTTGAGACGGATGAAGATGTCAGAACTAGAAACCTTTCGATTTCTAGTGTCACGTAATCAATCACCTGAAGGCACCTAAATCACCTGTGTTTAGCAGCACAGCGCCACCACGTGCTTGGCATCCTACAAAACCCCTGGTTACTGGGTCATTTAAGGTAATAGTGTGTTGGTGACGGCTGGGGGGTGCCATGTTCAGTTCTCGCCAGTAGATGGCGGAACTGCAACAGGGTGCTTCCACTAGGAGGCCCAAGTGTGTCTGAGGTTTTTAGCCCGGGCTGGAAGAAACTTCAGAAGTCACTTAGCTTATCTTTGGGCCTTTAGACAAACGGAGAGCTTGTTTATTTTACAAGATGCTCAGCCATTAGTTAGCCTGCGAGCTTCGTTACAAGGTTTTGCAATACAGGTCGCAGAGAGGACATTGTTGTGGAAATACGGATTCCTGGCATGACCCAGTTTGGCTCCTAAACCTTGTTCTCACTTTGTCTTGGTTCCATAGCTTGTAAGGTAAAAAGGCAGACTGTGTCATCTTTAAAACTTTTTCTTGGGGTTGGGGATTTAGCTCAGTGGTAGAGTGCTTGCCTAGCAAGCGCAAGGCCCTGGGTTTGGTCCCCAGCTCCGAAAAAAAGAACAAAAAAACCCAAAAAAACCAAAAAAACCTTTCTCGTATGCTTAGTTAACTAATGTGTGTGTGTGTGTGTGTGTGTGTGTGTGTGTGTGTGTGTGTTTAATTGTGAGCTGTCCGATATGGGTGCAGGGAACTGAACTCAGGTCCTGTGGAAGAACAGCCAGCACTCTTCACTGACGAGCTATCTTGCTTGCCCTCTACCTCATTCATTCATTCATTCATTCATCCATCCATTCATTCTTTTTTTTTTTTTTTTTGAGACTGGATCTCTCACTGAACCTGCAGCTCACTGATTTGGTACAAGTAGCTGGAGAGTGATCTCCAGGGACCCACTTCTCTCTACCTCTGTAGGGGGATTACAGACAGTGCTCGCTAGTTTTATGTCAACTGGACAAGCTGGAGAAGAGAGAGAAGGGAGTCTCAAATGAGAAAATGTCTCCACAAGACTGAGCAAGTCTATAGGACATTTCCTTAATTAGGGATTGATGGGGAATGGCCCAGCCCACTGTGGGTGGTGCTGTCTCTGGGGTGGTGGTCCTGGGTTCTATAAGAAAGCAAGCTGAGCAAGCCATGGGGAGTAAGCCAGTGAGCAGCACCCCTCCATGGCCTCTGCATCAGCTCCTGCCTCCAGGTTCCTGCCCTGTGTGAGTTCCTGTCTTGACCTCCTTCATTGGTGGACTATGATGTGGAAGTGTAAGCCAAATAGACCCTTTCCTTCCCAGCTTACCTTTGGTCACAGTGCTTCATCACAGCAACAATAACCCTAGTGAGGACACAGAGGTAGGCTGCTGGATATGTTTTTGTATATGGGCTCTGGGGATCTGAACTCAGCTCCACATGCTTATGTTGGATGAAAATTATCTTGTGTATTATGGGCTTTGACCCTTACGTGGTGAGAGAGAACTCATTCGAAATAATTGTGAATGCACACTAGTACATACTTTAGGAAACAAAGTCACTCATGGCTTCTCCTTTCATGAATTTATACTCTACCCAAAGGAAAATAACATAGATGTGGGAAGCAAATCTATGTTAGAAGACAAAATAGACTGTTTCTAGGGATTGAGGAAGAGGTGGGGATGAGGACAAGAGATCAGAGGAAAAGAAGGAATAGGAGGAAGAGGAAAAGGAGGAAGTAGAGGAAGAAGAGGAGAGGAGGAGGGAGAGGAGGAAGAAGAGGAGTAGGAAGAGAAGGAAGAGGAGAGGGGGAGGAAGAGGAGAAGGAAGAGGAAGAAGAGGAGAGGGGGATGAAGAGGAGGAGGTAGAGGAGGAGAGGGGGAGGAAGAGGAGGAGAAAGAGAAAGAAGAGGAAGAAGGAGGGGAGGAGGAAGAAGAGGAGGAGGAGGAGCAAGGGAAGGAAGAAGAGGAGGAAGAAGGAGGAGGAAGGGGGAGGAGGAGAAGGAGGGGAAGGGCTTCATGAAATAGGTGTGGCAAACATGAGGATTGACAAGGAAGCTGAGGCAGGAGGCCAGTCAGGCAACTTAGTTGGCAAGATGCGGTCTGAGAAAGAGTGAAAAATGAAAAAAGAAAAGAAAGAAACCAAAATCAGGCATGGTGGCCAACTCGTGTAATCCCAGCTCTCTGGAAATAGACAGGAGTAACAGAGGTTCAAGGTCATCCTTGGCTTCATAGTAAGTTCCAGGTTAGCCTGAGCCATGTGACTCACTACCAATCAATCAATCAATCAATCAATCAATCAACACACGGGGGATATAACTCAGTAATAAACTACAGGCGTAGCATACACAATGCCTTAGGTTCCATCCCAAGGTTTTTGTTTGTTTGTTTTTAAAGCAAGAACTATATTCATTGCCCTGAATTTTAAGGTTTGACTAAAAAGAGAGAAGAATGAGGAAAAGTTCCTGAAAACAGGACTTGAGGTGGGTAAGAAGGGAAGGAAAAGAAACTGAGGGAGGGTGGGAAGAGATGTGTGCTCAGGGATGTGCAGCCACTCAGAGGGAGAGGAGGCTTCAGAGAATAGGCTGGGAAAGACCCACTCCTCTCACCTGCTCTGACAGGACCTCAGAGGCATCCAGGGGTAGGGCAACCTCTGTTGCCCTTCCTTAAAATCCCTATAACACAGCTCACTTCCACAGTCCTGGCACCCTGTTAGTCTGAGACAGGAAGGTTGCCGTGAGTTTGAGGCCAGCCTGGGCTACAGAGTATAAGACCCTGCCTCAAAACCAATCAACCAAAACCAGCAGCAAGAGGAACTGGAGAGAGATGGCTCAGTGGTTGAGAGCACTGACTACATTGGCTGCTCTTCCAGAGGATCTGGGTTCAGTTCCCAGCACCCTTATGGCAGCTCACAACTGTCCATAACGCCAAGATCTGACACCCTCACACAGACGTGCGGGCAGAATACTAGTGTACATAAAAACAAAAGAACCAGCAGCAAAGAAAGATCCCTATAACACAAATTCTGTTTCCACCTCCATATCTACCCCAACATGAGACTCCTAATTTCCCAAAGTAGGCTATTCCCTCAGAGGAAAAGCCCTAAAACATTCATTCCCAGACCCGCCCCCAGGTTGGTCCCCAGGGTTTCCACTTGCTCCTCTCTATTTGTCTCCCAAACTGACTCAGGAGAGACCTAACACCACATAGCTGGAGAGAGGGATCAGCCGTTAAGAGCGTCTACTGCCCTTACACAGGATCTGAGTTCAGGTCCCAGCACCCATGGGCAGCACACAACCACGTACAATTGTGGCTCCAGGAGACCTGATGCCCTCCTCTGCCTTCTGCAGGCATCTTATACGCATGCACAGACCCCCTTTCCCTTACTTAAAGATAAAAGCATGTTTTTAAAAGATCTAAGACCATTCCTTGAAAACCCAAGTTACTCTTTTTCTAAGGCAAGCGCCTAGTAGGTACTGCTTCCAGGCCAACATACCTGAGCGCACACAGTGTGACGGCTTACTCTCTAATTTGTGCTAGCATGGGCCTCAGTTCCATCTAAGTGATGCATTTCCATATTTGCAGTGTGAATGTTATTAATCGCCAAGGCCCAAATAGAGGTTGTGAAATCCTGCTCTAATTCTAGACATTGGTGAAATCGTGTTTGACACTTTTTAACATCAAATCTATCTATCTATCTATCTATCTATCTATCTATCTATCTATCTATCTATCATCTATCTTTTTTTTTGTTTTTTTGTTTTTTTTTTTTTTCCGGAGCTGGGGACCGAACCCAGGGCCTTGCGGTTGCTAGGCAAGCGCTCTACCACTGAGCCAAATCCCCAACCCCTATCATCTATCTTTATTGGTGTATGTGTGTGGTGTTGTAGTTCTTACTGTAGGTCTGTGTGTATGTGTGTATGCACGCACAGGCACATGCACATGTGTGTCTATGTGCACATGGACACAGAGACCAGAAGTAGATGCCAGTAGATGCCCCCCCCCCCGCTTCCCCTCCCCATACCTTTCCCCCTTCTCTTTCTCTCTTTGGAGACAGCTGAACCGAAAGCTCATTTATTTGTCTAGGCTGCCCAACAAGTTTCAGGAACCTATTTATTTCTGTATCTGCTCTCCTTCCCCCACCCTAGTCCTGGGTTTCAGGCACTGACCATCCTACGGCAATTTTTATGTGCGTTCTGAGGATCCAAACTCATGTCCTTGCCCTTGTGTGGCAGGCTCTTTACTGCCCCAGCTAACACCCAGACTTTAATATTGTATTTAAATCCCGTTTTGGACGCAGGTCTTCTAAGGTTTTGTTTGCCAGCTCCTTGTCAGCTCCTTGTCATAGCTTTTAGTCTAGAAGTAGCACTTAGCCGTGTCCGTCCTGATGCATGAGAGAATGCCACTGAACTCTTCCTTCAGCCCCGTCAGCCTCACCTGTTTCCTTAATTAATTGTTTGCAAACTACATAGCTAGAATTTCCCCGCCAAGCACCACTCATTCCTTGAGCGATAGAAACAGGAATTCTTAACCATAAAAGACGATTGCGGGCCTGTGTACTCCTTTTCCAAGAACAGGCTTTGTGCTTTGCTATCATACTTTCCGGGGGGGGGGGGTCAGAGATCCATAAAAGGTCAAGAAGCGCTATTTGGAGTCTTTGTGGGATTCTGTTTATCTTCTCGCTGGATGTTTTGACATTGCATCTGGCCAGGACAGTCTTCCTCCCAGGCCACCATGAACTTGACAACAGCGCTTCTTATTTTTCCCAGAACACCCTTTATTCCCACCCCCTGACCCCTGACCCTTGCCCTTCCTTGGGGGCTCACTTTGGTTTCGAGAGGCAGTTGCTGCTCTTTCTCCCGTGGTCCCACGCTTGGCAACCGGAACGTTCTCACGGAACTCCCCTTGCGTCTGCTCCGAGGTGTCTCGCTGCCGAGCTGGCCTGCTCCTGCTCTGCTTCCTGACTCTCTTAGGATTACACGTGTTCGTTAGGATGCCCCGTGCTTCTCTGGAGCTCTTTCCAGAACGTTCTAGATCTGTGTAGGGCATGTGCCCCTCACCCGGATCCATACATGGGAGTCACATTCACAATTTTCCTCCCTCGGAGGACCATGGCGTGTTCCCTCCCTGTCTTCCTGACGCTCAGCACTTACGTGCACCTTCTCTTACTAGTTTAGCTTTTCTTTAGGACGGGATCCATTGTCAAACCAGAATAATTTCCATCTCACGAACTCATGCAGAACAGTACATGCACTTTCAAAGATTTATTTATTTATTTATCTATCTATCTATCTATCTATCTATCTATTTATTTATTTATTTATTTATTTGGTTTTTCCAAGACAAGGTTTCTCGGGCTGTCTTGAAACTCACTCTGTAAACCAGGCTGGCCTCAAACTCAGTGATCCACCTGCTTCTGCCTCCTGAGTGCTGGGATTAAAGGCCTGTGCCACCACCACCGGGCCAAAGACTTATTCTTTAATTCTGTACATGAGTGTAGTGTGTCTGTGCAGGTTTGCGCACGTGACTGGAGGTGTCTGCAGAGGCCAGACGCACTGGATCCCCTGGAGCTGGAGTTGTAGCTGGTTGTAAGCCATCCAGTTAGGGTGCTGGGAATAGAACTCTGGTCCTCAGTAGTGGCAGTGCACACTCAACGTCTGAGCCATCTCTCCAGCCTCTACATCATTTTGCATTCGCCTCCATCAGATATGGTATGAGTTGTTGGTGACACACACCAACACGGTGTAACGGAGCCGATGTAGGGACAGGGAGTGAGAGTGTTTCTGTTTTCCTTGGGAGACTTTGACTTGAGAGAACCTGGTGAGTTAGCTGCTGAGCCTGGCCTGTCTGGTCTGGTTTCACCTTCTCAGGCCTGGGGCATCACAGGCCTCTCAAATGATGGCCTTAGCCCTTCTCCTCTTTCATCCTATTCCCACCCACACCAGCTCTCAACTCAGCTCCCCTGAACTTCCACAAGAAGGGGCAGGGGCCGGAGAGATGGCTCAGCTGCTAAGAGGACGCAGGTTTGATTCCCAACCCCCACGTGGTTGCTCACGACTGCCTGTAACTCTGGTTCCAAGAGATCCAGTGCTCTCTCCTGACCTCCACAGGCGCCAGGCTCACATGTGGCGCACAGACATACATGCAGGCAAAACACCCACATGCACAGAGTAAAGAGTAAATAAATCCAAAATTAAAAAAAAAAATGAAGAGAAAGGAAGCTCCCAGCCTAGTATAAAAAGCCCTGTGACTAGTTAGAATGTAGTACTTTGCTATTTATTTGAGGTATTTTAGTGCCAATGTTGTTTTCATTAGAATTAATTTTCCCTTTTTTCTCATCCCTCCTCCTCCTGGAAATAAAACCCAGAGCCTTGCTCATCACACTGTGTCACAATCCCTCCTCACTCTTGAATTAGAACGAAGCCTTTGTAATGTATGCTAGCATCTGGTTTCTCACAATGATGACTGCCTGATACTTTGCTTGGACTTTGAGGTTTTTTTTTTTTTTTTTTTTTTTTTTTTTTTTTTTTTTAAATAAACTCAAATAGCATCAAATTCTTGCCCCTAAGGAATATTAAGTCTAAAGTCTAGCATGGAAACAGAGTCATGTCTTGCGCACAACACATCTAAAATGTACCGAGTCGAAGGCAGATGTTGGAAGACATGTACTATAAAAGGAAATTGGGCTGGGCTGGTGAGATGGCTCAGTGGTTAGGAACCATGGCTGTTCTTGCAGAGGATCCTGGTTTGGTTCTCAGCACCCACATGGAATCATGATGAAATGTATTTTAAAATGATCCTTTGCCATCTATATCGCTGTACCGCTGACTGAAGATAAGGCCAATTTGCATGTAAAAAGATGCTTGCTTGGGGTTGGGGATTTAGCTCAGTGGTAGAACGCTTGCCTAGCAAGCGCAAGGCCCTGGGTTCGGTCCCCAGCTCCGAAAAAAAAGAAAAAAAAAAAAAGATGCTTGCTTACTTTTAGATGGAGAACTGAATCACGTCTAGGCATTTAATTAAGGAAATAAATCTAGATCACCTTCAGGGTTCTCCAGAGATGCCCGATACTTTTGATTTTATAACCGTCACTGCGAAGAACATCAATACATAGGACAATGCAATTTACAGCAACGCATCGTATGGAATGGCAGAAATATATTCAGGATCATTTCAGAAATTGCTCTGAAACCCAAAATTCATTTAATAGTTAGGTTTTTTTTTTTTTAACTGACCGAGAATTTCACGCATGCGTATGTTTTGATCAAACCCTCTTTCTGTCTCCTTTCCTTCCAATTCTTCTCCTAACCTTCCCTCTCACCACTTCTTTCCACATTTATGAACTCTCCCTTCTCAGACAGGCCCACGGAATCTCCTTCAGTGCCGTCAATGTGTGTCTACAGGGCTAGCTGCAGGACTGTGGGCAGCCTCGCAGGAGCCACATCCATGAGGAGAGCCGACTTTCCACCAGTGGCCCTCAAACAACCAGTTTTGAGATGGGGTCCTTTGAATTCTTCATACGTAGCCAAAGCTGACTTTCAACTCTGACCCTCCTGCGTCTACATCCCAAGTGCTAAGATTGGAAGTGTATGTGTCACCACACCCAGGGCCTGGCCCATGTTAGGCAAACACCTTACTGGCTGAGCTGCATCTTTAACCCTCCTTTAATGATTCTTAAATAAAAGGCAAGGCAGGGACTCAAACTGCAAATTTTAAAATTAAACATTCTAACACAATCCGATCCAAAGTTATACTAATTGAATACATACTGAGGAATGACGGGTAGGAAAATATTTAAAGTCTTTGTTTGCCAGAAGCTATTGTGTTTTTATAAAAATGGAAAACTTTGTATGCACAGGAGAAACATTGTAACTAATAACATATGTCTTGGGCTGCTGAGATAGCTCAGAGGCTAAAGGCACTTGCTGCCAAGCCTAATGACCGGAGTTCAAACTCCAGGACCTCTGTGGTGAAGGGGAAGAACTGACTATCCCAAACTGTCACCTGACCTCCATGTTCAGAAACTTTAGAAAGTGAGGCTCTCATTGACGTAGGATAGTCCGAGTCTGAAGGTTTGCTATGCAAAATTCTCTGCGCACTGATGGAGTGGATTTGAGGGTCCAGATACAGACCCGAAGGTCCAAGGTAGAATCTAAGAAGCAGGGCGAGGCAGGCAGGTGACGACAGCCCTGGGGTTGTCTCAGGAGTACAAGCCTCTGAGTGTGGGAGGGCTATGGGTCACAAGAGTAGAGAGAAGCGATAGACAAAGGAGGGTGGTGAGGCAGGGGTGTCCTCCTGCCTGGAGAGAAGGAAGGGTGGGCTCTTTCCTTCTGTTCCTTCCTGGGACTTCCTCATGGCTTTCAGGCCAGGGCTGACACTACCAGGCTTCCCGGGGTTGGAAACAGTGAAGCGAGGTGGGCTGCTGTGGCGGAGTCTGTTCCGAGCTCACAGTCACCCTACTCTTGGTCATCCTTTCAGGGAAAAACTGAATCCTGGGGGGTTGGGGTGGTGGATTTCTGTGTTTCACCGAGACCTTGGTCTAATGCCTGGCTTTTTCCGGTGCCATATCAGGATTCAACCAGGCAGGGCTGGTGACTTCTTGTAATAGCCAAGACAGGAAGTGGTCAAGACCTAGAAATAGAGCAGTCCGTGGGGGTGGGAGAGTGGAACTCCTGGGGCCAGTGGTACAGAATTGTTGGACTTGGCTTGGGCTGAGCAGCCCAAGAGATCACTTTTTTTTAAATTTTTTTTTTTTTTGGTGGGCTTCTCAGTTTTATCTCTGCAAACAAAATATCCAAGGGTGTTTTAGCCAAAAGATGGGCTCTTTCCCCACCAACTCGCAATGTTAACTTGATACAGACAAGGGTGTCTGGCACCTTGCACCATATTTACAGTAAGGGAGACAGCAGGTTGTAGAGTCAGCGCTGAGACAGACAGACAGACCTGTTTTTAATCCCATCTTTGCCACTAACTACCTGGGTGCTCTGAAGCTAATTGCCCCATCTCTCTGAGACTCTATTTTTGCCCTTGTAAAAAATCAGGATTCTCGTGTCTACTTTGTGTCAACTGAAAATAAAAAGTATTGGGGAAAAAGATGTTCAGAATAGTGTCTAGGCCCCTAGTACAACAAAAATAATGGTAGGTAATAGAATAATAATGATTATAGATAAATATCTTTTCATACCTTCAATGCTCAGTTTTCATTTATACAGGATGGGCTATTATGGGGAATATGTAGTGCCAAATATGGTGGGTGCTCTCAATTTTTAGTTCCTACTTTTAGGAGAAACTCTGGAGAGAAGGGCCTGGGTCAGGAGCTCTGTGTTGTGAGGGAAAGTAGGCCAGAATGATGGGAGAAGCCATTCCTTTGCTTGAAGACCTGTGGAGCTAACTCTCCTCACCCCCCTTTTTTGAGGGCTTGGAGACCAAATCCTGGGTTCTGCATGTGCTTAGTGAAGTGCACTGGAGCCCTAGCCCTGGAGACCACTCTTGGAGAGAAGGTGACATGGGACTTGGGGAGCCACTGATTAGGTCCTGCTCCACAGAGAGACTGTAGAAGAGGGAAAAGGAGTGGACAGACTGTGGCCGGTGGCTAGAGCAAGACCTTCCACATCACAGAGCCCCAGACTTTAGGATCTGTCTTCTGAATTTGTTCTGAACCCTCGAGGCCACAGACCCATTTGGGAAATTGGTGACCCCGTTCCAAGCAACGTTAGACACCCAAGCCAATTAGAGGGATTCACAAAGCTCCAGAAACTCTGCAGGTAAAGTAATAAACCTCACTGGGTTTAAAAGAGATAAGTTCTCCAGTGCTTGGGCTGAGGGGGCTTGTCCCTGAGGCTCTACTTAAGGACCAGGGATTAACCACTGCGTCCTCCCAAGGTTTAGCATGGGGCGGAGGACCTGGCCCAGAAATTCAGTCAGTTTGTCCAGCAGTGACAGCGGCATAGCTTACAGCATCCTTACGATTCAGTCAGCACTGGCGTGAGGGGGCAGCTAAGGAGAGACAATAGCAATAAAGTACTTGGTTTCCTGGTTTGTAGGTAGCTGTCAGGGCCAGACTGAGAACCCAGACTCAGTCAGCTTTTCGTCGTTGTAAGAACACACCCAGGTCGCCTAAGTTACATGGGGAAAACATTTATTTGGCTCATAGCTATAGAGCTTTGAAGGCATGGTGCCTGCATTAGCTCAGTCCTAGAGGACCCTTTGGAAGATGGCAGATGACCAAGGAGAAGTGCATGTTGGGGGGAAGAAGAGCATTGTTTGGCCAGCCCTGCTTTTTTTTTTTTTTTTTTTTTTTTTTTTGTCTTATAAACTTTATTAGTCTGGGAAAAGGGGGACAAGAAGAAGTTCTGGTCTCTTCAGTCCACTACTGTTTACCATTGCTGCTGATGGAACGGTTCACATGGTCAGGGGAGGACAGAAAGGCCTTGATCTTGGGCCGGGCACTGAGTCGAGCCACATAGGCAGAGAGCAGGGGAAGTTGTCCAGGCAGCCAGGGGCCAGCACTTGGTGGACCAGCAGCAGGTCCAGCAAGTTGTAATCGGCAAAGGCAATCTGGTCACCCACGATGAAAGCTTTGCCTCCCTGGTCTGGGATAGCAAGGTTTCAAAGGCTTCAGATGCCCAGGCAGGGCCTTCACATAGTCATCCTTACCATTCTCATAGTTAGTGTAGATGAAGGTACCATATTTGCAGCGAAGGTCGTCCACCCCATCACCTACCATATCCACCAGGGCGGCCTCCCTCTGGTCTTCCCCATAAAGCCCTAAAGAGCGGCCCAGGTACCTCAAGACAGCATTATATTGGTAAAGGGCAAAGTCTCCACCCTCAAACTTGGGGAGCTGCCCATACAGACAAGTGGGCTTGAGTGAGCCTTGAAGCCAGACATCTATGGTAACCACCTCCTCCTTCCAGCTCTGGCCCTGGTCAGCCAGCAGCATGCGCATGGCCTCACAGCGCCCTGGAACTGGGATGTAGACAATGGTGTATGGCGGCATAGCTGCTGGGTAGACAGAGGTGTGGACTCAGAGCTGCGTAGACGGTGAGGTATCTGGGACGCGGACGCCCGGCCCTGCTTTTTTAATAATAACTCTCTTAGGAAGAAATACCAAGGGGATCTTAGGAGATCTCAGTCGGTCACATAGCCCCATTTCAAGGCCCCACACTGCTTCCCAGTGAATATTCGCCTCTGGTGAAGGCACAGTTAGGCCACACCTATATAATCACAAGCACATGTGGATTGATGCTCACACATATTGAACACTTATTGCATGTCAGCTATGGAGCTGAATGACTTCCACGTCAGGCTCATTCTACAGAGGAAGGAACAGAGCTTTAGGACAGGTAGGCAACTTACCAAGGTAAATTGTGAAGCTGAGATTGAAATCCTAGCTATCTTCAGCTAATTTGTCTTCTGACTTTTTTTTTTAATTAAAGAAAAAAGTTACCTTATGCATGTATGTATTTGTGTATGTATATATTTCTTTGTGTTTGCGTTTGTGTGTGTGTGTCACAGCTTCGGTGTGAAGGCAGGATTCTTCCTCCACATGGGATCAAAGGTCACCAGGCATAGTTACAAGTGCATTTACCCGCTGAGCCATTTCGCCACGTCTCCTCAGCAGGTAAAGAAATGCCTAAGAGACTGGAAGAGCTTGAAGGGGCTCAAGACCCCATATGAACAACAATGCCAAGCAACCAGAGCTTCCAGGGACTAAGCCACTACCTAAAGACTATACATGGACTGACCCTGGACTCTGACCCCATAGGTAGCAATGAAGAGCCTAGTAAGGGCACCAGTGGAAAAGGAAGCCCTTGGTCCTGCCAAGACTGAACCCACAGTGAACGTGATTGATGGGGGGGGGGAACACACTTATAGAAGGGGAGGGGGAGGGTTTAAGGGGATGTTGGCCGGGAAACCGGGAAAGGGAATAACAATCGAAATGTAAATAAGAAATACTCAAGTTAATTAAAAAAAAAAAAAGAAATGCCTAAGAGGCTCAAATGCATGATGAGAGCATGGCGGCAGACCTCTTTTTACTAGAGCAAGACCCTGGAGCGGGAACTAGGGACTTTTAGAGAGGTACCACAACAGGAATTTGGTGCCAGGGTAATTTTGGAGCTAAGCAGCAGCAGCCTGTATTAGAACGAGGCATCTGTCACTTTGGGGATTAACTGGGGAAGTGTTGTGGATTGCTCTGAGGACATGGCATGGGTCATCCCGTGATGCCCTTGTGGGCACAGAGCTTCAGTGCAGGCTTGACGAGGCAGTCATATATAGGTGAGGCTGGGATGGGGGTTCTCACTTTCTTCACAGCAGAGGAAGGCCTGGCTTCATGACTGGGAAGTTTCTCTCAGCCTGGTTTCCCAGGGCTCTTTGCCATTGCATCTTTAGCATCCTGGAAGCCATCTGGCCCATGGCAAACACCGCCTAATGAGAGTAAGGGATTGGATGTTGAATGATAAGGCCAAGTTCATTCCTCCCAATTTCCTTGGTCAGTTCCAAGAATACTTTCGAAGACAGCCTCCAGAACACAGAAATTCTAAACTATGCCATAAAAAAAAATCAGTATGAACTCTGAATAGCCCATTCTTCTACAAGCCAAGGGACAGATGGGTCATTTCAATAGACAGAAGGAGATCCTCTGCCAAACAAGTAGGAGGAGAAGCCTTTGGGCCAGCAAGCTACATCATGCTTAGTTTCCTCAACCAGAGGAACAACTTTTCACCAGGGGTCTGTAATCCCTCCACAAATAACAGCGAGAACACAGTTCCTCTGTGCTCTGTAGGTTAAAGATTTTCTCCTAACTGTGGTCTCCCAGAACCAAGTAGCCTTGAGTGTGAGTTGAGATCAGCCATGTGAGTGGGTGAGATTGATATTAAGAGGAAATGCACAGGAAGCTATTCATTTTTATGGATAAGAGAAAAAAGAGTGAGAGAAAAATTTAAAGGCCTTTTCAAAATTCTGTGATGGCTAAGGTTGATTGTCAACCTTAAGGGATTTGGAGTCGCCATGGAGACAAGTCTGTGGGCATGGCCACCAGGGGTTTCTACATTAAGTTAACAGATGTGGGAAGATCCACTTTAACTGTGGTTGGCACTGTTCTCTGGGCTGGGATCCTGGGCTGAATATAAAGGAGAAGGTGAGCTGAGCATAAGTTCAAAGCTCCCTGCTTCTTGACTGTAGTTGCAATTTGATTATTTGCCTCAAGTTCCTGATACTGTAACGTCTCACAGCAACAAAGTAGCAAACTTTATCCTTCCAGTACGTAGAGGACCTACATGCAGAACCTCTGACTCTTTGTATAAAGGGATTAACTGTGATCTTTGAACAGAAGAAGTCCAAGATACAGGACTGTGGCTGCTTCGGTGGGGCTGGATTTGAGGCCATGAAGGAGCTCAATCCTGGTGTCAGCCTGAGTTGGGGAAGGACTGTGTTATGTGACTCTTGTTTTTTTGGTGCATCTTGCATACGGCCTTCCACCTGCTGGATGCTCTTCCCTGGTCCTATCTGCTGACTGGGTTATAGCACAGGATAGACAAGCTCTTCTCCAATATCGTTGGTAGGACAAATAGATTGTTAAGATTATTTTGATTTTTTTAAAGATTTATTTTGTATATATAGTAGCTGTCTTCAGACGCACCAGAAGAGAGCACCCGATCTCATTACAGATGGTTGTGAGCTACCATGTGGTTACTGGGATTTGAACTCAAGACCTTTGGAAAAGCCATCTCTCCAGCGCTATTTTGATTTTTATTACATTTCATTTATTTATTGTGTGCAGTAGGCACACATGTGGTGTGTGTGTGTGTGTGTGTGTGTGTGTGTGTGTGTGTGTGTGTGAAAGGACAACTAGTAGGAGCTGGTTCTCCCTAGCACGTGGGTCCTAGGGATTGAACTCGGGTTGTCAGGCTTGGTGGCAAGCGCTCTTACCTGATGTTGAGTCATCTCTCTGGCCTCTCAACTATGAAGCGCTGTGGTGAAAGACAATAAAGGGGGGAAGGGATATAGATTCTTTTATTTACAGAGGGGTTGCCTAGGACTGGGAAGAGCAGTCCCTGCCCTCACAGTGTCTGTATTTTAAGTACTGATCAAGGAGGAGTAAATGGAGAATCTCAGCTTCTAGTTCTGACAACAGTTGACACGGAATCACTCCCCTACAGTAAATAACAGTGAGGTCTGGCAAAATATTTGAGAAGATGCTTTTCAGTTCTGAACATCATGAAGGATAACACTGCGGTACCATGAAGGAGGGGAGCACACGAAGCGAGCCTCATTTGTCAGTCTTTCCGTCTTGAGGCTGTTTCTGGATTGAAGAGCTGGAGATTGAGAGAAGTGCATGCTGGGTCACTAAGCAGAAGAGCAGCGTTCAGTGTTTGCAGAGGAGGTGATCTGAGAAGGACCCTCTTTAGAGATGAGGAGGCTAAGTGAGCGATGCCCTCAGGAGTCTCCTGACGGCAGCTGATATGGAATTGGGTCTGTGGTGGGGTAATGGGATGCATGAGGGGCTGCATGTGTACACGGGGGATGTCTATGTTCACGGGAGACTCTCCATGGCTTTCAGAGTGCAACTGAGAGCTGAGCAGACTGGAGGCTGCTGCCCATTGCTTGGATAGGTTGGTGGGTGGGGGAGTCAGTCTAGCCAGATGGTGAGCTCTCCCTTAGGTGACTCCCCAGAAAGCTCATGCTCTAGGAACAAGGACCGTGCTCTAGAGGGAACAACCAGCTCCAGAAGGAGATGCTCCACATTAATCAATACAAACCCAAAGGAGTAGGATTGGATGATCTGTTACCACGGCCCAATCCAGAACACTTCTATCTACAAAAAAAAAAAAAAAATCCTATCTACACAAGCATGTTTACACGATACATATGAAAAACTAGGGGTTGGCACTCAAGCTAGGCATGGTAGTGTATTTTCATATTCTTAGTAGTGGGAGAATGAGGACCCTAAGACTACAGCTGATACTTCTATAAAACAAAACAAAACAAAACCCAGCATAAAACAAACATAGAAAAAGAAGCCCACGGGGATGGCTGAGGACGTCTGGATTCACGAGTTTGATCCCTAGATCCCCGGAAGGAGAGGACTAACTCCCAGGCGTTGGCTTCTGACCCCACACAGGTGCAGCTGCACACTTGTGCTCCTTCCTCGACAGCGATAATTTTAAAACAAAGGAAGAATGGAAAAGAATTGATGTGGAGACTGGCAGGTGAGTCAAATGTATGCTTATAAACAGACAAGCCAACAAAGTGCAAGAGAAGCAGAGCCTTGGGTGAAACAGAACTAGCTAATAAAATTTTTATGTGTTTGCGCACATAGGCACACACATACCCAGAAATTAGAGCTTGACATCAGATGCTGTCTTTCGTTACCTCGCTGTCAAAGGGTCTCTAGCTAAACCCGTGCTTCACCAATTTTCTTTTACTTTTTTTAAAAAAAATGCAGGTATTTGGGGTTGAATTTAGGACTCCATGCTCATGGGGCAGATGGTTTATTTACTGAGGAATCTCCCCGGTCCCAGCTGACTAGAATTTTAAGCAATTGTTACGAACAGACATATGAACTTAAGTAATAGGGACATGACAGTTGAAGAAATAAGGAGTCTGAAGAGAGAAATTGAAACCACAGAGGGAACCAACAGGAAATTCTACAGTTAAAAAAGTAGAATTAAAAAAAATAAATGTGGGGCTGGGGATTTAGCTCAGTGGTAGAGCACTTACCTAGGAAGCGCAAGGCCCTGGGTTTGGTCCCCAGCTCCGGAAAAAAAGAACCAAAATAAATAAATAAATAAATAAATGTACTGAAATGAAAATTCTCCCTAGATAAGCTCACGAGACTTGTGAGAGGCAGAAGAAAGAGTTAGAGGCCATGAGAAGAGATCAGTAGACCAGCATACAAGATGCTCAATGATTAACGGATGAAAGAAACTGGGGTGTGCTGCTGGGGAATTGTGGGACTTTGTGGGGGTCCATCTCCAGCACTGAAAACCAGAACGAAAGCCTCACCTCGCCAGTATGTAAGATATCACTTAACCTCGAACACATCACTTGGAGTTTCCATAGGAAAAGAGAGAAATTATTTGAAGAAACAATGGCTAAAAATTTCTCATATGTACCATGAAAACAAACCAGTTATATCTCCAACTGTCTTCCCCAGAACCCAAACAGATAAGTGCAAAAGAAAATACCAGTCACTATAGAGTGGAGTGGCTTAAAAAAATCAAAGGGGAAGGAAAAAAGCCTAAAAGTAGTCAGGAAGAGAAAAACTGGGAGAAACTGAAGGACAGACTAATAAAGGATGAAGACTGTAAACTGTGGAATAAAGTGAATTCATAGAGATATGAATCAATCGGTTTTAGAAATAGAATCAGGACAGCTCTTCTTTATGCAGAATATTGATTAATAGCGCTGGAAGGAGGTTGGAAAGCCAGGTTAGATACATAGGAGCAAGTGCTACATAGGAGACAGGGATGGAAAACAGATGGATCAGTGGGTAGTGACGTCTGCTGGAAGGCGTGAAAACCCACTAATTTTACTGTATGTCCATTTCATTTATTTATAATTTGTGTGTATGCACACACGTCATATCCCCCTTTCTGCCCCGAGGGCTCATTCCATGATGGAGTCTGTTCTTTCTTTCTACCATGCGGGTTCTGGGGTCAGAACTCAGACCTTCAGATACAGAACTAAAGTACCTCTTATGAAATTTGCATTAATAACAGAGAGAAAAATGGTGGTTTATAGTGTGCAAACCTGGGCTACACTACCATAACTATGTCATCAAAGTCAACCATGTAAGTAATAAGACATTAACATGTTGTACTCTTAAGTTACTTAAGAGGCACATCATTTTGACCTGTGTGTGTGTGTGTGTGTGTGTGTGTGTGTGTGTGTGTGTGTGGTATTCTTGCCTAAAATGGCCCAATCATGAGAAAACAGAAGACAAACTATGAAAAAACTGGCCTTGACCTTTCAAATGTGTGATAGAAAAAAAAAAAAAGGAAAAATAACAACTTCCTGTTCCAACTTCCTGGATGCTTTCTGACCTTTAACCCATAATGACTAGTCTTCATCTGAGACTGTCTGAGCGAGAGTTTAGACTTTGGCCTCCATTCTCCTGCACTCTGTTCAATATGACTTCCCTGGCCTCAGCCTTCAGGAAACCCACAGCTCCCAAGCTGGGCTGCATAGACCCTGACAGTAAAATCTGGGTGTCTCTCCTCAATTCAGGATTCTGGAAATGGGCTCTGTCTGGCTGAGCTCATAGTGTACACATCCCTGTCTACCCATCAGTATCCAGAAAGCACACCCTAGGCTGATATACGATAACCAGGAACTGCCCTAAGGAGCAGACACTGCCCTTGCTCCCTCAGGGTTTCGGGCAGTTACAGCAGGGTGCTAGGTCAGGCGCAGGCTCAGGCAGTGTCCGCATCTCTGCCTAATGTCCCGTGTACTCTTAGACACTATCCTTTTTGTTTTTCAGTCAGGGATGGTGTTTAAAAAGAATGAGTCTGAAAATATCGCAGGTTGAAGGAGAATTGGGAGACGTGGTGACTACAAGAGAGAGCCCGGCTCAGAAGCAGGGTCATGGGAAAAGCAGCACAGGCCACTCTGTGTGGCAGGATCGGTTCACAGTACTGTGTCAACAATCGTATGTTTGGTAATTATGATTTGGCAATCAATGCAAGCTGTGGACATTAGGGGAAGCTGGGGAAGGGCTGAGGGGAACTTAGTGCTCTATCACTACAAAATAAACCATAGCTAGTTTCAAAATGAAAGGTTGAAGTGGGGAGGGGGCAGCTGGAACAAGAAGATAGGGAAAAGAATGGGGAGAAGGGTAAGCTTCAGCAGAGGCGGTGGGGGTCAGCACACAGTGGGACGGCTTTGTTACAGCTTGAACTCATGTCTCCCCCAGAGGCTCATCTGTTTGGATTACTGGTCCCTGGTTGGTGGTACAGCTTTGAGGTTTGGAGTGCAAAGGTTTGAGGTTTGGAGAGCTGGCTTCTGGCTGGTAGAGGAGAACCTCGGAAGGTAATAGCTCAGTTCCATCCAGGTTTAAGTCTCTTTGCTCCCTGGTCTCCTGTCACAGTGTGACAGGCTGCTTTCAGGTTCTTCTCTGTTGAGACAGACTCAGACTTTAACACTAGGAGGAGGGCCAGCGAGAAGGCTCCCTGGGTAGAAGTGCTAGTTAAGCGAACTTGATGACCTGAGTTCCATCCCTGGATCTCACGTTGCCTCGACCTCCATGTGTACCATGGCATGCATGCACCAGCATACACCACACACACACACACACACACACACACACACACACACACACACCACACACCACACACACACCACACACACACACACCACACACACACACAAACACACACACACACCACATACACACACCACACACACACAAACACACACACATAAACACACACACACACAAACACACACACACACCACATACACCACACACACACAAACACACACACACACCACATACACCACACACACACACAAACACACACACACCACATACACACACACACCACACACACACAAACACACACACATAAACACACACACACAAACACACACACACCACATACACCACACACACACACACAAACACACACACACCACATACACACACACACACCACACACACAAACACACACACATAAACACACACACACAAACACACACACACCACATACACCACACACACACACAAACACACACACACCACATACACACACACACACCACACACACAAACACACACACATAAACACACACACACAAACACACACACATAAACACACACACACAAACACACACAAACACATACACACACCACATACACCACACACACACACACACACACACACCACATACACCACACACACACACAAACACATACACACACCACATACACCACACACACATACACACACACACCACATACACACACACACACCACACACACAAACACACACACATAAACACACACACACAAACACACACACACACCACATACACCACACACACACACAAACACATACACACACCACATACACCACACACACACACACACACACACACCACATACACCACACACACACACAAACACATACACACACCACATACACCACACACACACACACACACACATACACACACATGAAATACAATTAACCTAAAAAAAAGGGACATAGTAAAGGGTGGAGGGAAGCCTTTGACAGTTTATAAAGTTATTTATAAGAAATATTAAAACCACAGTGAAATAGCCAGAAGTTTAGCATAGGTGTTTCAGGAGAGTTGTAAGAATTGCTAAACTTAAAAAAAAATTAATCTATTTACTTTACTTTGCCTGCACGTGTCTCTATAAGGATGTCAGGTCCCCTGGAACTGGAGCTGCATATAGTGGTGAGCTGCCACGAGGGTGAATTGAACCTGGGTCCTCTAGAAGAGCGGGCAGTGCTCTTAGACACTGAACTCTTTCTCCAGGCTAAACTTAAAGTGTTCTTCAGGATGAAGGGAAATGATTCTAGATTGAAACTCAGAACTACAGAGCAGAGTGGGGCGTACAGGAAGCGGTAGGTAGGTGGGTGAATCTCTTGCTTTCCTTATTTAAGAGATGAATAACTATTTAAAATAAAAAACTGAATTGTTTCGTGTGTATGTGTATATGAGTGTGTGGTGTATATGTGTGTGTGGTGTAGGCTTATGTACATGGCTGCATGGGTATACATGCATGTGTACTCACACACATACATGTGGAGGTCAGAGGAGAACATGAGTGGCGGGGTGTTCTGCTCTGTCACACTACACTGTATTTTCTCAAGACAAGGTATCTCACTGAGCCTGGAGCTGGGCTAGCTGCCAGGCAGCCTTCTGTCTCCCCACTTCTTCCCCATTGCACTGGGGTTACAGGGCAGCATATGCCCATGCTTAGATTTTTATGTGGTTGCTGGGGATTTGAACCCAGGCCCGCATGTTGGTCCAGCAAGCACTCTTACCCACTGCCACATCTCCCTAGCCTCACCATTACTATTAGTTTGTTTGGGATGCTTTCCTGTTATGTAGCCTAGGGTGTATTCAAACTTGCCATCCTTCTGCCTTACCCTAGTGCTGGGTCTGCGGCATGCTCTGCTGTGAGTCACTGGGTAGAGTAATAAAACGCTAGGTCATAGTTCCGTAGAAAACACACTTGTCTCCATGAATTTATACAGTTATAAAGTTCATACCTGTGACATGGAATGATATAGTGTCCTGGTGTGTGAGAGGTCCGAGGAAGAAGAGTCCACCTCTGCAGACGACAAGGCTGGAGGAGGAGGAACATTAGACAAGATGGCACGGAACAGATGACATTTGAGAGGTTTTGAAAAGGAAGTGGAATTTTCCAAACGGAAAGAGGAAGGAAGGCCAGTCAGATGGGAAGGCATGGAACATTTAGGAGTGACAAGAATCTCTTGGGGAAAGGCTAGGTGATGGATCATGGCTAGGTGTCAGGTCTCTCTTCTTCCCACACGCTTCCTCCATGGTCTCTTATAGCTCAGGCTGGTTTTGAACTCCCTGTGTACTCAAGAACTATCTGGAACTTCTGGTCCTCCTGCCTCCTCAGCGCTGGAATTCTGGGCATCACATTCTGTTTGATGTGGTGCTGGGGATGGAGCCCAACGCATGCTAGGCAAGTGCCTTCCGATTGCACCACATCACCATCCCTACTTCTATTTTTTTTTTTTAAACAACACTACCATTCTTACGTCAGGACTCACAGGTCCAGCCACTTCCTGTGGCCACCTCTTCAGCTCCAGCACTTGGCACCTTTCACACTTCTAAAGGTTTCCTATCTGGTGGGGAAGACCCAAGGAACTAGTGTAGGGATAGGAACAACAGCCAAGCGGTCTCTGAGGAAAATACCACAGAGCTAGTGAATTAGAGTTTGGAGGCAATACAGTGACTGTTCTGAAGTAGTTATCAGACACCAGCAACATGCAAGCAAGCATTTATAGACAGAGGCTCTGCACGGATCCATCTTTCCTAACACGCTTGCAGGCTGCATGGAAAGCATTTGACAGCTGCCTGTGATCTCATTGAGTGACTGAGGGAAAGAACGAAAACTGGAGGAAAGCAAAGAGAAATAGCAGTGTTGATGTCTCTGCGGAGGTGGGACTAACAGAGTTCAGGAAGTGGCCCAAGGCTACTATTTTTTTTTTTTTTTTTTTAAATCAAGCATCCAGGTGCAGACACCTGGGACCCAGATGCACACAGGACGCCAGGAGCGCGATGTCCTCTAGCGAACGCAGGCGAATCCTAGTGGGCGGAGGGCTGGGGAAGATTTCTGGAGAGAGGCGCGATGAATTTCCCCATCACACTCGCAGCCTCAGGCAGGGTCCAGGCGGACGCCGGAGGGAGGGAACTTTAGCTCTCGGCCCGCCCCGCTGTGTCCCACCCACCGCGTCCCCTCCCCTCCCGGGGCAGGAAAAGCAGCCGCGGGCGCCAGCTCGCCGTGGCGCGCGCGCGCGGCGCGAAGGGCGGTGGACAGGATGCGAACGCGGCGGCCGGGACAGCTCTGGGCCACTCTGCTGGCGCTGGGGGCGCTGGCGGGCGTTGTCGTCGGAGGTGAGCGCGCGGCGGGTGTGGGAACTGCGGTGGGATCGTGGGAGCTGGGGCTGAGAAGCTGGTCCTTCCTCCGGTAGCCTCGAGGGCGCATCAACGGTGGCAGAGACCCTGGCCTGGCCCGGGGAGCAGGGGCAAGATGGGGCTCTGCTGGGTCGTCCGGGTGCGCCGGCAGAAGGATGCTGCTCACCTGCTTGGGTGGGTGTGTGCGCTCTGGGTTGCCCCTTCCACCTCCCCCGAGTTTGTTCCTCTGGCTGCTCCTCTGTTAAGGAGGTACAAGATTCGGGCTCCATTCGTTCTGGGACCGACCTCTCAACCAGCGCTCCCTGACTGTGTGCAGGGAGTCAGCACAGAGGTCCTCGGGGCTGGCTTTGTCTTTTCCTGCGTGTGACCCACACCATCAGCTGCCTGAATCTTCAACTTTCAGGCTCATTAATGCTGCGGGGAACGGGAGTGATGCAGTCCGCAGAGTCCTACGGGAGCTGGAGGTGATGTTGCCTGGGGTGGAGAAACTGAGGTTCCAGGTCAGCTGGAGCAAGTTAAACCCTGCAGATGGTGTGTGTGTGTGTGTGTGTGTGTGTGTGTGTGTGTGTACACGTGTGTAATACGGTCTCATATATTTCAGGATCCTTCACACTCTGTGTAGTCGAGGGTGACCCTGAACTTTAGACTCCCCTGTGCCCCTCCTATTGAGTGCTAGGATTATAGATCTGTAACACCTCTCAGGGCATATAATGCTGCAGGGAGTTGAACCCAGGGCCTCCTTATGCCAGGCAAGCACTCTGTTAATTGAGCTACATCTCCAGACTGACTATTTGTTAAAGGTAAACTTTATTACGTTGCCTTTGGGGTTAAGCAATCTAAAAAAAAAAAAAAAACAAAAAAACAACAACAACAAAAAAAAAACATTTGGGTGGCTACCTTGAAGACCCCTTTCTGATGGTACGGATGGACGTAGACATGGGACAGGGGCAGGGGTTTCAGAACTGATGGTTGGCCTGTGTTGTTGAAGCTTCCAAGTGAAAGATGAAAACCGCGGTCTTTAGCCTACATTGAACAAGCTTCGTGATCACAGAACGGGAACCGGGATCTCCAGCATTCTGCCCTGGAGATATTAGAGTTTCTTTTTGTCAGCTCCTTGTAGCTGTTGATGGGGAATGGGGAAATCCACCAGGAAAGCTGATGTTTCTAACAGATAGGCAAACTTTTATGAACTTAAAGCCTTTAAAAAATTTTTACTTCTCAAGTTTTAATTGGCATGCAATGACAGGCTTTGCTTGTGTACAGCAGGAAAGTGTGTTTGCAGACAACAGATACACTGTACAAAAGGTAGCTAGTCTTCTTTGTGTTAGGCAACTTCCAGTTCTTCACGGCTATTTTGAGATTATATTTGAAACATTTTGTAGTTTGTTTGTATCTCTAACTTTCAAATTTCTGAGTGTCGTCGTTGTCATTGTCATCGTTGTCATTGTCATCGCCATCGTTGTCATCATCATCATTATCATCATCATCATCATCATCTGTAGTTCGAGAAGAAAGTTATAGCACAGTGCACGGTTCAGCTCCAGTGAAGATGAAGTGTATCTGTTATTTCGGTCTCTCACTCTCTTCCCACCTCTCCTGAACCCCTCATTGGTTTGCAGTGCTCCTTATAGGATCACACTACCCTGCTATTCCTAAGCTTGGGTTTAAAGATCCTTTAGTCCTAGGTTGGGAAAGTAGGAGAACTTGAATTCTGTCCCTAGAACCTATTAAAAAAGCCTGATGTAGTGGTGTGCTTGTAATTCCAGTGCCCGGGGAAGACAGAGACAGATGGATCCTTGGGGCTCACACGTTAGCTAGCCTGGCCTACTTGGAAAGCTCAGGATAGAAAGAGATCCTGTTTCAAATTAAGTGATACTTCTGAGGAATGACACTCAGGGTTGTCTTTTGTCTCTGCCCAGGGACAATTGTGCATGAGCATGTATGTACTTGTGCATGCATGTACACAATCGTATACACACCAAAACCAACAAACAACGAAACCTATAGGATATCAGAGTCGTTGTGATTGGAATAATCTAAAGAGGTGATGGCTTGTGGTAAGCTAGCCCCAGACTCCCTCTGAGAGGGTGTAGAGTCCTGCTGAGGAACCGAGGATTTTAGAGCACCCTGTAAAAGAAGTGTCTGTCATACAAGCCGTCTCAGTGTTGGTGGCAGAGTTGCAAACATCACTAGGTCCCTGGGGAAGCAGGTGATGTGGTGACTTTGGGGACACACAGTGTGGAAGGGACACAGAACAGGGTGGAAGTGAGGTGCCACAGGAGGGCTGTCCCAGTAGGAGATTCTGCCCCGAGGAGACTGACTTTCAGTTTCTATGTACAAAAGTAATCTTTTTAGCTTCATCTGAATACTTTGTTTCCAGGCTTCTTGGTAGTGTATTCTCACCTAATTAGGTCAGCAATAATGAGGTGCTTAGTTCCCTTCTCCAGTCTGTATTCTGGGAGCTGTCCAACTAAGGCCCTCAGGATACCTCAGAGACACGAGGAAAGGCTTTTTGCTGGGGAAAGGGGCAGCTGGGATTTAAGCAAGTGGGATGTAGGTTTGATCCTCGGCTTTGCCCCTGATTGACCGTGTGATCTCGTCAATCTTAGTCCAGTTTCCTCACCTGTAAAGTGGAAACAGTGCCTTTCGTTTGCAGACTAAATGAGACACAGGCTCAAATGAAGTAAATGTTCGATGCATGGCGGCTCCTGTGTTCCATGCATGGCGGCTCCTGTGTTCCATTATGGACTGCCGGGCTGTTGCTGCTTTGTGTGTTAGTGTGTTGCAGGCTCCCAGATGAGAATCCAGCTCTCACAGCCTCTTAATTCAGCCCAGTCCTCTCTGGGAGCTTGGCATATTTCAGCCCTTTTGGTCCTGCAAGAACCTACAGAGAAGGCGCAGGAGGAGAGATGTCCACACATTCATTCTTTTTTTCTGAGTCTCAACTATGCATAGAGAGGGCGGAAAAACCCACCCGTAAGACTTCAGTCTCTACAGGGAGAGCAAATTGTGTATTTTGTTCAACACTGTGCTCGGTGCTTGGCACACAGGCACCAAAAGAATTATGTAGGGGATGATATAAAAAGCCACCTAGAGGTGATGTCTCTACGTGAAGAAATCTAATATTTACACATTTGTAGCCTTGGGTGTTCTACCTGAACTCTCTCTCTCTCTCTCTCTCTCTGTGTGTGTGTGTGTGTGTGTGTGTGTGTGAGAAAGAGAGGGATAGAATCTGTGTGTGTGTTTGAAAGAGTGTCTTTGAGTATATCATGTGTCTGTGTGTGAGTGTGTGTCTCTGTGTGAGTGTGTGTATGTGTATGTGTGTGAATGTGTGTCTCTGAGAGTGTGTTTCTGTGTGTGTTTGTGTCTGTGTATGAGTATGTATGTCTCTGTGTGTGAGTGTGTATGTCTCTTTCTTTGTGTGTGTCTCTCTGTATGTATGTGAGTGTGTATGAGTGTGTGTATGTATGTGAGTGTGCATGGGTGTGTGTGAGTATGTGAGTGTGTGTGTGAGTTAGTGTGTGTCTGTGTGTGAGTGTATGTATGTGAGTATGTATGAGTGTGTGTATGTATGTGAGTGTGCATGGGTGTGTGTATGTATGTGAGTATGTATGAGTGTGTGTATGTATGTGAGTGTGTATGGGTGTGTGTATGTATGTGAGTATGTATGAGTGTGTGTATGTATGTGAGTGTGTATGGGTGTGTGTATGTATGTGAGTATATATGAGTGTGTGTATGTATGTGAGTGTGCATGGGTGTGTGTGAGTATGTGAGTGTGTGTGAGTTAGTGTGTGTCTGTGTGTGAGTGTATGTGTATGAGTGTGTGTGTTTTGCTGAGAAAGGGTTCTGTGTACACTAAATGTGTTTCACTTCTAGCCCACAACCCCGGCCCTTTGGACCTTTGCACTGTTGATCATCCTCTGATCAGAGGATGACAGAACACAGGATGTCCTCTGAAGTGTCTTCTTTTCCCTATCTTTGGAGGAGTCACTGGAACAGTCTTTTCTGTTCTTCCCCTTAAGTTCTTGAGCACAAGGGCAAAGGTGAGAAGTGGCATTTGTGACCTTGGAAGATGGGACAAGGAGGAAGTGGAGTGAGGAGGGGATCTGAATTCGACCCTAGATTTCCCCAATACAAACTCCTCCTTTGCAGCTCCCCACCCTTCTTGGCTCTCTGTTTATCATCTCCTCCAGCTGCAGGAATCCTGCCCTTGTTGGCAGAAACAGCCAGGAAGCGTGCCCACAGGAACCGCAAGTCATGAATCAGCAGACAGATAATTAACCGGGCAAGGGGTGTGTGTGTGACTGAGTGGCTTCAGGGATAAACCACTTGGCTTGCCCTTAGCCTCTGTGTTGCTCACAGAGTGGCCTGCTGTATCTCACCATCTCCCCTTCTCCCACCTCCCCAAATGGAAAAGATCATGTGCCTACTGCAAACTCAGGCCACTAGTGGGTATGAACCTAGGATCTGGGGATGATGTTGTCCAAGGCTGCTTTTCTTTGGAAACTACCAGAATTTATTGGAACTTGAGACTATGTGGCATAATGAACACCATGTCCAGGAACACGGTGTCCCCAGAAAACTTCGCCTTCTTCTAAGGGGCTAGGATTGGGGGTTGGAGATCTGGCTAGCAGTTAAGAGCACTTGTCGGTCTTGCAGATAAACTGGGTTCAGGTCCCAGCACCCACATAGTTGGTTCCCATTTGCCTGACCCTTTCTTCCGACTTCCTTGGGCACTGCATATATACATACATGCAGTCAAAATACTTGTACACATAAAATAACTGTATATATCTTTTACAAGGAGGGCCGGGCTAGAGAGATGGCTCAGTGCTTAAGAGCATCTAGTACTCTTTCAGAGGGCCTGGGTTCAGTTTTTAGCACCCTTAGGAGACAGCTCCCAAGTGTAATGGCAACCCTTGGGTGCACATGCTGCACATAGACTCATGTAGATGTGCACTACTTAGATTAGGGCTAGTAATCTCTCTGTCTCTCTCTGTCTCTCTCTGTCTCTCACACACACACCCACACACATACATGCACATGAAAATAAAGAAATCTTTTAAAAAAAACGAGTGTTATTTATCACTGAAGTATGGATGGGGTTTAGCATCCTCAGTGTGCACCTCTGTGTGTTTTGGTAAAGACAAACTATCACCACCATGATGGAGATAGAGAGTATTTTCAGTATTCTGAGAAGTTCTCTCCAGCTTCTTTGTTGTTGTTTTTTTTTTCTCTTCCCACTTCTGGTCCCTGGCTATCACTGCTCTGTCTCCTGTCCCCACAGATTTGCTTTTATAGAATGTCATAGAGAAGAAAGCACAGTGCATAGCCTTTTGAGCCTGGCTTCTCCCATTTGGGATGCCCTCGTCGTCCCTCTGAGCCGTTGCCTGTGTCAGTGATTCTAAGAGCTCATGGGGGGGGGGTCATTCCATTCTACTGCAGTGAGGTATTACCCTGGAAGCAGTGCAGCGACCTCCACCAAACCACAGAAGTTCCACCAGTGTCCAGTCGGAGAGACACGTTTGAGGCATTTGAGTTTCTTAGTGCTAGATAAAGAATCGAGAGTCTGGTGGTGGTGCACGCCTTTAAGTTTAGCGCTAGGGAAGCAGAGGCAGGGAGATCTCTTGAGTACGGGGGGGCCAGCCTGGTCTGCAGAGCCAGTTACAGGACAGCCAGGGCTACACAGAGAGACTTTACTCCAAGAAGAAAATCAAAAACAAACAAAAGAAAGAACTGAGGAATTTTGTAACAATCCCTAGTTTTTTAGATTTTCATTATCCTTGGCCTTAAAAGCAACTAATATTTCCAAATATATTTCTATTATTCTTTTATATTTTGATATTATGTATTATGATCATTTTCCTCTCATTCATTCCTCCACCTCCTCTCAGATCCATTCCCCCTCCCAACTTTACATCCTCCTTCTCTTTCTCTGTTTTTCTATAACCCGGTGTCCCATTTGTGCTGTCTTTATACTCATGGATGTGGGGCCATTCCCTGGAGCAGGGTCCACCTACCAGGGACCGAATCCCTGAAGAAAACCAACTTTCCATTCCCCAGAAGCCATCGGCTGTCAACAGTGGCTAAGTTAGGGGCAGGGACTTTTGAGCCATCCCTCGTCCCTGTTGGAAGTCTGACGGCGTGATCTTGTGCAGGGAACCAGAGGTGCCTTGGGTGAGTAGAGCTGTCCTGCCACATCAAGATGCCAGTACTTTACTTTGGTCCCACCCTACATCTGGCTCTTGCGGTCTTTCTGCCTTGGTACCAGATGTTTTGTGGTCAAATAGGACATGTCACTCTTGAGGTCAACGGGCTGGTCTCTACGCCTGGATCCATTCTGCCTCTCATGTATTTGGTAGCATCTCTGAAATACAAAACAAAGCAAAATACCGCCCCCCAAAACAAACAAAGCAAAACAAGTCCTTAAACATCACATTGCTACAGAAGACTACGGCTGTCCCTGCCACCCACTTCCCTGGCAGGTCAGTGAGAAAGAGTGAGGTGCAGATGCGTTCACCACGAGACAGTCTGGTCTGTCCCAATTTGGCTCCCAATTTGTGCCAGTTTTGACAGTGGTCACAGTCAGAAAGCTGGTGTTTTCTCCTCAGACCTCCCCGCCCCCTGAATAAGTACAGTTGTCACACGTGTGCCGATATGTTTTTTCTTCTTCTGTACTTTAACTTGTGCTGCATGCAACTTCCTTTTCTGTAGAAAATTTTCTCAGGAAAAGAGAAGCAAGCTTGTGGTTAAGAGCTTACGTCACGCATGGCTTTGTGGGCTTTCATGCCAGTTTGCTGGAGGACTGAGCAAGTCACCTTATCTGTAGGCCTTCTTCCTGGTATCTCAGGCTGTGGAGTGGGGTGAAAGGGCCGATGAGGCTTCTCTCTTTTTCTTTCATTTCTTACCAGAGGAGTTTCTCCTTTAATGTCTCAGTGACTCAGAACTCCAGGCAAAGATTCTTTGTGACGTGAGAAGTCCTGAGGTTAGAGTTGGGCTTGACATATTGCACTAGAAGGGAGTTCCAGGAGACTGTCAACCCTCTTTGCTGATGAAATTCTTAGAGGCAGAAACCCTGGTGTGTGAGCTCTCCCAGATTAGTCCCTTTCTCCAAGTGTTTGTGAGGACTGTATTTGAGCCTCTCACCAGAGGTTGGGGAGTGCCGAGTCTCGCAACTTGGGAATTCTACACTTGAGAACAGAGCACGCTTTGCCCTGAGCGATTCCAGAAGGCCTTGGGATTGGCTGGTCAAAGTTTGGTTTTCTTCATTCTCTTCTATTATTATCATTGATTCACAAATAAGAATTCTGTATCTGGTGTGCAACATAATTTGAAATGGAAGCATTGGGAAATGGCTATATCGAGCTGTAGGACACACGGATTAGCTCACACAGCTACCACTTATTCCTGGTGAGAGACCTAAGCTGTCTGTTTACTTATTTTTTTTTTATCTTATTTTGTTTTACTTTTTGAGATATGGTCTCTGTCCGTAACCCTGGCTGTCCTGGAACTCATTCTGTAGACCGGGCTGGCCTTGAACTCTGACCTTTACAGAATAGGAGGAAAACCAAGAGATCTATGTATGACATGGTGACTAGAGTTTTCAACAGTGTGACTTATACTTTAAAATTGGTGCTTTTGAAAACAGCTGGGCTTAGTAACTCACACCTTAAATCCCAGCACTTGGGAGGCTGATTTCTATTATTTTTTTTATTTCTTGAGACACTGTCTCTTTTAACCTAGGCTGGTCTTGAACTCACTTTTTTTGGAGGGGGGGTTCTTTTTTTGGAGCTGGGGACCGAACCCAGGGCTTTGCACTTGCTAGGCAAGCGCTCTACCACTGAGCTAAATCCCCAACCCCTTGAACTCACTTTTTAATGAGGCTATCCTTGAACTCTTGATCCCCTCTGCCTCTACACTGAGGTGTTGGTTTTCTGTGTACTACCAATCCTGTCTCTGATTTGTAATAATTGTTGCCAAACAATCTTCCATAAACAGTAAAACTGATCTGCCTTCTTACCAAGATTGGTTGACAGAGCTGTTCACACCACAACTGCCTGGCGCCAGACCATGGAGAGCTGTGTAGGGGTGCCCCTGAACTGCAAAGCTGGATACCTAGGTCACCTCCAGGACACCACTGAGCTGGGTGTGAAACAGAGCATCAGAGCATGGTACAGGCACGTCTCTTCTGTACACCGAGTGAGTCAGTTGTGGGTGGGACTGCCGTGAATAAAATCTTCCAGAATTCTAAAATGCAGTATTTGACCTAGACTTTAGGCCATGAGGAAGAATTATCCACTTGTATACCAAGGGACTTCAGGTCCAAGAATGTTATTTATGGCTTCTAGAGTATTAACGGTCTTGTTGACACCTTCTGGTTCTGAAAGAATATACATTTTCAGGACCAATAGCATCTTGAAGATCCTTTAATCAAGTACAGAAAAGTTGAAAGGGAGTTCCTAAGAAGTGAGGGACCCACCCACATCACAAACTAGGTTAGTGACTGGTGAGATCTGGTCCTGGGGATTCCTGTTTCTTGCCAGGGTGACTTTCTCCTTATGTCCCATCATAGACAAAGGGCCTGCTAATGTGTGACCCTGAGGTAGAAGAGAGGTGCAATTATGGTGCTGGAAGCAACCGGGGGAAGGGAAATAGGGAAGATAACAGATCATTGATTGAACAGTTACCGTGTGACTGTTTCATATATGTTACCTCGCCTAAACCTCGTGCAGTAAATATTATGCCCATATTTGGGAGGCTGAATTGGTGGGGAGGGGAGGGGATAAAAATAGCTGTCTGGGCTTTTCAGAGTTTGTCTGATAAAGCTGGGTGGCCCGCTGAGTACTTGGGGGCAGCTGTAAATCTTGAGTAGGCATGTGACCTGGCTTTAAAGAGAGCCCCAGAGAGTTGGGCGCCACCTAGATCATAAGGTCTGCAGAATGGCACGGACTTCAGACCTCTCTGACTGACTACGCTCTCTACCACACCCACTCTGTCCCTCCAGGGCTGTGTTAGCTTTAGGTCACAGTGTTTGGAGGATGGGATTTTCCTCTTCATCCATGGCTTCCTAACTAACCCCTTCAGATGTGATAAGCAGACATGATCTGACTTCACTTGTAAAGGTAGGGTCCTAGTGGCTGGAGGGGGCCCTGAGTTGGGATGTCCAGTAGTCAAACATACGAGCCTTTTCTAAAGTGGGTGTACTTGTTTAGGTTCAAATCCTCCCTCAGTTCTACATGCCTAATCCATCAGCAAGTCCTTGGAATAGAGTCTAGAGTCCAACCATACAATCAACACTGCTGCCCTTTCAATACAAACCAACTGTACCCCAACCCATCCATCTTCCTTCTGGCTCCCATCCTATGCTTGGTGGTCAGGCCAAGTATTTCCCCTTCGCTTCGGCTCAGATTCCTTCAGCATCCCTACTGTGTGGTGCAGCCTGAGCTCCCAACCGAGTGCTGGTCCCTAGTTCTCCAGTCTCCCCTGCCTCTCTCCTCATTCTCTTTCCTCTGTCTTCCTGCTATTTCTTCCACAGGAGGAGGTCCGGCCATCCAACTTTGGCCTTTGTTCTTTGGTGAATGCTTCCCCTTATCCACTCTGTAGCATCATTATAGAAAGTCAACCTCCCAGAAGAACCTTTCTGTAGCCGACACCGGCAGACTAGTTTAGTCCAGACTGCTTTGCCTTGCTGTGTTTGGAAGCATTTGCCTCTGCTTTTGCTGTTTTCTTTTTTTCCCCCTGTTTTTGTTTTTGTTATCACCTTCCTGACCAAAACATGAGCATCACCGGATCAGGGGTTTGTCTAGTTTATCCGTGTGTCTCCAGTGCCTGGGAGAATGCTGAGTGTAAGTAAGTGCTCACTGAATGCTTGTTGAGGGAATGAATGAATGAGTGAATGAATGAGTGCCAAATTGATATACATTGGTGGAAAGTTTTAAAGCTAAAGGACCTCCTCTGACCTTACTCATGAGTGGATGGAACATGGCAAAGTTTCCATTCCAGGATGGCTTTTTATTGTTGTTCCAATTTGTGGAAGTACATAAGGACACACTGTTCATCAAAATAATGTCTCGTATGGCTATGGAAGTGAAAATCCACTTGGAATTAATTTCTTTGGGTTGTTGTGACCAAGTCCATAAACTGGTGACTTAGGACATCAGAAACGTGTGTCTGAGGTTCTGGGTAGAACCCATCTTTGCCTCTTTTTAGCTTCTAGTGGTGACTGGTAGTCCTTAGTCTTCCTTGCTTCTAGCTTTTTCACTGCAGTCTGTCTTTGATGCCATTTGGTGTCTGCCTTCTGCGTCTGTCTTCATGTGGGGTTTTCCCTTCTTACAAAGGCGTTGGTCATCTTGGTCCACACTATGACCTCATCTTGTTTACATCTATGTGACCAAATAAGGTCACATTCACAGGTACTGGGGGTTAAGACAGCAGCGTCTCTCTCTCTCTCTCTCTCTCTCTCTCTCTCTCTCTCTCTCTCCTCTCTCTGTGCATAGGTGCATGTATTCAACCAATAATGTATTTTAATATTTACTCTTTTTTTAAAAGATTTATTCATTTATTATATATAAGTACACTGTAGCTGTCTTCAGACACACCAGAAGAGGGCATCAGATCTCATTACAGATGGTTGTGAGCCACCATGTGGTTGCTGGGAATTGAACTCAGGACCTCTGGAAGAGCAGTCAGTGCTCTTAACCGCTGAGCCATCTCTTCAGCCCCTTAATATTTACTCTTGGTGGAGGCAAATCACACACAGTTTGTATTGTTAAATTTCACATTTAATTAGCTTGGATGCACTTAAGAAATGATTTAAAAATCTGAAACCAGATACCCCTGCACCACAGTCTTGGGTTTGATGAGACACTGCAGTCTAAGCTCTTTATTGATGGAGCAATGACCCTTGGAGCCTTTTGTGCTCTCTCTGTCTCTCTCTGTCTCTCTCTGTCTCTGTCTGTCTCTGCTTGTCTCTGTCTGTCTCTGCTTGTCTCTGTCTGTCTCTGCTTGTCTCTGTCTCTCTCTGTCTCTGTCTCTCTCTGTCTCTGTCTCTCTCTGTCTCTTTGTCTCTGCCTCTCTCTCTGTCTCTCTGCCTCTCTCTGTCTCTCTCTATCTCTTTGTCTTTGTCTCTCTCTGTCTCTTTCTTTCTCTCTCTCTTCCTTTGCTACCCTTAAGGGAAAAATAAAAACCAAAAATGTTCCTTGCAGCTTGTTCTTGATAAGCCACGCACGCGTGCACAGGGCCCTTAGCATGAGCTGTTTGGTTCATTGACTCACCCGCCCAGGAGTCTGCAATGGAAGATCAGGCACCACCTGGGTCACCCAATGACCCCCATGGACCTAAGTGGGAAGTGGCTAAATCTCAGGGTCAGGGCTGAGGCTCCAGGCCAGGAATTTTCTCTGGCAGGCAGCAAGAGAGATCTGCCTGGTGGTCATTAGCATGGACCGTGCTCCCTTCTCACCCGATCTAAGTCCTGAAGGTCCCTGGCCTCATCGGGGTGTACTGACGGCCCCTACATTCTGACGTCCTGTGTCACTGGACAACATGTCCTCGACACAGCGCTCTCCAATGCATCATAACTTCCCCTGGTTCCAACTCCCTTGCTTCCTTTTTGCCTGTTTTTTTTTCCCCCACCCTTTATCTTGTTTCTGGTTCTGTGAACCAGGCTGAAAGGCCAGACCACAACCTCACGTTCCCACTTTCCAGGCAAACTTCTTGACTGGCCCTGCCTGTGTTTCCCAGTGACTGTCTTCTCTCAGCCACCGTTCCTAGATGGGGTTTTGAACGCACACCCCTTGCTCTCTTTAGATTTTCACCTCTGATACTTTGGCCCTCACCCTTGTAGCTCGAACCTTCTCTTCAGGGCATAGTTAGCTTTGTGCCCTGTGTCCTATACCGTAACTTTAAGGAATTGGGAAAAAAAATTAGCAAAACATTTGTCTGCTCTAAATAGCTCGAGGCTAAGGATAAAAAGGCAACAACAAAACCAACTCCGGTCCCAGCATTCATTGAGCACTTTATGTCCACCAGCTGTCGCATTCATCAATGTTCATTTAAGTTTTACGACAAGGACGGTCCTGGTCAACCTTGCTTGGCTTCTCTCACACAGGTTTTGGGGAGCCATCCATTGTTTTCTCTGACATTCTGGTGAGGACCCACCCCCAATTCCCCAGAAAGCCCTTCTGGACTACAGAGGCAGAGAAGGAATCCAGGCTTTATGAATGACTGAAAACAGAGGGTGGGAGGAGGCCCGCACGATCAGAAGGGAGGGGCAGCCTGGGAGTAACAGGCCTTTGAATTAGCTTGGGCCTGGCTCAGAGACCTCTGATGAGTCAGCCACTTTCAACCACTGCATTCCAGGGCTCCTGCCTTGGCTGGAGAGGTTGTTGGTGGATCATTGGTTCTTCCACTATTAACCTGGTATTCAATAAAAATAAGACATCAAGGGAACAGGGTAATGGACTTCCTAAAAGAGCAGTTCGGCCCACCCTCTGAGGTCACTGACTGCTGGTACACTGGAAGGGGCCTGCTGTCTCTTATTTCACATTTGGCAAGGCTTTCTTTTGTGGCTGCAAGTCAAGGACTCATGGAGAATGGGTGAATGGTTGAAGGGGTAAACCGATAGACTGGGAAGGGTTTTGTGGGCTGGGCTGTTTAAATGGCTCAGGAAGGTGAAGGCGATTGCCACCAAGTCTGACAGTCTAAGTTTGATCCTCAAGACCTACACCGTAGAAAGAGGGGATAGCCCTCAGGTTGTCCTCCGTCTCCACCCATGTGCCCATTCATTCTTTCTCATTCTCCCTCAAACAAACCCAATAAAGGTAGAAAAGAGAACTTGGCTATAGACACTGCTTTTCATCTTAACTCTTTCCCCTTGGGTTCCTCTCCTTCTAGTGAGCTTTGACGGTGGGTGTTTCTGTCCAGGATCACTCTTTGCTACCAGTCTCCATGGAAACTCCCCAAAGGAGTCTCTGTCCAGCCCCAGGGGAACAGCTGTGAGGCTAAGGTCTGACCTGACTGCCCTTGCAGGGAGAAGCCTTGGGTGGCGCTACTGATTTTGTGGGCTCAGAACCTGGCATCTGTGGAAAGATCAGCTACCTTTCCTCAGTAGACCTTGCATTGTTGAGAATTGCCCCCACTCTCATGTGCTGGGGACAGGCCTGGAGCCAGTGGCACAATTGGCATCTTGTAATTTACACACTCAGACTCTCTCACATACTCCACACTCACACCCAGACTCATACACACACACTCAGACTCAACACACAGTCTCTCTCTCTCTCTCTCTCTCTCTCTCTCACACACACACACACACACACACACACACTGAGACTCACACACACTCTGAATCTCTCTCTCACAAACACATACATACACATCCACACTCTTTCTCACACACACATTCACACACTCAGACTCATTCTCTCTCTCTCTCTCTCTCTTTTTCTCTCTATTCATATGTGAGAATAGAGCCAATAGTTATTCACCAGCTTGTGGCGGTGTCTCACTGGTCACATGTGGAATGGAAAAAGGCCTTGGAAGCAGGACAGAGCCCAGCCTCTGAGGAACCCTGGAGCTTTTAAACGGTGCTTCAAGGATTCCATGGACAAGCCAATGTCTTGAGGAGATGAGTGATGAATGCTATCATTATGTTATCTGAGGTTCCATTATATATTATATGTGTGTGCTTATCTAAATCTATACCTAGATATTGCAATAGAATCTTGCTATGATTGGCCTGCTACTTGCAATGTGGTCCAGGACAGCTCCAACTGGACAGTAATCTTGCTGTAACCACCCGACTGTTAGAGTTATGGGTGTGCACCACCAAGCCTGGGTCCGCAGGCCTTATTCTTAAACTCAGTGTAGCGTGTTTAGAAATCAGTTTGTTTGTGGCAAAATAAAACTATTTAGTCCCAAACCGTTCAGTTGGTGCCAGTACATCTTTGGGCTGCTTTAGGCAGGCAGGCCTCAAGGGTCCAATTGATCTTTCCTTGTTTTTCTCCCTCCTTTCTCCCTTGCATCTTTTTTCCTTTCCTTGTTTTATTTCCATGCTGGGGGATGAAATCCAGGGCCACATGCATGCTAAGCATTCATTGTACTTGTTTTTTCAGCCTCTTAAAATGTCATTGTTAAAAGAGTGAAAGGTACTATGTTCATACAAACACACAAAAAGAACACACATGAAAGATTTTAATCAGTTTAAAGAGTGTGGGGACCGGCAAGGTGTTAGGACTAGTTCAAAAGAGAATTCGAGGAAGGGAGTCTTAGAGTCGGTCAGTCATGTGGAAATGACTTGGCTAATAGATTCTTTAAAAATTGGCCAATGCCTGTAAGAACAATAACCTTTAACCTTCGGGGCTCATGCTCTCTACCAGGTAGACACTGCTGACATTTTTGTTGGATGAGAATCATGTGTGTTTCTCTCATAAAAATAGATTTACATCATCATCAATCTTCTGTGTTAATCTCTACTTGTGCAAAGTTGTAAACCATCCTAATCAGTTCAAGACACAGGCGCAGATAGTCTCTGACCAAGGTGCGGCATTTTCTGAGCGTGTCCCTCTCAGCTGTCGAGGTAGCTAGATGTCACTCAGAATAGATGTTTGACTAGATGAGATGTTCTGGAGATATTGAGACAACACCCCAGTAATTAGGATAATTTATTTGTAAATAGATTTGTTGTGGGCAAAGCCAAGAGGTAAGAGTATTGGGCAGAGGAAGCCCTTCAGAAAGTCATGAGGGACCGGTCAGGCTGTGTCTTCCTGCTCCAGGGTGATAAAGACCTCCCTGAGGCACAATAGGCAGAGATGTTTTATTTGTCTGAGGCCAGGGACACAGAGCCAG
This sequence comes from Rattus norvegicus, assembly GCF_021556685.1. Lineage (NCBI taxonomy): Eukaryota > Metazoa > Chordata > Mammalia > Rodentia > Muridae > Rattus > Rattus norvegicus. The sequence continues at coordinate 95,815,927 of NC_141543.1, forward strand.
GGGAGAGGCTTCCACAGAAGCAGCTGCCTGGGGTTCACTTCCTGGCTGCATTTCTCAGTGCTATTTTGGTCCTCTTGGCTGTCCTTGCTCCCCACTGCAGTCTTCTCTCTGCTGTTTGTCAACACAGACTCTTCACTTTTGAGTGGCATCTGAAAGCATCCTCTTGGCTTATTGAATTCTTGCAAAACTCCTCAGAGATAGGTCAGTCATTTCACAGAGAGGAGGTGAGCTGCTCAAGGGCACGTCGTGGAGCACAGGCTTTGCTTCGGAATGCCTCAGAAGTGCCTGCCACGTTCTTCCAGCTTCCGTGTGTCTTTCCTGAGCTCTGGTTTAGCCGTTCTCAACCTTCCTAATGCTTCGGACCTTTCAGTACGGTTCCTTGTGCTGTGGTGACTCCTCCCAGCCATAAAATTATTTTGTTGCTACTTCATAACTTTAGCTTTGCTACTATGATACATCATAACAGTAATATCTGTATGATCATTTATGTAAATGTTATGATATGTCATATACATGTCATAACAGTAAATATCTGATATGTAGGATATCTGATGTGTGGGGCCCCAAGGGGTCGCGACCCACAGGTTGCGAACCACCTTTCTAGTTCTTTAGTGCATTGAATGTTTGGTCCCCAAGAAAGATGTATTGGAAAGCCAGAGATGAATTCAGACGGTGGGACACGGCCATTATGGTTACCCTGCTTTCATTAAAGCCCCACAGCTTTTACATGTTAATCTTACTGAGCCCTAGGTCCTCTGTGTAGTGGCTGTGACTGCGACTAGACAATTGGAGAAGGCACAGGACCGTTAACGCTGGGTCTTGGCTTTTCATTCGCCCAGTACAGGTATAAAACCAGTCACTGATTAAAGCCTTTCTATCAGTTACGATGGAACGCTGGGGTCTGTTACTCAGTCTTGCCAGCTACTGCTGCTCTGGCTTCATGCGCTGATAAAGGAGTGAGTTTCTCCTCATCTCTGTTGTTTTCGTTCTTGTGTAGTAGCCCATGTTTGGTAAATGTCTAGTGGGTAGGGGTTAGGGCGTTTGTATGTACCTAGGAAGTGTTCAGCAGAGTGTTTGGGAAATTTGGGGTAGTCGGAGCAGGACGGTCACTGCTCTGAGCAAATCAGGTGCTAATGTCTATGCCTCTTCATTGCAGAGTCCAACATCTGTACCACGAGAGGCGTGAACTCCTGCCAGCAGTGTCTGGCCGTAAGTCCCGTGTGTGCCTGGTGCTCGGATGAGGTAAGGCGCCTCAGCTTTATCTGTCAGTGCAAAACCACAAGTCTTACCTCAAAAGGGACGGGAGGCAGTTTATCCTGGAGCCAAATGTAGGTGACCGTGGCCAAGGGACATAGATTCGGGTTGCTTCAAATACTGTGTTGCAGCACGACCACCACTACGATGAACGTTTTCATAGTAACAGAACGAAGAAGCTAACAGATCAAGGTAGTTTAGACATACATAGGCAAACCATCAGGTGGGGTGGTTAGAGCAAAGAGAGCAAATCTCTGTCACAAGTGTCCAATGCTACCTCCTAACAGTCCCAGCCACTGTGTTGGTGGACGCTAGGAGGCTGCACATTTTAGAAAGGCGTTTCCATGGTATTAAGAATGTTAGTGAGACCCAGCGGTGGGCGATCAGTAGCTATTTAGGGGGTAGTGTAGCCCCGAATTATTTGTCGTCCGACCTGTAGCATTCATCTGACCTTGCTGAATGTTCACCACCAGTGTGGCTTCCCATCTCCACCACAACTTGCCCCAGACACCTCATTTCCCTAGATTTAGGTGCTTCTGTATAGGTGCAGACACACAGAACTATTTCCTTCCTTCTGAGCAAGACCAGGCAAAGCCTTCCCAAGCCGCATGGTGGAAAATGGTAAAGAGTCCTGAAGCCAGTTTGCTTGGACGTCATCTTTCTTGTCATGACTGCTGCTACCGTTCATCCCCTAGCCTTTGCTCGCTTTGGGCTGGAACATCTCATGCAGGAAGGACTTTACTCTCCAAATGAGAGAGGTGCTAGCGGGGTAGAGGGATGCCGGCTTATTTTTTGACCCCAGAACAAAACGAAACCAAACCAAACAAAAAAAAAACCCCTAAAAACCCAGAAGAGGAATCTTGTGTGTGCGCTTATGTATGTGTTTGTGTGTGCTTGTGTGTGCTGTTTGTGTGTGTGTGCTTGTGTTTGTGTGTGCTTGTGTGTACATTTGTGTATGTTTGTGTATGTGTTTGTGTGTGTATATGTGCTTGTGTGTGTGTTTGTGTGTGCTTGTGTGTATGTTTGTATGTGTGCTTATATGTATGTTTGTATGTGCTTGTGAGTGTGTATGTGTTTGTGTTTGTGTGTGTGCTTATATGTGTGTTTGTATGTGCTTGTGTGTATGTTTGTGTGTGTGTTTGTTAGTGCTTGTGTGTATGTTTGTATGTGTGTGTTTGTGTGTATGTTTGTGTGTGTTTGTGTATGTGTGTGTGCTTGTATGCTTGTGTGTATGTTTGTGTGTGTGCTTGTGTGTATGTTTGTGTGTGTGTTTGCTAGTGCTTGTGTGTATGTTTGTATGTGTGTGTTTGTGTGTATGTTTGTGTGTGTTTGTGTATGTGTGTGTGCTTGTGTGTGTGCTTGTATGCTTGTGTGTATGTTTGTGTGTGTGCTTGTGTGTGTTGGTTAGTGCTTGTGCGTATGTTTGTATGTGTGTGCTTGTGTGTATGTTTGTATGTGTGTGTTTGTGTACACTTTATTGAGATCCTCTTTCCTTCTCTTCTCTCTGACAATGGGACCCCTTTATCTTCTTTCCTTCCTCTCTTCTCTAAAGTATCAATGGATGAAGGAGCACAACTCCTTGGTGAGGACCAGACGATGACAGGAGAGGGCTAGCTGTGTCTAGGCAGACGGTTTGTTGTGTCTAAGTCCCTAGGGAATGAACGTGTCTGAGGGAATGGCTATGTTTGCGGCCTGGCTGGGAATTTGGAGCTGGGGAGAGCTGATGGGGAGGTAGGGGATGCCTGTGGCTGGAGCGGTTCCCAGCAGTTATGGCAGAAGTGAGTCAGCACCCCCGCAGGTGGTTACCTGTGCTGCCGGCCTGGCTGCTCCTCAGAGGCTGATTCAGTCACCAGAGCTATAGTCTGCCCTCCACAGCTCCGCAGCCACCCCAGCTATTTCCTGATCTTTGTCTGCTTCTCTTCTGGATCCTCTGGGTTTCCTAAAAAGGCAACCTCCTGGGCAGACTGCGGAGGAAGGGAGCAGAAGACTGTGTTTACCCCCTGGAGGAGGGCTGCCAGAGCCTCCAAGGCCAGCTCCATACAGCCTTGGCCTCCGCTGCTCAGCACGGGGAACTGCTTCTAGGGGCAGCTGCCTAACATCTGGGCCAGATTGATCTCATTTAGCGAATGAAACATCCTCTGGGGACGGCTTGGGGGAGGGCGAGCCCATTCTTCTCCACCCCCACAGGTGCCCCTCCCCTCTGGGATGCATTGGAGGCTCAAGTGTGGCGTGCTGTCTTCCTTCTGGTTGGTCATATCCTCCTCCTGCCTTTGGTCACCATCATGGTTTTTGTTAAGCTTCCTTTGTGAGGAAGTTGTAATTCTGCAACAATTCCAGGAGAAGGAGTGGGATGCAGAGGGTGTTGTGTTTGGATTGAATGGCCTGAAAGTTGGCTGGCCGGGGGCAGAGGGGAGCAGAGGGGAGCCCCCGAAGAAGGCCTACTGCTACTCAAGCATAGTTCCCCCTCAGCCCCTCTCCTCATCTGGATCTTATAGGGATAAACCAGAGCTGGGTTCTGACCAGCCAAAGCCCCTCCTTAGGCCACGTGAACAGAGTCCATGTGACTAGGTGCAAGTATGCAATATTTACGGATCACTATGGTGAATCTTAGCCCTCTGGGGCAGACTGAGGGGCCGGACGGAGGGAAGGATCTGCTTGTTGATGGGGTGGAGTCGGAAAATGGGTAGCAACTAGGACCAAAGGAGACCAAAGAAGGGAGGTAGAGAGTCCAATGAAATAGTCCCTTCTGAATGGAATAAAGTGAATGCCAACGTCTACCATCACTAAGCAAGAGGGAGGAGGGGCGGGGTTGGGGAGCCTGCCATGGGGCAGAATGTGTCAAGCAGGGAGGAACTCTGGGCTGTAACTAGAACATGGCTGTTATCTTTTTCCTGAGGGAGCTGAACTTCCCCTGCACAGGGCAAGCTTAACTATTGAAAGCGTTAGGATCTTGACTTTAAACAGCCAAAGGTGGGGCCGGGTGTCACTCAGCCCTCTGCCTCCCCTTGTCTTGACTGCTTCAAGTGGTGCTGATGCTGGCAGTGCCTCTGAAAACAACTGGTTGGGCTCAGCTTGTGGTCCTTAAAGGACAGCAGCCCTTGGGTGTGTATAGCAAGCGCTTGGCTGGGTAAGAGGGAAACAGAGCCAAGTGTATGAGTGGGGTGTCTTGGGCCCATCCACATAGGGTGTGTTCTTGGAGAGACGGAGACATGGTTAGATAACACGGTCTCGGGTAATGTGTTCTCCCTCATCAGTACAACCAGCAGAGGCACCAGCTTCACACGGACCTAGAACCTATATTTTTGGCTTAGGTGGTATCATACCGGAGTCTAGAACTTCCCAAAATCATAAGGTAATTTAACAAGCTGGAAGTGCTTGTTAAACATGAAGGCTCTCGGGATGGACCCTGGACCTATTGCATCAGATCAGGTTGTTATGGTAGCGAGGGGGACAACATTGCTACTGGTGGGGGCTGGGATTGGACAGCGTGGATGGAGGGAGAAATGGGGTTGCCGGGTAAATACAGAACACCCAATTCAAGTTGGATTAGATAGCGTATCTTGGTAAGCATTGCGTATTTCCTAAAATTGGCAACCGTAAGACAGAAAGAAATGCTAGGAATTGCTACCCAGGATACCTGAGCCAGGTTGGAAGGTGGGCCAGCTCACAAACTGACATCCAAGACTGAAAGAGGAAGAATGGGTTCGGGGTTAGCAAGTAGACGATTCTAGCGGGACTTACTCTCCCTGCTCTTTATCTGCCAGGGAAAGGCTCAGGATGCTAATTACAGTGTGTGTGTGTGTGTGTGTGTGTGTGTGTGTGTGTGTGTGTGTGTGTGTGTGTATGTGTGTGTGTGTGTGTGTGTATGTGTGTTTATGTTTATCAGGGTCTCAGGATCATGGCTGAAGTCTCTTTATACTTATTTTTAAACAGGAGCACAGATGTCTACCTTGAGTTTGGCCCCAAACTCAAGAGGATCAAAGTGGTGGTATAAGATCAAGGCCAGACTAGGGAGATGGCTCAGTGGATAAGAGAACTTGTGGTGCAAACAAGAGACTTGAGTTCAAATCCCCAGGACACTCATACAAGCTGGGCATGGCCCCTGTGCTTCTGACTGCAATGTTAGGGTGCAGAGACAAGGCGATACCAGGAGTCAGATGTCCTATCCAAAAATAGTGAACTTCAGATTCCCAGAGAGACCTTCTATCAAAAAATAAGGTGGCTGGATGGGGTGGTGGGTGCACCTTTAATCCCAGCATTGGTGAGGCAGAAGCAGGTAGATCTCTGTGAGTCTGAGGTCAGCCTGGTCTGCATAGGGAGTTCTAGGGCAGCCAGGACTACATGCTGAGACTCTGCCTTGAAAAAAAAAAGAGGAGAGTGATTAAGAATGAGACACCCAACATACTCCTCACGTGTGTGCCCAGGCACACCTATACATACCTGTGTATATGTGCATAACACACACACACACACACACACACACACACACACACGAGTGCACACACACACACCCCACAGAACAAAACTCAAGGTAATTTTTGCCTACATAGAAGTTCAAGGCCAGTCTGGGCTAAAGGAAATCCTGCCTCAGCAAACAAGCAAACAAACAGTGGTATGAGAGTGCCCCGCCCCTCATCCTTGTAAACCAACAAAGCATGGATCTTAATAGTTTGGGGCTAGGGAGACAGCTCTGTAATGGAACCTAGCACATGTAAGTCCACTCCCAGGGCTTCCTCCAAGGAGAAGAGCCCACAGAAGCAGCGGCAGTTATAACGGGGGACTGCAGGAAGGTGACTGCTAATACTTTCATTTACACTGGACCCCCAGAGGATTTGAGTGTATTTGACTCATACTGAGACTCTGTGTTTTGAAATCATCTCACAGTCTTATTTTAGCCCCGGCCCAACCCTGCGAGACAGATATCACAGTGACGATTATTCATGCTGTACTTTCCCTAAACAGGATTAAGGGGGACTGCTCCTAATTGCGTGTGTGTCTCTCTCCCAGGAAGGGGTGGGGGTAATCCAGGAACTCACAGAGCTGGGAGCCTGGAGCCTCCCATCTCCGTGGGTGACCTCCTACCCCCCGGGGGGGCATGGCTTGACTCTTTAGTCAACGTCGGGTTTTGATGGGACCTAGAACATTAATACCCACCCTCTCTTCTAGTTTTCTCTCTCCGTGACCTGGAGATACCATTTCTTCCATCTGGGCTTGGGGTGGGACTGCGGCCAAGGGTGTTGAAGACATTGCCTTGGTATCTTTGGGATCTTTCCAGAGTGGGAGGCTCTCAGGAAGAGCTGGGCCATTGAGCAAGCCTGTTAGGTTTCTGACCTCTAACGTCATCGATTGTAAAGGGAGGGAGACAGCCTGGTCTTATTTTTCAGTGTTTATTTTTGTTTTTCTAAGGAAATTTATAGGAAGCATAAGGACTGTTTGGCATGTCTGAACATTCAACCCTCTCTTACTAAGACTGAGGTTAGAAAGTAGAGCGAGGAGGGCCCCTCAGAAGCATTCGCTCCCCTTGCTGAGCCCGAAGATCTTGGGTGGCTTGCTGTTCTCCCTCAGCTCCGGTCTCCCCCTCCCGGTTCTCTCCATCAGCCTCTGCCTTGCTCTGGAAAGACTCAGCTCTTCTGGCTTCCCAGTGATTTAATCACTGCCTTTTGGGAGGGTTTTCTCTGAGGTCTGTGGGTAGTTGGAATCAGAGATAAAGGTGATGATGATGTTGTGTGTGTGTACATGCGTGAATATATGTATACATGTGTGTATGTGTGTGTACGTGTGTGTACATGTGTGTATATGTGCATGTGCATGCTTTAGAAGGAAGAGACCGCCTCCTGGGAGTGTGTGGTTCAGACGGATGAGAGATGGGCACAGACAGAGCTGGGAGGCTGATCAAAAACTTGGTCATCCCAGCAGTTAGTTCTACTTAGTTCTTCCCACTGCTTTTCTGTTAGGTGTCAGGAGAGAGATTTTCTTCTCTCATAGTCAGGGATGGTCTGTGGTGTCCCTTATGGGACATTTGTAGCCAAGAAGGTTAAGTTTTATTCCCCTTGTGGAGGCGATTCCTTTGCCTCATCTGAAAAGCAGAGAGAGAGGGAAGGTACTGTCCAGAAGCCCCTTCGCCTTTCTGTTTGGGTCAGGTTGGGGTGTATATGTGTGAGTGAGGGTGGTGTGTGTGTGTGTGTGTGTGTGTGTGTGTGTGTGTGTAGTGTGTATGTGTGTATGCAGTGTGTGTGTGTTTGTGTAAGGGTGCAGTGTGTATGTGTGAGTGAGGGATGTGTGTGTGTGTGTGGAATGTGTGTGTGTGTGTGTGTGTGTGTGTGTGTGTGGTGAGGATGAGGTGTGAGTGTGTTAGTGCTGTCACTGTATAACCCCCTCCCCCCACACACAGGTCTTTAACTCATCACAGGACCTCCTGAGCTTTAGAAGGTATGTGGCTGTTTGTGGACTGATCTCTCAGCAGGTGTCCTGGTGACCAGGTTACGTGTGCACAGCTGAACAGGAAGGACTTACCCTTCTTTTCTGATCTTCTCACTGCTTTATCTTGCATCCCTGTCTCTGGATGCCTGGGGCATTCTCCGCTGTGGCTCCTCCCGGCACTCTTCTTCCCAGCTAGCCTTTCTACGTTTTACTACATTCTCCAGTCTACGGAATGCACAAAACTTACTTTATGAGGCTACCCAGGGGCAGAAAATCTAGGTGGTGTCTCAACTGTGTCACTGTAAGCTCCGAGACACTGGGCAAGTTACTTAACTTCTTTAACCTCAAATTTCTTAGCTAGGAGCTAGAAAGTTGGCCTCCTCGTCTGGTCTGTGAAGCCTCCTACCTTGAGGTTCTTCACCTGTAGAACAGTAAGGAGCAATGCCAGCATCACCAAGCTTCGAGCAGCGCAGTGACTCTCCTGAAGTGCTTGTCCCATGCTGTATGCAGCGAGGGCTCAGTAAACGTTAGTAGTTGTCCTTGTATGTATGTATGTATGTATGTATGTATGTATGTATGTATGTAGTATGTATGCATGTATTGGTGATGACTCTTGGAAGGTGGTAGTTAGGAGAGTCTAAAGACCTAGACATCAGGAAATAGGGGCAGGTAGGGGTGTGCCAGCTTTCAGATCAGTCCCCCCAACCTGGCACGTGATAGCTGGACATGTGCTCACTTAGTGCTGGTTAAACATGCCTAGTGTCAGAGGGCGACAGAACTGAAAACACCATGTCTGCTGCTAACCCCACCTATCAAAAAAAATCAGGAAACTAAGACTCAGAGTGACTTCTGTGGTGTCACATGGCTAGCTAGTGGTGACCTAGATCTGAGGCCTGTTTCCTGATCTCAGTGTCCTTCCTAGAACATTTAATTCTTGCATGTGACACAAAGACCCAGACCCTGAGGCTGAAGTGATACATGTCAGTGCCTTTTTTGTCCAGAGTGAAGGAGGAAGCTGACAGAGCAGTGCCTGTCCTCCCGGCATTTCCCCAGCTTATGGAGTTTATGCATAGGTAGCTTATTCAGGAACTTCTTATCAACAGATCACGTTCATAGCTAACACTTATTGAGTACTTACTGCGTGCGTGGTGTTATTTAACCTTGCATGGCATCCCTGTGATGAGAGGTTCTTCTTACTGTTAATTATTTTTAAAGTAATATTTTTTTATTGTGGTAGAATACATATAACAGAATTGATCATCTTGACCTTCTGTGTGTGTGTGTGTGTGTGTGTGTGTGTCTGTTTGTGTGTGTGTGTGTGTGTGTGTCTGTTTGTGTGTGTGTGTGTGTGTGTGTCTGTTTGTGTGTGTGTGTGTGTGTGTGTGTCTGTTTGTGTGTGTGTGTGTGTGTGGTATGTGCATGTGTGGGATCTATCTTCTCTCTCTCTCTCTCTCTCTCTTTCTTTTTCTCTCCAGCTTATTTTATTTCTTTTTTTTTTTTTTTTCGGAGCTGGGGACCGAACCCAGGACCTTGCGCTTGCTAGGCAAGCGCTCTACCATTGAGCTAAATCCCCAACCGCTTATTTTATTTCTTTCTTTCTTTTTTTTTTTTGGTTCTTTTTTTCGGAGCTGGGGACCGAACCCAGGGCCTTGCGCTTCCTAGGTAAGCGTTTATTTCTTGAGACTCAGGGTCTCTCATTGAACCTGGGGTTCATCAAGATGACTAGCCTTGCTGGTCAGCAAGCCCAGGGATCCCCCTGTCTCTGCTTCCCTAGCTCTGGGCTTGCAGGCATGTGTCACTGTTCCAAGGTTTGTGTGTGTGTGTGTGTGTGTGTGTGTGTGTGTGTGTGTGTGTGTGTGTGTTGCACTCAGGTTTCATTCTTGTGCAGCAAACACTTTCCTGACTGAACCATCTCACCAGCCCCTTCCTAACCGTTCCTTTTTATTATCTTTCCACTGTGCCCATCTTAAGTGTCCGGGTGAGTGATGTTAAGTCTGTTTACAATGTGAAACCCTCACTGTCATCCATCCCCATAACTGAATTTCATTATGCTAAGCTAGAACTTCGGGCTCATTAAACAACTCTTCCTCCTTCTCCTCAGCCCCTGGCAACCATCATTCCCCCTTCCTCCTCTGTGGTTTCGATTGCTGTCTGTAGCCCAGGATGACTTTTCCCCTTCATGATACAGCTGAAGGAAGTGAGCGTGGAGAGCTATGTGTCATGCTCTGGTTCCCAGTCGATGGTGACGACACTCAGGGTCAGTCTCAGCCAGTCTCAGCCAGTCTCAGCCAGCTCATTCCTGTGCTCTTATTCTTTACCCTCCACAGTATCTGCTCTGTCATCATTGTCCTGGGTAAAGAGGGGAGGCAGGAAACACACAATCGTGGACCTTATAAAACTGCCAGCACGTAACACAACATCTATGAATGGTTTTAAACTTCAGCCCATGGAAAGAAATACCTCATGCCTTGTTACTCGTTATATGTGCCAAGCCCCATCTTCCAGTAAATAAAAGATTCCCCAAACAACATTGAAACTTTCATTTATATACTTGGGTATTTTTTCTGTTCTATTTAATTATGTTTTACTTATGAACCTAGTTTTGAGACTTGCAAACCAATTCTATTCTACAGTTTGGAAAACACTAGTTTAGCAGGCTTCTTACTTAATGGTTCCCCTCCTCGGTTGTCAATCAACGAACAGGTCCTAACTGAGTCTGCTCGCCCCTCGGTGAGTGTGAGTGTCCCTAGGGATTAACCTAGGAAGGACCACAGCAGTCTTTTGTGTAGATTAGTTCCAAAGGGCCAGAGATGCTCTTAGCCCTAGGGAGGTGACTTATCAGGCAGGAGGCATAGCCACCCTATCTCTGATGTCGGCCTCCCCTTGGGTTCTTATCCTCATAGTCTCTGCCTCAGAACTCGCCCCGCTGTAACCTGAAAAAGAACCTGCTGAAGGATAAGTGCTCCCCAGAGTCTATTGAGTTCCCAGTCAGCGAGGCCCAGATCCTGGAAGCTCTTCCGCTCAGCAGCAAGGGCTCAGGAGACAGCGCCCAGATCACTCAGGTCAGCCCCCAGAGGATCGCCCTTCGGCTGCGGCCAGGTAGGCACAGGGGTGGGTGGGCGTGGGTGAGGTGGGTGTAAGGGGATCGTCTTGGGGAGAGAGGCGTGAAACCAGCGGGCACAGGGCATCCCATCTGAGGTCTGAGTAGGAACTCTTGGGGGAGGGGCAGCACAGGATAGGAATGGGGTGGAAAGAGGAGGAGATGGGGACGGGGAGGTGTGGGCAGGAGAATGTGGGGAGGTGTCAGGATTGGGGTCACAAGGTCTGAGTGTGAACCCCAACTCCACCACACTAATCCTTAACGGCTCTGCGTCCTCCTGATGTGTTTTATCTTGTCGATAGCTTTGATGGAGGTGCAGATGAGAGGAAGGATGAGGATTGAGTTGTGAGCCTGTTTCCCTCAGGGTACGGGGACCGCTTGGGAGCTAACAAAGTAGGGACAGAGAAGGGAGCACCATTAGGCTAAGGCGAGCTTTATGAAGTATCTACTTGACTGAGTCGGTTAAGAGTTTGAGAGAGATCCACTCCATGCAACGCATCTATGGGATTTGGAGAAAAGCAGGGTGTTAATGGCTTTGGAGACAGTATCTCTCCTGTCAGCCTGGAACTCACATGCAACCCAGACTGGCCTTGACTTTGCAGTAGTCTCCCTGCTTCTGACTGGTGCATGCTGGGATTATGGGCTTGTACCACCAGGCCCAGGATAACTCCTATCCTTCAAAGCATTGGAACTGTAGCAACTGACAGTTGGATGACTTAGAATAGTGGACCCTGGGACCCACAGGGTCCCACACATGGGGATTTAGAGCTGGTGAGAAATCATAGAATGGAAACGAAGAGGTTCAAGAGACTGCAAGAGGACAGGAGTTGGAAGGAAGGGTGTGTGTGTGTGTGTGTGTGTGTGTGTGTGTGTGTGTGTGTGTGTGGTGGGGGGAAGGGAGGCAACCAAAACTTTCAAGCATAATTTGATCAAGCAGTTATGCTCCATGGAGGCCTACTCATTCATTTAATCCTAGAAGAAGAGGAGGTGGACAAAACCCCCAAAACCTAACACCCTTCTGCCTTCCAGATGATTCGAAGATCTTTTCACTCCAAGTGCGGCAGGTGGAGGATTACCCTGTAGACATCTACTACTTGATGGATCTGTCTTTCTCCATGAAGGATGATCTGTCCAGCATCCAGACCCTGGGTACCAAGTTGGCCTCTCAGATGCGCAAGCTTACCAGCAACCTTCGGATTGGCTTTGGGGCCTTTGTGGACAAGCCCGTGTCTCCATACATGTTCATCTCCCCACCACAGGCGATCAAAAACCCCTGTTACACGTAAGCCCTCCCTCCATGAGCTGGTGAAGCACCCCTCCCTTTATCTCAGGCTGGTCCATGTCCTGCTTCCTGTTCTTAGCTCCAGGATTTTCCTTCTCAAGTTTACTTTTAATTTCTTTTTCTATGTCTGTTTGCATATACGTGTGCCAGGTGACCATGGAGGCCAGAAGAGGGTGTCAGATTCCTTGGGACAGGGGTTGCAGGTGGATGTGAGCTGGGAACCAAACTCTGCTGTTCTTCTGGGAGAGCATTAAGTGCTTTTGTCATTGACCCACCTTTCTAGCATCTTTCAGGTTGTTTCATTGGCTGCTTTATGCAAGAACCATAGCATTTCGAGCTTGTTCTCTGCCTGGAAGGGGGGCCTACTATTGGAGTATTGTGCCAATAGGACTCATGGCTGCCAGGGGTCTTATACAGAAGTGTCACCAGCTTTTTGGCTTTGCCACAAAGTAGCAGATGTTTGGGGGACAAGCTCAAAAGCAGAGAGAAGTCTAGATGAATCAGAATGGAATTGTGGTCTCAGAGGAATAGGTTCTATGGTCCTTATTACAGTCATCAAGGGCACACATTTCACACAGTTAGAATGCAAGAATGTTAAATCGCTTTATTAACTCTTTAACGGTATTAAGTTCTCTCTATTCACTTCCTTTATAGAAATATATGTTTTAAAAAATGTTATTGTTTCATGTGTATAAATGTTGCCCGCATGCATGTCTGTGTACCATGAGTGTGCCTGGTGCCATAAGAGGCCAGAGTAGGGTATTGAATGTCCTGAAGTTGGAGTTACCGACGGCTGTGAGCTACCATGTGGTTGCTGAAATTAAACCTGGGTCCTCTGGAAGATCAATAAGATCAATGAATGTCTTTAACCTCCCAACCATCTCTCCAACCCTCACACTCCTTTTTTTTTTCCCTTTTTTTTTGAGTCAGGTTTTTGCTAGGCTGGCCTCAGCCTCCTGAGTGCTGTATTACAGACACGAGCCAACCCACCTTACCTCTGAGGTTGGAGGAGCTCTAGGAATCGGAACTTAGGGTCTCATGTTTGCTGGCAAGCGTTCTACCACTGAACAACGCCTCCAGCCCTGGGCCTTTAGCTTGCGTGTGGTTGGTTACTTTTCTTGCTCTGGTGATCAAACACTTGGCAGAAGCAACTAAAGGGAGGAAAGGTTCATTTTGGCTCAGATCCCTGAGTATGTATCCCATCATGGCAGGTAAGGCATGACATGGCTAAAGTGGCTTGGTCTGTGGTAGCAGGAACCTGTGGCAGCTACTTGCTACATGCCACCAGGGCTGGACTGGACAGGAAGCTGGCTTGGAACAATGCAGCCTTGCCCATATAACCCTAAGTAAGCCAGCAAGGGTCTATGTGAAAGGTTCTATAACCTTATAATTGTGCCACACTGTGCCACCACCCGGGGAGCAAGTGTGCAAGCACGTGAGCCTGTAGGGCCCATCTCACATTCAAACCATAGCAGTTTACTATTGAATGGCTTTCTTGATGAAGACTGTAACTCTATGTACGGTAGTCATTTAAAACTATGACTACCAGGGCTGGAGAGATGGTTACGAATGCTTCCCACTCTTCCAGAGGATCCGACAGAGTCCAGGTCCAGTACCCAAGTCAGGCAGCTCTTTTTTTTTTTTTTGGAGCTGGGGACCGAACCCAGGGCCTTGTGCTTGCTAGGCAAGCGCTCTACCACTGAGCTAAATCCCCAACCCCAGTCAGGCAGCTCTTAACACAAGCCTGGAGCTCCCACTCTAGGGGAGCAAATGCTGCCTTCTGGCTTCTATGGGCATCAGCATTCTCTCTCCACTCTCTTTCCCCTCTCCTTTTCGTAATTAGAAATAAACTATATTGAAATGATGATTTCTGGGCTGACAAGGCATAGGTATAATTTTTAACTTTATAAAAAAAATTCTACAGTATAGTTTTTTTTTTTTTTTTTTTTTTGGTTCTTTTTTTCGGAGCTGGGGACCGAACCCAAGGCCTTGCTCTTCCTAGGTAAGCGCTCTACCACTGAGCTAAATCCCCAGCCCCTACAGTATAGTTTTAAACTTCTGTCTGAGCTCCATGTTCCCCCAGAAAAGACATCAGTTAGTCGGGGGAGAGCCATGCATGATCTGTGAATTTACTGGACATCTGCCTGACTGTTGCAGTAAAATGTTAATGATGACAGCTATGGAAGCCCGAGCCCCGCTCTTGCAGAATGGTCCCACGATAGCTCTCACAGGAGAAGGAAACACTGTTCCTCCTCCATATAGATCCCGCCGCTGGGCTGCGCCTTTAGCTCTGACTTCATCTGGCTTATGTATTAATTACTTTTCTTGTTGCTGTGACCAAATCCTCGATGGAGTACAGATTCAGAAAGGCTATGAGAGAGCTCGTGCTTGGTAAATGGGGAACCTGGGTTTCATCTGCCCTGTCTGGTTTCATTGCTTCCTTTTTTTGCCCTTTTGCCTATCTGGAGGTATGGTTGGGATCCCACAGGTAGCTTGAAGGGCTTGGAGTCTAGACTGTCTCAGTAATTGTGATTCTGTGAGACTGGAGGTGTAGCTCTGTGGTAGAGCCTGTATCTGGCTTGCATGAGACTTTGGGCTCAATCTTTAGTACTCACGTGTGTGTGTGTGTGTGTGTGTGTGCGAACACACACACACACACAGACATACAGACACACACAAAGACATACAGACACAGAGAGAGAGACAGATAAACACAGACACAGAGACACAGACAGAGACACAGAGACACATACAGAGATACACACACAGAGACAAACACACAGAGACATAGACACAGACACAAACACACACACACACAGAGAGAGAGAGAGAGAGAGAGAGAGAGAGAGAGAGAGAGAGAGAGAGAGAGAGAGCTAGAGAGCACTTATATGACATGACACCGGCGTAGGCATGCCACCAGCCATCTCTCTCTCTTTACCTGACCCCTGTATCACCCTTCCATCATGGCTTCTGCTAAGATGGCTTCTCGTTTCCTCCAGTATGAAGAGTACCTGCTTGCCCATGTTTGGCTACAAACATGTGCTAACACTAACCGACCAGGTGACCCGCTTCAATGACGAAGTGAAGAAGCAGAGTGTGTCACGTAACCGAGATGCCCCAGAGGGCGGCTTTGACGCCATCATGCAGGCTACAGTCTGTGATGTGAGTTTGGAAGGCAAGGGTTGCCGGGTGTATCTGGCACAAATCAAAATGGGGAAGGAAACGGTTCACTTGGGGATATCCGGTATGATGGGGGTGGAAAGCATACAGGACTTTGTACAGTATGTGTAATAAATTGCTCCTGATACACAGTCTGTCTATATCCATGCCAAGACCACAGCTGACACCTCTTTAAACCACAGTAGTTCCAGATCTTTCCTAGGGAGAACATCTTCCCACATTTTCTGGAATTATTTCCGAATCATGCCTGGGTTAACTTGACCTCAGCAAAGTGGGCAGATGTTAGGGTGGGATTTCATCTGGCCCGGGCCAGCTCTGTGGATGCAGATGGGTTCCTGTCACTGGAGGAGTTATGTGTGGAGTTGAAGAAGGTGTGCTTCAGCCTCATGAACTAATCAACGATGGGATGGCTTCCTTATGGGGAATAAAACCCACATTGCAAAGCTCTAGTTTATGTTCCAAGGCCCGGGGCTGTGGTCGCTGTCCAAGACAACTTGTCCAGCTTTTTGGCTCTGCCAGTTCTGAGGTCTTTGTTTTGTATTGATGACATAGCTGATGTCACTGTTTGTTTTTTTTTTAATAGGAAAAAATTGGCTGGAGGAATGATGCATCCCATTTGCTGGTGTTTACCACTGATGCCAAGACCCATATTGCCCTGGACGGAAGGCTGGCAGGCATTGTCTTGCCCAATGATGGGCGCTGCCACATTGGCCCGGACAACCACTACTCTGCTTCCACTACTATGGTGAGATGCCTTGTCTCCACTCTGGTCTATGCTCACTCTGGTAGGGCACGGCTTTTGTGTGAATTTGGGCGCCATGTGGGGCTATTCCCATTCCTGCATAGCCCACCGGGGCTGTCTCATCCGCGGTATGAGCTGTCTGACCATGGAGAGGTCCATGCCTGTGGTCGGTGTTCACACTGTGTCTACAGTCATCGGCACCAGCATCTTGGCATCCAGAATGGACCCGAGCGATGGGCCAGGCACAGCTGCAGAGCTCATGTTTCCCCTTCCTCTGTGAATGGCCTCTTCGTGGAGTCAAGCTCCCTTGTAGCTACGAAGGAAAAAAAAGGGAGCGGAAAGGACAAAGGTTTCATTGATGAAATAAAAAACCCCAGAGAGCAGAGCCTGTTGAGGAAAGGTTAAAGGGCATGGAGTCGTTTGGCTTGAAGGAAAGATGGTCTGTGGATAATTTAGGATGATGCGTAAGAAAACTTCTGAAAAGTTATTTTATGTGTTTTAGTCAAGTATAGACCGTTAATTAAATAAGAGGGAAGGAGCTTACATTGAAATAGGAGAAGTTGCTGTAAGCCAGGAGACAAATGTAACACTGTTTAACATAGTAGCACTTTGGGTGTTTGGGAGGAAGCCTTGAAGTTTTAGATGTCTTCCCCCCCACCCCCATTTGGGTCTCGCTATGCATTCTGGGCTGGGTTGTAACTCTTAGCCCTTTTGCCTCCACCTCACAGATTCCAGGGTATGACAATGTGCCTCTATGCCTGCTTTGTTTGCTTGTGTTTTGAGAAAGGGTCTCTCTCGCTCTATTTGTAGCCCAGGCTGGCCTTCACCTTGCAATCCTCTGTCTCTGCCTTCTGAGTGTTGGGATTAGGAGTCTGTTGATTTTTCTGGTCTGGAACTTGAACCTGGCATCTCACATTATGTTAGATATTATCCAACCACCAAGCTACCCCCAGGCCTACTCTATTTTTTTTTAAAATCCATAAATGGAGGAACCACCTGTAGCTTAAAAATGATTAAAGGCAGGACACTGGCCTAGAGAGCTCACAAACTCCCTCGCAAGGTCTAGGTTTCCGTGGACGTAGTTACGCTTTGTACTGTTTCCTCGTCTCTCCACTTCCTTGGTATTAGCCGCATCCAAGTTGAGCATGGTCAGCAAGCATTGACACTAGTCACTAGCACTGAGCAGGAGCTGCGAGAGGTGAAAAAGCTACAAGGACCTACTCTTAGGAGGTCTAGATGAAGAGAGAGGATATATCCCTACACATTAGCATGGGACGCATGATGAACGCTAGGTGGGTGGGTGACACAATCAAGGGCTATTCACAGAGCAAGGAGGAAAAGTTCTTAGTAGCTGGGATGGTCAAGGAGGGCCTCTTGGAGGAGGTGAACTTAGGCTAAGGAAGGAGGAGGATTACCAAGATGACAGTCACTTCAGGTAGCAGGAGGAATAAGCTAGGTCAGTAGGGGTGAGAGACATTGGACTGTGAGGCTGAGGTCCTGTGGCAGGTGACAGTTAGAGTGAGGTTAGGGCATTTGCCCGTAATTCCACAATGACAAAGCCTAGCCCACAGGGTTTTGATCTGAGCAGGAAGGAAGGTGCTTGGTTTTGGAACCACCAGCCCAGGGTTCACTGCTGAGCTTCTGTGGCTTTTCCCTTTCTCTCGGGCATTGCACCATTTTTCTGTTGCTAACGGTATAACAGCGTGGACACAGTAAGTTGGAAAAGAGCTTTGGTTTTGTTTTTAGAATTTTCGAATTTGAGGGACCGCATCTGGTGATGATCACTGCTGGCTGAGTCCCAAGACTCAAGCTGTCCTGAGGTGGGAGGTCAGGGAGCATGCGTGTGGGCTTCCTCTTTCATTGGTTGTCTTCGTGTGTGTCTACGCCTTCAGTGTCTCACAGGGGAACTCAGTTCCAGCATATGAAACCTGAGGGGCTCACTGAAGCCACACACAAACGTAATACCCACTTTGATTAGTGGGTAAAAATCTTTTACGTTTCACATTGCCTTGCTCATACCCCAAATAAGACAGGCTCAAAGGCTAGGGACCCCTATGAGACACCCCCCATTAACCTTCCACCTTTCCCCCATTTCCAGGATTACCCATCTCTGGGGCTGATGACTGAGAAACTATCCCAGAAGAACATTAACTTGATCTTTGCAGTGACCGAAAATGTCGTCAGCCTTTACCAGGTAACTAGGACTCTGGGCTTCTCTCTTGTCACCACAGGTGGACCAGTCCCAGGTGGCCAGCTCCTGCTGTCACTAGCCAGGACCCCAACCAGGAAAAATCCTTTCTAAACTCATTCTCCAGGGAGTTTACATTCCTCCCCGTAGCCTTCGCCTCCAACCTCTCACCTATAAGGAAGACTGTGGTGGTGTGTGATGGCGGAGACAGGACTCAGTGGGGGAAGGGGTATAAATTTGCTTTTTTTTAAATAAGCTTTCTCGGATATGAAAATGTACTAGATCTGTTCTTGTAGTAACAAGACAGATATTCCACAGTGCCCTTCAAACTTCATTTTAAGACTGCCAGTTGGGCAGTGGTGGTGCATGCCTTAAATCCCAGTACTTGGGAGGCCGAGGCAAGTAGATCTCTGAGTTTGAGAACAAGGTCCAGGACAGCCAGGGTTGCACGGTGAAACCCTGTCTTCAAAAGCCAACCAACCAGCCAAACAAACAAACAACCAAACAACCAAACAACCAAGGCTGCCAGTCTGACTAAGGAGGGCTTGAGGAGGAGACTTTCTTCAGTACGCTGTGGACATCTTAGTCTTCCTTTCTAGAATTACAGTGAGCTCATCCCGGGGACCACAGTGGGAGTCCTGTCTGATGACTCAAGCAATGTCCTTCAGCTCATCGTTGATGCTTACGGGGTAAGAATGCTGGCCCAGGAGGCCCTGGTGAGTCTGCTGGACACGGCTTACTCATCAGAACTTAAAAAAGAAGCAGAAGAGGGATGTAGTGGTCTACAGCAGAAAGCAGGCCCATAAATTTCCTTCAGGAAGGAAATTTATCAAGAAGCCATGCTTGGGCCTGTGGGTGGAAGAATATTAGATAAAAACAATACAGTATGGGGGTCTGTACACAATAGGGCCTTAAAGGGGCAAGGGGCTTCCCTTTAGAGCCTGAAGAAGAGCAAGGAAGAGAGAGAGAGAGAGAGAGAGAGAGAGAGAGAGAGAGAGAGAGAGAACAAACTTCCATAAGAGTGATGGGAGGGGATGCCCAAGGAGCCTCTTTGAAGAGCAGCTTTATCTCCAGACCAAATCTTCCTGATGACTCTGAGACCAACCCCCTAGAACAAGGGAAAGGTCCAGTTCTTTATATGCTTAGGAGTGGCAGGAAGTTTACAGTCATGTGATTTGGTTGAACATGGCACCCAGAGAAGCCAGAAGGTACTATATACATTGAGCACAGTCAAGTCAGAGCACAAATTGCCTTGGAACTCTCTGTCCCAAAGAGAGCTAGCTGCAGGGAGGTCTGACTCAGGCTGTGGGATCATGCCTAAAGGTGTAGGCTCTGTTCTAACAGAGCTTGGATTTGGGAGCCCTGACTGCCATTCTCCCATGTGGTCTTACTGCATTTCCCTTATGCCCTCAGATGTAGACGGTGGTTGGCCTTGGGAGAAATAGCACCTTCTGAAATGGGCCAGAAAGGAAGGCCAGGGAGGAAAAGGAACAGCATGTGGGGAGCTTGGAGGTGGAGGGGGATGCAGAAGGGGATTAGGTGCATGGAGGATGCACTGTAGGGAGAGCCAGGTCTCAGCAGGATACAGAAGAGGTGACTGAGCCCAGAGACTCTGTGGCAACTGTTGGGTCACCCCCAGGGCAAGTCCAAGGCTTTGTGTGGATGGGCTTTGGCTTTTGTCTGTGTCCTAACCTTGTCTGTGTCCTGTCTTTTGCCCCTTTCTGCTCAGAAAATCCGTTCTAAAGTGGAGCTGGAAGTGCGTGATCTCCCCGAAGAGCTGTCGCTGTCCTTCAATGCCACCTGCCTCAACAACGAGGTCATCCCAGGCCTCAAGTCTTGTGTGGGCCTCAAGATTGGAGACACGGTGAGGAGGTGGGCTAGGGAAGGGACTGACCATGGGCCCCGAAATCTGTGTGTACCCTGACCCTTTCTGGAATTAGACGTTAAAGTAGTAGAATTGCCAATCTTTCCCCTCGAAGTTTCTGATGCCTAAGGTTTCTATAGCTGCCAAGCAAACCCTTATTTCAGTTTGTATTTATTTATTTATTTATTTATTTATTTAAAGAACATCTATTTTGATTTTCCATGTTTGCACCTGCGCATCTGATGGAAAATGAAAATACTCCTTAATCTATTCACCCAGGGTAATGCATTTCTTTTCTCTGCATCATAAAATGGGGCAGTACAGCACCTGTGGACTCCTCTGAGCACTGACTGCACCAGGTTTTATTCTGGCTGACGGAAATCCAACAACAAGTGGAACAGGCAAAAATGTCTGCCCTCTTGAGACTTAAGAGTTTAAACGTTCATCTTGCACCACCATCCCCTCCACAGTTTTCTTCTTATTTTTTAATTTTATGTGTATAGTTATTCTGCCTGCATGTATATTTGTGTATCACACATGTACCTGGTACCTGTGGAGGCTGGAATCAAGTATCAGATTCCTTTGAAATGGAGTTACAGATGGTTGCAATAGGCTGTGTGGATAGTAACCCGGGTCCTCTGGAAGAACCGCCGGTGCTCTTAACCTCTGAGCCATCTCTCCAGCTTCTCTGGTTTTCTTTGCTGGTTCTCCTCTACTCTACCTAACGGACTGGTAGATGGGAGAGAGGAATGAAAAGAAATAGGTCTTCCGGTACCCTATAAATTTATAAGCACACGTGTTCCCACCCCATACTACCTGCCCTGCAATAAAATGCTACATAGTAATCTCTGTTCACCATTGACCTCTGTAGGCGTGGTGTGATGCAAAGCAACATTTTGTGTGTCTTGCTGTTACTATGTTACAATATTACTCCAGCCGGCGTGGTTGGCCAGAGCGAAATGCTCACAAAATCACAGCTTCTGTCCTGCTTGAGCTGGTTTATTTCTCTTCTATTGCTTGTCTTTAACTGTCCAGTGAGATGTACCCCAGTGGTATTATTACTGCTGTGCCAGTGTAGCGTTTACTCTGTAGTTTGATAGAATGAAGGTGAGGAACTCCCCTGGGCAGGTGGATCTGACACCTAATTTTGTTGTCCTTGGAAGGTTGCAGCATAGCATTTCTTCTGGGCCTGGTGTTACCCAGATCCACTTGGGTCTGAATGTCGTCTTTCTGTCCAGGTGAGCTTCAGCATCGAGGCCAAGGTGCGTGGCTGCCCCCAGCAGAAGGAGCAATCTTTCACTATTAAGCCTGTGGGCTTTAAGGACAGCCTTACAGTCCAGGTGACCTTCGACTGTGACTGTGACTGCCAGGCCTTTGCCCAGCCTCTCAGCCCACGCTGCAACAATGGTAACGGAACCTTTGAGTGTGGGGTGTGCCGCTGTGACCAGGGCTGGCTGGGCTCCATGTGTGAGTGCTCCGAGGAGGACTATCGACCCTCTCAGCAGGAAGAGTGCAGCCCCAAGGAAGGCCAGCCCATCTGCAGCCAGCGGGGCGAGTGCCTCTGTGGCCAGTGCGTCTGCCACAGCAGTGACTTTGGCAAGATCACCGGCAAGTACTGTGAGTGTGATGACTTCTCCTGTGTCCGCTACAAAGGGGAGATGTGCTCTGGTGAGTACACCTGCATGCTCCAGAGCCATGCGGGCACGCATACCCATAGTGCTTTGGGAACACCTGTGGGAGGCTTGAGGTTGGCAAGGCGGGCAGAACTGAGGATTCATTTCACTGAATAGAAAAACAGAAATGGACAAGGGAGGCAAACAGTCCTCTCCCCCTTGCTCATTGGCCCCGAGGGAAGCTAAAATGAGTAGGCAGGAGTCAAGAAACATCAAGAGGAAGTAGTTATCTTGCTTTTCTTTCTTTTGCTTTCTCTGATGATGTTGCAAGTTCCCAGTCCTTTGGAATTTAAGGACCAACATATTTCTCATCTCAAAACTAATCAATGTCATGGTAGCTCAGCGCTCCTGTTTACAGATGGAAAATATATGATGTTGGAATACACTGTAAGGTTAATGATAATTTTACTTGAATTTATTTTTCTATCCCCTGAGACTTAGAAAGTAGGGGTACATCTGCAAGGCACTTGGAACAGTCCTTGGAAGGTGATATGCTTGTGTTAAATGTTACCCCTGTTTATCATCTGTCTGCTATTGTTTGTATTCTGTCCCTGTGCTGTCCAAAATGGTAGCCACCAGCCACATGTGACCATTTAAACTAGTTGAGATAGAAAATGTTAAGTTCAGCTTTTCAGTTGGTCAGTAGCCACCTGTGGCCAGGCGGATATTGACCATTTTGACACAGCAGAAAGTTTCACAGGGTGGTGTGGCCATAGGGACTTCCTACCTGCAGATGAAAAGAGAGAGAGAGAGAGAGAGAGAGAGAGAGAGAGAGAGAGAGAGAGAGAGAGAGAGAGAAAGCACATGTGTATATATGGGCATACAGACTAGAGGTGGCCATTGTGTGTCTTCTTTTTTTTTGTTTTTTTGGTTCTTTTTTTCGGAGCTGGGGACCGAACCCAGGGCCTTGCACTTCCTAGGCAAGCGCTCTACCACTGAGCTAAATCCCCAACCCCGTGTGTCTTCTTCAATCACTCTCTACCCTACTTTTTGAGATAGGGGCTTCCATTGAGCCTGGAGTTCACCAGTTGGCTAGGCTGGTTAGCCAGTGAGCTCCAGAGATTCAATGGCTTCTGCTTCGAGGTGTTGAGATGACAGCATCTAGATGGGAGCCACTGAGCCTGGCTTTATTTTTTTATTTATTTATTTTTTTACAACCCGGTGCTGGAGATCTTAACTCAGCCCCTCATGCTTGCAACACAAGCTGTCTCTTCAGCCTGAGGACTGGAATTTTGAGCCTTCGAACCTGAAGGGTTCTGAGTTGCCCTTACTGTGAAATTCAGTTCAGTCCTAAGGCCTATTGGTAACTTCAAACTGGCCCCGGACACCACTCTTGGGTTCTTTCCCAGCAAAGAGGAGTCAAAATCCTGGCCAGCATGGCCTTTCTCTGAATCCTCTAAGGGCGAGTGGACAGCCTGAGTTATTTCCTTAGGCTCTGGAGGCAGGTTTAGGCTGAACTGTGGCTCTCGTTTGGGACCGACAGGCTGCAGGCATTTGCAGGTTGCACTGGCTGGAGCTGATTTACGGACTGTGATCAACTGAGCAGAGGCTAATAACTGTCTTTGGTGGTGGTCTAAGACCCCAAGGGCTGCATTTGCATTGGGGTTTAACCGGTGGAGCACTCAGGTGCTCACTATTAATTTAGGGATAAAATTATTGTTAATTATTAATCACTATTAAATTAGGGATAAATTATCAAATAATTATTAATAAATAATTTTGAAATCATTATATCATTATTAAATTAGCTAAATTAGTGGCAAGAGATCAGGACCCCTAGTGATGAAAACGGGCACACAATGTGGCACATGCGTAGCCCATGCCTGCGATCCCAGCACTGTAGACTATGACTAGGAGGTCAAGGTCATCCTTAGCTGGATAGTAAGTTTGAAGCTCGTCAATACCCAACCACCACCTCCACCAACACCACCAAAATGCTCAATAAATATAGATAAAGATAAATATGCCCTGTATAAACAGGCCCCAGGGGGCTGGAGAGACTACTCAGTGACTAAGAGCATGTACTATTCTTGCTGATGACCTAAGCTTAGTTTCCAGGTACCTCCCAAGCACCTGCAACTCTGGCCCTAGAGACGCTAATGACTCTGACCTCTACGGTCCCTGCGCTCAAAGTACACATGGTCACCATACAGGGAATTTTAAAAATAATCTTTTAAAAACATGCTCCACCAACATAAAAACGATGCCTTTCCTGACCTGTAACACTGACTACTTCAGTTATGCCAGCAAATTTTGAGAAAGGGCTTGGGGGAAAGCGATATCACTATTAAATTAGGGATAAAAACATTAAATAATTATTAATGGTCTAGGAAAGGCCTACAGAAGAGCCTCTGGGCCCCTTCACCTCCTCAGAGATGATTGGTCCAATGTGTGGTCTTGGGGAGGGGTCCCTGCAAGAGTGCATTTTTTTTGTCCACCAATCCCACAGAGCCCTGAGAATTCCCACCTCCTGAGGTTCGGAAATATCTGGTCCTGTATGCTTCATTCCAGCCACCCCCCCTTCCCTGGGGGTCCTTTGGATGTTACACTCATTATATTGCTTCTCACTAGGGTATCTGGTGCCCATTGAGTATCACATCTTGTCCTTGTGACACTGCTATCACACCCTTAGGGACACAGGTTCACGGAGTGCTTGGCATTGTGCTGACATTTGGTTACTGTTGGTGAACAAGGGGTCGTGTGTGATTCCTGACCTTTCAGAGCGAATGTCTAGCACATCAGTGTCCCTCTTTGATGTATGCCTTGGGGCATCAAGGGACAGCAGTGCCATGCCTCTGATCCTTCCTAGTCTGTGACCTCTAAGCATGCAGGTGGCTGCCTGGTCTGCTCCTCCCCACTTCAGGTCTTTGTGGTTGTTTGTGTCTCTAACCTGTCCCCCCCTCTACCTCAGGCAGCAGGGAGACAGAGACTGCATTCGTCCTCCCACCTTCCAGACTCTTTCCTGTCTGCTGCACACAAATAGGCTTCCTCTGTGGGCTAGGCCTTGTGCTGTAGCCACGTGGGAGGCACAGGTGTCAGCAGACGATTTTACTGTTTATTAATATACCAAAGTGTCTGTCACATTAGCATGTCTGCTAGAACCCAGAAATGAGATGTCCGCAGACAGTCCCCAGAGAGAGACTTAGCGGATGGGGGACTACTAGGCATTTCATAGAGATGAGGTCTGATGGATCTTGAAGGAAGGCAGGTTCTCACAGGAAAGAAGTGGAATCTTAAGTCAGTCTGGAAGTTTGGCTTTGCAGGGAGAGTAATCATGTTCCCTTCCTCCTCTCCTACTCCTTCATTTCTTGATCCCTCCTCTGGCTTTCCCATGAACCCAGCCTAGCCTCCCCAACACCCCCCCTTTGGCTGGAGAGGCACCAACACTGTGACATTACTATACTGTGGTTTCCTTTTAAGGGCTGACTCTGCCAGGGCTTGGGGTCAGCCTGCTGGCTCTGGCTACCCACTTTCATTCTCAACATCACCCTCTGGCTGGCCCAGCAGATCTTGTTGTCAAAGATCACTTTGTTTTGCCTCACAAAGGAAACACTGTGGGGCAAGGGTTCTGCCAGGCCTCTGTGGCATCCTTTCTCCATCCAGGAACCGTGGCCGAAAACAAGCATAGTGGACAGGGCAGAACTCCTACTGTCTGGCATCCCCACCCGAAGCTGCCGCTCGGCAGGACTGTCTGATTAGAGCTCACAGCTGCCCTTTCTTTGGAGCTGACAGGCTCAGCCTTGCCTTCAGAAGTTGACCAGTGAAGGGAAGGTTGTGCAAGGGCAGTTCCTCTTCCTCAGAGTGGGCCCAGCTCTGTGGTGCTATTCATATTTCCAAACTCACATGGTCTCAGGCTGCAAGGAGTCTCTATCCTAGGTCATCTACCTGCAGGTGTGTGTGTGCGAGCATGTGTGTTTGTGTGTGTGTGTGCCCATGCATGCATATACTAGCATGTGCATGCACATATCCACGTGTGGAAATCACAGGACCACTCTGCCATCCCTCAGGAATTGCCCACCTTGCTTATGGAGTCAGGGTCTTTTGTTTGAACCTGGTCTGTGATTGAGCCTAGACACCTGCCTGTCTACCTTCCTGGCGTTTGATTCACAAACACATGTCAGCACACCTGGCTTTTTTTTTTTTTTTAATGGGTTCTGGGGATAGAACTCAGATTTTCTTGACTATGGCAAGCACTTTACTGACTGACCTATTTCCTGACCCTTACTGGCTTTTGGCTACTGCTTCCCTTCCTTCTCTCCCTTCCTTCTCAGTGAAGAAGATCCTAACCATAACACGCTTCTAGAGAACCCAGCTTAAAGACTTAGATTATTTCTGGTTCCCAGCTCTCCCGCCAGCCCCAACTTAATCTGGTCTCATCTTAAAAAAAAAAACAGATTTCTAATTAATTAATTAATTAATTAATTAATGTTTTCAAGCAGGATTTCTTTGTATAGTCTTGACTGTCCTGGAACTAGATCTGTAAATCAGGTTGGCCACAGAAATTCACGTGCCTCTGCCCCCACCCCCAAATGCTGGGATTAAAGGCATGTGCCACCACTACCTGGATGTTTTTTATGTTTCTAAAATGATTCCTTTATTTTTATATTATGGGCATTGGTGTTTGCCTACATGTATATCTGTGTGAGAGGAATCACTTGGAGCTGGAGTTACAATCGTGAGCTGCCATGTTGGTGCTGGGAATTGAACCTGGGTCTTTGGAAGAGCAGCTAGTGCTCTTAAGTACTGAACCATCTCTCCAGTCCCTTTCTATGTACAGGGGCTCTCTCTGCATGACTGTACACCATGTGCATGCAGTGCCTGAGGAGGCCAGAGGAGGGCACTGCGTCTGCCTAGGATTGGAGTTCCTGACAGTTGTTAGCCACTCTGTAGGTTGAGGGACTCCAACCAACTCTAGCCTTCTAGAAGAGCAACCAGTGTTAACTGCTGAGTCATCTCTCCAGCCTTAATGTACAGCCTAGGCTGGCCTTGACCTTGTGCTCTTCCTGCCCTTGTCTCTTTAGCATATGCTGTGGGCCTCCTACAACTGGCCCATCTGTTCTAAGAAACACATATTTCTTTCTAAGGGAGTGCGTAGCTGGGCTGTATTTACATGTTTGAGATTTATGTATGATGTATTTATGAAAGAGCCATACAGGGCAGGGCAGTACAGGGCCATGAGCGTAGGGGCCCATAGTGTCCAAAAGATAGTGGGTTAATTGAGAGCAGGAGGTGTGATCTAGTTATCGTCAGAGTGTGGCCTTGTACCACCGTCCCCTTCTTGGAGTTACTGATGTGGTTTCACATCAGTATCTGCTCCCTTTCTTTCCTCTAATTAGCAGTCATATTTTGATTATCTGTCCAGTTCTTCCTGATGCAGAGCTCTGGAGAATGGGCCACTCTTTTTAGGGTTTAGTGGCCAACTTTTAAACTCCTGTTAAGCGAATACTAGAGCAATACAGCATTGTGAGGTAAAACCTGCCTTCAAGCAGCCTGCCCTCCCATGCCAGGCTCCCTCCCATTCCTGCACTCCGGGAAGTGAAGGAACTCTCACAGTACGGCTGTTGGCTCTTCGCAATGCTGTGATGCTACAGCACAGGGCACAGTTGCTGTCTGTATGTGTATTTTCCATGGACCGAGGAGTTTGCAGGCTTCCCTGTAGCACGGATCTTGTCTGGAGCACCCACTGCTGAATCTCCAGTGTCTAGCACGTGGTCCAGTAAATGGGTGTTGAGTGCATGGGTGCTGTGTTTTATAAGAAGATAAGGGGAGAGAAGGAATATGTTTGGTGGAGGTACGGTAAGGCGTGGGGGAAGCAGCGTGCCTCTGCTGGCCCATGCTGAGGCATCCCTTCCTGGTATAGAATAGAGTTCATTCAGGGCATGGGGAGGGGAGTTGAGGGAGTAGAGACAGAGAATGGCAGAGAGAGAGAGAGAGAGAGAGAGAGAGAGAGAGAGAGAGTAGAGAAGTAGAGGCCTGCTATGAGCACATGGAGGAGGGGTGGGGAATGGGGAGAGGGAGGGGGAAGGGACAAGAGGACAGAGCAAGAGCAAGAAGGCAAGAGAGTGAGGAGGGGGGCGAGCAGCTCCTTTTATAGTGAGTCAGGCACACTTGGCTATTGCCAGGTAACTGTGGGGCAGGGCCTAGACTAAATGCCAACAATGGGTGACTGAAGGAACATTCACTGTCTGCCTTACTTCATAAAAGATTTCATGGAAATCCCCACTAACAATAAGGCTAATGTGGTAAACCTATCGCCTACCAAGAAGCTCAGTTTAGAAAGAGAAACAGATAAACAAGCAAATGGCCATAGCGTAAAGGCAGAGGCAGCCATAATGTGCCGGGAGAACACCTGAGAAGGCAGTGGACCTGAAGAGGCCAGAAGAAGTTTGAGTGAGAGGAAGGAACACTTGAGTTGGGCCTTAAGGGTGAACCGGAACTTGATGGTGATCAATCGTAGGGTTAAAGGGAAGTCTAGATAGAACAATGTGAACAGAAACTACCGGAGACCACAAAACTGCAGAAGGCTGAGCCCTGACTCTGCTGTTTAAAACCAGTGGCCTTGAGTCAAGTTACACAACCTTTCTGACACTGCGGGGTTGTAAGAGGGGATAACCAGCCACAGAGTAGGACTTGGCACTTTGGAATGCTCAGCAAACATCCATGCATATCACTGTCACTGCTGGGGTACTGATGGCACAGGTGTCAGTGGGGATATCACACTTCCTTGGTTTTAGAAAGGACTATAAGTCTCTTCTCTAAACGCTTCCCGAAGCTGCCCTACTGTGCTCTCAGCTACATAGGGTGACAGGATGCGTTAGTTATTCTGTCGCTGTTACAAAATGCCTGAGAGGAATGAAGGAGGAAAGATTTGTTTTGGGTCATGGTTTCAGAGGGTTCAGTCCATGCCTGCCTGGTCCCAAACGCTTAGGGCATAACAGTAGGGGTATGCGGGAGAAGAGAGAGCTGCTCGCATCATAACCAGCTGGGAGCAGAGAGAGCAAGCCAGGAATTGGTCAGGGAAATGTCCACTGTATCCTTCATCTAGCTAGACCCCACCGCCCAAGGCTACAGAGTTCCTCAAAATGACATGATCGACTCCATCAAAACGCAGGCAGGTGAGGGACACGTGAGAAGAAGACAGGTTGCATCGGCGAGGCCGGATGCTGTCGAGCCACGCTGACGACTTCAGAAATGAATCGTCGAAAATGTTTCTGCAGCATCGCGGTGTAGGTGCTGGAACAGTCGATGAGCGGAAGTTTGTTGGAGGCTTTTGGGCTGTGTGAGGCTATTGCTAACCAAGCTGCTGCTGTTTACCTCTGCACTCTCTCCTCACCTGGGTTTTCTCCTTTCCCGCTGCCTACTCTCTGTGGCGTTCTCAGGATTTATTTAGAGGTGTTGGCTCTCCGCAGGCTGTAAGGTAAGCTATATTTGTTCCCGGTGTTTCATTGGCTCTTTTGGCTGACTCCATAGGCTCCCAGCACCTTCCCTCTGGCCCTTGGGTACCCTATGCTATCTACCTGCATACCCAGGGCATGCTATGCACCTTCCCTTCCTGGCACCGGGTACAAGGCTGTACCATTCTTCATCTCATTCCAGTACACCTTCCCATCTCATGCCTTCACCCTCCGAGCCTCACGTCTTACCTTGCAAGGTGACGATTAGTTGGTTTGAGAAACACAGTAATGGACCGTGGTGGCTGGTCCATTATTTGGTTGGTGAGAGGGGCTAACTTGTTCAACTCAGAGCCCTTGGTGGGGTCTGACTTAACAGGGAGAAGAGATTAGTGATGGTTGGCCTTTCTCGTCATGTCGGAGAGGGGACAGTCATGTCAGGTCAAAAGACAGATGTAGGGGCTGGAGAAGCCCTTTCCCATCACCATGCTACTCTGTCAAAGTTCCTGAATGCTCTGCGTGGGCACAGGCTATGGGCCAGTCCTCTGGTCTAAGGAGCTGGCTCTAATCTTCAGACAGATGCTAGCAGAGAAGGACAAAGGATCCAGAAAAGGGCAAGAAAAAGGGCAGGGAGTCTGGGAGACATAGATCCGAATACTCCTTAGCTTTCCAGGTTTTTGCCCTTGGGTTTGCCTAAATTGATATTTGTCTCTATGGGGGAAGAGCTCTCCTGCCACTGAGTCAGTTCCCCTGCTCCCCTGCAGGATCGTTGCTAGGGTGGTGTTGTGGTAATTCATTAATCCTGCTCTAAACTCCCTGGTGGGTGTGCGTGCCCTCTCTGCACCCACCACATGCCTTATTTTAATATGTCTCAAGCTGCCCCAAGGTAGGGAACTTCTAAACCTCCCTGCGGCTAACACACTCTCTCCTCCGATATTCTCAAATTCTTACTTACTAAAATCTACATTCTAACTTGGTAGTTGGGCGGCCCTCTCGGGCCGTGCTGTCCCGGCTCCTTCACGTGGCTGTTCGCTTTTGCTTCATCTCTCAAGCGATTTTCCTGCTTCCCCAACACAGCGATTCTCCAACCTCCCTCCTCCCGAGGTCCCTCGCTTTGGAAATCTAAAGTCCCGTCCCTGTTTCCCTGCCCAGCCATTGGCTGCCGGCAACTTTATTTACCAATTAGAGCCAACTGGAGGCAGGGACCCTCGGCGCCTTGCAGGCAGGTGTGCAGATTTCCGTCCGATTTTGGGAGCGGAATGGCCACAGATAGCGTTAGAACCAATTCACCACAGTGTGGTTGGGAGAACAGGGGACGGTTTGTAGCCTGCGGTCGTGGGGTGGGCTTCTCACCAGCTGGTCTGCTGTCCCGGCTCTGTTGGTAGGCCATGGCCAGTGCAACTGTGGGGACTGCGTGTGTGACTCGGACTGGACTGGCTACTACTGCAACTGCACAACACGCACCGACACCTGCATGTCCACCAACGGGCTGCTGTGCAGCGGCCGGGGCAACTGTGAGTGTGGCAGCTGTGTGTGCGTCCAGCCAGGCTCCTATGGAGACACCTGCGAGAAGTGTCCCACCTGCCCAGATGCCTGCTCATTTAAGAAGTGAGTGAACAGCGCGGAGAGAGAGCTGAGAGAGCTGGGAGGCTGGAAGAAGGAAGAGGGGCCATGGACTCCCAACTCTCGGGGGATCTGTCTTAGGGAACAGTTTGCCAAATGGCTGCTTTCCTTTTTTCCATGAATACTTTTCTTTGGGGAAGTTGGAGGTCACACCAGCTGTGCAGGGACCAGAGCAGAGAAGCAATCGGAGCAAGCCCTCGTCCGGAGTGCCATCACGGAGCGCTCTGAATCGGGAGGGGGATCGGATAGGACATTCTCCTAAATTCCCAAGGCAGTGTTCTAGTTTCTATGGGAGATGCAAGGGGCTGAAGCTATGGTGGGCCTCAGGTGACATGGGCATTTGTCAATAAAGAGTTGTCCCGTTTGGACATTGAGGAAGCGTCAGTCAGCACAAGTCTGTGGCTCTGCCATTGCCAGGTTCACAGTCATGCACTCTGAGCTGCGGTAGGGCCCAGTGCTTATAAGAAAGAGCCTCATGCTGGGCTAATGCTCTGTGGTCACTGTCTTGAAATTCTTAGGTTTGTTTGAACAGAATTTTAATTTTTCAGTGGACTCTCAAATCACATGACCAACTCTGACCTTAAACCTCTGAGAATTGGTGGGAAGTCACCATCACTATCACCATCACCTTCACCATCACCTTCACCATCACCATCACTATCACCTTCACCATCACCATCACCATCACCTTCACCATCACCTTCACCTTCACCAAAACCTTCACCATCACCATCACCTTCACCATCACCTTCACCATCACCTTCATCTTCACCTTCACCATCACCTTCACCATCACCTTCATCTTCACCTTCACCATCACCTTCACCATCACCATCACCTTCACCATCACCTTCACCAAAACCTTCACCATCACCATCACCTTCACCATCACCTTCATCATCACCTACATCTTCACCTTCACCATCACCTTCACCATCACCATCACCATCATCACCTTCACCTTCACTATCACTTTTACTATCAGCTTCACCTTCACCTTCACCATCAATCATCACCTTCACCTTCACCATCACCATCATCTTCACCATCATCATCACCTTCACCATCACCATCACTTTCACTATCACCTTCACCATCACCATCACCATCATCTTCACCATCACCATCATCATCATCACCATCATCATCTCTGAAGAAGCTTAATGAAGTCTATTCAATCCTAGAGTCCCAGCAGTCAGGATTCAAAAGTCCAAGACCAGGTTAGGCTCTGTAGAGAGACTGTCTCAGACCCAGGGTTGGCTGGCCAGGTCCTGTCTGTGGGTGAGGAGAGCCTCTTCATTCCTGAGCTCCATGATGCCTTCTGGGTACGTGGCATATGTTGGGCTGTCCCTCCCTCACTGTGTCCTCTCTCCCCTAGGGACTGTGTGGAGTGTAAGAAGTTCAACCGGGGAAAGCTACATGAAGAAAACAACTGCAACCGTTTCTGCCGAGATGACATCGAGCTGGTGAAAGAACTGAGTGAGTGCGGCAGGTCTAGGAGTGTCATAAACCCCGGCTGCCTTTCCAAGGTGGAAGAGTAGTTGCTACCTCAAGAAATGCCATGCAGGCCTGATGTGCAGTGGGCACATGAAGGCTGGCTTCCGGAGAGCCACCTTCGTCCTTGCAAATGACTTCTGTAGCTCACACCTCCTACTAACTGGAGCCCCAGGCTCAGCGAGAACTCGTGCAAGGGTGTGCAAGTCAGATAATTCTTAATTTACCCTTAAAGGAGGGGAAGGTAGCACACTAGATTTTATAGATGAAGGAACCAAGGTGTAGTAGCTGCTGTCCCTAGCTTAGGAGGCGAGTAAGCAACACTGGGCCCGATGGCACACACCTGTCACCCTGTCACTCAGGAGTCTGAAGATGGTGGATCTTCACTTTGAAGCCACCTTGGGCTACAGGCTCGAGTATCCCAGGCCAGCCCCAGCTACAGGGCAAGACCCTTTCTCAAAAAAAAACAAAAAACAAAAAACAAAAAACAAAAAACAAACAAACAAAAACCCCCAAAACACTATTTTAAAAATGTGTTAAGAGGCCGGAGAGGTGGCTTTGTGGTTTACAGCCTGGGCTTCTCTTGCAGAGGGGCATGGGTTCAGTTCCCAGCACCCAAGTGGTGGTTAGCAACCATCTCTAACTCTGGTTCTGGAGGATCTAGTGCCCTCTTCTGGCCTGTATGGGCACTGTACACATATGGTGCACAGACATGCGTATGCAGACAAAATACTCACGTACATAAAATAAAAAACAGAATCTAGAAAGTGATGCCTAGGCTTTTGCTTATATCATGTTGGTTTGGAGGGAAACTTTCAGCCTTCTGGATGCATGGTCATGACTGCTCTCCTACAGCTCTTTTGATTGTTTAGACCTCACCCCTGCCCCCTGCACCTCTCCTCCCCCTAAAATAAGACCGACGTATAAACAGGGGGATCAAGTGTCTTCTTTACCGTTACTCTGGTCTGTACTCAGTGCTGTCCTTTAAAGACAATCTCGGCTGCCTTTGGTATATCAGATACGTTGTCTGAGTTGAGAGGCACTGGGTGGGGCCTGGGAGATACCAATCTCTGCACAGATAGCAATTGCCTGTGCAGAGGGGAATGCCTCTTCCTGTGAGAGCCACAGGAAGACAGTTCGCTTCCGGTAGGGGAGTCATAGAAGAATCAGATCTCTAGACCTTTGATAGCAGAAGTGGGCCACAGTGAGGTGGGCGGTTGGGGCTTGAATTCGAAGAAGTGTTTTTTCCTTGAGAGACCAGGCTTGCTGTGATCAGCGGGGGTGGGGTGGGGGTTTATCTGACTTTACTGAGTCTGCTTTTCTTCATCTATGAAAGAGAACCAATGGCCCCACCTAATGGGGAGAATTAAACGACATAAAACAGACAGTTGCTAACAGAGTAGCTGTCTACCTCCCTCTTTTTCCCTTCTCTGCTCGCTCATTCATTTCCTAACATGGCCCTTGTCAGTTTTACCTGTCTGCAGCCATCGGTGTACGGCAAGGTACACGCAGTGGAGAGTAACTAACCCACAGTGTCTCGCCATGACTAGCCGGTTTCAGAAGGGGCGGGGGAGACTGAAATCTACAGAGCATGATGGGAGTCAGAGACAGGGGTGGGGTGGGGGATGTCGGTGGAGAGACACACTGGGACAGGAAGAGAAGCGAGAGGCCTGGAAGGTTGCACAGACCACCTGAGGAGCACCGGGGAAGCAGACGAAGGAAAGAGGGGGAAGGGGACACCCACAGTGCGTCAGCAGCTTTTTTATGCTGTTTAAATCTCATGTAGGGTGGGGACATTGTCTTTCATTCATAGATGAAGATGGTCAGGGCAGATAGGTAGGTGCCAGCGCCGGTAGGCGGTAGAGACAGGCTTTGAGTCAGAATGTACGGTGCTCTAATAGCACACCCTGATCGGAAGAAGAAGTAAACCAAAAAGGGCCCATGGCGGGGGGGGGGGGGGGCGGCGGCACGTCATCACTGATGGCTGAGCGTGATCTCCAACCTAGGCGTCTAGCCTAACGTCAGGCAGTTTCCAATCATACGCTTTCTAGATGTCCTATGGCTGGGTTTGGGAAAAACTCTTACCTTCTGGGATTTGCTTTGTTTCTCATTCTCCATATCCTCCCTTCCCCATGTCAGCGGATACTGGCAAAAACGCGGTGAACTGTACCTACAAGAATGAGGACGACTGTGTCGTCAGATTCCAGTACTATGAAGACTCCAGTGGAAGGGCTGTCCTGTATGTGGTAGAAGAGCCTGGTATGTGAGCCCTGAGGCCTCGTCCCTCCCCTTAGAGAGAAAGAGACCACCTTGCTAGGCAGTAATTTCTCCTTGTAATCCTTTCAAACAAAGCAGGCCAAAGGGGTAAGGGGGTGTATATCATTGAGTACTAGCAGGAAGGTGCCTCACTGGGGCTGGAGAGATGGTGTACACGGGTAAGAGCACTTGCTGCTCTTACAGAGGCCCTGAGCTTGGTCCCCAGTACCAAGATCAGGTGGTCACATCTAGCACAACCCTCGACCTTTAAATATGGGCTGAAGAATAGAGAGGGTATCGTCTTCATTTTGCTTAGAGGGTTCAGAGAAAGCTGTTGTGGGAAGGGCAAAGATGTGTGTGGATGTCTGTGAAGGAACACACACGTTATGGTTTTTACCTCTGCTTCCTACTCACCCGTGCCCCAGCTTGCGCTCTCAGCCCTTTGTGTCTCAGAAGGGCGTTAGGTCTTTGCTGTTGGCTCTGCCGTCACTGGTGTTCCTGTTGGCTCACTAACCCAAATCTTTTGGCTTGGGATTTTGAGACTGGGAGCAAAGGTGACAGTCATCTGAGATGGCCAGACAACCCCAGGGGGCGCGATATGGTCACTTTTTATGTTCTCGGTGAGTCCAGCCTCTTGTATTCACACTAGGAAATGGGATCCCCGGGTCAAGGGTCCTACAGGTGCCCTTAGGCTTCGTGGTGCTGGAAGTTGAACCTGGGGCCTCCTGCACGAGGTCGCAGTCAGACCCTCAGCCGGGACCTCTCCTACCTCCTGGCTCTGCCTCTCTTTTTACCCAATCCCCATGATTTCCAGGGACTCTAGCTTGGAGCAGCATAGGTAGCTGGGGTCCTGAAGCTTTGGAAGAGATTATTCTCTTTCTCACCACCACCTCACGGCCTTGCAGATGTTTTCTTTGGAGGGCTGAGTCACCGCAGGGCAGTAAAGAATATTTCCAAATGGATTCAGCCACATGGAATGGGCCTCTGAACCGGGCTCTCTTCATTCTCGGCTAGGGCTGCCAGAAATAACACGGCATGCTCTGTGCAATAGTTAGTACACACACACTAAAATAGTAACTTGTTTATCGGAAGTCAGATCGATCTGGACTTCCTATACTTTTGTTTACTGCATCTGCCCACACTTCCAAGGCTTGTGTGGCCTTGGGTCACCCACTGGTTACGAGGGACCCTTAGAGGTACCTGTCTCTGGTCTCCTGCTTCCCACTCCTGGTGGTGACAGACTGTTTTCCTCTAGGATTCCACCTGTGTCACCCAGACCACTATGTAAAAAAGTTCACTGTGAGGTTTGAGGGTCAGTCTTATCCCAAGCTTTCAAAGAATTCACAGTCGTTCTTCCCAGAAGAACTGGGGCCCTTTGCTCCTGGTAATTTGGACACTGGAGCCTCACAAGCTCCCCGCAGGAGCCCCTTCATTATGGATAGGTTGTAATTTGGTGGGTTGGGCAGTGGCCAGAGCGGTAGCGGTTTGTGGTAGCGGTTGTTTTTGTATAGCATGCGGTGAGCCTAGGGTGTCTGTTTAGAGAAGGTGGGAGACGGAGTGGAAAGTGGGTGGGACTTCCTCTCCAGACTCATCAACACCCATACGTTCAAACACCTGGTGTCCTAACGCCGGAGATCGCCAGTATGAGGTCACCTGTTAGATACCCGAGGTTTATGGGGAGTTGAGCTCTATGGAATAGAATCAGCTGACCCATGGGTAAGATTCACAGCTTCTCTCTGCTTTGGTTATTGGCTGGGCAGAGCAAAGAAGTCAGTTTCCAGTAGGGTTAAGATTTTAGATTGCTGAATTATCCTGGCTGGCAGGCTTCCTGGTCTCCAAGGGCCGAGAAGGGCTGCTGAGTTTACAGCTCTCAGGGATGTACACACCTGAGCCAGGGCAAGAGACACACTTACTGACGGGACGATAAACAACAGAGCGAGGTAGGAGACGCCGCCAGTGACGATGGTAGCTGGTGTTTATGGAAGAGTTAACTTTATGCCAGCCACTGTTCTGAGTCCTTTA
Source organism: Rattus norvegicus (assembly GCF_021556685.1). NCBI lineage: Eukaryota > Metazoa > Chordata > Mammalia > Rodentia > Muridae > Rattus > Rattus norvegicus. The sequence continues at coordinate 95,852,416 of NC_141543.1, forward strand.
CATCTATTTAGTATAGTCGCTCCTCACCACATGCTTCTGATTGTGAAGACTCGTTCCCTTGTTAAAGATGGAGAAGCAGGAGACTGACGCCCCAAAAAAGTTAGTTTATTGAAGGTCAGATAAGCAGTGTAAGCATTAGAACCAGTATTCAAAGCCAGACAGTCTTGGCTCCTGAATGCCCAGTGGCAGAGACCCAAGGACAAGTCACATGTGTCTGTGTTTAGGGGAGACCGGGGAGAGGACTCTGATAAGCAGAAAACTCCCACGGCTAGCTGGTGGCCGCTCTACAGGAATGTGAGTTCCAGGATTAGCAGGTGTAGGGGTGTGTGTGTGTGTGTGTGTGTGTGTGTGTGTGTGTGTGTGTGCCTGTGTCTGTGTCTGTGTTTGTAATGCTAGGGATAGAGCCCAAGGCTTCATGGAAAATAGCAAGGGTTTTTCCACCAGGCTTAGTTACTCCCCAAATCAATGTTTTCTTTAAAATATTTTGTTTTTGAGATTCATGCGTGTGAGCAACTTGCCTCCCAGTATTTGTGCATAGCATATGCATGACTGGGTGCCAGTGGAGGTTAGAAGAGGGTGTCAGGTGATCTGGGGCTATAGATGGGTCTGAGCCACCATGCGGGGGCAATAGCAACGTAAGCTCTTAGCTTTGGAGCCATCCCTCCGCTAAATTTTAAAATGTATGCTTGGGTGAAGCCACACCACATGGGTTAGGTTCAGCCCGAGAACCCCGATTTGGACCACCTAGGACAGATTATTGCCATCCTAAAGATTATGCCTTTAAAAAGTGGTGAACCTGTTCTTGAGGGTCCCATCTCCAGTCCCGTATCCCTTTGTTAACGATCTCATTCCTGGACATTTCCGGTGACTCCTGCCCTCTCCGTCTTTGTCTCCCAGAGTGTCCTAAGGGTCCTGATATCCTGGTGGTCCTGCTGTCAGTGATGGGGGCGATTCTGCTCATTGGCCTTGCTACTCTGCTCATCTGGAAGCTACTCATCACCATTCATGACCGGAAGGAATTTGCTAAATTTGAGGAAGAACGAGCCAGAGCCAAATGGGACACAGTGAGTGGCTGTGATGTGCTTTGCGTTCTTCTGAGTCTTTGGTTCAAGAACCCAAGATTGAGGCAGGAGATCCTCAGTGGTGGTTCAGCCTCAACAGTTGTTCCCCAGTTACCCTTCTGCTCTGGAAACTCGGAAATGTTCTGACTGTTCTTTTGTCCGTCTGAGTCACGAGACCTCCTAGTCCTCTACCTTACAGCAACCACATGTCAGGATCGCTGCATGCACATAGGATATTGTGTCAAAGGGAGAATAACTGTCCAGTAGGGGACAAGATAAATCTGTATGAGGGACATATAACACACCGTGCTGTAGCAACGAAGCCCGAAGTTTAAACATGATTGGAAAGTGACATAGTAGCTAGCATCTTCTGAGGGCTCTGTGGAACTATTCCAAATTCTTCTGACACTTTATCTCTGTAACAGCCCTTATCCTTCCCATTCTATAGTTAAGGAAACCGAGGGCAGAGAAGCAAAGTAGCCTGCCTGACAAAGAGAGGGATGAGGAAATATAGGAATTACTTTGGGGATCAACCTCTTACATGTAGTGGCCTTGCATCCATTTACCTCCCTTTTCTCATTCCCTGCAAATGAGAGGTGGTGGCTTCCAAACCTGGCTCCACCGGACACCCCAGAATGCAGTTTAACCCGATATTATCCAATCAAGCGAGCGTCTAAACAACAAGAACCCCAACGCATGTGTGCTTAGGCCACGGCATGTTTTCAGAGGTCAGGGGACAGCCTGCAGGAGTCAGTTCTCGCCCACCTCCCATGTGGGTTCTGAGGATCAGACTCGGCTGCGTCACTCCTGGCAGCAGCTGCCTTTCCCCGACTCTGCCAGCTTGACAGCCCATGGACCAGCGTTCTTTTGAGAACCATTTGTCTATTTAATTTTAGTCTATTCTCTTCCTGTTCATTTTATTTTTCCTGGACCCACCAAGTGACCAGTTAACTCTCCAATTAGGACCAGGGTTAGTCTGAAACTTTGTTTCTGGCAGACTTTGTATCCACTGAACCCAAGAAACAGAGATGTTTCTGTTAGGACCCTGTAGCTCAGTGGTTTTCAACCTTCCTAATGCTGTAACCCTTTAATACAGTTCCTCATGCTACGGTGCTCCCAACCATAAAACTATTTTACCACTACTTCATAACTGCAATTATGTAATTATTCATACATCATAATGTAAATAACTAATAGGCAGGATACCTGAGATATGACTCCACTGGGATCACAGCGCCCAGGTTGACAATGCTGATGTACAGCACTCGAGCCTCTGAGGGACTTTTCTAAATTTCTTGACATGGAGGGAATGTTCTAGATTTCTTGACGACCATTAAGGAGGATCCATTACTTTCTGTTAGGAAGCGGTTTGAGAAACCTGGTGAAGGCACACAGCAGGTCTGTGTGTAGCAACTGGTTCAGGGGATGAGATAAAGACAAGAATTATTTCGGCAAAAGCTGGGCTCTGTGTTCTGACGCCACCTACTCCATTTCCCCTTCTGGCTCGTGTCACTTGGCACTGCCCCCTTGATGAAGGGAAAGAAAAAGTAGGGACAGCAGAGGAAATGGGAGAGACAGGGCAAAATGGCACGCTACTCTGGGACTGCCAAAATGTCCTCCCCCTCGAAGTGATGGGCTGAATTAAAAACCTTTAGAAACAGCAGTAACACACCATCTCTCTCCTCTCCTTCTTTCCTATCTGTTCCCATCCGAAGAGTAGATGTGTAAGTGCAAGCGGTAGCTGGGTTCTGACAGTTCACTCTGAAGAAGGATGTCCGGGATAATATTCTCAGATGATGTTTAACTGTTTGGGGTAAGAAAGTGTATGGAGCTGACCATGGATTCTCCTCTGTTCCCTCTGCAGGCAAACAACCCATTGTATAAAGAGGCCACCTCCACCTTCACCAATATCACCTACCGGGGGACTTAATGAGAAGAGGTCATTCTTAGACCATCGTCAGATGATGCCAGAGCTGTGGGAGTCTCTGCCATTGTGTTTACAGAGGACTTTTTTTAAATGTGTGTTTGGGATTTGGGGTGTGGGTTGGGACGGGCTGGAAGAATGTCAGTCAGTGGGGATGTATCTCTGTGTGTACATGTGTATGTGTTGAGTGTGGGGAACTGTGTAATTTAAAACTTGCAATGTGTCTCAGGCAGAGCCCCACAGCCTTTGTCCTCAGGATCCCTCCCCACAGGATTCTTCCTGCTTAGCTTGAGGGGACTCAAGATGCCAGGCAGGTGCTTGTCACCTCTGAGAAGCCAGCTTCCCTTGTCAGCCCATTCTCCACCCCCAGAAAAGAAGGGCAGGGCTGAGGTCCCCCAACCCCCACCATTCCAGAGGAAGTGATGCCAAGTCTTGGTTCTTTATGGACTTTGTAAGTTTCTGGTTCTTGGATCTGACTGTCAACAGCTATGGTAGAAAGTGCTTGGCGTTGAAGCTCAGTTGTATCATCTGTGCCTCTACCCGGTTCCCCTTTCTTCAGGCTGACAGTGGAGTTAGGGGAGAACCCCGAGTCCTCAAGAGTTGCCCGTGTCTTTTGCCAACACCTCAGTCCTGCTATGGTTCTCTCATAAGGAAAGTCCTTGTCACCTGGCTCTTTGGCCCATTGAGCGTGAGGATGGCAAGGCCACTCAGGGGTCATGCATGGCCTGGGGCGTGTGCCAGCACCTCCAAGTTCATAATCACAGCCATTCAGAATTGCCTCATTGGTAGCTCTTCCCTGGAGATTTGTGTACAAGTGTCATTGTTGCTTCTCCACCATCTCTTACCTCCTGCTTCTACACTCTCATGGCCACGGGCTTTTGCTATGAGCTGAGGATCTCTCTCATGGTCAGATGCTTTCCCTCAGGGGAGAGTGCTGTGGTAAGAGCTGGAGGTCCATCCCACTCTCCAGGCCTTCTGCTCATCCTTCCAGGCACCTCCACACACCTCATCCTATGCCTCTGTGTGCTTCCTGCACCCATCCACGGGGGTGATTGTGTTTATCTACCTCTTCGGTGTCTTGTGAAGGAGTCATTCCCACGAGTCTGTTGAGCAGAGTGTCAGGGAGGAGTTGAAAGGCCAGTCAGAGCTGTGTGTGTGGCCTGTTCTCCTATGGGCTGGACAACCTCATTTTATCTCAGCCTTTAATCTGGGAGGCCGAAAGTACAATTTTATTTTGTTCCCTATAGGGTCACCCAACACTATGATGAGGTCCATCACTCTAAAGGAGCATGTATATAAACACGCTCACAGTTATATTTGTAATTTTGTATGATAACAAAGAGGAGCATTAAAAAAAAAAAAGAAAACCCCACACAGACTGCGTGGGGGTACAGGCAGGTCCACGTGCCATTATTCTTAGTAACTTGCCAGCCAGTTGCTGGGTCTGTAAGGGGCTTCTTCTTCCTGGCGGCTTGTGAGGGTGGGTATGTGGGCGCATTGGACCTTCCTTGAGGACGACAGACCGGATGTTCTGTTGTCCCAGCAAGAGTGATTTGCTTTGTCAACATTGACTCAGATCTAACATTAAAAACCAGTGCTCAACACCCAAAGAAAAGAGGCCTATAAACAGCATCTTGATCAGAAACCTGAGTTCTGGCCTCGGGTCGCTGTGGAAACTTGGGGTTGCTGTGAAACATTGTAACGTTAAGCGGCTTCATTTTCTCTGGAGTTCGTTTTTCTTTTGGACCGAGGTAACTTGGAAGGTCTTATTTCAAGTGTCAATGTTCTTTTGAAAAGATGGGGTCTCACGGAGCCCAGGATGGCCTTGACTTGCAGTGTAGCCAAGGATGACTTGAACTTCTGATCCTCTTTGCCCCCTCCTCTCTGGTGCTACAATTACAGGCATGCGCTATCATGCCTGTTTTATGCAGTGCTGGGAATAGAACCCAGGACGTTACACATGCTAGGTAAGAACATTACCAACTGACCTGCATTCCCAGCTTTAGTATCAACACCCTAAGATGCTGAGATTAGATATGGCACCAAATTTGTGGCCACGATTTTGTGTATAAGGGGACTGGAATATTGCTCAGTAGTGGAACAAGCGTTTATAGGATGTCTTGGGTTTGATTCCCAGCACTGAAAACGTGTGTGCGTGTGTGTATATGTGTGCGTTCATGTGTGAACATGTATGCATGTGTGTCCAAGTGTGCACATGTATGCATGCATGTGTGCACATATGTGTACGTGTGTACGTGTGTGTGTGTGTACGTGTGTACGTGTGTGTGTGTGTGTGTGTGTGTGTGTGTGTGTGTGTTGGTGGGGGGGTGCCCTTGCCAGTGTTTGTCTTTCAGTTTGGAGAGTGAATGCCTTGACTTTCCCGAGAGTGGATGGTATTCTTATAACTTGTCTCAGCGAGTCGCCTTCCTTCTCGGACTCCCTTCATCTTTTGTTAGTGGGTACATCCGATGAAGCACTTAGTTTTTGTCCAATTCGTTCTTTCTTGCTCACTCTGCATACATTTGCTTCTGCATACTCAGGAGGGTCGTCAGTAAGGAGCAGCTGATCCCGATGTTGGTGTGGAGAGCAGCCTTCAGGACAGGGATAAGCCAGTGACTGTCCTGTCTTGCCCTTGGGTTACTCTTGGCTGAGGTGGTGGGAATACAATAGAGGGGTGGGGGAAGATGGTCCCAGATCCAACCTTTAGCTACTGAGGCAGCGTCTGTGAGAGTGGATTTTCCTTTAGGAGGACAGTTTAGATGAGGAAACGAGCAGGGGAGGAAGAAAATATATTAAAAGGTGAAGAGGTGAGAAGGAATCTTGTCTGTTGCTGGATGAGGCGTGTGGTGCTTGGGCGGCAGTGTTGGTCAGCACACGTCTGTAGCTGTTCTCGGGTGTCCTGAGGGGGGACCTCTAGAACTGCTCTGGCATTGAGTATGCAGCACAGAGGGATTGCACCCATTCTCTTACAGGCAGTTTCAGTCCGGTCTCAGTGTCCGAGGACGGTAGGAACAAACAGCACATGCCTGGCAGGTTGTTGCCTCGAGCTAGTTCTTTACCTCAGAGATATTCTGAAGCGGCCCACAGCATTGGGATATTTCTCTTTGTTCATTTCTGGTTGAAATGACTTAAGTGCCTTCCTGACACCCTCACCACCTCCTTTGACTTGTGTAATGGAATTAAATGTGCTTTCCAAAAGAACTGGCCAAAGGCTACCCGGAGCTTCCTGTGTTGTTATTTCTGTTTTCTCTGGGTGCAAAGAGTGTCACTACTTCAAAAGGGGCTACTTTGTAGCAAAAACATGCAAACATGGTGCCTGCTGTGGGAGCTGGAGCTAAGGTCAGAGTCCAGGTTACTTTCTACGTTTTTCTTTTTTTAAATTGGGGGTCATTTAGGATCTTTGAAAATGAAGCAGAGCTAGAGAGATGACTTAGTGGTTAAGAGCACTGACTGCTCTTCCCGAGGTCCTGAGTTCAATTCCCAGCAACCACATGGTGGCTCACACCATCTGTAATGGGATCTGATGCCCTCTTCTGGTGTGTCTGAAGACAGCTACAGTGTGCTCATATACATAAAATAAATAAATCTTAAAAAAAAAGAAAATGGGTGTTGGGGATTTAGTTCAGCGGTAGAGTGCTTGCCTAGCGAGCACAAGGCCCTGGGTTCGGTCCCCAGCTCCGAAAAAAAAAAAAAAAAAGAAAATGAAGCAGAGCATGTTGTCAATGTAGTCTAGGTTTTGCCTATGGGAATCATAAATGAGTAAAGGCTTAATGACAAGTCATCTGCAGGACCAGTTACGTTCCTAACTTCTACTTAAAATAGCTAGTGGCCAACTCTAGTAGCACCTAGAAAGCTTTTTTTTTTTTTTTTTAAATGCAGTTAAGAGGCTGGAGAGATGGCTCAGTGCTTACGAGTGCTTTCTGCACTTTCAGAGGACTGAGTTTAGTTCCCAACTACCTGTAAGTCCAGCTCTAGGGGATCCCTTTCAGGTCTCCATGGGCATTTGCACACACATGTATGTACACACAGACACAGTCAGAAACACATGCACATGCACATACACACAAAGAAATGAAAACTTACAAGTCTTGTCTCAGAACCACAGTCGCACATCCTGAGAGATGTCGAGTCGTTCTGGTACTGTGGGAGTGTGGACACACAAACCTGGGGAGTGTAAGCAAGTCACATCACAAGGCCTCTGGATACAGTCCCAACGTGGTAAACCAAAGATGCCCAAGGCTGGTGTCAGGGAACAGGACATACCTTGAAAGTACACACTAAAATAATGTTTGGAGCACAGCATGGTGAATATTCAAGCAGTAGCAGCTAGTGCCAAGTATTCTGTATCAAGTGCACAGCTGAATGTGCTCTACGTTGGCAGCAACAGGTTCATTTACGTGTCAGTGAGGAGTTTATGATAGCCAAGATAGCACTTAGCGATGTGAAAATTCAACTCTCTTACAATCTCACGAGACCACTGTCATATATACAAAATGTTGTTATATGTCATGCAAGGATTGAATAATGCATGTAGAGACCCATAGCCATACATTTTACACACACACACACACACACACACACACACACACACACACACAGAGAGAGAGAGAGAGAGAGAGAGAGAGAGAGAGAGAGAGAGAGAAAATTAGTAGACAGATAATAGATAGATGATATTAGATGATAGTAGATAGATAGGTAGGTAGGTAGGTAGTAGATAGATAGATAGGTAGGTAGATAGGTAGGTAGATAGGTAGGTAGATAGATAGGTAGGTAGATAGATAGATAGGTAGGTAGGTAGGTAGATAGATAGGTAGGTAGATGGATAGATAGATAGATACATGGTAGATTCCTTGGAACACTCAGCTGGCACATTTAAGTGGGATGATGTTTAAATGGGATGTCTCCATCGAATCCCTCTCCCTAGATTGTAGAGGAAAGCCCCGTGGAAGAGGCGGCTAAAAGAGTGTAGGAGTCAAAGGGGATGGGGGACATCAAGGCAAGAAGACCCTCTAAATCAGTAGGAAGAAAACTCCTATGAAGTCACAGAGACTGCAGCAGCATGGATAGGTTCTGGACACAGATCCTCTGTGTGTGTATGATGGCTTTCAGGTTAGTGTTCTGTGGGACTTGTGAGTGTGTGAAAGCGTGGGTCTCAGGCTGTTTTCCTTCAGTTGGCTTGTCTTGTCCAACTTTGATAGGATAGTTTTTGTTTCCTTATATTTTATTTTGTTGTATTTTATTTTCTCTTAGAAGCCTGTTCTTTTCTAACAAGAGACAGAACGGGAGTGGATGTGGATGGGAGGGGAGGTGATGATGGACTGGGAGGAGTAGAGGGAGGGGAGTGTCTTTTTAATAAAAGGGGAGAAAAGGAAGAAAATCTGAGGGCGGAGCCCAGCAACCTGTGTTTTAATGCCCTCTCCTAATGATTTTGCTGAAGGCTTGAGAGTAGCTAACTTGAGGACGCTTGGTGACAGCTGGTATGTCCTGTCCTTCTGACACAGACGCTTATCATTAATCAGCACAGTTACTACACCAGGGACATTTATTGGATAGATTCAGAAAACCAAATATTAACTCAGAAAAAAATCCCTTTAACATTTCTTTTTAAAAATTGTGTGTGTGTGTGTGTGTGTGTGCGCGTGCAGAAGATACCTTGGTGGGAGTTAGGACTCTTCTTTCATCAAATGGGCCCCGAGGATTGAACTCAGGGTTTGGTGGCATGTGCATTTATTCACCGAGCCATCTTACCAGCCTTGAAAATCTACTTTTGATCCATTTTCATCTTGGAATTCTTCATATCACGTGTTCCTTAAAGAGAGACAGGAAAAACAAAACGACAAAAACTAAAAGAAGCAATACGTTTGGGTCGCCGAAAAACCACCAGCATAAGGCTACTTGACTGTAAACCTTTTTCTTTGCCTCATGAATTCCTTACATAATGAACATTTGGGACTGGAGCTGGAGAAAGGACTCAGTGGTTAGGAATGCATAATTGGGGGCTGGGGATTTAGCTCAGTGGTAGAGCGCTTACCTAGGAAGCGCAAGGCCCTGGGTTCGGTCCCCAGCTCCGGAAAAAAAAAGAACCAAAAAAAAAAAAAAAAGGAATGCATAATTGTTCTTTAGTAGAAATAAATTCAGTTCTCAGTACCCACGTAAGACCTCTCACGACTGCCTGTAACTAACTTCTGAGGCTCTCACGCCATCCTTTGGAGTGCACAGACCTTCCTCCCTGTGCAGATTTAGAAAAAAAAAAGCTTGCCAGAATGTGGTAATACATGAGGTTAAACCCAGCACTTGGAGACAGAAGCAGACAGATCTCTGTAAGTCCCAGGCCAGCAGGGGTACACAGTGAGACACTGTCTCAAGAGGAAAATCTTAAAAAAATAAACATTTGGGGATGGAGTGGTTAAGAGCACTCACTGCTCTTCCAGAGAACTGGGGTTCAATGTCCAGCATGAATGCGGTGACTCACAACTGTTTAAAACTCTAGTCACAGGGGATCTGATGCTCTCTTTTGGCCTCCTAAGGCATCAGGCATGAATGCAGGGCACAGACATTCATGTAGGCAAAACACCCATATACAAATTAAAAAAACACAACACAATATTCCGCATCATAAGATGACTTGAGTGTCTGTGACACCACTGAAATCTGAAATCTGTGGGATTTGTCTACAGCCTTAACACCCTAAATGTGTTCTACCTTGTCTGAGATCTTGTGAGAGTCTCTGGGTTTATTTACATATTTAGATATTTGGTAACTAAATGTCCAGGGGTGGAATGTCTGTGCTAGTTTATTGTTTTAGTGATGAACACTTGAGAAAAATACATACTTGAGGAGACAGTTCTTTTAGGTCACAGTTTTGTGCTTTCAGTCCTTGGTTGGTTTGGGCCCATTGGCTTTTCGGTAAGGTGGAAATATTGTGCGGGAGGGCCATGGCGGGAGTGTTCTTACTCCATGGTTGATAGAAAAAGATGAAGGGCAGGGAATGAGATGCCATTCAAAGGCAGACCTCCAGTGACCAGCTTCCTCCAGCTAGGCCCTCTCTCCTAGGTTCTATCCCTCTAAAGCCATCAAATTATGAATTTGTCAGTGAATTAATCTATTGATTAGATCCAGAGACATTTATCATTCAGACATCTCCTTAAAACTCCTCTGATTATTGCAATGGGTCTTAGATACATAAGGTAGGGTGTGTGTGTGTGTGTGTGTGTGTGTGTGTGTGTGTGTGTATGTGTGTGTGTGTGTAGATGTAACACGAATGGCTTCCAGCTCTATTCACAACAAAGTCTTCATTTTTATATGACATTTCGTGAGTGTGGCCTGTTGTGGTAAATTCTCCAACCCAAATAAGTCCATGCAAAGAAAACACAACTCAATTAATATGAATACAAGCTGTGCTCCTAGATTGGGCAGATCTATCTGCTATACTACTCTATTCCCAAGCTGTGAGATCCCTTATAACTTGTGGTTTCTCCAGGACACATGCTTCAGCTCCATCTGCCTTCCACATCCATCACTACCACCACCACCACCACCTCCTCCTCCTCCTCCTCCTCTTCCTCCTCCTCCTCTTCCTCCTTCTCCCCTTCTTCCTCTTCCTCCTCCTCCTCTTTCTCTTCCCCCATTGTCCCCTTTTTTCTTCCCATCTCTCCCCACAACTCTTCAGCTCCACCTTCCGTTTCCCTGCCCAATCACTGGCTCTAGCCTTTATTTTATAAGTTAAAATGGGGAGAAGGTCCCGATGAAATCACCTGAGTAGTGTTTCACTCCTTGACCTAGGCAGCCCCTCTTCGGGAAGCATATTTAACATCAAAATACAAACAGCACCAAGGCAACCCACATTTACCCCTTTTTGTCTAGTTAAGAGGCCCTTTTCCCTGTTCCTGCAGATAAAAGTTGAGTACCACTATTACCATTCTACAATTTATAAAGTATAAGAAACACTTAACACCCAATCCATCGGTTTTGTCCATTAAATAAAGCACGCTGCCATCTATCCTAACTTAAAAGACTTACAACTCTACACTTGACTTATGTCCTGATTTTAGATTGTATGTCATCTGAAAACCATCATCCTCTTAAATCTATATCGTCTTTCTCAATGCTAAACATCTTGGGTTTCAACCAATCTTCAACCCCATCAGAAATCCAAGAACGACTAGTATTACCTGAAAATATGAGAAGCACAAAACATAGCTTCCAATAATTAGCCAATTTATTGAGACAGCTGATCATCTGGACAGTTCCTCATTCCTCAAAGTGTTGGAGCATCAGTCTTCAGCCTTCTGGCCCAGGATCATCTGACAGACCTTTGTAATGCAGAATTTTGAAGGGCTGATTACCCTGTCTTGGCAGAGATTTTTAGTCACCTATTCTGCATAGTTTGTCCTTTTTCTGGACAGTATTTTGTCTGTAGATGAATTGAGGCAATCCTTGCCTAGTGGCTGTCTTGCCACAATTGGAGCAACTTCACTGATGCTCAGTTTCTTCTTAGAATCCAAGAAAGGGTGCTGTCAGGAACAGACAGGTCTCTAGTCAAATGACCTTTAATAAAGAAATGTCCATAAACGTCATATCCCATGGACTTCTTATACCTTTGAAGATTATCTATCTATGCAAAGTGTTTCTGAACTGCTAACCCTGACTACTCGTGGACATTTCTAAGTGAATTATCTCAAAAATACCCTTTTAATTACACAGAACCATGAGTTCGCTATCTGGCCCTTAGCTTGTGTTGCTTAGTCATCTAAAATCAGTTTATAATCGCAGTTATAGGGCTGTGTCTAAGCCTCGTATTCTTCAATGTGTTCTGTAGGCACAATGGTTACAACAGTAACAATATTAATCCCAATGTTATATCAATAAGAAATTCTTATCAATGAAAACCTTAAATTTGTATCAAATAAACTCTGTACCAATGTAAGAGATTATAACTCTGACTTTGTATCAATTACAAAGATTTCTACCAATGTAAGATATAGCTGTGTAATATTTCGTTTAAGAGTAAATTTGCTAACCTATCCCTATTTGTCTATTTCTCTAACTTCTATATCACTATATCCCCCTTTCTCTTCCACCCCCTTCCCTTTTGCCTAAGGAGGAAAGATAGAGAAGAGGAAAGGAAAGGTAGAAATCCCTGAGTTTAAACTCTCTAATTCCCTCCCTGTCCAAAGCTATATTTGTAAAGTATTCCTTAAATGACAACATATCTATAATTCTTAAAATAACCAGAACCATCCACCCCCATATAAGGAACTGGGTTAATGATCTTCTTTTGTCTGCTTCCAGCTGAATTGGGGCAAAGAATTCCAGTCTGGGGTCCCTGAGGGAAACAGGAAAGTTGGCTTTGTTAAAGGAGAGCTAGCTGGCATTTGCCTTCTAGTCACTCTGTGCTGAGAAACTTCATTTCTTAGCTGACATCTTGACTATGACAGTCTGAAAGGCTGGATAGGCGAGCTAGCTGTTTTGGAAGCAAATCTTTAAAAGAAGCAGCTTTGATGTTGTTGAGGTAGAACCAAATGCGGAGCTGGAATGGAAGGTCCCAGGAGCTCAGTATGCCAGAGTGTGGATCTTTTCAGGGCTGTCTTTCTCTTCTTTCATCCTGTAGTGCACAGAGCTTGCAGACATCATATAGTTCTGTAAAGACGTTCACATAGAGCATGCAGGGTGCACAGATTGGTTAATGAAGATCAATAAAGACAGACGACGGCCTTTCTTCAGATTAGTTTGATTACATAATCAAACTGTAATACAATTTTGTATACATGCCATTTAAGGATGGTACGTAATAACAAGTTATGGGACATTTGTACCCAATAAATGCTATTGGCTGTGTATTTTAGTCTCTGCTGGTTCCAGAGCTGTCTCCATACACAGAGACATAAACATCCCCACATAGACATCCCTATTTCTTGATTGTGTTAGTCTCCATTTTCTTCTCTGTCGCCAAGGTCTTCAGGAGGTCTCCCTTTGTCATGTCTGATTTTTATCAACTTGGTAGGAACCCACAGCTTTTCTTTTCCTGTGGAAATATAGGGATAGCCCCTTCCCCAGCAGAACACGTTTCCCATTTCAGCGCCTGTGGTGTTTTGTTCATCAGCATTAAAAAAATTTAAGGTTAATAAAGCACTATGTAACCTGTCTTTGGGGGTTTTTGTTGCCCCCTTTTGGCTGTTAAGCATCTTCTTTAGAATTTGATTAGCTCTTTCCACAATCGCTTGTCCTGTAGGATTGTGTGATATGTCTGTAACATGTTTTATATTATAATATTAAAAAAAGCTGCTTCACCTTATTAGAGATATATGCTGGACCGTTGTCCGTTTTGATTTGTATGGGTATTCCGTTATGGCCATAACTTATCACAAATGTGTAATTACAGAATCGGCCTTTTCTGACGCTAAGGCAGTTGCCCATTGAAATCCTGAATATGTGCCTATAATATGGTGCACATATTTCAGTTTACCAAACTCTGTAAAATGGAAGACATCCTTCTGCCAAATTTTATTTTTTTGGGCACCCTTAGGGTTAGTTCCTGTAGGCAGTGGAGTTTGGTAGGTAGTGGAGTAGGACATTGCCTCACAATCTCCTTGGCTGGTTTCCAAGTGATAGAGAATTCTTCCTTTAAACCTTTACTGTTAATATGGTGTTTTCTATGGAATTCTGAAGCCCCTAGTATACTTCCTATCAATTCCATTATTACCTGGAGCCAGAGGGCCTGGCAGACCTGTATGGGGTTTTATGTGTGTTTTATATATATTGGATGTATCCTATTTCTGATCTTTTGTTGTAGCTAAATAAATAGCGAAGTCAATTCAGAACCATCCTGAATAAGTTCAGCAGTCTCTCTCTGTAAAACGACCCTTTCTGCATAGTGAGTCAGTTACTCTATTAAGAGACTCTGGAAAATCTGACAACACCATGAGTATAGCATATAATTCAGATTTTTGAACTGACTTATAGGGACTCTCAGCCACCTTACTTACATCTTCTGATTTATAGCCTGCCTTTCCTGATTTACTGGCATCTGTATAAAATGTAGGGGCTCCAGATAATGGAGTGCCCTTTATTATACGAGAGAGGATCCAATTAGTTCGTTTTATGAACTCAAGTTGCTTGCTTTTAGGGTATCTGTTGTTAATCTCTCCCAAGAAATCAGGGCATTCTTTGCCAATGTTCATCTTGTGCCCATAACGAGGCAATTTCTGCATTAGTAAAAGGTACCACAATTTCAGTCAGATCCATTCCTACTAATATTGCAATATTGGTAAATGATAAGGTGTTTATTTCCTTTAAATCCATCACCGTCAGAGCATTCAAAATATCATACCATAAGGCCCAAAACATATTTATTGTGTTTATCATCTTTAAGTATCAAAAGGTTATAGATCTCTCTTTATATCAATGTATTACCCGATCTAGAGCCCTTTGTACCTTTGTCTCCCTCTGCTGTTTGATTCAGAACACTGCAGGCCTCTCCCATTCTTTTATTCCCAGGGTGGGGCCTCCTTTGGTTGCAACTGGCAGGGCTTGTCTGGTGCTGATCTCAGGCAACCTGCCGGGCAAGCAAGCTGTCTGGAAATCCTGTCTAGGTTGTCTGTTTCCTGTGTAGATGTGGGGGATATGGGGAAGTGAACACAGAAAGGCTCTCCAGGGTGTAGATGCCCAGACCTGTTTGCTGTGTCTTCAAGAAAACTACCTGGTGGGCAGTTGTGTCCAAGATCTCCTGTCCCTCCCTGCAATTCTTATAGGGCTCTTACAGGGTACTGCTCAAGCCCAGCTCCAGGCTGGGGTGCTGCCCCTGGATGTAGCTCTGTCTGGGGCCTGGGGAGGGAGCCTCTCTGCAGTTCTCTGTAGACCCCTCAGACCCAGTCAGCTTTCAATCCACCACTGCTCCAGCCCAGATGCTGCCAGAGCCCTACTAGCGGGAGGGGAGGCAATTAACTTTTATCTTGTTAGTTGAGTTCTACTGGATAGGTTGGGGGCCAATTTGTTGTGGTGAATTCTCCAACCCAAATAAGCCCCGGGCAAAGAAAACACAACTCAATTAATATGAATACAAGCTGTGTGCCTAGACTGGGCAGATCTACCACTACACTACTCTATTCCCCAGCTCTGAGATCCCTTATAACTTGTGGTTTCTCCATGTGCTTCAGCTCCATCTTCCTTCCTCTTCCCCCTCCCCCCCTCCTCCTCCATCATCCCCTTTTCTCTTCCTCTCTCTCCCTCCAACTCTTCAGCTCCACCTTCCCTTCCCCTGTCCAATCACTGGCTCTAGCCTTTATTTTACAAGTTAAACTGGAGAGAAGGTCCTGATGAAGTCACCTGAGTAGTGTTTCACTCCTTGTCCTAGGCAGTCTCTCTTGGGACAAACAGCACCAGGGCAACCCACAGTGACCTATATTGTTCTGAGCTTGAGGTGACTTACCGGTATGTGAAACATTCTCTCAAACTAATATTTATTACATAGGGAATTTATTAGGGTGGCTCACCCAGTGCGAGCTGGTATAGATGCCCCAGCACCACTGTTAAAAGCCGGTGCTGAGGGCCTGGAGTGATACTGGTCTTCAGTCCACACTGGAAGGCTGAAGCAGCTGAGTTCTCACATCAGTGAAGGACAGTGCTGCAAGCAAGTGCATGCACTAACCAGCAAGGGGTCTAAGTGGGCAAACAGCTTTCTTAGACCTCTTATCTGGGCAACCAAGGAAATGCTACTCACTCTAGGGGAGGCCTTTCTCTTGTTAATCCTTCTAGGAAGCAGGATTATAGGCCCACCCCAAAGCATGTTTTAGTTGAATTCAGAGCCAGAAAGATTAACAACCAAAATGAAGCATCACAGCAAACTGGGAAAGACCCAGTTTTCAAAGTGGGTGACATTGGAGGAGGAGGGAGGAGGAGGGAGGAGGAGGGAGGAGGAAGAAGGTGGAGGGAGGAGGAGGAGGAAGAGGAAGAGGAAGAGGAGGAGGGGGAGGAAGAAGAAGAAGAGGAGACTAGCCAGTGAACACATACTCTGTTCTTGATCCAGAATGTATTCAGCCCCATGATTTTTCTTCTTTCTTTTGAGTCAGTGTCTCATGGCCTTGAACTCACTATGTAACCCTGGATGACTTTGCACTTCTGATCCTTTAGCCCTTCAACCATAGCACTGGGATTTGAACCCAGAGCTTTGTACATTGTGAGAAAAACCCACAAATGGAGCTACATCCTGGGATACTTCTGAAAAGAACTGTTCCACAATGAACTTTTTTTTTTTTAAACAAATGTATTAGCTGGGCTTTCCAGTGACTAATGCATAATTGGCAAGATTTGGAGGGGGCAGTGACGGGTGTGTAAATGTCACTCTGGTGGCCAGTGGAAATTACTAGTAAAGAAACACGAAAAATGTTGACGGGTGTGGCCTGGACTTGGCTTTTCTTGACAACTGTAATCATTGATGAGACAGATAGTTAATGAACCCCAACATATTTCTCCTTAATCTTACAGCCAGAGTGCTATGTTTATCTAGATAATAAGACGCAAATGAAGGAGGTGCATGACCTCCAGTAACATCACTTAAGGAGAGATGCATGTCCTTCCCCTTTCTTTTCTGTAGGAATTAGAAGCAAAGCAGCCATGTTGGATCAGGAAGTGACCTAGGGGACCGTGTCTGTTGCCTATTAATACAGAACAAGTTACATCACAGTTTAGCAACTCAAAAATCCTGCTGCCCGGCCTCTGGAGTCACAAGTTCAGGGATGGCTTTCATTCAGAGGTTTGGGCTCTGAGTCTCATGAGAGTGAGTTAAGTACTTGCCACGACTCCAGTCAACTGGAGGCTCCTAAGAACTGGAAGACCATCTTGTCCCAAGAGGGCTTTCTCACAGGGCTGTTGGCAGGAGACACGGAGTCTGTGCTAGCTGGACTGCCTGAGTGTTGTTGACTTTTCTCAGAGGAAGTAACAGAGTATAGGGAAGAAGTCACATGGTGTTTAAGACTTAGTTTTAGGATGTCATATCCTAAGCTATGTTTTAGTCACGTAAGGAGCTCACTGAACCGATCAGTGTTCTATTGAGGATGGAACAATCGTCTCCTTTTGAGCAGGTTTCATCTTTTATGGGCAGAGCTGTGGTCCCTCTTTCCCCCAAAGCTATTCACATCCTAACAGTGGAACCTGGGACTATGCTATCTTACACGAAATAAAGAGCTTCCATGTAGGTTAAGGATCTTGAGCTTATATTATCTAGGACTGTCTCGTAGATACTACATACTTAGAAGAGCCCTTTTGAGACTCAACAGGGTCAGAGTAGGGTGACAACATTGGCTGTAAGCAAATGATTGCTTGCAGATTTGGCCATGAGTTAGTCAATGTGGCCATAAGTCAATGTGACCATACACTTAGAGCCTGGAGCCATTGATTTTATCCCTGTAAAGCCCCCTTTAGACTTTTGGCCTCTAGAAATGCTGGATCATAAATTTGCATTGTTTAAGTCACTCAATTTATGGGAAAAAATTTTTTTTTGGACCACAATCAAACACAGCATCCTTTTCAACAGAAGCAGAAGCTCATCTGAATATGCTCAAGGATGCTGACATCAACATTTAATCATCTCCTCACTCATCCAGGAAGAAGGGGAGATCAGTTACTACTGTACTTTATTGTGTTCAACCAAATCACCATGTTACAAAAATAGCAAGCTGCCATAATAAAAAATAAGGCTCCTCTATCCAGCACCAGATAGTATCATTTTACTTTCAAGCCTAGAAATTGCACACTTGTATATAAACCAACCGAAGATGAGGATTGAGAGTTCATCTTGGTGGATTTTTCCTTTGATGAATATGAAGTGTCCTTCCTTATCTTTTTTGATGACTTTTAATTGAAAATTGATTTTATTTGATATTAGAATGGCTACTCCAGCTTGCTTCTTCAGACCATTTGCTTGGAAAGTTGTTTTCCAGCCTTTCACTCTGAGGTAGTGTCTGTCTTTGTCTCTGAGGTGTGTTTCCTGTAGGCAGCAGAATGCAGGGTCCTCATTGCGTATCCAGTTTGTTAATCTATGTCTTTTTATTGGGGAGTTGAGGCCATTGATGTTGAGAGATATTAAGGAATAGTGATTATTGCTTCCTGTTATATTCATATTTGGATGTGAGGTTATGTTTGTGTGCTTTTCTTCTCTTTGTTTTGTTGCCAAGATGATTAGTTTCTTGCTTCTTCTAGGGTATAGCTTGCCTCCTTATGTTGGGCTTTACCCTTTATTATCCTTTGTAGTGCTGGATTTGTAGAAAGATATTGTGTAAATTTGGTTTTGTCATGGAATATCTTGGTTTCTCCATCTATGTTAATTGAGAGTTTTGCAGGATACAGTAACCTGGGCTGGCATTTGTGTTCTCTTAGGGTCTGTATGACATCTGTCCAGGATCTTCTGGCCTTCATAGTTTCTGGCGAAAAGTCTGGTGTGATTCTGATAGATCTGCCTTTATATGTTACTTGACCTTTTTCCCTTACTGCTTTTAATATTCTTTCTTTATTTTGTGCGTTTGGTGTTTTGACAATTATGTGACGGGAGGTGTTTCTTTTCGGGAAAAAATTTTAACAGCAGCATTTGAGGATATATATTTAAAACTGCCACTGTCTAGCCTCTGGCCACACATTATTTTTAGCTTTCCCACATGTAAAATAAACTTACCCTCTCACAGTCTCCATGTCTTATCCTATTCTAGCACCAACTTATAGCCTCTGAATAGGTAGAGGAGCAGAAGATTGTGTTTCTTGGGTACACTCTTATCTACAGCTCCTCAGGTACAAAGCCCAATTGAATGCAAGTCAAGGTTGGCTAGCTAGTGAGCCCCAGGGACCTGCTTCCGTCTCCCAAGTACAAAAGCCTGCCGCAACACCTGGTATTTTGCTGTATGCTCTGGGAATCAAATTTAAGTCCTCCTGCTTCCAAGACCAGCACTTTCCTGACTGAGCTATCTTCTCAGCCTCTCTTTGCACTGGTTTGAGACAGAGTCTTACTAAACTCATTACGTATACCAGGCTAGCCTTGAATTCATGGCAGCCCTGTCTCTGCTTCCCAAGTTCTGGATTGTAGCATTTATTACCCACACTACCAGATTTGGTTCTTCTGGTGCGTGCATGCGTGCGTGCATGTGTGTGTGTGTTTTCTTGTAAATGTTCTTGGAAATAAAATTCTTTCAAAAATTTTGTTAGTCTTGTTTAAATCTTACCGAGCTCTAGTACATGAGATTAAAGATTAAAGTTAGTCTCACAAATCTCTTTAAGACATGTTTCTTTGCTTTGTGCTTCTGCTGATGGACAAAAGAATTTATGTTTCCTTAGAAGTTAACTGATTTCTAATGGAAGAACCTAGAATAGACAATGGGAAAATGGTAATATCTTCCATAGATGCTGCTGAGAAAAGAGAATAGCTACATATCAGAGAAAGGAATTGGGCACATATATAATATAAATATAATTAAAAATCACCTCAAAATGGATAAAATACCCAAACGTAATATCTGAAACTATAGAACTACTAGAAGAAAATACTTTCCATGGCATTGGCCTGGCAGTATTTTGCACTTGATCTTGAAAGCAGGGGCAACAAAAGCAGAAATGGATGCAGAGGGTATTAGTAGCTGAAAAGCGTCTGCACAGCAGAGGAGTCAAAGGTCCAGACACCACCTAAACAGTGGGAAAACATTTGCAAAGCATACTTCTGGTGAGGGCTTCACAGACAAAGTAAGCAGCTCAAATGACTCAGTAGCAAGAAAAGTGACGATCCAATGAGAACAGAGCAAAGCTCCTGGTGAACCCACCCAGCCTCCAGTGGGTCCCAGACCAGGGTTAAACTCACTGGGTCATCTGAGAAAAAGACATGAAAGGGACTTAGGGGTGTTGATGGGGGTGGGAGGAGAGAGGAGACTCGGAGTGGGAGCAATCAGAAGGTACTGTTTACGTGTTATGAAGCTGTCAAATGAACAAATTTAAGTAAACAAAAATAGATTAAAAACAATAAACAAGTGGATCTTTTCATGTGTGGGGAAATATGGGCAAAGGCTCTTAACATTTTCTGGAAAGAAGACAGGTCAACAGATATCTGAAAAATATTTAATATCATGCCTCATTCGGGAAATGAAAATAGAAAGCAGTGAGGTCTTATATTTGTTCGAAAACCTATCACAAAGAAGGCAAATGGTAAGTGTTGGTGAGGACATAAAGGCAAGGGCACTACTGGGTAGGTTTAGTCAGCTTGGCACAAAGGAGGGGCACCTGGGAAGAGGCGAGGATCAACCAGGGGATCACCTTCATCAGACTGGCCTGTAGGCATATCTGTGGGGCCATTTTCTGATTACTTAATTGACAGAGGAGGCTCTAGCCTACTGTGGGTGACGCCATTCCCTAGCAGGAGTTCTTGGATTATAGAAGAAAGGTGGCTGAAGAAAGGGAAGCAGGGTGGTGAGCTGCAGCTCCTGCTCCTGGGTTCCTGCTTGAGCTCCGGCCATGACTTCTATCCAAAATGGAGTGTGACCCCAAATAAAGTGTTTTCTTCTCTGAATTCATCTGGCCAATGTCTTATCACAGCAACATAAAGTATACAAAAGCACTCTTGTATACTGTTGGTGGGAATATAAGTTACTACAGCTGTCATGAAGAAAGCATGGAGGTTTCTTTATCTTCTTTCTTTTTGTTTGTTTTCCTCTCTCTTTCTCCCTCCCTCCCTCCCTCCCTCCCTCCCTTCCTCTTCTCTCTCTCTCTCTTTCTCTCTCTCTCTCCCTCCCTCCCTCCCTCCTCCCCTCCATCCCTCCCTCCCTTCCTTCCTTTCTTCTCTTTGTAGCCCTGGCTGTTCTAGAACTTACTATGTAGACCAGGTTGGCCTCATACAGAGAACTACCTACCCCTGCCTCCCAAGTTCTGGGATTAAAGGCTCCCCTCTCCTGAAGGTCTTTCAAACAACAACAAAAATATTATCTGATCCAGCAACCTCAAGAGAATAGAAGTCAGTACAAAAGACAGCTACACTGTCACACTAATCATGAAAACCAACGTATGACAGCAGAAGCATCTGTCAATGGATGAATGGATACAGAACTGTGTACACTCACAGAAGTGTCTGTCAATGGATGAATGGATACAGAACTGTGTCCATTCACAGAAGCATCTGTCAATGGATGAATGAACAGGGAAACCTTGTACATTCACAGCTAAAGATCATTCCAGTCTTAAAGAAGGAGATACTGTAATCTGTGACAACACAAAGGAAATGGATGGACATTTTGCCACAAGAAATAAGCCAGGCCTAGGACAAATACTGCATGATCTCACATATATGCAGAATATGAGAAGAGATGTTTTGAAGTAGATAAGAACTTGCTGGTTGTCAGAGAATGAGACAGAGTAGGGACAGGGGATTGCTCAGAGGGTAAAAAGTTTCCGCTAGATAAGAGGGATACAATTTGAAATCTATTGCACAACATTCTGCTGCTAGTGTATTTTATGTTTAAAAATTTTAAACGTGAGGTGATAACTTGATTCAACCATTCTATTCTCAATACATATATTAAAACACACTGTACATTATATCATAGTAGTTAGGAATTAAATAATAATTCATAAAATAATGAGTTGTTAATTTAAAAATAAATAAAACAGAAATACACTTACTTCATGTTTACAAAGCATTAAGACAGAAATGGGGCTCACTAAATGAATGAAATGCAGTAACATTTACTAAAGCACCACAGGCATATTTTTTAATTAAATTATTTTATTTATTTACACTCTAAAAGTTGCCCCCGTTCCCAGTCACCACCCCCAGAGTTCACCCCAACACCCCCATCTCTGACAGAGTGCTCCCTCACTTGCCCACCCACCTCCTCCAACATCCTTTTCCATGGGGCATCAAGTTTCCACAGGATCAAGCACATCCTCTCTCACTGAAGCCATACAAGGCAGACCCATGCTACATATGTTCCTGGAGCCACAAACCAGCCCCTGTATGCTCCCTGGTTCTTGGGCTAGTCTCTCGGGGCTCTAAGGGATCTGGGCCAGTCCACAGGCAAAATTTTAATTCTTATAACTTTAGAAGGATAAAAAAAATGAGATTCAAAGAGCATAAGTAATTTGCCAATTGTACATGGTAAAGGTAGAATTTGAATTGTACTCATCTATCTAAAGCCTGTGCTGTTCACTCCAACGTAAATAAGGGAGAATTCTGGTTGGGTTAATGGTATGAGAACATTCACTGACCTGTTTATAAAAATAATATACTTGAAGGCCAGCAAGATGGTTCAGAAAGGAAAGGTACTTGCTGTCAAACCTGATGACATGAGTTCAATACCTGGAACTCACATGGTGGAAAGAACCAACTCCTTAAATCCTTTTCTGATCTCCACATGTATACTGTGGCATGAGTACCGCATCCCTCGTATAAAATAAAACACGTGATAAAAATTTTTTGTTTGTTTTTGTTTTTAAAGGCACTTCATGCCGTAGACTTCTGGAAAAAGTATTTTCAAAACATTTTTTTACTTCACAGAATTTAAAAATTCAGTACATCTTAAAAAACATTTATATTCACAGAATGGGATTTATACATTGCCAACATCATTTCATCTGTGGAACTCCCTGGTCCCCACACCCCAATCTTTTCCCCACAAAAGAAGCAGCCAGGCCTAATATAAACAACTCGCTGGGGCAGATGACCTTGAGTTGCTGTCTTTTAGAGACTACGAGGCATAGAAGGTGCTAGAAGGGATGGATGGTGAAGGTAGTCAAAGGACTGATGGGAGACAAACCTCAAGTTGGGGACAGGCCACAGCGGAACCAAGAGAACCAGAGAAGGACGGAAAGTCGAACAGGAGGCAGCTGGGACCCAGGTCTGAGGACAGTCTTCCAACGATGTCCACAACCGGCTTCGATTGGATCGGATGAGGTCACAGGCCCTTGTGAGGTGTGGGGTTGCGCGCGCCACCTCAGCGTTTTCTAGGAGGCGCCCAGGCGGCAGATGCTCACCAGCTCAGCTGCTTCCCAGGAAGCCCGGGAGGAAGCCCCAGCGGCTCGGTCTTTGTGCCAGCCCCCCTCAGGCAGTTTCATGGGCGGAGCTTCGGACTGATCAGGTGATCTTGGGGGCGGGGCCTTGCGGGCTATGCGTAGGCACCTAGAGCATCCTGTGAGGAGACTTGAAGCACAGAATGGAGGACTCCAGGCTTCCAAGAAAGACGAAGCATAGAATGCAGAACCTCAGGGACACAAGGGCAATGGTGGGCTGATTCAGAGACTCAGGGCAGTAGTAGGACCCTCAGGTGACAGAGCGACCTGGAGAGGCGACACTTGCTGAGGAAAAGGTTTAGGCCGTCTCACAGGCTGAGGAGAAGAGGTGCGGTAATAAAGGAGAAAGTGAACCTGAATGTAACCGGGTGGAGGAACACTGCACAAAGGTGGCGAGGTCTCTAAATGGTCAGTCAAATGGTTGTCCTAGCTATGTGGAGACTTAGCGGTTGGGAAACTTCCCGGTGTCTTCAGCTCTACGTCTGTCAGGTCATTTGTTGTACGGAGGATGGTTTCTGTGTTTCCTCGTCTGCTTTCTTCTCAAGTTTTTACCTCTCAAAAGCAGATCCGGTGGGAATTCTCCACAGCGTAAGTTCTGGCATGAGGTGGAAGATCTATTGCTAAGCAAATGTGATAAATGGAGGTTAATGCTTGAACATTTAATAGTGGCATTAGCTACAATGTATCTGCATCTGTGGTACAGTTTTTTAGAATATTAACATTTTACAAAAGAAAAAAATTCTCTGATAGTTGTAACTAATACAGTAATACAACGAACAATGTAATGAATAGATTATCAAATGTGGCTTGTATAGCAGTAAAAAAATTGTGAGTTTTTCTTTTTTTTCGGAGCTGGGGACCGAACCCTGGGCCTTGCGCTTGCTAGGCAAGCGCTCTACCACTGAGCTAAATCCCCAACCCCGAGTTTTTCTAATGTTGGTTATTACATTTGCATAACATGAAAGTCTTTGATGGGAAGCCAGGATACAATAGCTTTTGTTTGCAACATTGACTCCCTCCACCAAATTTTCAGAAGGTTTAAAAAATTGTGTATATGTGTGTAAGAGTTTGTGCATGTAAGTGCAGTGCCTGAGACAGCCAGAAGAGGGCAGAAGAGTTGTGAGGTGCCTGACACTGGTGCTTGGAGCCCAGCTTGGGTCCTAAAGGCAGATTTGCTCTGAATCACTAAGCTGTGCAGCCCCATGCAGTTTCAATGTTTTGAGGCAATATTATGTGGTACAGGAAGGACCACGTTTTCAGAGCTAGATTCCAGAATTCGTATTTAAACCCCTGTTTGCTGATTGGGTGTTTCTGTAAAATAATGACAATGACAATTTCTTAAAGGATAATTATGTATAATATATGAAATAATTCATGTCAACGTGTTTATCTTAATGTCTAGCACACACTGAGCACTTGGTAATGTGGTTGTTCTTTCTGCACTTCTGTCTTAGTGTTTGTTTAAATAACAATAACAATAACTCATCAATCAAATAATAACAAATATGGTTTCTCTTCTTCCCCTGTCATTTGAGATACATTTCTCTACTTCTCTGTATACTAAAAAAGTAAACTTAGGAAGTTGGGTGACCTCTGATTTACTACCTACTAACTCTTTTCTCTAGCTTTTGCCCACCGGTCTACATTGTTGCTATTTATTGTGTATTGTACTCTGAGTGCCACTCTGAAGAGGCAACTTCAAGTAGATGTAACCTCCTTGTCTCTTAAACAGAAGTATGATCTTTTCTTTCTACTTTTTGTTTATAGCTTGTGATCTTTTCTTCATATTTTTCTGTTTACAGTTTGTCAGGAAACACTTTTATATTATTTCTCATTCCTATTTATTCGTCAAAACCTTTGGGTCCTGAAGGATAGAAAAACAGAAAAATGGAGAAAACACATTTATTTTGCAAGGTAAGTTATTCAAGGCAGTTTTTTAACTTTAAAGATTTCTCCTTTTAAAGTTATTTTTATGATTGTTTATTATTCATGACTGTTAAACATTTAGAGAGCATAAAGTTCTGATAAACCAGCTTAGGAACTGATGACTTCTGGACTCTTTCAGTAGACATAGGTTGGAATATTATTCAGCAATGAGGTAGTGCTACACCAAAAGAGCTTCTAAAGCATATTGTAGAATTCTATATACATATATTAAAAAATATATATATTCTGTTTTATTTTTAGTATGATGATTTTTTAGATCATCAAGCAATTTAAACACGTTGTCAAGGTGACTATACCATTTTGCATTCCTGCCAAACATTACATAGGCTCCTTCAGAGAGGGGTGAGGCTCCATCAGCCCTTCACTGTTCTGTGACGGGATGTGTATAGGTTCAGTGTTGTAGAGATCACGTGCAGATAATCACAGCTGCTGTGAGATCAAGAATAGCACAGCCGTGTCACACCAAGATATCAGAGTTCTTTCTACTCATTCTTCTGTAAGGCTTTTATGGTTGGACATTTGTCTTGGTCACTAGTCTGTTGCTGCGAAGAGACACCATGACCGAGGCAACTCTTACAGAAGAAGATAGCTTTAGATGCTGATGTACAGGTGGGCAGCAGGCAGAGAGAGAGAGAGAGAGAGAGAGAGAGAGAGAGAGAGAGAGAGAGAGAGAGAGAGAGAGAGAGAGACTGTGCCTAGGTTTGGCCCTGGTGTTGGGTTTGAAACTTCAAAACCCACCCTGTGACACACCTCCAACCAAGGACACACCTATCCTGACAAGGCCACACATCATGATCCTCCCCAAACAGTTTATTACGTAGAGACTAAGCGTACAAATATAAGCATTTTGAAGACCATTCTCATTGAAACCACTGCAGCATTCAAGAGTCATTTATTCTCTGTATTTTGACTAGTTATGAGTCTGTATACTCACCGTTGACCACTGTAAACAGAAGCTTCTCTAATCAAAGGTAATAACACTTTCCTGAGGGCATAAACACAGTTATTTAGAAGAGGGCTCTGGATCTCCTAGAGCTAGGGTTGTGGATGGTTCCGAGCCACCATATTGGTGCTGGGAAGTTTTTGCAAGAGCAACAAGTGCTCTAAATTACTGAGCTATTCTTTCTGGCCCATTCTTGAGTTTCTTCTATTGTTTTATAGTTTTTATTGTTACCATTCTAACATGTGTATCTTGTTTAGCTTGCTGTTTCCTAAAAAGACAATATTTAATATCTGTACATCTTAGCTGTTTCTAATGTAACATGTAACAAGGATGAGTGCATCTGTGCAAGCGCACACACACACAGGTGCAATGTGCACATAACAACCCTTTAATTAGATGTGTCCTTTGCAAATACTTTCTCCCAGCGTCTGGCTTACCCTTACAACCTCTTGATGGAGTTTCTCACAGAGTATATGTTTTTTTAATGTTAATGGAATGCAGTTTTTTTTCTTGCATGGACCATGCCTTAGGTTTGTATCTGGAAATAGTTAATTTTTTTTGGTAATATAATGATTGTTTTGAAAAATATGATAAAAATTTGCACCTACGCATATTGATGAATGCTGTGCATTTTATAGCTACATAATATTTTATATTATTTTATAGCTACATAATATTTTATATTATTTTATTGCTACATAATATTTTATATTATTTTATAGCTACATAACATTTTATATTATTTTATTGCTACATAATATTTTAAGGGATGTATATTCTTTTAGAATAATAATAATGTTCAAATGAACAAGGTCCTTTGAAAACCAAACTCCCTCTAGTTGAATGTTATATCTAATATGTATGTGGAAAGGAATATGCATAACTGCGAAATGCAATTGTTGGCTGTTTTCAGACAGAAGAAAGCATTGATGTATCAGCTCAAGGCTCTGATTCTTCCACAACCAAGATGTCATCAAGAAGTGTTGAAAGCAAGAAATATTGCAAAATTTCTAAAACAACAGGGAAGAAAATTTCATCTGAAAGTAAGGGCTTAATCCCAGAATATAAAAAAATGTAAGTTAAAACTTTTTGACATTATGACATTACCCCTTTTCAAGGTTAATACCGCCACACATGAGACACATGTATGTCCCAGTAGGACTGTGTGTGTTGTGCACATTCTCCTAGGAACACGGTTTTAATGGATGTGTGGTTGTTCTTAACCTCTTCTTACTTCTGTTGCAGCTCCACTGCAGTCTAAAAGCTTTCACAGAGGTTCAGTTAGATGGGAGCGGTAGCTCCTAGGCCTGTGTGTTTGTTTTAAAGGGAGTTTAAGAAGGACGTGGAAGGGTTCTTCCATGTGCTCTTGGGTTTATGAAATTAAGATCACTTGAATCCGGTAGTTTCTTATTGGCATACCAGTTACCTGGATGTCTTTTGTTTGTTAAAAAAAGAAGTTCTGGTATTTTGTGTACACCTAGGCAAACACTCTTCGTTTTTAATATTTTTTTAAAGGTAGAGAAATTGTTTAGTATAGGGAAGAAATACTATGAAAAAGTGGTTTTTCTTTTCTTTTCTTTTCTTTTCTTTTCCTTTCTTTTCTTTTCTGGAGCTGAGGACTGAACCCAGGGCCTTGCACTTGCTAGGCAAGCCCTCTACCACTGAGCTAAATCCCCAACCCCTATCTCATTCTTTTCTACCAATTAAGTTTTGGTCTAGTGGATTCGTGAAGTTAGGAATTAACTGTGTATTGTAATTGGAAGGGCATGTGAATGGAAGTCTTTTTGGCATAAGTTTGTGTTTCTGCTTTATTTAGTACAAAATTTTGATCACTATATTTCTAAGGTAACAAAGATCAAGGCATATATCTCTGGAAAACCACATAAAAGTTATCTGGAAAGGAGTGGAAGATAGCACAAGTGTCTCTTTACCTTCATTAGTAGTGCTGAAGTGTTCAAACTCATGTCTTGGGAGACACATGCCACAAAGGAGTGGGGTGTAAGGCAAACGTTTAGTTCATTATTAATAGCAAATCATTAATTTTTCATTAATCGTTGGAGGTAATTCATAATTTTTAAAAATGTATTTATGTTATATCTGAGTACACTGTAGCTGTCTTTAGACACTTCAGAAAGGAGCATCAGATCCCGTCACAGAATGGTTGTGAGCCACCATGTGGTTGCTGGGACTTGAACTCAGGATCTCTGGAAGAGCAGTCAGTGCTCTTAACCATTGAGCCATCTCTTCAGTTTAAAATTCATAATTTTAAAGATATTTATACTTTAAAAATCTATGAAAGCTTAAACCCCATGTAGTCCTGTGGAAACCAGGAATAAGTCAGAAAGAGAAAGATTCAATCTCATCAAGGATATGTGAGTTGGGTGTACTGAGGCAAAAAAATTAACAGGTTCCAAATGGTGTGGTCATGACATCAGTTTAGGAAGTCACTACAGACATTTCTTTTGTAAGGAAATAGATTACAAAGAAATTGAAGCTGTTAGAATGTTTCTTTTTAACACAATTGCACTTTATAAAAGAGGCTCTGTCTTTATATATTTGGTCTTTTTCTGTCTCTATTTCCTTATAGAAAAAATATTTTAGAAGTAAGTCAGAGTCAAAATAGTTGGAAGTCATTTCTCTTGACGCCAGAGGTCTGTATAGGTGACTAACCATAGACATTCTTTTGGGTGTGTCAGGAGATAAGAGCAAGGTATTGGGATCATAGCATGGGGATTTGGGAGGGCTGGGATGAATGAGGATACAGTATCAAGACAGGGAAGATAGCTGCCAAGAAAAGAAGTGGGTAAATGATGAAATTTCCTCTTATTTCATAGTTTTGCTGAGGATTAAACTTACCAGTAGCTGAAATAGTGGAAAAATCTACATGATAGATGAGCCGACAACAGCAGGGATAATAAATAAAGGGAGAGGCTATGTCGATGAAAAGAGATTCAAAATACATTCCAAGCAAGCATGGGAAACTTACTACAACCTGATACAGAGTGTTGAAGTTTATGATAATTAGCAGACAATGGGAAACTTGAACACTCATTGTCTATTTGGTGATCCGAAGAAATACCTATTAATTTTTATGTGACCTAATGATGTTTTGAAGAGTTTTTTTGAAAAGAAACAATACCTTATAGATACATTTATAGAAATTGTTACAGATGAAGTAGTACTGAGAACTATATGCAGGTGAATAAATATTGGGGTTTCAAATTTATAAAAGATGGAAGCAAGGATAAAGGTATAACCAGGCTGTTATTTAAGAAGGGTGATGGTATATGGGGAATATTAGCATTTTGTTTGGAAATTTCCACAATCAAAGATCGAAAGGAAGATAAAGCCAGAGAAACAACTCAGCAGTGATTCTGATATCTGTGCCATTCAGATATGAAACATCATTATTCGTGTATAGAGAGGAAAAATCTACTGAGGTTTCAGGATCAAAACAATTCAGGAGAAAGAAAAGTGTACAAGTACAGCTTCATAGTAAAAGAACTGAGGTAAGTCAAAACTTGGCAAATTTCCTTTGCCCTTAGCCCCCCCAAATATTCTTGATGTTTTATTTCAAGTATTGAAATGTTACCATTTTATTTTATTTTAAATGTTACTATTTTAAACATTTTTTCCTTCCTCCTTTCCTTCTCCTGCCCCCTTGATTGATTTTTCGAAGACAGGATTTCTCTGTGTAAGCTCTGCTGACCTGGAACTTACTCTGTAGACCAGGATGGCCTCGAACTCAGAGATTCATGCCTCTGTCTCCTGAGTGCTGGATTAGTGGGCCACTATTTCTTGGCTTTCTTTCCTTTTTTTGTGCCTGTGATGGTGAGTGCCAATTGTACACTGAGCACGTCTTTGGGGGAAACTACCTTGATTAAATTGAGGTGGGAAGAATTGTCCACTGTGGGTGCTACCATTCCCTAGGCAGGAGATCCTGAAGTTGAGCCGAGCATGTGTGTCAGCATTCATTACTCTCTGTTCCTGATTATGGATGTGAGCAGCTTTCTCAAGTTCTTGCTGCTACTGTGACTTCCCTTCTGTGAAGGACTACAATTTGGAATTACGACCCAAAACAAAGCTTTTCTTTCTTAGTTCGCTTTTTCAGAGTATTTCTTCATAGCAGTATAAAGGAAACTAAGATATATTATTTCTGCTTTTTTTTGTTGTTCTGGTTTGTTTATTTGTTTAGAATGGATTCTCACCATGTTGTCCACATTGACCTCAAACTCTTTGGCTCAAGTGATTTTACTGCCTCTGTCTCTTAAGCAGCTGGGACTGCAGGTGTGCACCACCATATCTGTCTTTTCTTTCCTCCTCCTTTCTAAAAATAAGCCATTTGATCTTCTCAGAAGACTAGATTTTATTTTTTCCTATTAAATTAGTTTAAACTTCTTTCTTTTTATTTTTTACTGTGTTGTATATTACTAATTTTTCTTTTTTTCTTTTTTTTTGCCACCTTTTTTTTTTTTTATTAACTTGAGTATTTCTTATATACATTTCGAGTGTTATTCCCTTTCCCGGTTTCTGGGCAAACATCCCCCTCCCCCCTCCCCTTCCTTATGGGTGTTCCCCTCCCAACCCTCCCCCCATTGCCGCCCTCCCCCCATAGACTAGTTCACTGGGGGTTCAGTCTTAGCAGGACCCAGGGCTTCCCCTTCCACTGGTGCTCTTACTAGGATATTCATTGCTACCTATGGGGTCAGAGTCCAGGGTCAGTCCATGTATAGTCTTTAGGTAGTGGCTTAGTCCCTGGAAGCTCTGGTTGCTTGGCATTGTTGTACTTTTGGGGTCTCGAGCCCCTTCAAGCTCTTCCAGTTCATTCTCTGATTCCTTCAATAGAGGACCTATTCTCAGTTCAGTGGTTTGCTGCTGGCATTCGCCTCTGTATTTGCTGTATTCTGGCTGTGTCTCTCAGGAGCGATCTACATCCGGCTCCTGTCGGTCTGCACTTCTTTGCTTCATCCATCTTGTCTAATTGGGTGGCTGTATATGTATGGGCCACATGTGGGGCAGGCTCTGAATGGGTGTTCCTTAAGTCTCTGTTTTAATCTTTGCCTCTCCCTTCCCTGCCAAGGGTATTCTTTTTCCTCATTTAAAGAAGGAGTGAAGCATTCACATTTTGATCATCCGTCTTGAGTTTCGTTTGTTCTAGGGATCTAGGGTAATTCAAGCATTTGGGCTAATAGCCACTTATCAATGAGTGCATACCATGTATGTCTTTCTGTGATTGGGTTAGCTCACTCAGGATGATGTTTTCCAGTTCCAACTATTTGCCTACGAATTTCATAAAGTCATTGTTTTTAATAGCTGAGTAATATTCCATTGTGTAGATGTACCACATTTTCTGTATCCATTCCTCTGTTGAAGGGCATCTGGGTTCTTTCCAGCTTCTGGCTATTATAAATAAGGCTGCGATGAACATAGTGGAGCACGTGTCTCTTTTATATGTTGAGGCATCTTTTGGGTATATGCCCAAGAGAGGTATAGCTGGATCCTCAGGCAGTTCAATGTCCAATTTTCTGAGGAACCTCCAGACTGATTTCCAGAATGGTTTTACCAGTCTGCAATCCCACCAACAATGGAGGAGTGTTCCTCTTTCTCCACATCCTCGCCAGCATCTGCTGTCACCTGAGTTTTTGATCTTAGCCAATCGCACTGGTGTGAGGTGAAATCTCAGGGTTGTTTTGATTTGCATTTCCCTTATGACTAAAGATGTTGAACATTTCTTTAGGTGTTTCTCAGCCATTCGGCATTCCTCAGCTGTGAATTCTTTGTTTAGCTCTGAACCCCATTTTTTAATAGGGTTATTTGTTTCCCTGCGGTCTAACTTCTTGAGTTCTTTGTATATTTTGGATATAAGGCCTCTATCTGTTGTAGGATTGGTAAAGATCTTTTCCCAATCTGTTGGTTGCCGTTTTGTCCTAACCACAGTGTCCTTTGCCTTACAGAAGCTTTGCAGTTTTATGAGATCCCATTTGTCGATTCTTGATCTTAGAGCATAAGCCATTGGTGTTTTGTTCAGGAAATTTTTTCCAGTGCCCATGTGTTCCAGATGTTTCCCTAGTTTTTCTTCTATTAGTTTGAGTGTATCTGGTTTGATGTGGAGGTCCTTGATCCACTTGGACTTAAGCTTTGTACAGGGTGATAAGCATGGATCGATCTGCATTCTTCTACATGTTGCTCTCCAGTTGAACCAGCACCATTTGCTGAAAATGCTATCTTTTTTCCATTTGATGGTTTTGGCTCCTTTGTCAAAAATCAAGTGACCATAGGTGTGTGGGTTCATTTCTGGGTCTTCAATTCTATTCCATTGGTCTATCTGTCTGTCTCTGTACCAATACCATGCAGTTTTTATCACTATTGCTCTGTAATACTGCTTGAGTTCAGGGATAGTGATTCCCCCTGAAGTCCTTTTATTGTTGAGGATAGCTTTAGCTATCCTGGGTTTTTTGTTATTCCAGATGAATTTGCAAATTGTTCTGTCTAACTCTTTGAAGAATTGGATTGGTATTTTGATGGGGATTGCATTGAATCTGTAGATTGCTTTTGGTAAAATGGCCATTTTTACTATATTAATCCTGCCAATCCATGAGCATGGGAGATCTTTCCATCTTCTGAGGTCTTCTTCAATTTCTTTCCTCAGTGTCTTGAAGTTCTTATTGTACAGATCTTTTACTTGCTTGGTTAAAGTCACACCAAGGTACTTTATATTATTTGGGTCTATTATGAAGGGTGTGGTTTCCCTAATTTCTTTCTCGGCTTGTTTCTCTTTTGTGTAGAGGAAGGCTACTGATTTATTTGAGTTAATTTTATACCCAGCCACTTTGCTGAAGTTGTTTATCAGCTTTAGTAGTTCTCTGGTGGAACTTTTGGGATCACTTAAATATACTATCATGTCATCTGCAAATAGTGATATTTTGACCTCTTCTTTTCCGATCTGTATCCCCTTGATCTCCTTTTGTTGTCTGATTGCTCTGGCTAGAACTTCAAGAACTATATTGAATAAGTAGGGAGAGAGTGGGCAGCCTTGTCTAGTCCCTGATTTTAGTGGGATTGCTTCAAGTTTCTCTCCATTTAGTTTAATGTTAGCAACTGGTTTGCTGTATATGGCTTTTACTATGTTTAGGTATGGGCCTTGAATTCCTATTCTTTCCAGGACTTTTATCATGAAGGGGTGTTGAATTTTGTCAAATGCTTTCTCAGCGTCTAATGAAATGATCATGTGGTTCTGTTCTTTCAGTTTGTTTATATAATGGATCACGTTGATGGTTTTCCGTATATTAAACCATTCCTGCATGCCTGGGATGAAGCCTACTTGATCATGGTGGATGATTGTTTTGATGTGCTCTTGAATTCGGTTTGCCAGAATTTTATTGAGTATTTTTGCGTCGATATTCATAAGGGAAATTGGTTCTCTTTCTTTGTTGTGTCTTTGTGTGGTTTAGGTATAAGAGTAATTGTGGCTTCGTAGAAGGAATTCAGTAGGGCTCCATCTGTTTCAATTTTATGGAATAGTTTGGATAATATTGGAATGAGGTCTTCTATGAAGGTTTGATAGAATTCTGCACTAAACCCGTCTGGACCTGGGCTCTTTTTGGTTGGGAGACCTTTAATGACTGCTTCTATTTCCTTAGGAGTTATGGGGTTGTTTAACTGGTTTATCTGTTCCTGATTTAACTTCGATACCTGGTATCTGTCTAGGAAATTGTCCATTTCCTGAAGATTTTCAAGTTTTGTTGAATATAGGTTTTTATAGTAAGATCTGATGATTTTTTGAATTTCCTCTGAATCTGTAGTTATGTCTCCCTTTTCATTTCTGATTTTGTTAATTTGGACGCACTCTCAGTGTCCTCTCGTTAGTCTGGCTAAGGGTTTATCTATCTTGTTGATTTTCTCAAAGAACCAACTTTTGGTTCTGTTGATTCTTTCTATGGTCCTTTTTGTTTCTACTTGGTTGATTTCAGCTCTGAGTTTGATTATTTCCTGCCTTCTACTCCTCCTGGGTGTATTTGCTTCTTTTTGTTCTAGAGCTTTTAGGTGTGCTGTCAAGCTGCTGACATATGCTCTTTCCTGTTTCTTTCTGCAGGCACTCAGCGCTATGAGTTTTCCTCTTAGCACAGCTTTCATTGTGTCCCATAAGTTTGAGTATGTTGTATCTTCATTTTCATTAAATTCTAAAAAGTTTTTAATTTCTTTCTTTATTTCTTCCTTGACCAGGTTATCATTGAGTAGAGCATTGTTCAATTTCCACGTATATGTGGGCATTCTTCCCTTATTGTTATTGGAGACCAGTTTTAGGCCGTGGTGGTCCGATAGCACGCATGGGATTATTTCTATCTTTCTGTACCTGTTGAGGCCCGTTTTTTGACCAATTATATGGTCAATTTTGGAGAAAGTACCATGAGGAGCTGAGAAGAAGGTATATCCTTTTGCTTTAGGATAGAATGTTGTATAAATATCCGTTAAGTCCATTTGGCTCATGACTTCTCTTAGTCTGTCGACATCACTGTTTAATTTCTGTTTCCATGATCTGTCCATTGATGAGAGTGGGGTGTTGAAATCTCCCACTATTATTGTGTGAGGTGCAATGTGTGTTTTGAGCTTTAGTAAGGTTTCTTTTACGTATGTAGGTGCCATTGTATTTGGGGCATAGATATTTAGGATTGAGAGTTCATCTTGGTGGATTTTTCCTTTGATGAATATGAAGTGTCCTTCCTTATCTTTTTTGATGACTTTTAGTTGGAAATTGATTTTATTTGATATTAGAATGGCTACTCCAGCTTGCTTCTTCTGACCATTTGCTTGGAAAGTTGTTTTCCAGCCTTTCACTCTGAGGTAGTGTCTGTCTTTGTCTCTGAGGTGTGTTTCCTGTAGGCAGCAGAATGCAGGGTCCTCCTTGCGTATCCATTTTGTTAATCTATGTCTTTTTATTGGGGAGTTGAGGCCATTGATGTTGAGAGATATTAAGGAATAGTGATTATTGCTTCCCGTTATATTCATATTTGGATGTGAGGTTATGTTTGTGTGCTTTCATTCTCTTTGTTTTGTTGCCAAGACGATTAGTTTCTTGTTTCTTCTAGGGTATAGCTTGCCTCCTTATGCTGGGCTTTACCATTTATTATCCTTTGTAGTGCTGGATTTGTAGAAAGATATTGTGTAAATTTGGTTTTGTCATGGAATATCTTGGTTTCTCCATCAATGTTAATTGAGAGTTTTGCTGGATACAGTAACCTGGGCTGGCATTTGTGTTCTCTTAGGGTCTGTATGACATCAGTCCAGGATCTTCTGGCCTTCATAGTTTCTGGCGAGAAGTCTGGTGTGATTCTGATAGGTCTCCCTTTTTGTGTTACTTGACCTTTTCCCCTTACTGCTTTTAATATTCTTTCTTTATTTTGTGCGTTTGGTGTTTTGACAATTATGTGACGGGAGGTGTTTCTTTTCTGGTCCAATCTATTTGGAGTTCTGTAGGCTTCTTGTATGCCTATGGGTATCTCTTTTTTTAGGTTAGGGAAGTTTTCTTCTATGATTTTGTTGAAGATATTTACTGGTCCTTTGAGCTGGGAGTCTTCACTCTCTTCTATACCTATTATCCTTAGGTTTGATCTTCTCATTGAGTCCTGGATTTGCTGTATGTTTTGGACCAGTAGCCTTTTCCGCTTTACATTATCTTTGACAGTTGAGTCAATGATTTCTATGGAATCTTCTGCTCCTGAGATTCTCTCTTCCATCTCTTGTATTCTGTTGGTGAAGCTTGTATCTACAGCTCCTTGTCTCTTCTTTTGGTTTTCTAGATCCAGGGTTGTTTCCATGTGTTCTTTCTTGATTGCTTCTATTTCCATTTTTAATTCCTTCAACTGTTTGATTGTGTTTTCCTTGAATTCTTTCAGGGATTTTTGCGATTCCTCTCTGTAGGCTTCTACTTGTTTATTAATGTTTTCCTGTGTTTCCCTAAGTGTGTTCATGTCTTTCTTGAAGTCCTCCAGCATCATGATCAAATATGATTTTGAAACTAGATCTTGCTTTTCTGGTGTGTTTGGATATTCCATGTTTGTTTTGGTGGGAGAATTGGGCTCCGATGATGGCATGTAGTCTTGGTTTCTGTTGCTTGGGTTCCTGCGCTTGCCTCTCGCCATCAGATTATCTCTAGTGTTACTTTGTTCTGCTATTTCTGACAGTGGCTAGACTGTCCTATAAGCCTGTGTGTCAGGAGTGCTGTAGACCTGTTTTCCTCTCTTTCAGTCAGTTATGGGGACAGAGTGTTCTGCTTTCGGGCATGTAGTTTTTCCTCTCTACAGGTCTTCAGCTGTTCCTGTGGGCCTGTGTCTTGAGTTCACCAGGCAGCTTTCTTGCAGCAGAAAAGTTGGTCTTACCTGTGGTCCCGAGGCTCAAGTTCGCTCGTGGGGTGCTGCCCACGGGCTCTCTGCAGCGGCAGCAACCAGGAAGACCTGTGCCGCCCCTTCCGGGAGCTTCAGTGCACCAGGGTTCCAGATGGTCTTTGGCTTTTTCCTCTGGCGTCCGAGTTGTGTGTGCAGAGAGCAGTCTCTTCTGGTTTCCCAGGCTTGTCTGCCTCTCTGAAGGTTCAGCTCTTCCTCCCACGGGATTTGGGTGCAGAGAACTGTTTATCCGGTCTGTTTCCTTCAGGTTCTGGCGGTGTCTCAGGCAGGGGTCCTGCCGCTCCTGGGCTCTCCCCCACGGGAGCCCAGAGGCCTTATACAGTTTCCTCTTGGGCCAGGGATGTGGGCAGGGGTGAGCAGTGTTGGTGGTCTCTTCCTCTCTGCAGCCTCAGGAGTGCCCACCTGACCAGGCGGTTGGGTCTCTCTCTCACCGGGTCTGGGAGCAGAGAGCTGCTGCGGGCCGGGATCCGCGGGTGTCAATTTTTCTTTTTTTTAATTGGATATATTTCTTTATCTACATTTCAAATGTTATTCCCTTTCCTGGTTTCCTATCCATAAGTCCCCTATCCCCTTCCTCTCCCCCATAAGGGTGTTCTCCCCATCCACCCTCCCTTACTGCCCCCCTTGACATTCCCCTGCACTGGGGGTCCAACCTTTGCAGGACCAAGGGCTTCCCCTTCCACTGGTGCCCCAATAAGGCTATTCTCTGTTACACATGCAGTTGGAGCCCTGGGTCAGTCCATGCATAGTCTTTGGGTAGTGGTTTAGTCCCTGGAAGCTCTGGTTGGTTGGCATTGTTGTTCTTATGGGGTTGCAAGCCCCTTTAGCTCTTTCAATCCTTCCTCTAATTCCTCCAAAGGGGGTCTTGTTCTCAGTTCAGGGTTTGCTGCTAGCATTCACCTTTGTATTTGACATACTCTGGTTGTGTCTCTCAGGAGAGATCTATATCTGGCCCCTTTCAGCATGCATTTTTTAGCTTCACTAATCTTATCTAGTGGCAGTATATATATGGGCCCTATGTGGGGCAGGCTCTGAATGGCCGTTCCTCCATCTATGTTAGTTGAGAGTTTTGATGGATATAGTAGCCTGGGCTGGCATTTGTGTTTACTTATGGTCTGTATGACATCTGTCCAGGATCTTCTGGTTTTCATAGTCTCTGGTGAGAAGTCTGGTGTAATTCTTATAGGTCTGCCTTTATATGTCACTTGACCTTTTTCCCTTACTGCTTTTAATATTTTTTCCTTGTTTCATGCCTTTGGTGTTTTGACTGTTATGTGACGGGAGGAATTTCTCTTCTGGTCCAATCTATTTGGAGTTCTGTAGGCTTCTTGTCTCTTTATGGGCATCTCTTTCTTTAGGTTAGGGAAGTTTTCTTCTATAATTTTGTTGAATATATTTACTGGCCCTTTGAATTTGGAGTCTTCACTCTCTTTTATACCTATTGTCCTTAGGTTTGATCTTCTCATTGTGTCCTGGATTTCCTGGATGTTTTGGGTTAGGAGCCTTTTGCGTTTTACATTATCTTTGATGGTTGTGTCGATGTTTTCTGTGGCATCTTCTGTCCCTGAGATTCTCTCTTCTATCTCTTGTATTCTGTTGGTGATGCTCGCATCTATGACTCCTGATCTCTTCCTTAGGTTTTCTATCTCCAGGGTTGTCTCCCTTTGTGCTTTCTTTATTGTTTCTATTTCCAGTTTTAGATCCTGGATGGTTTTGTTGAATTCCTTCACCTGTTTGGTTGTGTTTTCCTGCAATTTTTTCAGGAATTTTTGTGTTTCCTCTTAAAGGGCTTCTACTTGTTTACTTGTGTTGTCCTGCATTTCTTTAAGGGAGTTATTTATGTCCCTCTTAAAGTCCTCCATCATTATCATAAACTGTGATTTTAAATCTAAATCTTGCTTTTCCCGTGTGTTTGGATATCCAGGATTTTCTTTGGTGGGAGACCTGGGCTCTGATGATGCCAAGAAGTCTTTGTTTCTGTTGCTTAGGTTCCTGTGCATGCCTCTCACCATCGGGTTGTCTCTGGTGTTAGCTTGTCTTGCTTTTTCTGACAGTGGCTTGACCGTCCTGTAGGCCTCTGTGTCAGCACTCCTGTAGACCTGTTTTCCTGTTTTCTTTCAGCTTTTCCTGAGAACAGGTGCTCTGTCCTCAGCTGTGTAGGTGAGTCTTTGAGCTCTCGGCGTGGGCAGGAATCAGATGGGTCCTGCCCCTGACTGCTCTTAGGTCCTTGCACTCAGCGGGCACAGCTACACTAGGCCATCATTCCCTCTTGGGTCAGGAATGTGGGCAGAGGGTAGTCTCCTCTGATTTCTCAGGAGTGTCTGCACTTCTGAGGGCCCAGCTCTCTCCCTCATGGGATTTGGGTGCAGGGAGCTATTTGACCAGTTCAGTTCAGTTCTGGCCGCAGACCAGAACCGCAGGTACTGGCAGCTGACTGTTCCTATATTCCTGTGTCCAGAGGCACTGTGCAGTTTCCTCCTGGACCAGGGATGTGGGCAGAAGTAGTAGTCTGTCCTGCAGTCTCAGGATGGTCTTCACTTCTGGGCGTTCAGCTCTCTTCCCCGCGGGATTTGGGTCATATTACTATTTTTTTTTTATTAACTTGAGTATTTCTTATATACATTTCGAGTGTTATTCCCTTTCCCGGTATCCGGGCAAACATCCCCCTCCCCCCTCCCCTTCCTTATGAGTGTTCCCCTCCCAACCCTCCCCCCATTGCCGCCCTCCCCCAACAGTCTAGTTCACTGGGGGTTCAGTCTTAGCAGGACCCAGGGCTTCCCCTTCCACTGGTGCTCTTACTAGGATATGCATTGCTACCTATGAGGTCAGAGTCCAGGGTCAGTCCATGTATAGTCTTTGGGTAGGGGCTTAGTCCCTGGAGGCTCTGGTTGCTTGGCATTGTTGTACATATGGGGTCTCGAGCCCCTTCAAGCTCTTCCAGTTCTTTCTCTGATTCCTTCAACGGGGGTCCTATTCTCAGTTCAGTGGTTTGCTGCTGGCATTCGTCTCTGTATTTGCTGTATTCTGGCTGTGTCTCTCAGGAGCGATCTACATCCGGCTCCTGTCGGTCTGCACTTCTTTGCTTCATCCATCTTGTCTAATTGGGTGGCTATATATGTATGGGCCACATGTGGGGCAGACTCTGAATGGGTGTTCCTTCAGTCTCTGTTTTAATCTTTGCCTCTCTCTTCCCTGCCAAGGGTATTCTTGTTCCCTTTTTAAAGAAGGAGTGAAGCATTCACATTTTGATCATCCATCTTGAGTTTCATTTGTTCTAGGCATCTAGGGTAATTCAAGCATTTGGGCTAATAGCCACTTATCAATGAGTGCATACCATGTATGTCTTTCTGTGATTGGGTTAGCTCACTCAGGATGATGTTTTCCAGTTCCAACTATTTGCCTACGAATTTCATAAAGTCATTGTTTTTAATAGCTGAGTAATATTCCATTGTGTAGATGTACCACATTTTCTGTATCCATTCCTCTGTTGAAGGGCATCTGGGTTCTTTCCAGCTTCTGGCTATTATAAATAAGGCTGCGATGAACATAGTGGAGCACGTGTCTTTTTTATATGTTGGGGCATCTTTTGGGTATATGCCCAAGAGAGGTATAGCTGGATCCTCAGGCAGTTCAATGTCCAATTTTCTGAGGAACCTCCAGACTGATTTCCAGAATGATTGTACCAGTTTGCAATCCCACCAACAATGGAGGAGTGTTCCTCTTCCTCCACATCCTCGCCAGCATCTGTTGTCCCCTGAGTTTTTGATCTTAGCCATTCTCACTGGTGTGAGGTGAAATCTCAGGGTTGTTTTGATTTGCATTTCCCTTATGACTAAAGATGTTGAACATTTCTTTAGGTGTTTCTCAGCCATTCGGCATTCCTCAGCTGTGAATTCTTTGTTTAGCTCTGAACCCCATTTTTTAATAGGGTTATTTGTTTCCCTGCGGTCTAACTTCTTGAGTTCTTTGTACATTTTGGATATAAGGCCTCTATCTGTTGTAGGATTGGCAAAGATCTTTTCCCAATCTGTTGGTTGCTGTTTTGTCCTAACCACAGTGTCCTTTGCCTTACAGAAGCTTTGCAGTTTTATGAGATCCCATTTGTCGATTCTTGATCTTAGAGCGTAAGCCATTGGTGTTTTGTTCAGGAAATTTTTTTCCAGTGCCCATGTGTTCCAGATGTTTCCCTAGTTTTTCTTCTATTAGTTTGAGTGTGTCTGGTTTGATGTGGAGGTCCTTGATCCACTTGGACTTAAGCTTTGTACAGGGTGATAAGCATGGATTGATCTGCATTCTTCTACATGTTGCTCTCCAGTTGAACCAGCACCATTTGCTGAAAATGCTATCTTTTTTCCATTTGATGGTTTTGGCTCCTTTGTCAAAAATCAAGTGACCATAGGTGTGTGGGTTCATTTCTGGGTCTTCAATTCTATTCCATTGGTCTATCTGTCTGTCTCTGTACCAATACCATGCAGTTTTTATCACTATTGCTCTGTAATACTGCTTGAGTTCAGGGATAGTGATTCCCCCTGAAGTCCTTTTATTGTTGAGGATAGCTTTAGCTATCCTGGGTTTTTTTGTTATTCCAGATGAATTTGCAAATTGTTCTGTCTAACTCTTTGAAGAATTGGATTGGTATTTTGATGGGGATTGCATTGAATCTGTAGATTGCTTTTGGTAAAATGGCCATTTTTACTATATTAATCCTGCCAATCCATGAGCATGGGAGATCTTTCCATCTTCTGAGGTCTTCTTCAATTTCTTTCCTCAGTGTCTTGAAGTTCTTATTGTACAGATCTTTTACTTGCTTGGTTAAAGTCACACCAAGGTACTTTATATTATTTGGGTCTATTATGAAGGGTGTGGTTTCCCTAATTTCTTTCTCGGCTTGTTTCTCTTTTGTGTAGAGGAAGGCTACTGATTTATTGGAGTTAATTTTATACCCAGCCACTTTGCTGAAGTTGTTTATCAGCTTTAGTAGTTCTCTGGTGGAACTTTTGGGATCACTTAAATACACTATCATATCATCTGCAAACAGTGATATTTTGACTTCTTTTCCGATCTGTATCCCCTTGACCTCCATTTGTTGTCTGATTGCTCTGGCTAGAACTTCAAGAACTATATTGAATAAGTAGGGAGAGAGTGGGCAGCCTTGTCTAGTCCCTGATTTTAGTGGGATTGCTTCAAGTTTCTCTCCATTTAGTTTAATGTTAGCAACTGGTTTGCTGTATATGGCTTTTACTATGTTCAGGTATGGGCCTTGAATTACTATTCTTTCCAGGACTTTTATCATGAAGGGGTGTTGAATTTTGTCAAATGCTTTCTCAGCGTCTAATGAAATGATCATGTGGTTTTGTTCTTTCAGTTTGTTTATATAATGGATCACGTTGATGGTTTTCCGTATATTAAACCATCCCTGCATGCCTGGAATGAAGCCTACTTGATCATGGTGGATGATTGTTTTGATGTGCTCTTGGATTCGGTTTGCCAGAATTTTATTGAGTATTTTTGCGTCGATATTCATAAGGGAAATTGGTCTGAAGTTCTCTTTCTTTGTTGTGTCTTTGTGTGGTTTAGGTATAAGAGTAATTGTGGCTTCGTAGAAGGAATTCGGTAGTGCTCCATCTGTTTCAATTTTGTGGAATAGTTTGGATAATATTGGTATGAGGTCTTCTATGAAGGTTTGATAGAATTCTGCACTAAACCTGTCTGGACCTGGGCTCTTTTTGGTTGGGAGACCTTTAATGACTGCTTCTATTTCCTTAGGAGTTATGGGGTTGTTTAACTGGTTTATCTGTTCCTGATTTAACTTCGGTACCTGGTATCTGTCTAGGAAATTGTCCATTACCTGAAGATTTTCAAGTTTTGTTGAATATAGGTTTTTATAGTAAGATCTGATGATTTTTTGAATTTCCTCTGAATCTGTTGTTATGTCTCCCTTTTCATTTCTGATTTTGTTAATTTGCACGAACTCTCTGTGTCCTCTCGTTAGTCTGGCTAAGGGTTTATCTATCTTGTTGATTTTCTCAAAGAACCAACTTTTGGTTCTGTTGATTCTTTCTATGGTCCTTTTTGTTTCTACTTGGTTGATTTCAGCTCTGAGTTTGATTATTTCCTGCCTTCTACTCCTCCTGGGTGTATTTGCTTCTTTTTGTTCTAGAGCTTTTAGGTGTGCTGTCAAGCTGCTGACATATGCTCTTTCCTGTTTCTTTCTGCAGGCACTCAGCACTATGAGTTTTCCTCTTAGCACAGCTTTCATTGTGTCCCATAAGTTTGGGTATGTTGTACCTTCATTTTCATTAAATTCTAAAAAGTTTTTAATTTCTTTCTTTATTTCTTCCTTGACCAGGTTATCATTGAGTAGAGCATTGTTCAATTTCCACGTATATGTGGGCATTCTTCCCTTATTGTTATTGAAGACCAGTTTTAGGCCGTGGTGGTCCGATAGCACGCATGGGATTATTTCTATCTTTCTGTACCTGTTGAGGCCCGTTTTTTGACCAATTATATGGTCAATTTTGGAGAAAGTACCATGAGGAGCTGAGAAGAAGGTATATCCTTTTGCTTTAGGATAGAATGTTGTATAAATATCCGTTAAGTCCATTTGGCTCATGACTTCTCTTAGTCTGTCGACATCACTGTTTAATTTCTGTTTCCATGATCTGTCCATTGATGAGAGTGGGGTGTTGAAATCTCCCACTATTATTGTGTGAGGTGCAATGTGTGTTTTGAGCTTTAGTAAGGTTTCTTTTACATATGTAGGTGCCCTTGTATTTGGGGCATAGATATTTAGGATTGAGAGTTCATCTTGGTGTATTTTTCCTTTGATGAATATGAAGTGTCCTTCCTTATCTTTTTTGATGACTTTTAATTGAAAATTGATTTTATTTGATATTAGAATGGCTACTCCAGCTTGCTTCTTCTGACCATTTGCTTGGAAAGTTGTTTTCCAGCCTTTCACTCTGAGGTAATGTCTGTCTTTGTCTCTGAGGTGTGTTTCCTGTAGGCAGCAGAATGCAGGGTCCTCCTTGCATATCCAGTTTGTTAATCTATGTCTTTTTATTGGGGAGTTGAGGCCATTGATGTTGAGAGATATTAAGGAATAGTGATTATTGCCTCCTGTTATATTCATATTTGGATGTGAGGTTAT
This sequence comes from Rattus norvegicus, assembly GCF_021556685.1. Lineage (NCBI taxonomy): Eukaryota > Metazoa > Chordata > Mammalia > Rodentia > Muridae > Rattus > Rattus norvegicus. The sequence goes on from NC_141543.1 coordinate 95,895,869, forward strand.
GTTTGTGTGCTTTCATTCTCTTTGTTTTGTTGCCAAGACGATTAGTTTCTTGCTTCTTCTAGGTTATAGCTTGCCTCCTTATGTTGGGCTTTACCATTTATTATCCTTTGTAGTGCTGGATTTGTAGAAAGATATTGTGTAAATTTGGTTTTGTCATGGAATATCTTGGTTTCTCCATCTATGTTAATTGAGAGTTTTGCAGGATACAGTAACCTGGGCTGGCATTTGTGTTCTCTTAGGGTCTGTATGACATCAGTCCATGATCTTCTGGCCTTCATAGTTTCTGGCGAGAAGTCTGGTGTGATTCTGATAGGTCTGCCTTTATGTGTTACTTGACCTTTTTCCCTTACTGCTTTTAATATTCTTTCTTTATTTTGTGCGTTTGGTGTTTTGACTATTATGTGACGGGAGGTGTTTCTTTTCTGGTCCAATCTATTTGGAGTTCTGTAGGCTTCTTGTATGCCTATGGGTATCTCTTTTTTTAGGTTAGGGTAGTTTTCTTCTATGATTTTGTTGAAGATATTTACTGGTCCTTTGAGCTGGGAGTCTTCACTCTCTTCTATACCTATTATCCTTAGGTTTGATCTTCTCATTGAGTCCTGGATTTCCTGTATGTTTTGGACCAGTAGCTTTTTCCGCTTTACATTATCTTTGACAGTTGAGTGAATGATTTCTATGGAATCTTCTGCTCCTGAGATTCTCTCTTCCATCTCTTGTATTCTGTTGTTGAAGCTTGTATCTACAGCTCCTTGTCTCTTCTTTTGGTTTTCTAGATCCAGGGTTGTTTCCATGTGTTCTTTCTTGATTGCTTCTATTTCCATTTTTAATTCCTTCAACTGTTTGATTGTGTTTTCCTTGAATTCTTTCAGGGATTTTTGCGATTCCTCTCTGTAGGCTTCTACTTGTTTATTAATGTTTTCCTGTGTTTCCCTAAGGGAGTTCTTCACGTCTTTCTTGAAGTCCTCCAGCATCATGGTCAAATATGATTTTGAAACTAGATCTTGCTTTTCTGGTGTGTTTGGATATTCCATGTTTGTTTTGGTGGGAGAATTGGGCTCCGATGATGCCAAGTAGTCTTGGTTTCTGTTGCTTGGGTTCCTGCGCTTGCCTCTCGCCATCAGATTATCTCTAGTGTTACTTTGTTCCGCTATTTCTGACAGTGGCTAGACTGTCCTATAAGCCTGTGTGTCAGGAGTGCTGTAGACCTGTTTTCCTCTCTTTCAGTCAGTTATGGGGACAGAGTGTTCTGCTTTCGGGCGTGTAGTTTTTCCTCTCTACAGGTCTTCAGCTGTTCCTGTGGGCCTGTGTCTTGAGTTCACCAGGCAGCTTTCTTGCAGCAGAAAAGTTGGTCTTACCTGTGGTCCCGAGGCTCAAGTTCGCTCGTGGGGTGCTGCCCACGGGCTCTCCGCAGCGGCAGCAACCAGGAAGACCTGTGCCGCCCCTTCCGGGAGCTTCAGTGCACCAGGGTTCCAGATGGTCTTTGGTGTTTTCCTCTGGTGTCCGAGATGTACGTACAGAGAGCAGTCTCTTCTGGTTTCCCAGGCTTGTCTGCCTCTCTGAAGGTTTAGCTCTCCCTCCCACAGGACTTGGGTGCAGAGAACTGTTTATCCGGTCTGTTTCCTTCAGGTTCTGGCGGTGTCTCAGGCAGGGGTCCTGCCGCTCCTGGGCTCTCCCCCACGGGAGCCCAGAGGCCTTATACAGTTTCCTCTTGGGCCAGGGATGTGGGCAGGGGTGGGCAGTGTTGGTGGTCTCTTCCTCTCTGCAGCCTCAGGAGTGCCCACCTGACCAGGCGGTTGGGTCTCTCTCTCACAGGGTCTCCATGTTACTATTTTTAACTCTGACCTAGATGTTGGTTGGTTGGTGCTCATCTCCGCCATTTGCCCTAATGTTCACATGTATCCTCCAATGGTTTTCCTCTTTGTTTCTGTGTCTCATGGTCTCTCTTGTCCTTATTTGTAAAAGCACATCTGTCCTTGGACATCTGGTATTGACATCTTCATTTTTATTACATCTGCAAAGATTTTTTCCCCCTTAAACATGGTCACATCCACAGGTTCCAGATATTAGGGCAGGAAGTGGAACCGGTGTTGTGCTTACTATGTTTTCTGTTATACTTAGGTATGCATTTCTTTTTATTGGCCTATCTTGTTGCTTGTTGTGCTTCTTAAATCTGAGAACGAACACTTTTCTTCAGTTCTGTAAGAGCTCAACCCGTTGTTCTTTTTGTTTTGTTCCATCTCTGCGGCCTTGTGCACTCCAGGCAATCCCACCCCTAACTCATCTTTTAGAATGCTTCCTCTCCTCCAATTCTTTGTCATCCTGTTGGTTCCTCTGCCACTGGACTACATCAATCCATTCTTTATGCTCTTTAACATATATATTTGTCGTTTTTTCTGTCACAAACTAACTGAGGCAATTAGCTTAGAAAGAAAAAAAAACTTTCTTTTGGTTGCGGCTCTGGAAGTTCCGATCCAAGAGCCAATTGGTCCACTTCTCCTCCACTCTTGGTGAGGAGAAAAGGCTCAACAAATCAATCCCTTTCTGAACCCCTATTCAATTACAGTACGTCAGGAAGATACCAGGGTCCTGCAGTCCCTCACCAGCGTACCTCAAGTATCCTAGGGCCTCCCTGTACATCACCACCGCTCAAAGCTTCCACTGGTTTCCAGTAGTCCCTCCCAGGGCAAGAAGTCTCCATCGTGTGGATCTTTGGGGGTGGTATCCGGAGTTACATTGCTTCGTGGTTTTTTTTCCCCAATGTGCTTTTATTTCTCGTTTTTGTTTTTAGTGTTTTATTCCCTATTTTGTAGTTAGCTTATTTTTTTTTCTCTACCCAAATTTAATGTGCAGGATTAACCCTGTTCATTGAGATTTAAATTTCAATGATTATTTCATTTCCAAAAGTTTTTCTTGGTGGTTCCTTAACGTTTATCTGTATGTCATGCTCTGCCCTTGCTCTGTATCCCAAAATGTGTCTAATGAATCCAGTGTGTGAAATCTTTGTGGTATCCAAATCTTGTTTCTTTGTTGTTCTTGCTCCTGTGAGCCTGTGTCCTTTCTTTCACATGTAATTGAGCTACATTTGTTGAGAACCTTGTGATGATTTTCTGATTCTCTTCTTCTCTGAGAGAGAGAGAGAGAGAGAGAGAGAGAGAGAGACTCACTTCTGGAACTTTCTATATAGACAAGGAAGGCCTTGAACTGTTGGTGATTCTCTTGCATCTGTCTCAAATATTATATATATATATATATACACACACACATATGTTTATATATACACACATATATATGTATATATATGTATAATTTCTCTTGGGTTACACATTTGAATTGAATATTTACATACCTTGAGATGTGGTCATAGCCAGTTCAATGGAGGATTTTCTCTCTCTCTTTTTCTTCTTGCTTGGAGTTGAGACAGAGAAAGTCTTTACTCTGTGTACTCCTCCACTGGGGTTAAATGTTCTTTTTGTTGTTGTTTTTTTCTAGCTAGTTCTTATAAAGAACATTACTTTTGAGGACATTAGCTTTACATGGGACCTCAGTATCAACTCCATCAGACTCCTGGTGCTTGAGTTTTCTCCACAGTCGTCAAAGCTCCAAGCCCCAAGCTCCATGTAAAATTGGGAACACATACTATTCATTTTCTAAAGTGGTGTTTTTCAATCTCCCTTGTCATTCGTGTTATTTTCGATCTTCTTTATACGTGTGCTGTTAAATGGTTAATTTACTCAATCCTAAGGATAACCTAAAATAAAATCACTTGTATCATTTGAATAACCACTGGTTCCCCACAGTATTTCGAATGTATAGCTAAACCCTGTATATGAGCCTTGTCTGGTAGCTGAGTCAGAGTCTGACTTTGCCACAGGTTTCCATAAAAGCTATTACTGCTAATCAAAAGAATGATCATTAGAAGGTAGTTTTGAACTTGAGAAAAATGACATTTCCAAAGAATATGTAGTCTTGAAAAGTTTTTAGTGCCTATGTAATTACAAGAAGCAGTTTTATCCCAGGAGCATGCCTAAGGGAGGTGCTGTGATTATCTTTTGGGAGGCTTATTGCTCAAGGACACTGGATTACCAGGGTGAACTCGATCACTAATGAACGTACTTGCTCTTGGCTCTAGACTGTCACTCCCTCTTCGAAGGTGTCAAAGGAGAAGATAACCAAGAAAGAAAGCACATCCAAGTTACCAGTTCACAAGCCTTCAGTGTCTCAGCCTCAACGTACAGCTCCAATTCCTGGGTATTCAGATCATTCTATTCTGATTTTTGAATGTGGGGCTTGAACTTGGGAGTTCCCCCTTGCATTTACCTGTCTCTTCCATATACAGAGTGCCAATGATTTGTTTAAATGAGTAGGATGACCTTAGGAAGGCTCAGGCAGAGGCATATGGGGTTGGAAGACTTAGACCTTGTCCTATTGACCTCATGTCCTATTTCAGTTCCTGTGAAATTCACATTGCATCTTGGGCCCTACTTCCAACTATTCAAAAGAGAGGGTCTTATGTTGTATCTTTTGCTGACCTTTGTAGACCAGACTGGCCTGAAACTCAGAGCTCCACCCCGTCTGTGCCTTCTCAGTGTTGGGATTAAAAATGCGCACTGGCTCCATGTCTATTAAAAAAACTTAAAAAACTTGTGTGTGTATACATATATGTTTGAGTGTCTGTGGAGGCCAGAAAACAGAGTTCTTAACCAGCTAGCCATCTGTTCAGCCCCTCCCTGTCCATTTTTGTACAAGAATCTTGCATTGTGTTGACTCTTTAGATTTCTTCCAACACTAATATTATTATTTCAGTTATTTATATTTTATACTATTACCAGATAATATAATAATTTTCCAGACATTTTATTTGTAGGCAATGGTGGAGTCTGGACTTTCTTTCTTTCTTTCTTTCTTTCTTTCTTTCTTTCTTTCTTTCTTTCTTTCTTTCTCTTTCTCTCTCTCTTTCTCTTTCTTTCTTTCTTTCTTTCTTTCTTTCTTTCCTTCTTTCTTTCTTTCTTTCCTTCTTTCTGCTGTTTAAAGGTGTTCTTATTTATCTTACTAACGTTTCTTTAAAGAGTAACTATGGGGGGTTGGGGATTTAGCTCAGTGGTAGAGCGCTTAGGCCCTGGGTTCGGTTCCCAGCTCCGAAAAAAAGAAAAAAAGAAAAAAAGAGAGTAACTACGGCTTGTATTAAGAGCAGGGAAAATTGGACTCAGCATATTGACAAGAGCAGATTCTGCTCCATCCAGAATCATTGTCACAAAGAAGCAAGATAGGAATTTTGGGGTGAAAAATACCAACTCTTACGACGTGTAAGTTCTTTAGTAAAGGCTCTCTTAGTTGGGATTTGGAGCACATGCCTGTGGTTCCAGCACTTGGGAGGTTAAGGTAGGAGGATCATCAAGAGTTCAAGGCTAGCGTGACTACATGGTGAGTTTAATGAAGCCTGGGAAACTCAGCGAGACTGTGTTTCAACAGAACGCTACAATAAAAACAAACAAAATGAAATTTCTTATGGTTTCAGGATATTTACAGGCTTGCTATTCTTAACTGTTTTTTTTTTTTGTTTATTTCTGAAATGAATGTCCTTGGCTGCATTCTAATGTGACCCCTTTCTCTGACAGGAGAAAAGAGCCACCTTCTAACCTCTCCCTGACATACTATGAACAAATGCCTGAAGAATTCTTAAAATACCAAGAACTAAATGGTAATTAGAAATTCTAGAATTTATATTCCCTCCCTTCCTTCCTGAGCCTATGCAGGTCACGCTGGACTCAGACTTGCCACCCTTCTGCCATGGTTGGCATTCCTTTTAATTTTTTGCCCAGATTTTCTTGTGCCAGTTTTCTTGGGGTCTATTCCAAACTTTCCACTATTTTCCTCAAATTCTCACTTCTATCATTTGTTCTTTAGCTATATTAAAGATATAAAAAGTTAAAGTTTGCTTTCGTTCCAATTCTCTCTTGGTGCTCAGTTGGCAAAGCACTTGCTATGCTAGCACGAGAACACGAGTCAATTCCAGCATCTATGGTAAAAGCTTGGGCATGGTGGGGCACACATGTAATCCTGGCCCTTGGAGGCAGAGGCAGGCAGATTCCTGCAGATCCCTGGCCAACCACCCTAGCCTCATGGGCAAGCCTCAGGTCCCTGTGAGAGATGTTGTCTCAGAAGACAAGCAGAGGGCTCATGGAGAATGACCTTTGAGGCTGACCTCTGATCTCCACACACTTGCACATATGCACACACATGATTTGCTTATTTAAAAATCTATGAAAGTAAACGTTTTACTTCCCATTTCTTTTCAGCAGCGTTTAACGCGAGAACTACCTGCTTAGCATCTTTCAAGTGTACAATGTAGCGTTGCTGTTTATGCATGTAGCATTGTACAGAAGGTCTCTAGAGTTTATTATACGCAATTGGAACTTTATACCCATGGGTGAATGATCCCCTCTTTCCCCCTCCCCTTCTTAACAACCACAATTCTGGTCTTTGCTTTTTACATTGAACTGTTTCGGGTAACTGGTGGAAGGAGAATGTTTGTCCTGGGACTGGCTTATGCCACTAAACACAGCATCTTCCAGGTTGTTCCTATCAGCTCAAATTACAATAATTTTTTTTAGAAATGAGGTGAATAATATTCTATGTGTATGTACCATGCTTAAAAATTAATTCATCTTCTGATGGCTGTAGTTTTTGTATTTCGAGTCTATGTCTTGGCGTCTGTGAATACTGCTGGTCACAGGTGTGGAGGTGCCAGCTTATTGACATCCTGCTTTAAGAGTTGTTTTTTCTTCTTGAGATGGCTTCATGCAGCCCAGACTGGCCACAGACTCACAATGAGGCAGAGGATGGGATAGCTCCATGTAGCCCAGGCTGTCCTCAGACTCACAATGAGGCAGAGGATGGGATAGCTCCATGTAGCCCAGACTGGCCACAGACTCACAATGACACAGAAGATGGGATAGCTTCATGTAGGCCAGGCTGGCCACAGACTCACAATGAGGTGAAGGATGAGATAGCTCCATGTAGCCCAGGCTGTCCTCAGACTCACAATGAGGCAGAGGATAGGATAGCTCCATGTAGCCCAGGCTGTCCTCAGACTCACAATGAGATGAAGGATGGGATAACTCCATGTAGCTGAGGCTGGCCACAGACTCACAATGAGGCAGAGGATGGGATAGCTCCATGTAGCCGAGGCTGGCCACAGACTCACAATGGGGCAGAGGATGAAATAGTTCCATGTAGGCCAGGCTGGCCACAGACTCACAATGAGGTGAAGGATGAGATAGCTCCATGTAGCCCAGGCTGGCCACAGACTCACAATGAGGCAGAGGATGGAATAGCTCTATGTAGCCCAGGCTGGCCACAGACTCACAATGAGGCAGAGGATGAGTTTTACCTCTGACTGTCCTGCTCTGCCTTTCAAGTGCTGGAATTGTAGGTTTGCTGCCGTCGTTCCCAGTTTAGCTGATTCCATTTTTCTAAAATTAAAAGCTTAGAAGTAGGATTGCTAAGTCATACAGTTTTGTTTCTTTATAGACGTGTAATAAAAACTACTGGGAAGGCTTCCTAAAATTCTTGCTTTTCCTATCCACAGACTAATAAATACCTTTCACAGTCTCCCCTTCTCTCTCTTCAGAAATGGTTCCCTTTCAACCGACTTATCCCTTTACGTTTCATTTATACTTGTTTATACATTTATACTTTATTTCTGCTTCTGCAGTGTCATATATATGCATTTATAGTAGATGATATACATCATAAATATACAACATATTCATATATTCATATATATAGATAATATATAACATAAGTACATATAATATAAATGTATATACTATAAGTAAATATATATTTATATCTCTTATATATATGTGTTTCGTTTTGAGACTTGGTCACACAATATCTCTCTAACCCACTCTGTAGATCAGATTGGCCTGGAGCTCATGGAGAGAGCCTCACGCCTCTGCCTCTCAAGCGCTGAGATGAAAAGCCACAATTAAGTCTCCCTATGCTCTGTATTTGACGTTTATCTTCCTGACTTTTCTTCCTCCTCCTCCCTTCTTCTTTCTTCTCCTCCTTCTCCTTTTTTTCTTTTTTTCTTCTTTTTTTTTATTAACTTGAGTATTTCTTTTATACATTTCAAGTGTTATTCCCTTTCCCGGTTTCCAGGCAAACAACCCCCACCCCCCTCCCCTTCCTTATGGGTGTTCCCCTCCCAACCCTCCTCCCATTGCCGCCCTCCCCCCACAGTCTAGTTCACTGGGGGTTCAGTCTTAGCAGGACCCAGGGCTTCCCCTTCCACTGGTGCTCTTACTAGGATATTCATTGCTACTTATGGGGTCAGAGTCCAGGGTCAGTCCATGTATAGTATTTAGGTAGTGGCGTAGTCCCTGGAAGCTCTGGTTGCTTGGCATTGTTGTACTTTTGGGGTCTCGAGCCCCTTCAAGCTCTTCCAGTTCTTTCTCTGATTCCTTCAACGGGGGAACCTATTCTCAGTTCAGTGGTTTGCTGCTGGCATTCGCCTCTGTATTTGCTGTATTCTGGCTGTGTCTCTCAGGAGCGATCTACATCCGGCTTCTGTCGGTCTGCACTTCTTTGCTTTATCCATCTTGTCTAATTGGGTGGCTGTATATGTATGGGCCACATGTGGGGCAGGCTCTGAATGGGTGTTCCTTCAGTCTCTGTTTTAATCTTTGCCTCTCTCTTCCCTGCCAAGGGTATTCTTTTTCCTCATTTAAAGAAGGAGTGAAGCATTCACATTTTCATCATCCGTCTTGAGTTTCGTTTGTTCTAGGGATCTAGGGTAATTCAAGCATTTGGGCTAATAGCCACTTATCAATGAGTGCATAGCATGTATGTCTTTCTGTGATTGGGTTAGCTCACTCAGGATGATATTTTCCAGTTCCAACCATTTGCCTACGAATTTCATAAACTCGTTGTTTTTGATAGCTGAGTAATATTCCATTGTGTAGATGTACCACATTTTCTGTATCCATTCCTCTGTTGAAGGGCATCTGGGTTCTTTCCATTTTCTGGCTATTATAAATAAGGCTGCGATGAACATAGTGGAGCACGTGTCTCTTTTATATGTTGGGGCATCTTTTGGGTATATGCCCAAGAGAGGTATAGCTGGATCCTCAGGCAGTTCAATGTCCAATTTTCTGAGGAACCTCCAGACTGATTTCCAGAATGGTTTTACCAGTCTGCAATCCCACCAACAATGGAGGAGTGTTCCTCTTTCTCCACATCCTCGCCAGCATCTGCTGTCACCTGAGTTTTTGATCTTAGCCATTCTCACTGGTGTGAGGTGAAATCTCAGGGTTGTTTTGATTTGCATTTCCCTTATGACTAAAGATGTTGAACATTTCTTTAGGTGTTTCTCAGCCATTCGGCATTCCTCAGCTGTGAATTCTTTGTTTAGCTCTGAACCCCATTTTTTAATAGGGTTATTTGTTTCCCTGCGGTCTAACTTCTTGAGTTCTTTGTATATTTTGGATATAAGGCCTCTATCTGTTGTAGGATTGGTAAAGATCTTTTCCCAATCTGTTGGTTGCCGTTTTGTCCTAACCACAGTGTCCTTTGCCTTACAGAAGCTTTGCAGTTTTATGAGATCCCATTTGTCGATTCTTGATCTTAGAGCATAAGCCATTGGTGTTTTGTTCAGGAAATTTTTTCCAGTGCCCATGTGTTCCAGATGCTTCCCTAGTTTTTCTTCTATTAGTTTGAGTGTGTCTGGTTTGATGTGGAGGTCCTTGATCCACTTGGACTTAAGCTTTGTACAGGGTGATAAGGATGGATCGATCTGCATTCTTCTACATGTTGACCTCCAGTTGAACCAGCACCATTTGCTGAAAATGCTATCTTTTTTCCATTGGATGGTTTTGGCTCCTTTGTCAAAAAATCAAGTGACCATAGGTGTGTGGGTTCATTTCTGGGTCTTCAATTCTATTCCATTGGTCTATCTGTCTGTCTCTGTACCAATACCATGTAGTTTTTATCACTATTGCTCTGTAATACTGCTTGAGTTCAGGGATAGTGATTCCCCCTGAAGTCCTTTTATTGTTGAGGATAGTTTTAGCTATCCTGGGTTTTTTGTTATTCCAGATGAATTTGCAAATTGTTCTGTCTAACTCTTTGAAGAATTGGATTGGTATTTTGATGGGGATTGCATTGAATCTGTAGATTGCTTTTGGTAAAATGGCCATTTTTACTATATTAATCCTGCCAATCCATGAGCATGGGAGATCTTTCCATCTTCTGAGGTCTTCTTCAATTTCTTTCCTCAGTGTCTTGAAGTTCTTATTGTACAGATCTTTTACTTGCTTGGTTAAAGTCACACCAAGGTACTTTATATTATTTGGGTCTATTATGAAGGGTGTGGTTTCCCTAATTTCTTTCTCAGCTTGCTTCTCTTTTGTATAGAGGAAGGCAACTGATTTATTTGAGTTAATTTTATACCCAGCCACTTTGCTGAAGTTGTTTATCAGCTTTAGTAGTTCTGGTGGAACTTTTGGGATCACTTAAATATACTATCATGTCATCTGCAAATAGTGATATTTTGACCTCTTCTTTTCCGATCTGTATCCCCTTGATCTCCTTTTGTTGTCTGATTGCTCTGGCTAGAACTTCAAGAACTATATTGAATAAGTAGGGAGAGAGTGGGCAGCCTTGTCAAGTCCCTGATTTTAGTGGGATTGCTTCAAGTTTCTCTCCATTTAGTTTAATGTTAGCAACTGGTTTGCTGTATATGGCTTTTACTATGTTTAGGTATGGGCCTTGAATTCCTATTCTTTCCAGGACTTTTATCATGAAGGGGTGTTGAATTTTGTCAAATGCTTTCTCAGCATCTAATGAAATGATCATGTGGTTCTGTTCTTTCAGTTTGTTTATATAATGGATCACGTTGATGGTTTTCCGTATATTAAACCATCCCTGCATGCCTGGGATGAAGCCTACTTGATCCTGGTGGATGATTGTTTTGATGTGCTCTTGGATTCGGTTTGCCAGAATTTTATTGAGTATTTTTGCGTCGATATTCATAAGGGAAATTGGTCTGAAGTTCTCTTTCTTTGTTGTGTCTTTGTGTGGTTTAGGTATAAGAGTAATTGTGGCTTCGTAGAAGGAATTCGGTAGTGCTCCATCTGTTTCAATTTTGTGGAATAGTTTGGATAATATTGGTATGAGGTCTTCTATGAAGGTTTGATAGAATTCTGCACTAAACCTGTCTGGACCTGGGCTCTTTTTGGTTGGGAGACCTTTAATGACTGCTTCTATTTCCTTAGGAGTTATGGGGTTGTTTAACTGGTTTATCTGTTCCTGATTTAACTTCGGTACCTGGTATCTGTCTAGGAAATTGTCCATTTCCTGAAGATTTTCAAGTTTTGTTGAATATAGGTTTTTATAGTAAGATCTGATGATTTTTTGAATTTCCTCTGAATCTGTAGTTATGTCTCCCTTTTCATTTCTGATTTTGTTAATTTGGACGCACCCTCTGTGTCCTCTCGTTAGTCTGGCTAAGGGTTTATCTATCTTGTTGATTTTCTCAAAGAACCAACTTTTGGTTCTGTTGATTCTTTCTATGGTCCTTTTTGTTTCTACTTGGTTGATTTCAGCTCTGAGTTTGATTATTTCCTGCCTTCTACTCCTCCTGGGTGTATTTGCTTCTTTTTGTTCTAGAGCTTTTAGGTGTGCTGTCAAGCTGCTGACATATGCTCTTTCCTGTTTCTTTCTGCAGGCACTCAGCACTATGAGTTTTCCTCTTAGCACAGCTTTCATTGTGTCCCATAAGTTTGGGTATGTTGTATCTTCATTTTCATTAAATTCTAAAAAGTTTTTAATTTCTGTCTTTATTTCTTCCTTGACCAGGTTATCATTGAGTAGAGCATTGTTCAATTTCCACGTATATGTGGGCATTCTTCCCTTATTGTTATTGAAGACCAGTTTTAGGCCGTGGTGGTCCGATAGCACGCATGGGATTATTTCTATCTTTCTGTACCTGTTGAGGCCCGTTTTTTGACCAATTATATGGTCAATTTTGGAGAAAGTACCATGAGGAGCTGAGAAGAAGGTATATCCTTTTGCTTTAGGATAGAATGTTGTATAAATATCCGTTAAGTCCATTTGGCTCATGACTTCTCTTAGTCTGTCGACATCACTGTTTAATTTCTGTTTCCATGATCTGTCCATTGATGAGAGTGGGGTGTTGAAATCTCCCACTATTATTGTGTGAGGTGCAATGTGTGTTTTGAGCTTTAGTAAGGTTTCTTTTACGTATGTAGGTGCCCTTGTATTTGGGGCATAGATATTTAGGATTGAGAGTTCATCTTGGTGGATTTTTCCTTTGATGAATATGAAGTGTCCTTCCTTATCTTTTTTGATGACTTTTAGTTGGAAATTGATTTTATTTGATATTAGAATGGCTACTCCAGCTTGCTTCTTCTGACCATTTGCTTGGAAAGTTGTTTTCCAGCCTTTCACTCTGAGGTAGTGTCTGTCTTTGTCTCTGAGGTGTGTTTCCTGTAGGCAGCAGAATGCAGGGTCCTCCTTGCGTATCCATTTTGTTAATCTATGTCTTTTTATTGGGGAGTTGAGGCCATTGATCTTGAGAGATATTAAGGAATAGTGATTATTGCTTCCCGTTATATTCATATTTGGATGTGAGGTTATGTTTGTGTGCTTTCATTCTCTTTGTTTTGTTGCCAAGACGATTAGTTTCTTGCTTCTTCTAGGGTATAGCTTGCCTCCTTATGTTGGGCTTTACCATTTATTATCCTTTGTAGTGCTGGATTTGTAGAAAGGTATTGTGTAAATTTGGTTTTGTCATGGAATATCTTGGTTTCTCCATCAATGTTAATTGAGAGTTTTGCTGGATACAGTAACCTGGGCTGGCAGTTGTGTTCTCTTAGGGTCTGTATGACATCAGTCCATGATCTTCTGGCCTTCATAGTTTCTGGCGAGAAGTCTGGTGTGATTCTGATAGGTCTCCCTTTATATGTTACTTGACCTTTTTCCCTTACTGCTTTTAATATTCTTTCTTTATTTTGTGCGTTTGGTGTTTTGACAATTATGTGACGGGAGGTGTTTCTTTTCTGGTCCAATCTATTTGGAGTTCTGTAGGCTTCTTGTATGCCTATGGGTATCTCTTTTTTTAGGTTAGGGAAGTTTTCTTCTATGACTTTGTTGAAGATATTTACCGGTCCTTTGAGCTGGGAGTCTTCACTCTCTTCTATACCTATTATCCTTAGGTTTGATCTTCTCATTGAGTCCTGGATTTCCTGTATGTTTTGGACCAGTAGCCTTTTCCGCTTTACATTATCTTTGACAGTTGAGTCAATGATTTCTATGGAATCTTCTGCTCCTTAGATTCTCTCTTCCATCTCTTGTATTCTGTTGGTGAAGCTCGTATCTACAGCTCCTTGTCTCTTCTTTTGGTTTTCTATATCCAGGGTTGTTTCCATGTGTTCTTTCTTGATTGCTTCTATTTCCATTTTTAATTCCTTCAACTGTTTGATTGTGTTTTCCTGGAATTCTTTCAGGGATTTTTGTGTCTCCTCTCTATGGGCTTCTACTTGTTTATTTATGTTTTGCTGGAATTTTTTCAGGGATTTTTGTGTCTCCTCTCTATGGGCTTCTACTTGTTTATTTATGTTTTCCTGGAATTCTTTCAGGCATTTTTGCGATTCCTCTCTGTAGGCTTCTACTTGTTCTCTAAGGGACTTCTTCATGTCTTTCTTGAAGTCCTCCAGCATCATGATCAAAAATGATTTTGAAACTAGATCTTGCTTTTCTGGTGTGTTTGGATATTCCATGTTTGTTTTGATGGGAGAATTGGGCTCCGATGATGCCAAGTATTCTTGGTTTCTGTTGCTTGGGTTCCTGCACTTGCCTCTCGCCATCAGATTATCTCTAGTGTTACTTTGTTCTGCTATTTCTGACAGTGGCTAGACTGTCCTATAAGCCTGTGTGTCAGGAGTGCTGTAGACCTGTTTTCCTCTCTTTCAGTCAGTTATGGGAACAGAGTGTTCAGCTTTCAGGCGTGTAGTTTTTCCTCTCTACAGGTCTTCAGCTGTTCCTGTGGGCCTGTGTCTTGAGTTCACCAGGCAGCTTTCTTGCAGCAGAAAAGTTGGTCTTACCTGTGGTCCCGAGGCTCAAGTTCGCTCGTGGGGTGCTGCCCACGGGCTCTCTGCAGCGGCAGCAACCAGGAAGACCTGTGCTGCCGTTTCCGGGAGCTTCAGTGCACCAGGGTTCCAGATGGTCTTTGGCTTTTTCCTCTGGCGTCCGAGATGTGTGTGCAGAGAGCAGTCTCTTCTGGTTTCCCAGGCTTGTCTGCCTCTCTGAAGGTTCAGCTCTTCCTCCCACGGGATTTGGGTGCAGAGAATTGTTTATCCGGTCTGTTTCCTTCAGGTTCTGGTGGTGTCTCAGGCACAGGGGTCCTGCCGCTCCTGGGCCCTCCCCCACGGGAGCCCAGAGGCCTTATACAGTTTCCTCTTGGGCCAGGGATGTGGGCAGGGGTGAGCAGTGTTGGTGGTCTCTTCCACTCTGCAGCCTCAGGAGTGCCCACCTGACCAGGCGGTTGGGTCTCTCTCTCACAGGGTCTGGGGGCAGAGAGCTGCTGCGGGCCGGGATCCGCAGGTGTGGGACTTCCGGTAAACACAGAACGTGCCCGGTCCTAGAGGAATTCTGCTTCCGTGTGTCCCAAGCTCACCAGGCAGCTTTCTTGCAGCAGAAAAGTTGGTCTTACCTGTGGTCCCGAGGCTCAAGTTCGCTCGTGGGGTGCTGCCCACGGGCTCTCTGCAGAGGCAGCAACCAGGAAGGCCTGTGCCGCCGTTTCCGGGAGCTTCAGTGCACCAGGGTTCCAGATGGTCTTTGGCTTTTTCCTCTGGCGTCCGAGATGTGTGTGCAGAGAGCAGTCTCTTCTGGTTTCCCAGGCTTGTCTGCCTCTCTGAAGGTTCAGCTCTTCCTCCCACGGGATTTGGGTGCAGAGAACTGTTTATCCGGTCTGTTTCCTTCAGGTTCTGGTGGTGTCTCAGGCACAGGGGTCCTGCCGCTCCTGGGCCCTCCCCCACGGGAGCCCAGAGGCCTTATACAGTTTCCTCTTGGGCCAGGGATGTGGGCAGGGGTGAGCAGTGTTGGTGGTCTCTTCCACTCTGCAGCCTCAGGAGTGCCCACCTGACCAGGCGGTTGGGTCTCTCTCTCACAGGGTCTGGGGGCAGAGAGCTGCTGCGGGCCGGGATCCGCGGGTGTCCTTCTCCTTTTTTAATGTGTATGGTTGGTTCGCCTGCATGTATGTCTGCACACCATGTGTCTGTTCAGGGAGGTCAGAAGAGGCGTCGGATGCCTTAGAACTGGGTTTGCAGACAGCTGTGAGCTGCTGTGTGGCTGCAAGGAGCTGAAACCGAGTCTGGAAGAACAGCCAGTGTTCTGAATCACTGAGCCACCTCTCCAGGCCAGGGAAGATTCTTAAAAGTTTCTGTTTTCATTACTATCCTGTCATTTTTGCTTCCCATTTTACTGAACTGTCTTCTACCCCGTTCCTTCAAAACCCTGTTATTGTTGCTATTTTCCTTTTTCCCACCCCCTATCCTCTTACTCCCTCCTTCTCTCTTTGCACATCTTCCCTCCCCCTCCCTTCCTCCCTTCCTCCCTTCCTCCTTCCCTTCTTCTCTCCTTCCGCCTCCCTCCCTCTGCTCTCCCTCCCTCTCAGATTGACCTGGAACTCACTATGCGAGCCAGGCAGGCCCTGAAGTTTGATCATCCTACCTCAGCTTTCCTGGGTATTGGATCTTTTTCTTAAACATTGTATTCACTGAACTAAATAAATTCAATCCAACAGGTTTTTTTGTTTTTTTTTTTTTTTTTTTTTTTTTTTTTTTTTTTTTTTTTTTTTTTTGGTTCTTTTTTTCGGAGCTGGGGACCGAACCCAGGGCCTTGCGCTTCCTAGGTAAGCGCTCTACCACTGAGCTAAATCCCCAGCCCCGGTTTTTTTGTTTTAAAGGGGGCAGGGGAGAGGAAAATCTATAAAGAGGCCCTGGGAAGAGGAAAAAGGAAAATCCTTGTTTCTAGAAACAATAACCGCAGGAGCAGAGGGGAAAGGGTTCACACACCTAAATCACAACTTAGATTTGAAAGGGAAAGTCTGGGCAGATGATACGCCCTCCCCTTTCTTGTTTTATTACTGCTTTCTCCTGTGGGACAATCATGATGGCTGCTCGCTTTAACTAATTGAGTGCTTTGTTCTATACACGCAGCACTTTCCAGGGGCTGTTTGATTTTCAGCAAAGTTCGGAACGGTAAGATTTATGTGAATGATTTGCCAGTGGTCCTTCACACCTTGAAGATTTCTACAAATGATTCGGAAATGCACCAGGCGCTGAAGACCGTTAACATTGATGGTGAGTTGTCTCTTCCTGCACACACGCATGTGACATGTTTATCTGACTGATTATAGATGAGGGGAAAGCTAAATGGTAAATATTTACAACATGTAGCTTTCATAATGTTTTAAAAACATGATTTACAGCAAGCTATACCTCAGGTGAACGTAATTGGATTGATTACTGTACTGGATTTTGATTATTGTACTATGAATGGACTACTTTCATTTAATTATTTTAATAGTAATGCCATGTTAACAGGGTAATCAATATCTGACCCAGTCTTTGCAGATGAAACCTAAGATCTTTACAGTAATTTGCATCTAATTATAAAGTTCATGAAACAGCCTATTTTTCTGTTTCTCCAGTTTGAGGAAAGCACTTTTTTGAGTTGTGTGTTTTTTTCCCCCTTTTTAATACTTTCATTGTTATGGATATGTTCTTTGGAATATTTAAATATTTATTTAAAAATTTTAATACAGTTTACTGTGATGTATACAATCTTTCGGCTTTTATATCAATATTATATAAACCGATTCCATTTGTAATTTTGTATGCTACCTCTTGTTTCCTTTTTTTTGTTTCTTTTTTTATTGGATTTTTTAATTTACATTTCAAATGTTACCCTCTTTTCAGGTTTCCCGTCTATAACCCCCATCCCATCCCCCCTCCCCCTGCTTCTATGAGGGTGCTCCCCTACCCATCCACCCACCCCTTCCTGCCTCTGTGACATTCTCCTACACTGGGGAGGTCCAGCCTTGGCAGACCAAGGGCTTCTCCTTCCTTTGGTGCCCAACAAGGCCATCGTCTGCTACAGATGCAACTGGAACCATGGGTCCCTCCATGTGTACTCTTTGGATGGTGGTTTAGTCCCTGGGAGCTCTGGTTGGTTTGTATTGCTGTTCTTATGGGGTTGCAAACCCCTTCAGCTTTTTCAGTCCTTTCTCTATCTCCTCCAATGGGGACCCTATTTTCAGTTCAGTGGTTGGCTGCAAGCATCAGCCTCTGTATTTATCATGTTCTGGCAGAGCCTCTCAGGAGACAGCTATATCAGGCTCCTGTCAGCATGCACTTCTTGGCATCGGCAATATAGAATGGTGACTGTATGTGTATGGGCTGGATCCCCAGGTGATGCAGGCTCTGGATGGCCTTTCCTTCGGTCTCTGCTCCACACTTTGTCTCCATAATCATTTGTATGCTATTATGCTGTGTAACTACATCATATTTTGTTTTTCTGTTGCCTGAATCTTTCTGGAATAAGCACTTTGACATAATGAGAGTGAAAGCCAGTGGAGGTCCCAGGAAGGCTTCGGTCCGCCGGTGACTTCTCCTGGTTCCACTGCACTGAGTCGGACTGCTTATTCCAGGAAGAAGGCAGCGTCATGCCCACTGTCTCACAGACGAATGTGGGACTTCCTTCCAAGTCTGCCATGACACATGCCTCGACGTGTGTAACTTTTAAATCTGATTTCCTTATCATTTTCAAAACTGACTGTTGGAATATAGTTTATGCCAAATTGTTTCAAAGGTTTTGATTTATTTGAAAGAAGCACAGGAAAAAAAGTTCCTAATGTTTTATAGTGAGGTAGAGTACACATCATGATGTCAACATTTTATGTCTGATTGTATAGTTCACAATTTGCAGGAGTCAAGAAAAATATACCATATCTCTGTGGTAATAAATATTTGTCATTTACATTAACCTAGCTTACATTGAATGATGTCAGAGAGAGACAGAGAGAGAGAGAGAGAGAGACAGAGAGAGACAGAGATAGAGAGACAGAGAGAGACAGAGACAGAGAGAGAGACAGAGAGAGACAGAGACAGAGACAGAGATAGAGATAGAGAGACAGAGAGGTGTCAGACAGAGAAACTGGGTGTGGTGGGAAACAACTTTTATCCCAGTGCTTGAAAAGCCAAAAAAGGAGAATTGGTTATCATTGGCTGCATAATATGTTCTGGGTCAGCCTGTGCTACCTGAGACCCTGTCTTGAAAGTCCGAAGGAGAAAAAGCGTCAAAGGAAAATACAAATACCTGTGAATCCCTTGGTTTCACCTTCACTTCTGAATATGTAATGCAGAAGCTGGCGTGCTTTTTGTTACGTGTCACGTGGGCTAGAGAGAGGTCTGAGCAATTAAGAATATTCGCCGTTTGTAAAGGGTCAGAGTTTGGTTCCCAGCATCCATAATGGGCGGTTCATAACTGTCTGTAACTTCTGCTCCTGCAGATCTGGCGCCCTCTTCTCACCTCTGCCCAAACTCACACTCACATGCAGACTCCCTCACCCTCTCCCCACGAATGCATAATTACAAATATAAATTTCATGGAACCATGAAAAAAGAGCAGGAGAGTACTGATTATCCATGATTTTGACATTCTGTTATTATGGAAATACTGTTTATTATTTAATATGGTATTCAAGTTCTTTCCTGGTCAGGCCTCTCTCTCTAAGAACTATATTTGCTATAAAAGGTAGATGTGCGATGGCTCTTGCGGACAAGCAATGAGATTCTGAGGTCAGTTAATTACTTACACTTTCTGTTTAATTAATCAGTTAATTACACTTACACTTTCTGTTTACATTTTAAGCTTATTGAGTTTACTCATGCTCTCTGTCTCCTTGATTCTGAATCATTTTTATAGTTAACGGAATGCTGGATTTTACAGAGTTCCTTAAGGTCATGAATGACATTTCTCCCTCGACCTCTCAGGATCCAGGTAAAGATAATGTTGACCAAAAGTATGAAAGAGAATGGTTTGGATGGTACCTGGTTTCATTGTAGGGCTGGAGAGAGCAACTTATGTCATTTTAGAATCTCATTTTCTTTTACTCCATAGTTTAGAGGATGCAAATTAGACAGGAGTTTTTTTTTTTTTAGTTTTTATGTGAATCTCCTTTCCTCTCTGTCTGTCTGTCTGTCTCTGTCTCTCTCTCATTCTCTCTCTCCCGTGTGTGTGTGTGTGTGTGTGTGTGTGTGTGTGTGTGTGTCCCATATGTGTGAAGGTATTCATGGAGGTCAGAAGAGGTCATCAGATCTCTCTCTCTCTCTCTCTCTCTCTCTCTCTCTCTCTCTCTCTTCCTCTCTCTCTCTCTCACACACACACACACACACACACACACACACACACACACACACACCCCTTGACCTCAGCATCACTGCAGCAGCAGCACAATCCTCTATTATCAAACTCCTCTTTTTCTGTGTGGAACTGGTAAATAACCAGATGAATTAATTTTTATGTATGTATATGTTTATGTCTGTATATAGGTGGGTGCATGTCACACACTGTGTGTGTGTGTGTGTGTGTGTGTGTGTAGGTCAGAGGACAACTTGAGTGCCGAGTCTAGCTTTTCACCTTATTTGAGGCAGTCTTTCCGTTCTTTTTACTTAGCCTCACTGGTTTGTGAGCATATGGTGAGTTTCCAGTCTTATGCGTCTCAACACAGGATTGCAGGCCAGGGAACCCTGCCTGGTCTAAGGGGGCTCTGGGGATCAGAACTCAAGTCCTCACACTTTGTGACAAGCTTTTAACTAACCAAACCATCTCCCTAGCCCTTAGACTGAGCAATTTTTGAAAAATTTAGTGCGCGCACACACACACATGTGCACAGTGGTATGTGTAGGTGAGGACAACTTTTGAACTTTGGGGATTCAGTTCTTTCCTCCCACTTTGAGTTCTGGGGATTGAACTCAGGTTTTCAGACTTGCTTGCCAAACACTTTTCCCTCTGGAGCCATTTCACTGACCCTAAGACTGGAAAAATTTTGATTATCACCCCTCCTTTCCCTATAGAATATTTCACAAAAAGAACCTTTCCCCGGTTAACCATAAACCTCTATTCATGCAAACTTCATGTTTTATGTATGTATTTTCTTTTTTTTTTATTAACTTGAGTATTTCTTATATACATTTCGAGTGTTATTCCCTTTCCCGGTTTCCCGGCAAACATCCCCCTCCCCCCTCCCCTTCTTTATGGGCGTTCCCCTCTCCATCTTCCCCCCCTTGCCACCCTCCCCCAACAATCTAGTTCACTGGGGGTTCAGTCTTAGCAGGACCCAGGGCTTCCCCTTCCACTGGTGCTCTTACTAGGATATTTATTGCTACCTATGAGGTCAGAGTCCAGGGTCAGTCCATGTTTAGTCTTTAGGTAGTGGCTTAGTCCCTGGAAGCTCTGGTTGCTTGGCATTGTTGTACATATGGGGTCTCGAACCCCTTCAAGCTCTTCCAGTTCTTTCTCTGATTCCTTCAACGGGGGTCCTATTCTCAATTCAGTGGTTTGCTGCTGGCATACGCCTCTGTGTTTGCTGTATTCTGGCTGTGTCTCTCGGGAGAGATCTACATCCGGCTCCTGTCGGCCTGCACTTCTTTGCTTCATCCATCTTGTCTAATTGGATGACTGTATATGCATGGGCCACATGTGGGGCAGGCTCTGAATGGGTGTTCCTTCTGTGTCTGTTTTAATCTTTGCCTCTCTCTTCCCTGCCAAGGGTATTCTTGTTCCCCTTTTAAAGAAGGAGTGAAGCATTCACATTTTGATCATCCGTCTTGAGTTTCATTTGTTCTAGGCATCTAGGGTAATTCAAGCATTTGGGCTAATAGCCACTTATCAATGAGTGCATACCATGTGTGTTTTTCTGTGATTGGGTTAGCTCACTCAGGATGATATTTTC
This sequence comes from Rattus norvegicus, assembly GCF_021556685.1. NCBI lineage: Eukaryota > Metazoa > Chordata > Mammalia > Rodentia > Muridae > Rattus > Rattus norvegicus. Next base: position 95,916,909 of record NC_141543.1, read on the forward strand.
CAGTTCCAACCATTTGCCTACGAATTTCATAAAGTCATTGTTTTTGATAGCTGAGTAATATTCCATTGTGTAGATGTACCACATTTTCTGTATCCATTCCTCTGTTGAAGGGCATCTGGGTTCTTTCCAGCTTCTGGCTATTATAAATAAGGCTGCTATGAACATAGTGGAGCACGTGTCTTTTTTATATGTTGGGGCATCTTTTGGGTATATGCCCAAGAGAGGTATAGCTGGATCCTCAGGCAGTTCAATATCCAATTTTCTGAGGAACCTCCAGACTGATTTCCAGAATGGTTGTACCAGTCTGCAATCCCACCAACAATGGAGGAGTGTTCCTCTTCCTCCACATCCTCGCCAGCATGTGCTGTCACCTGAGTTTTTGATCTTAGCCATTCTCACTGGTGTGAGGTGAAATCTCAGGGTTGTTTTGATTTGCATTTCCCTTATGACTAAAGATGTTGAACATTTCTTTAGGTGTTTCTCAGCCATTCGGCATTCCTCAGCTGTGAATTCTTTGTTTAGCTCTGAACCCCATTTTTTAATAGGGTTATTTGTCTCCCTGCGGTCTAACTTCTTGAGTTCTTTGTATATTTTGGATATAAGGCCTCTATCTGTTGTAGGATTGGTAAAGATCTTTTCCCAATCTGTTGGTTGCCGTTTTGTCCTAACCACAGTGTCCTTTGCCTTACAGAAGCTTTGCAGTTTTATGAGATCCCATTTGTTGATTCTTGATCTTAGAGCATAAGCCATTGGTGTTTTGTTCAGGAAATTTTTTCCAGTGCCCATGTGTTCCAGATGTTTCCCTAGTTTTTTTTCTATTAGTTTGAGTGTATCTGGTTTGATGTGGAGGTCCTTGATCCACTTGGACTTAAGCTTTGTACAGGGTGATAAGCATGGATCGATCTGCATTCTTCTGCATGTTGACCTCCAGTTGAACCAGCACCATGTATGTGTTTTTCTTGTGTGTGCTTGTTTTCCGTTGAAGTCATGTTTTTTTTCTCCTTTGACAGTACTTTCTCCACTCTATAAAAAAATCTGCATGTAATTCCTCCCTATACCTTCAGATACTTATTGACTTCCCAATTATTTATTTTGGATTACTTTTTTTAATCATATGAAAATGGGTTTATTTTTGGGTTCTTAGTTCTGATCCATTAGTCTATTAAGAACTGATGAGATTCAGAAAGTGATGTCAAGAAAATAAAAAAGCATCCTTCTAGATCAGTGTTTCTTAACCTATGGGTTGAAAACTCACAAAACCATTGAAAACCACAGATATTCACACACAGTACGATTCATAACGGTGGCAAAATGACAGTCATGAAGTAGCACCACAAATAATTTCATGGTTGGGAGTCACCACAACATGAGGGGCTGCACTTAAGATTTGCAGCATTAGGAACGTTTTAGATATTACAGGGTATTTGCAAATAATGTGTATATCAAGGAGTTAATATATATATATATGTATGTATAAAGATTTTTGAAAACTCAACAAAAATAACTTGAGTAATGCAATTCAAAAATTGGACAAATACTTTGAGTAGACATCTCTCCCCCCCATTTTTATTAAATTGGGTATTTCTTATTTACATTTCAAATGTTATTCCCTGTCCCGGATTCCTGTCCCTCAGCCCCCTAACCTCTCCCCCCTTCTATATGGGTGTTCCCCTCCCCATCCACCTCCCATTACCACATCCCCAACAATCCCCTACACTGTGGGTCCAAGCTTGGCAGGACCAAGGGCTTCCTTTTCCACTGGTGCCCCAACAAGGCTATTCACTGCTACCTATGCAGTTGGAGCCCAGGGTCAGTCCATGTATAGTCTTTGGGTAGTGGTTTAGTCCCTGAAAGCTCTGGTTGGTTGGCATTGTTGTTCTTATGGGGTTGCAAACCCCTTCAGCTCTTTCAATCCTTTCTCTAATTTCCTGCAAGGGGGTCTTGTTCTCAGTTCAGTGGTTTGCTGCTAGCACTTGCCTCTATATTTGACATGTTCTGGCTGTGTCTCTGAGGAGAGATCTATATCCGGTTCCTGTCAGCATGCACTTCTTAGCTTCATCCATCTTATCTAGTTTTGGTGACTGTATATGTATGGGCCACATGTAGGGCAGGCTCTGAATGGGCGTTCCTTCAGCCTCTGTTCTAAACTCTGTCTCCCTATCCCCTTCTATGGATATTTTTGTTCCCCTTTAAAAGAAGGAGTAAAGCATACTCACTTTTGTCATCCTTCTTGAGTTTCATGTGGTCTATGCATTGTATCTTGGGTAATTCGAGCATTTGAGCTAATAGCCTCTTATCAATGAGTGCATACCATGTGTGTTTTTCTGTGATTGGGTTACCTCACTCAGGATGATATTTTCCAGTTCCATCTTTTTGCCTATGAATTTCATGGAGTCATTGTTTTTGATAACTGAGTAATATTCCATTGTGTAGATGTACCACATTTTCTGTATCCATTCCTCTGTTGAAGGACATCTGGGTTCTTTCCAGCTTCTGGCTATTATAAATAAGGCTGCTATGAACATAGTGGAGCATGTGTCTTTGTGATATGTTGGAGCATCTTTTGGGTATATGCCCGGGAGTGGTATAGCTGGTTCCTCAGGTAGCAATATGGCCAATTTTCTGAGGAACCTCCAGACTTATTTCCAGAGTGGTTGTACCAGTTTGCAGTCCCACCAACAATGGAGGACTGTTCTTCTTTCTCCACATCCTTGCCAGCATCTGCTGTCCCCTGAGTTTTTGACCTTAGCCATTCTGACTGATGTGAGGTGGAATCTCAGGGTTGTTTTGATTTGCATTTCCCTGATGACTAAGGATGTTGAACATTTCTTTGGGTGCTTCTCGGCCATTTGATATTCCTCAGCTGAGAATTCTTTGTTTAGCTCTGAACCCCATTTTTAATAGGGGTATTTGATTCTCTGGAGTTGAACTTTTTGAGTTCTTTGTATATGTTGGATATTAGCCCTCTATTGGATGTAGGATTGGCAAAGATATTTTCCCAATCTGTTGGTTGCTGTTTTGTCCTAATGACAGTATCCTTTACCTTACGGAAGCTTTGCAATTTTATGAGGTCCCGTTTGTCAATTCTTGATCTTAGAACATAAGCCATTGGTGTTCTGTTCAGGAAATTAAAGTGTCTTTCCTTAACTTTTTTGACAACTTTTGGTTGAAAGTAATTTTATTCGATATTAGAATGGCTACTTCAGTTTGTTTCTTGGGACCATTTCCTTGGAAAAGTTTTTTCCAGCCTTTACTCTGAGGTAGTGTTTGTCTTTGTCACTAAGGTATGTTTTCTGTATGCAGCAAAATGCTGGGTCCTATGTATCTAGTATGTTAGTCTATGCCTTTTTATTGGGGAATTGAATCCATTGATGTTGAGAGATATTAGGGACCAATGATTGTTGATTCCTATTATTTTTCTTGATAGAGGTAGAATTATGTTTGTGTGGCTATCTTCTTTTGGGGTAGTTGAAAGAAGACTACTTTCTTGCTTTTTCTAGGGTGTAATTTCCCTCCTTGTGTTGGAGTTTTCTACCTATTATCCTTTGTAGGGCTGGATTTATGGAAATGAATTGTGTAAATTTGGTTTTGTCATGGAATATCTTGGTTTCTCTGTCTATGGTAATTGAGGGTTTTGCTGGGTATAGTAGCCTATGCTGGCATTTGTATTCTCTTAAGGTCTGTATGACATCTGTCCAGGATCTTCTGGCTTTCACAGTCTCTGGTGAGAAGTCTGGTGTGATTCTGATAGGCCTGCCTTTATATGTCACTTGACCTTTTTCCCTTACAGCTTTTAATATTCTTTCTTTGTTTTGTGCATTTGGTGTTTTGACTATTATGCGATGGGAAGAATTTCTTTTCTGGTCCAATCTATTTGGAGTTCTGTGGGCTTCTTGTATGTTGATGGGCATCTTTTTCTTTAGGTTAGGGAAGTTTTCTTTTATAATTTTGTTGAAGATATTTACTAGCCCTTTAAGTTGGGAGTCTTCACTCTCTTCTTTACCTATTATCCTTAGGTTTGATATTCTCATTGCATCCTGAATTTCCTGAAATGTTTTTTGGGGGGCTAGTAGTTTTTTGCATTTTGATTTTTTTTGACTGTTGTGTCAATGTTTTCTATGGTATCTTCTGCCCCGGAGATTCTCTCTCTTATCTCTTGTATTCTGTTAGTGATGCTTGCGTCTATGATTCCTGATCTCTTTCCTAGGTTTTCTATCTCCATGATTGTTTTCCTTTGTGATTTCTTTATTGTTTCTATTTCGAGTTTTAGATTCTGGATAGTTTTGTTCAATTCCTTCACCTGTTTGATTGTGTTTTCCTGTAATTCTTTAAGAGATTTCTGTGTTTCCTATTTAAGGGCTTTGACCTGTTTACTTGTGTTGTCCTGCATTTCTTTCTTTCTTTTTTGTCCTGTATTTCTTTAAATGAGTTATTTATGCCCTTCTCAAAGTCCTCTAACATCATCATGAGATGTGATTTTTAAATCAGAATCTTGCTTTTCTGGTGTGTTAGGGCATCCATGACTTTCTGTGGTGGGAGAACAGGGTTCTGATGATGTCAGTGGCCTTGGTTTCTGTTGCTTAGTTTCTTTTTTTTTTTTTTTTTGGTTCTTTTTTTCGGAGCTGGGGATCGAACCCCGGGCCTTGCGCTTCCTAGGTAAGCGCTCTACCACTGAGCTAAACCCCCAGCCCCTGTTGCTTAGTTTCTTGCACTTGCCTCTTGTCATCTGGTTGTCTCTGGTGTTAGCTGGTCTTCCTGTCTCTGACAGTGGCTTGACCTTCTTGTAAGCCTATGCCTTAGCACTCCTGGGAGACCAGCTCTCTCCCAGCAGGATCTGGGTATAGAGAGCTGGCACAGGGTCAGATCCAGGCTCAGACAGAAACCAGAAGCTGATTTGGGATTACAAGTAAATGACAAAGTGATTGTAAGTTCCATTCTTGTTAGTTATAGAAACAACTACTTCCAAAACTCTGAGACTGTTAGAGTTTCTCGTTTACCCATTAGGCAAGATCAATGTCTTAGCTCAGTCCTTGGGATCACGTATTTTTATAATCAATCAGACTGTGTTGTCTTACACTCAAGTTTACAAGAATGTGGTGTAGGATTCTTATTCCAGGAAATGCAAGCAAAACTGCTTTTCATTCACTCACATAATTTTATTAAATGCCTGCTTGTGTACAATAGATAAGATACTTGCCTCATTTCTCCTTTGGATTCTTCACTTCCTGTTTAGATTTTCCTTCAAGTTCCCATGATACTAGGCTTCTTTGTTTACTTTAAAGCCTTTTTTCCTATTTATTTATGTGTGTAGACTTGTAAATACTTCATAGCTGTTAAACCATTGCTTATATTTTAGTTTCTATTTCTAGGTTTCTAAAATGTTGGTTTCCTATATTTTAAGTTTATGGTCAAATGTTTTGAGAGTAATCAAGATCCCTTGTTTCCCTTATTACTTTTTTTTTGGTTTTATTTTATTTTATTATTTTTTTATTAACTTGAGTATTTCTTATATACATTTTGAGTGTTATTCCCTTTCCCGGTTTCCGGGGAAATATCCCCCTCCCCCCTCCCCTTCTTTATGGGTGTTCCCCTCCCCCTCCCCCCTTGTTGCCCTCCCCCCAACAGTCTAGTTCACTGGGGGTTCAGTCTTAGCAGGACCCAGGGCTTCCCCTTCCACTGGTGCTCTTACTAGGATATTCATTGCTACCTATGAGGTCAGAGTCTAGGCTCAGTCCATGTATAGTCTTTGGGTAGTGGCTTAGTCCCTGGAAGCTCTGGTTGCTTGGCATTGTTGTACATATGGGGTCTCGAGCCCCTTCAAGCTCTTCCAGTTCTTTCTCTGATTCCTTCAACGGGGGTCCTATTCTCAGTTCAGTGGTTTGCTGCTGGCATTCGCCTCTGTGTTTGCTGTATTCTGGCTGTGTCTCTCGGGAGAGATCTACATCCGGCTCCTGTCGGCCTGCACTTCTTTGCTTCATCCATCTTGTCTAATTGGATGGCTGTATATGCATGGGCCACATGTTGGGCAGGCTCTGAATGGGTGTTCCTTCTGTGTCTGTTTTAATCTTTGCCTCTCTCTTCCCTGCCAAGGGTATTCTTGTTCCCCTTTTAAAGAAGGAGTGAAGCATTCACATTTTGATCATCCGTCTTGAGTTTCATTTGTTCTAGGCATCTAGGGTAATTCAAGCATTTGGGCTAATAGCCACTTATCAATGAGTGCATACCATGTGTGTTTTTCTGTGATTGGGTTAGCTCACTCAGGATGATATTTTCCAGTTCCAACCATTTGCCTACGAATTTCATAAAGTCATTGTTTTTGATAGCTGAGTAATATTCCATTGTGTAGATGTACCACATTTTCTGTATCCATTCCTCTGTTGAAGGGCATCTGGGTTCTTTCCAGCTTCTGGCTATTATAAATAAGGCTGCAATGAACATAGTGGAGCACGTGTCTTTTTTATATGTTGGGGCATCTTTTGGGTATATGCCCAAGAGAGGTATAGCTGGATCCTCAGGCAGTTCAATATCCAATTTTCTGAGGAACCTCCAGACTGATTTCCAGAATGGTTTTACCAGTCTACAATCCCACCAACAATGGAGGAGTGTTCCTCTTCCTCCACATCCTCGCCAGCATCTGCTGTCACCTGAGTTTTTGATCTTAGCCATTCTCACTGGTGTGAGGTGAAATCTCAGGGTTGTTTTGATTTGCATTTCCCTTATGACTAAAGATGTTGAACATTTCTTTAGGTGTTTCTCAGCCATTCGGCATTCCTCAACTCTGAATTCTTTGTTTAGCTCTGAACCCCATTTTTTAATAGGGTTATTTGTCTCCCTGCAGTCTAACTTCTTGAGTTCTTTGTATATTTTGGATATAAGGCCTCTATCTGTTGTAGGATTGGTAAAGATCTTTTCCCAATCTGTTGGTTGCCGTTTTGTCCTAACCACAGTGTCCTTTGCCTTACAGAAGCTTTGCAGTTTTATGAGATCCCATTTGTCGATTCTTGATCTTAGAGCATAAGCCATTGGTGTTTTGTTCAGGAAATTTTTTCCAGTGCCCATGTGTTCGAAATGCTGCCCTAGTTTTTCTTCTATTAGTTTGAGTGTATCTGGTTTGATGTGGAGGTCCTTGATCCACTTGGACTTAAGCTTTGTACAGGGTGATAAGCATGGATCGATTTCCATTCTTCTACATGTTGACCTCCAATTGAACCAGCACCATTTGCTGAAAATGCTATCTTTTTTCCATTGGATGGTTTTGGCTCCTTTGTCAAAAATCAAGTGCCCATAGGTGTGTGGGTTCATTTCTGGGTCTTCAATTCTGTTCCATTGGTCTATCTGTCTGTCTCTGTACCAATACCATGCAGTTTTTATCACTATTGCTCTGTAATACTGCTTGAGTTCAGGGATAGTGATTCCCCCTGAAGTCTTTTTATTGTTAAGGATAGTTTTAGCTATCCTGGGTTTTTTGTTATTCTAGATGAATTTGCAAATTGTTCTGTCTAACTCTTTGAAGAATTGGATTGGTATTTTGATGGGGATTGCATTGAATCTGTAGATTGCTTTTGGTAAAATGGCCATTTTTACTATATTAATCCTGCCAATCCATGAGCATGGGAGATCTTTCCATCTTCTGAGGACTTCTTCAATTTCTTTCTTCAGAGTCTTGAAGTTCTTATTGTACAAATCTTTTACTTGCTTGGTTAAAGTCACACAGAGGTACTTTATATTATTTGGGTCTATTATGAAGGGTGTGGTTTCCCTAATTTCTTTCTCGGCTTGTTTCTCTTTTGTGTAGAGGAAGGCTACTGATTTAGTTGAGTTAATTTTATACCCAGCCACTTTGCTGAAGGTGTTTATCAGCTTTAGTAGTTCTCTGGTGGAACTTTTGGGATCACTTAAATATACTATCATATCATCAGCAAATAGTGATATTTTGACTTCTTCTTTTCCGATGTGTATCCCCTTGACCTCCTTTTGTTGTCTGATTGCTCTGGCTAGAACTTCAAGAACTATATTGAATAAGCAGGGAGAGAGTGGGCAGCCTTGTCTAGTCCCTGATTTTAGTGGGATTGCTTCAAGTTTCTCTCCATTTAGTTTAATGTTAGCAACTGGTTTGCTGTATATGGCTTTTACTATGTTTAGGTATGGGCCTTGAATTCCTATTCTTTCCAGGACTTTTATCATGAAGGGGTGTTGAATTTTGTCAAATGCTTTCTCAGCATCTAATGAAATGATCATGTGGTTTTGTTCTTTCAGTTTGTTTATATAATGGATCACGTTGATGGTTTTCTGTATATTAAACCATCCCTGCATGCCTGGGATGAAGCCTACTTGATCATGGTGGATGATTGTTTTGATGTGCTCTTGAATTCTGTTTGCCAGAATTTTGTTGAGTATTTTTGCGTCGATATTCATAAGGGAAATTGGTCTGAAGTTCTCTTTCTTTGTTGGGTCTTTGTGTGGTTTAGGGATAAGAGTAATTGTGGCTTCATAGAAGGAATTCGGTAGTGCTCCATCTGTTTCAATTTTGTGGAATAGTTTGGATAATATTGGTACGAGGTCTTCTATGAAGGTCTGATAGAATTCTGCACTAAACCCGTCTGGACCTGGGCTCTTTTTGGTTGGGAGACCTTTAATGACTGCTTCTATTTCCTTAGGAGTTATGGGGTTGTTTAACTGGTTTATCTGTTCCTGATTCAACTTCGGTACCTGTATCTGTCTAGGAAATTGTCCATTTCCTGCAGATTTTCAAGTTTTGTTGAATATAGGCTTTTATAGTAAGATCTGATGATTTTTTGAATTTCCTCTGAATCTGTAGTTCTGTCTCCCTTTTCATTTCTGATTTTGTTAATTTGGATACACTCTCTGTGTCCTCTTGTTAGTCTGGCTAAGTGTTTATCTATCTTGTTGATTTTCTCAAAGAACCAACTTTTGGTTCTGTTGATTCTTTTTTTTTTTTTGGTTCTTTTTTTCGGAGCTGGGGACCGAACCCAGGGCCTTGTGATTCCTAGGTAAGCGCTCTACCACTGAGCTAAATCCCCAGCCCCGGTTCTGTTGATTCTTTGTATGGTCCTTTTTGTTTCTACTTGGTTGATTTCAGCTCTGAGTTTGATTATTTCCTGCCTTCTACTCCTCCTGGGTGTATTTGCTTCTTTTTGTTCTGGAGATTTTAGGTGTGCTGTCAAGCTGCTGACATATGCTCTCTCCTGTTTCTTTCTGTAGGCACTCAGCGCTATGAGTTTTCCTCTTAGCACAGCTTTCATTGTGTCCCATAAGTTTGGGTATGTTGTACCTTCATTTTCATTAAATTCTAAAAAGTCTTTAATTTCTTTCTTTATTTCTTTCTTGACCAGGTTATCATTGAGTAGAGCACTGTTCAATTTTCACGTATATATGGGCATTCTTCCCTTATTGTTATTGAAGACCAGTTTTAGGTCGTGGTGGTCCGATAGCACACATGGAATTATTTCTATCTTTCTGTACCTGTTGAGGCCCGTTTTTTGAGCAATTATATGGTCAATTTTGGAGAAAGTACCATGAGGAGCTGAGAAGAAGGTATATCCTTTTGCTTTAGTGTAGAATGTTCTATAAATATCTGTTAAGTCCATTTGGCTCCTGACTTCTCTTAGTCTGTCTATGTCTCTGTTTAATTTCTGTTTCCACGATCTGTCCATTGATGAGAGTGGGGTGTTGAAGTCTCCTACTATTATTGTGTGAGGTGCAATGTATGTTTTGAGCTTTAGTAAGGTTTCTTTTACGTATGTAGGCGCCCTTTATTTGGGGCATAGATATTTAGGATTGAGAGTTCATCTTGGTGGATTTTTTCTTTGATGAATATGAAGTGTCCTTCCTTATCTTTTTTGATGACTTTTAATTGAAAATTGATTTTATTTGATATTAGAATGGCTACTCCAGCTTGCTTCTTCCGACCATTTGCTTGGAAAGTTGTTTTCCAGCCTTTCACTCTGAGGTAGTGTATGTCTTTGTCTCTGAGGTGTGTTTCCTGTAGGCAGCATAATGCAGGGTCCTTGTTGCGTATCCAGTTTGTTAATCTATGTGTTTTTATTGGGGAGTTGAGGCCATTGATGTTGAGAGATATTAGGGAATAGTGATTATTGCTTCCTGTTATATTCATATTTGGATGTGAGGTTATGTTTGTGTGCTTTTCTTCTCTTTGTTTTGTTGCCAAGACCATTAGTTTCTTGTTTCTTCTAGGGTATAGCTTGCCTCCTTATGCTGGGCTTTACCATTTATTATCCTTTGTAGTGCTGGATTTGTAGAAAGATATTGTGTAAATTTGGTTTTGTCATGGAATATCTTGGTTTCTCCATCTATGTTAATTGAGAGTTTTGCAGGATACAGTAACCTGGGCTGGCATTTGTGTTCTCTTAGGGTCTGTATGACATCTGTCCAGGATCTTCTGGCTTTCATAGTTTCTGGCGAAAAGTCTGGTGTAATTCTGATAGGTCTGCCTTTATATGTTACTTGACCTTTTTCTCTTACTGCTTTTAATATTCTTTCTTTATTTTGTGCGTTTGGTGTTTTGACTATTATTTGACGGGAGGAGTTTCTTTTCTGGTCCAATCTATTTGGAATTCTGTAGGCTTCTTGTATGCCTATGGGTATCTCTTTTTTTAGGTTAGGGAAGTTTTCTTCTATGACTTTGTTGAAGATATTTACCGGTCCTTTGAGCTGGGAGTCTTCACTCTCTTCTATACCTATTATCCTTAGGTTTGATCTTCTCATTGAGTCCTGGATTTCCTGTATGTTTTGTACCAGTAGCTTTTTCCGCTTTACATTATCTTTGACAGTTGATTCAATGATTTCTATGGAATCTTCTGCTCCTGAGATTCTCTCTTCCATCTCTTGTATTCTGTTGGTGAAGCTCGTATCTACAGCTCCTTGTCTCTTCTTTTGGTTTTCTATATCCAGGGTTGTTTCCATGTGTTCTTTCTTGATTGCTTCTATTTCCATTTTTAATTCCTTCAACTGTTTGATTGTGTTTTCCTGGAATTCTTTCAGGGATTTTTGTGTCTCCTCTCTATGGGCTTCTACTTGTTTATTTATGATTTCCTGGAATTCTTTCAGGGATTTTTGTGACTCCTCTCTATGGGCTTCTACTTGTTTATTTATGATTTCCTGGAATTCTTTCAGGGATTTTTGTGATTCCTCTCTGTAGGCTTCTACTTGTTCTCTAAGGGACTTCTTCACGTCTTTCTTGAAGTCCTCCGGCATCATGATCAAATATGATTTTGAAACTAGATCTTGCTTTTCTGGTGTGTTTGGATATTCCGTGTTTGCTTTGGTGGGAGAATTGGGCTCCAATGATGCCATGTAGTCTTGGTTTCTGTTGCTTGGGTTCCTGTGCTTGCCTCTCGCCATCAGATTATCTCTAGTGTTACTTTGTTCTGCTATTTCTGACAGTGGCTAGACTGTCCTATAAGCCTGTGTGTCAGGAGTGCTGTAGACCTGTTTTCCTGTTTTCTTTCAGCCAGTTATGGGGACAGAGTGTTCTGCTTTCGGGCGTGTAGTTTTTCCTATCTACAGGCCTTCAGCTGTTCCTGTGGGCCTGTGTCTGGTGTTCACCAGGCAGGTCACTTGCAGCAGAAAAGTTGGTCTTACCTGTGGTCCCGAGGCTCAAGTTTGCTCGTGGGGTGCTGTCCACGGGCTCTCTGCGGCGGCAGCAACCAGGAAGATCTGCACCGCCGTTTCCGGGAGCCTCCGTGCACCAGGGTTCCAGATGGCGTTTGGTGTTTTCCTCTGGCGTCAGAGATGTGTGCAGAGTGCAGTCTCTTTTGGTTTCCCAGGCGTGTCTGCCTCTCTGTAGGTTTAGCTCTCCCTCCCACAGGACTTGGGTGCAGAGAACTGTTTATCCGGTCTGTCCTTTCAGGTTCCGGCGGCGTCTCAGGCGCAGGAGTCCTGCCGCTCCCCTTATTACTTTTAAAACAAAATAAAAAACTATATATTACTTAAAATTTAAGATATCCAAGTATTGAACTCTCAAAGATCTTCAGCTCTTTCTAGATAATTACAAGTTTATTATCGACTTTAGAATATTTTTGTCCTATTTTGAGACAGGGTCTTTTGTCATCTACACTGAATTCGATTTTGATATGTAGCTGAGGCTGCCTGTGAATTCTTGACTGTCCAGCTCTACCTCCTAAGAACTCCGATTACAAGCATGTACCACTACATCTAGTTAGAATACCTTTAATATACCACTGTTACTCAGTAATGTATGTATACGTAATACAAATGTGTTTTCAGGGAAATGAATTACCAATTAGTAGCAAGGGAGAATCAGAGTGACCACATCTTACAGAACTCTAAAAAACAAACCAACAATCCCCACAAAACAAAACAAAAACAACAAAGTATACTATTGAGAATCAAGAGCTCTCTTCCCAGTTTCCTCAGTGATGTAGCCACTGGTAAGGTGCCCAGTTCCTATAAGTAATCCCTTATCCATGATCCTATAAGTAGTCATATTTAAACTTATCAGTTCAGCAGTAGCAACAAAAAGACTTGAATGTAGAAGGGGGAAGGGATGGGTGAGAGTGTTCAGATCGGGAGCGAGCAAGAGAAGGGTAATGCACGTGAATATGGTGGAGGTATGCTGTGTGTGTACGGGATGTCACAATGAAACCTGTGCATCTGGTTTTCCTTTTCCTTATTAGGTTATTGGTTCAAAACCAGGCCGTTCTCCAGGAAAAGCTGTCAGTTCTTACAGTCTGATATTTTTTTTTTCATTTTTTCCCTCCAGAATTTCAAAATGCCTTGAAGATATTTTCTAAGGTGAAAAGTGGTCGTGTGGCCATCGTTGATGTGGGTGCTGTTTTGCAAAGCATGGATATCTTAGTGAACCCTGAGACACTCAAGGATGTGATACAGCATGCTTATGAGGACAGTGAGTTATTTGAACTTTTCAAATCAGTTCTGTTACACATTATTAGTCTTCATCTCTCCTTTTCTCTCTTGACTTCACCTTTCGCTGCTGGTGCTGCTTACTGATCCCTTCATAAAAATCAATGTGGAAAACACATGAGAATGTTCTACGATTGTTCTAGTTTGGTATTTTTTTGAAAATTAAGAATAAAGTGAATTTTAAAAATTTCAACATTGCCAGGCAGGGTGTCATACACTTTTAATCTCAGTGCTTGAGAGGCAGAGGTGGGCAGACCTCTATGAGTCTGGTTTCTATGAGTTCCTGGTCAACCAGGATTAGTCACATAGAGAGACTCTATCTTAAAACACACACACACACACACACACACACACACACACACACACACACACACAACTTCAACACTGAGGTGGTGAGATAGTTCCGTTGGTTAAGGGCTTGCCTTGTTAGCACAAATACTTGGCCACACAATATGACATATATATGTACATATATGCACACATATCTATACATACTTATGTATCCATACATACAATAAAAATAAGCTAGAAATTAAAATCTTAAAACATCCAGCTTTGTCTTGTTTTCAATGGTTCTTTCTTGTCTTTATAGATGGGTCATTTCTTAAAGGACAAGGGAGGAGTGTTACTTCAGAAATGAGGAGACACAGAATTTTATTATGTAGTTTTGGTTAAAATTTCTTATTCTGTTTGATTATTCTCTATGCAACACAGCTTGGCTTCAAATTTTATATGGATTTATGAGATGTTCTATGTCATGCTAATATTTGCCCAAAGGATAAGATAGCCTACGCTAATAGATTGGTTAGTGATTGTTGAAATGATTTATTCATTCAACAAGCCAGTTAGTTATTTAATACCTACTGTGCGTGGAGTAATGATTGGTGGAATAAACATGGATAAAACACAGTTCTAGCGTGTAGAGAGCCATGGACATGACAATTCTCTGTAGTAATTACCCACAGTGTGGGTAAGGCTGCTATTGGAAACACCAGGGAGAGATTATCAGAGAAGGTGATGCTCGAAGTAAATATTGACAGGTTGGTAGGGGTCTATTGGATGAAGTGATGGTGAAGAATGAGAGAGGCGCTGTAGGCTGAGACGACAGTTTGTATAAATATGACAGGGAAAAAATATCAGATATTATGTCCTTTTTAAGTGAGCTCCACTGGCTTTTGTCACTTGCTAGTGGTGACTTTGGAGTGGTTTGAAGCTAGAACTGAACCTTGAATAGTTCCATAGGTTTGTTATTTATTTGGTTGGTTTAAATTTTTTAAAAGTATATCTGAATAAGTTGTGTCAGCTGTAGATACATATACAAACCACATGCAGGTGCCCAGAGGCCAGAGGAGCGATCAAATTCCTTGGACCTAGAGCTTACATATAGTTGTGCCTCTTCCTGCCAAACAGCCATTGCTTTGTAAAATTGTGCTTGAATATTCCTCTCTTCATACACACATACCACACACTGTCACAAAGATGCTCCTTTCTGTTAAGTATGAAAATCACCCCTGTGTGTTGGGGGTACCCCAGGCATGCTAGCCAAACACTCTGCCAGTGCTTTGTCTCCAGAACCCACGAGAATTGCCTAAATAGGTGTGTTTGATGATGAGAGTTAAAATCTACTGGGAAGTACCTAATCCATGCAGAGAGGCAAGTTGAAGTACACGGCAGGGATTTGGTAGAGAGTTATGGCTTAGAAGTAGAAGAGGATTGGTGGAGAAGTGGATGGGTTGGGATCAGTACAAGTTCAGACCACAGCATAATTGTTTGTGTGCTTTTCTCAGTACTTACAAATAATCGGTTGAAGTGGATTAGAGGAGAAAGGCTTGTAGGGTCTGTGTTGGCTCTCCCCCGTGGTGGTGAGAAGACAGAGTCTGTGGATGGTGGTGTGAGATCAAGGGCGTATGGGAGCTGGGTGTGGTGTGTGGTGGCACACGCCTGTGATCTAGACACATACCTGTGATCCCCCGGCACATGTATGTGATCCTGGGACATGTCTGTCATTCCCACAGTTTGGGGCCAGCAGGGACTTTACAGTGAGTTCCAGGCCAGCTTAAGTTATAGCATCAGATTTTATCTCAAAAACAAAGCAAAAACAATCTACGGGGGTAGAAAAGATGACTTTGGAAATAAAAGCTGCGCAGGAAACTTCTGTGTTTGGGTGGCTTTTGAGTCTCGATGCTATCTGGTATGGGGTAGGTCTCAAGCTGTTTGGCTTCCACATTAAGGGAAACAAAGATTCGGCACACCACTAATGTCACACACGTAGAGGGATTGACTCTGTAGATGCTCTTAAGTAGATTTTACTCATTCAAAATCATTCTTAAGTGATAGGAAGTAGATGTTTTGCTAAGAGTTGGGGAAATAATTGAAATACACATTCCTGGTTCCTGGGCTCACAATCTGGAATCTGAGACAAAGGAATAAATGCTTGAAGTGCTATCCATAGTAAATCCTCAAAAAATATTACAGAATGCTAACCAGATTATCTGCCATAGAGACTTAGGGTGTGGCTGTTTCCTTTAATGAGGACAGCTATGGTCTTAATTTTTTCACTTCATTGTGTTTTGAGTTACTAATGAACAATTCCGGAAAGTTCTCAAAACTCATGGTGGCTGCCCTCTGACTCCACCTTCCCATGGTGGCTGCCCTCTGACTCCACCTTCCCATGGTGGCTGCCCTCTGACTCCACCTTCCCATGGTGGCTGCCCTCTGACTCCATCATCTTCCCATGCTTCTGAATCAAATTCGTATTGCATTCAGGTTGTCAGTTACATCTATGCTCAAAAACAATGGAAGTGCTTTAAATTCCTTTCTATCGCAGGTTCCCACACCATGGACATCGGAGACATTATATTTACGTTGGACGAGCTGCAGCAGCAGTATGAAGACATCTGTAAGGGATCCCACGTGGCTAGCCCTTTAGTTTATACGTAATCTTTAAGTCAACTCCTAGCCGACAGTTTTAAGAAATCTTTTGAGTAAGCTGTACACCTCTATTCCTAACTTTCTAACAAGGAGACCAGAACACAACGTCCTACGGGTGTTCTTTCCTCATATTGATCGCCTGACAATCTCCGACACGAATTCTTCACGCGTTCTTTACCGTTTCTGGTTATTTGGTATAGTTCTTAACTAAGTATGTCCCATTTGATCTTTTGATGTGCTCTATGCCACATTTTAAATTTCAGATCTTCATTTGTTCAAAATATAATTTTGTCAAGGTTATCCCAATAATTGTTAAAGTTCTGCAGTCTGGTTAAACTTATAACAAAAAACAAGCTCTGTCTTCAATTTCCCCTCAGCTTACGTTCTCCAGGGGCAGCAGTTCTTTGAATATTTTAGATGACTCCTTGATATTCCTACTTATACCTTATTGTTAATTTTTTAATTAAAATTAATTGACAAATATATATATCCCGATGTGCAAAGCGTGATGATTTTTGTAATGCACACGCTTACTTATTGAAGAGAATCAGCATTTCCATCTCCCCAAACATTCATCTTTCATATGTATTGGGAACTTCCAAACTTTTAAACATTTTAGAATTTTTGAGAGAGTAAGCGTTCTGGTATGTCCTCCACATCCACCCTCACCACACACAAGTCCATTCTTCCAACACATTTATAACCAACTCAGTGAGCTTCTAGCTCAGTATTAATGCTAGTAAACCTCAGAGAACACTGCTTACAGCCGTTGTATGGTACCTCGTGGGTGCCTTCTTTCTTTCTCTAGAACACTAATCCCTTTCTTTTAATTAATACTTGCCATTTATTTATTTGCTAGCTCTTTTTAAAGAGCAATTTTAGTACTGATTTGACCTCAACTGCTCTCAAATATCAGACAGTTATCTTTGTAAACTTGGACGTACCCATCTTTCTGTCAGCCCTGTCTTACTGCAGAATCTTGTCTCCCAGTACTCTGACGTGCAGGTCCGACAGCTTGCATACTGGAGAACTAATGGGTTTTGTGGATCTTTGCAACCTCTGGACGTTTGCATTCGAGGCTTCCCTGTTACCTATTTTCTGGGTTCTTCACTTCTCTATCTGATTTTGTCTTCGTGTTCACTAATAGACGAATATTGAATTGTGTTACTTGTTTTTTTTTTAAATGATACACATTTTAGACATTAATTATTTTCAGATGGATGTTTCCCAGATTTTTCTTTTAGTCTGAAAACTTATTTCCTAAGTTATCTAGAAGCATCTTAGTTTAAAATAGTCCTATTTACCTGATTTTTTTTTGATTTTGGCAGCATATAAAAATTGTCGCAATATTGATGTCTTGAAATATTTTTCTGTGTTTTCTTCAAGTGCATTCATGGTTTCAGGACTTAAGTTTATGTTTTTGACCTTGTATTTTTATATGGCGAATTTCTAAATTCATTACTTTATTAGTTCTAGTGAGTTGTGATGGAATCTTAAAAAGGGCTTTGCATTTGTAAGACCTTGTTATCTGGAAACAGGGACAATTTATGTCTGCTCCTACAATTTGGGTGTCTCTTTTCCTGACCCCTATTGCTAGGATTCCCAGTGCTGTGCTGGAGAGAGTGGGCCTGACCTTAAAGGGAAGGCTTTCTACTTTTCAATACCAAGTAAGAGGTTCGGCAGATGTTTGTCTCGTGTGGCTTTTATTGTTGAAGTATATTCTGCATCCAACCTGGCGAAAGGTTTTTGCATCAAATACTGTTCAGTTTTATCCAATGCTTTTCCTGCGTCTCTTGAAGTCCCCATGATATTTTTGTCCTTCGTATTGCTCGACGTTTTAAGTTACATTCATGTATTATTGTGCCTCAGTGTGGATAAACAAGTGTGCTATTCACACAAATAGGTCGGAGGGAAATTCTCTCTTGTCGTCATGTGGGTCCTGAGGATCAAACTCAAGTTGTTCAACTTGGTGGCAAGCACCTTCCCCCACTGAGCAATCTTGCCAGCCCTCCTTTCAGCTGCTGATATATATATATATATATATATATATATATATATATATATGCATATATATTATATTTATAAGCTTCTATGTGTTGTGTCATCTTTGCATACCGGGTATAAAGGCCGATTGGACATGGTGATTGATCCTTTATATATTCTGTTGAACACCCTGGCTGGTATTTGTTGAAAATATTTGCATCTGTGTTCATTAGGATATCGTCCTGTAGTTTTCTTTTCTTAACAGTGTTCTTCTGGCGTTGGCGTCACAGTGATCCCGACCGTATGAATGTAGAGGGGCTGGAGACAGACAGCTCAGTAGTCAAAAACACATACTGCTCTGATCGGGGGCCCAAGGTTGTTTTCCCAGCAGCTATGTTGGGTGACTCATACTGCCTGTAATTCCAGATCTAGGATCCAGCACCCTCTTCTGGACTCTGGGCACCTGCATTCATGTGAACATACCCTCCATGTGCACATAATTAAAAACAAAAGTTCATGAAAAAATGCATTTAGAAACATTTCCTCTACTTTAATTTTTGGGAAGTGTTTATGTATTAGTTCCCATGCAAAGGTTTTTTTGGTACCTACTAGTGATACCATTGCATCCTGGGGTTTCCTTTGAGGATACTTTTGTTACTAATCTGTCACTTTATTTGTTACTAGTCTGTTTAAATATTCTACTTTCTTTATGATTGATGGAAAAATGATAAATTTCTTGTGATTTATCCATTTCTAGATTATCCAATTTGTTGAAGTGAAATTTTCTATAGTAGTCATTTGTGATCAACTAGGTTTCTGAGGTATTAGTTATGCTTCCTCTCTGATGTTTTTGTTTGAGTCTTCTCTATTTCCTTGGTTTAGATTTTAATTAATTAATTTTTTGTGGTGCTGTTAAAAAAAAAGAAAAGAAAAAGAGTGCTGCAGAATGTATCTATCATCCTTGTCCCAAAGATGGAGAGACAGATCCATGGGCTCACAGGCCACAAAGATCCATGGGGCTCACTGGCCGCAAAGATTCGTGGGGCTCACCAGCCGCAAAGATCCATGGGGCTCACTGGTCACAAAAATCCATGGGCTCACTGGCTGCCTGCCTATTCTACTTGGCAAGCTTCAGGCCAGTGAGAAACACAGTCTCAAAAAGCAAGGTGCATGATAACCAGGAAAGAACCACACCTAAGGTTGTCCTCTGGCCTTCATACATGCGCATGAGAGTGTGTACGCACGTGCGTGCGAGCACACACACTTTTTTTTTTTTTTTTTTGGTTTTTTTTTTTTTTCGGAGCTGGGGACCGAACCCAGGGCCTTGCGATTCCTAGGTAAGCGCTCTACCACTGAGCTAAATCCCCAGCCCCGCGAGCACACACACACACACACACACACACACACACACACACACACACACATACACACACACACACGTGACAATATGTAAGCACTCCCCATAGATGTGGGTGTATATGCATGCACTCACACAAACCTATAATGATGTTATAGGTGAACTACATACCATCAATTATAGTACTAGGCTAATCTGAGTCTGTGAACGTTTACTGGAGTCTTATATTTTCTTGTGTCTCTATGTTGCTTCTTTGTGATTCAGGATTTCAAGAGCTTGGGTTGTTCTCAAACTTACCGTGTAGCCAAGTTTGACCTTAAACTCTGATTTTTCTCTTCTCTGACTCCCAAGTGCCAGGGTTACAGGTTTGCGCCACCATGCCTGGCATATTTTGGCATTTTTCATGCTGTTTAACAATCCTCCTTTTTTTTTTTTGGTTTTGTTTTTTTCTCATCTTTATTAACTTGAGTATTTCTTTTTTTTTGGCATTTTATTATTATTATTTTTTTACTTTCTTTTTTTTCCCCATCTTTATTAACTTGAGTATTTCTTATTTACATTTCGATTGCTATTCCCCTTCCCGGTTTCCGGGCCAACATCCCCCTAACCCCTTCCCCTCCCCTTCTGTATGGGTGTTCCCCTCCTCATCCTTCCCCCATTACCACCCTCCCCCCAACAGTCACGTTCACTGGGGGTTCAGTCTTGGCAGGACCAAGGGCTTCCCCTTCCACTGGTGCTCTTACTAGGCTATTCATTGATACCTATGAGGTCAGAGTCCAGGGTCAGTCCATGTATATAGTCTTTGGGTAGTGGCTTAGTCCCTGGAAGCTCTGGTTGCTTAGCATTGTTGTTCACATGAGGTCTCCAGCCCCTTCAAGCTCTTCCAGTCCTTTCTCTGATTCCTTCAACGGGGGTCCATTCTCAGTTCAGTGGATTACTGCTGGCATTCGCCTCTGTGTTTGCTGTATTCTGGCTGTGTCTCTCAGGAGCGATCTACATCTGGCTCCTGTCGGTCTGCACTTCTTTGCTTCATCCATCTTGTCTAATTGGGTGGTTGTATATGTATGGGCCACATGTGGGGCAGGCTCTGAATGGGTGTTCCTTCTGTGTCTGTTTTAATCTTTGCCTCTCTATTCCCTGCCAAGGGTATTCTTGTTCCCCTTTTAAAGAAGGAGTGAAGCATTCACATTTTGATCATCCGTCTTGAGTTTCAGGTATTCTGTGCATCTAGGGTAATTCAAGCATTTGGGCTAATAGCCACTTATCAATGAATGAGTGCATACCATGTGTGTTTTTCTGTGATTGGGTTACCTCACTCAGGATGATATTTTCCAGTTCCATCCATTTGCCTATGAATTTCATAAAGTCATTGTTTTTGATAGCTGAGTAATATTCCATTGTGTAGATGTACCACATTTTCTGTATCCATTCCTCTGTTGAAGGGCATCTGGGTTCTTTCCAGCTTCTGGCTATTATAAATAAGCCTGCAATGAACATAGTGGAGCACGTGTCTTTTTTATATGTTGGGGCATCTTTTGGGTATATGCCCAAGAGAGGTATAGCTGGGTCCTCAGGTAGTTCAATGTCCAATTTTCTGAGGAACCTCCAGACTGATTTCCAGAATGGCTGTACCAGTCTGCAATCCCACCAACAATGGAGGAGTGTTCCTCTTTCTCCACATTCTCACCAGCATGTGCTGTCACCTGAGTTTTTGATCTTAGCCATTCTCACTGAGGTGAAATCTCAGGGTTGTTTTGATTTGCATTTCCCTTATGACTAAAAATGTTGAACATTTCTTTAGGTGCTTCTCAGCCATTTGGCATTCCTCAGCTGTGAATTCTTTGTTTAGCTCTGAACCCCATTTTTTAATAGGGTTATTTGTCTCCCTGCAGTCTAACTTTTTGAGTTCTTTGTATATTTTGGATATAAGGCCTCTATCTATTGTAGGATTGGTAAAGATCTTTTCCCAATCTGTTGGTTGCCGTTTTGTCCTAACCACAGTGTCCTTTGCCTTACAGAAGCTTTGCAGTTTTATGAGATCCCATTTGTCGATTCTTGATCTTAGAGCATAAGCCATTGGTGTTTTGTTCAGGAAATTTTCTCCAGTGCCCATGTGTTCGAGATTCTTCCCCACTTTTTCTTCTATTAGTTTGAGTGTATCTGGTTTGAAGTCGAGGTGCTTGATCCACTTGGACTTAAGCTTTGTACAGGGTGATAAGCATGGATCGATCTGCATTCTTCTACATGTTGACCTCCAGTTGAACCAGCACCATTTGCTGAAAATGCTATCTTTTTTCCATTGGACGGTTTTGGCTCCTTTGTCAAAAATTAAGTGACCATAGATGTGTGGGTTCATTTCTGGGTCTTCAATTCTATTCCACTGGTCTATCTGCCTGTCTCGGACCAATACCGTACAGTTTTTATCACTATTGCTCTGTAATACTGCTTGAGTTCAGGGATAGTGATTCCCCCTGAAGTCCTTTTATTGTTGAGGATAGCTTTAGCTATCCTGGGTTTTTTGTCATTCCAGATGAATTTGCAAATTGTTCTGTCTAACTCTATGAAGAATTGGATTGGTATTTTGATGGGGATTGCATTGAATCTGTAGATCGCTTTTGGTAAAATGGCCATTTTTACTATATTAATCCTGCCAATCCATGAGCATGGGAGATCTTTCCATCTTCTGAGATCTTCAATTTCTTTCTTCAGAGGCTTGAAGTTCTTATCATACAGATCTTCACTTGCTTGGTTAAAGTCACACTGAGGTATTTTATATTCTTTGGGACTGTTATGAAGGGTGTCATTTCCCTAATTTCTTTCTCGGCTTGTTTCTGTTTTGTGTAGAGGAAGGCTACTGATTTATTTGAGTTAATTTTATAACCAGCCACTTTGCTCAAGTTGTTTATCAGCTTTTGTAGTTCTCTGGTGGAACTTTTGGGATCACTTAAATATACTGTCATATCATCTGCAAATAGTGATATTTTGACTTCTTCCTTTCCAATCTCTATCCCCTTGATCTCCTTTTGTCGTCTGATTGCTCTGGCTAGAACTTCAAGAACTATAGTGAATAAGTAGGGAGAGAGGGGCAGCCTTGTCTAGTCCCTGATTTTAGTGGGATTGCTTCAAATTTCTCTCCATTTAGTTTAATGTTAGCTACTGGTTTGCTGTATATGGCTTTTACTATGTCTACGTATGGGCCTTGAATTCCTATTCTTTCCAGGACTTTTGTCATGAAGGGGTTTTGAATTTTGTCCTTTTTTTTTTCCAGAGCTGGGGACCGAACCCAGGGCCTTGCGCTTGCTAGGCAAGCGCTCTACCACCACTGAGCTAAATCCCCAACCCCTTGAATTTTGTCAAATGCTTTCTCAGCATCTAATGAAATGATCATGTGGTTTTGTTCTTTCAGTTTGTTTATAGAATGGATTATGTTGATGGTTTTCCATATATTAAA
Source organism: Rattus norvegicus (assembly GCF_021556685.1). NCBI lineage: Eukaryota > Metazoa > Chordata > Mammalia > Rodentia > Muridae > Rattus > Rattus norvegicus. Next base: position 95,939,555 of record NC_141543.1, read on the forward strand.
CCATCCCTGCATGCCTGGGATGAAGCCTACTTGTCATGGTGGATGATTGTTTTGATGTGCTTTGGATTTAGTTTGCCAGAATTTTATTGAGTATTTTCGCATCGATGTGCATAAGGGAAATTGGTCTGAAGTTCTCTTTCTTTGTTGGGTCTTTGTGTGGTTTAGGTATAAGAGTAATTGTGGCTTCATAGAAGGAATTCGGTAGTGCTCCATCTGTTTCAATTTTGTGGAATCGTTTGGATAGTAATTGGTATGAGGTCTTCTATTTTTGCAATCTTCATTGTGAAACCTACATGGTGAAGTTTTAAAGTTTTATTTCTATAAATGATTCCAAATTTTACATTCCTGGTAACTATCAAATTTAAACTTCTCAATTAAGTTTTCTTTCTTAAAAATGCCTATTTTATTATTTTTAACTATTTGTGTGCATGTGAATGCAGATGCCCACAGAGGCCAAAAAAGGACACTGGATACCTTGGAACTGTAGCAATGGGCAGTTGAGAACCCTGAGGGCTGAGAACTGAACTTGGGTCCTCTACAAGAGCAGTAGACACTCCTAATGTATGAGCCATTTCTTCAGCCCCTCAATTAAGTTTCCTTCTTTCATACAAACAGTTACTGAGATTCTGTTGTATATTAAACCCTGCTGGTTAAAACAGAGACAAGGACCAGCCAGACACAGTTGATCTTTCTCCCTGGAGCTTCTAGTTAAGAACAGAGAGACACAGTCAGTCCCCTCTGACACTACGGAAGCTATGCTAGCTCTGTAATCAGCAGCACTGAAGTGAATGTTTTCTCTTGGACAGCATCCAGTTAGCAATGAGATTGTGGAGTATCTGTAAAACTTTCAAAGTAGACATCAACGTTTTGACAATACTGTACACTACACTATTTCAGTCAGTTATTATGGTAGTTTGTTGTTTGCTGTGGTGGTGTTATGCCTGTGATTTATATTAATAGTCAAACCTGTCAATCTTATTATGTAAATTATCTTTAAAGGGACTACAGTTTCAGAGAGATGGCATAAAAACAACTTGGTTCTGTCCAGATACTAATAAAGTCAGTCTTAAATTCTTATTTTGATCTAAATATTTCGTCCATTCATATTTCAACAGAGAGACTATTATTTGGCTCCTGATTGCCCTAGGATATGACCGTTGCTAAGAGACCCCAATCGCCACCCATTCTGTTAAAATGCCTTTCACTATTTCCCACTATGTCCCCTCTTGCTTGCCTTAGAAATGCTAGAGCAGGGGTGATCCTTGCCACCACCAACATTTCAATCATTATTATTTGACCTTTCCTCCCCTATCAGTCCACAGAAATGCTCAGAAATGAGCACCAGTGAACAACACAGTATAAATGGGAATGAACAAAGGATTACAAAACCTTTGGGTGCTCAAGTCCTTCATATTAACCAAGCTGCACAACAATTTTTGTGTTTTTTTAAATCAGTCAAGCATGCTAATAAAAAGATAAAGGAATAACAAATTATTTTTTCTGAGAATGTCCAAGGCCCAGGTAAAACTCAAATCAATGATAGTCTCAAAACTGCCATGCTGACCACTGGGTTCATGCTTATAAGTCATATAACTTACCAAATGTGTGCTAACACGTGTTTGCCACATGTCAACTTGCTTTGGTGTAAGATCAGGAATTGAGAGGCCTAACCTGGACGCCAAGGCCTCAACATAACCTGCAAGGCTTTAAGAGAACAAGAGAAGGAGAAAGTTTAAAGAGACACGCAAGTGTCTGCAAAAAGTAAAAACCAATCACTGCAAAAAGAAACGAGAGTCCGTCCCTGTGCTCACGCTAGACAGGGAAATTACAGCTTCCATTTTATTATGTGTAGATGACTCTGGCTTAAAACATTTCAAATTCATATTTGATACACAGTGACTAAGAGCATTTAATTTTTATCATTACTTTAAGAGAGCAATCATGGTATATGATATATACAAATATATGTGTGTGTATATATATAATACTAAAATTGCTGTACCCCAAACTTAATGCAAATGTTTGAACATATAATTTGATTTAATAATTATGATCAGAAAGTAACAGTTTTTTAAATTTATTAGACTAGTGTGGGATGATGTCACAGGTAAGGCAGGTACAAGATAGAAAGAGGCCTATCATTGGACGAGAAGGAAGGATAGGTGGGAGAAATGTTTGAAGGACCTGGGCTCTTTTTGGTTGGGAGACTTTTAATGACTGCTTCTATTTCTTTAGGAGTTATGGGGTTGTTTAACTGGTTTATCTGTTCCTGATTTAACTTTGGTACCTGGTGTCTCTCTAGGAAATTGTCCATTTCCTGCAGATTTTCACGTTATGTTTAATATAGGCTTTCATAGTAGGATCTGATGATTTTTTGAATTTCTTCTGATTCTGTTGTTATGTCTCCCTTTTCATTTCTGATTTTGTTAATTTGGACACACTCTGTATCCTCTGGTTAGTCTGGCTAAGGGTTTATCTATCTTGTTGATTTTCTCAAAGAACCAACTTTTGGTTCTGTTGATTCTTTGTATGGTCCTTTTGTTTCTACTTGGTTGACTTCAGCTCTGAGTTTGATTATTTCCTGCCTTCTACTCCTCCTGGGTGTATTTGCTTCTTTTTGTTCTGGAGATTTTAGGTGTGCTGTCAAGCTGCTGACATATGCTCTCTCCTGTTTCTTTCTGCAGGCACTCAGCGCTATGAGTTTTCCTCTTAACACAGCTTTCATTGTGTCCCATAAGTTTGGGTATGTTGTACCTTCATTTTCATTAAATTCTAAAAAGTTTTTAATTTCTTTCTTTATTTCTTCCTTGACCAGGTTATCATTGAGTAGAGTACTGTTCAATTTCCACGTATATATGGGCATTCTTCCCTTATTGTTATTGAAGACCAGTTTTAGGCCGTGGTGGTCCGATAGCACACATGGAATTATTTCTATCTTTCTGTACCTGTTGAGGCCCGTTTTTTGAGCAATTATATGGTCAATTTTGGAGAAAGTACCATGAGGAGCTGAGAAGAAGGTATATCCTTTTGCTTTAGGGTAGAATGTTCTATAAATATCTGTTAAGTCCATTCAGTTCATGACTTCTCTTAGTCTGTCTATGTTTCTGTTTAATTTCTGTTTCCGTGATCTGTCCATTGATGAGAGTGGGGTGTTGAAATCTCCTATTATTATTGTGCGAGGTGCAATGTGTGCTTTGAGTTTTAGTAAGGTTTCTTTTATGTAGGTAGGTGCCCTTGTATTTGGAGCATAGATATTTAGGATTGAGAGTTCATCTTGGTGGATTTTTCCTTTGATGAATATGAAGTGTCCTTCCTTATCTTTTTTGATGACTTTTAATTGAAAATTGATTTTATTTGATATTAGAATGGCTACTCCAGCTTGCTTCTTCTGACCATTTGCTTGGAAAGTTGTTTTCCAGCCTTTCACTCTGAGGTAGTGTATGTCTTTGTCTCTGAGGTGTGTTTCCTGTAGGCAGCAGAATGCAGGGTCCTCACTGTGTATCCAGTTTGTTAATCTATGTCTTTTTCTTGGGGAGTTGAGACCATTGATGTTGAGAGATATTAAGGAATAGTGATTATTGCTTCCTGTTATAGTCATATTTGGATGTGAGATTATGTTTGTGTGCTTTTCTTCTCTTTGTTTTGTTGCCAAGACGATTAGTTTCTTGTTTCTTCTAGGATGTAGCTTGCCTCCTAATGTTGGGCTTTACCGTTTGTAATCCTCTGCAGCTGGATTTGTAGAAAGATATTGTGTAAATTTGGTTTTGTCATGGAATATCTTGGTTTCTCCATCTATGTTAATTGAGAGTTTTGCAGGATACAGTAGCATGGGCTGGCATTTGTGTTCTCTTAGGGTCTGTATGACATCTGTCAAGGATCTTTTGGTTTTCATAGTCTCTGGCGAAAAGTCTGGTGTGATTCTGATAGGTCTGTCTTTATATGTTACTTGACCTTTTTCCCTTACTGCTTTTAATATTCTTTCTTTGTTTTGTGCAGTTGGTGTTTTGACTATTATGTGACGGAAGGAGTTTCTTTTTCAGTCCAATCTATTTGGAGTTCTGTAGGCTTCTTGTTTGTTTATGGGCATCTCTTTCTTCAGGTTAGGGAAGTTTTCTTCTATGATTTTGTTGAAGATATTTACTGGTCCTTTGAGCTGGGAGTCTTCACTCTCTTCTATACCCATTATCCTTAGGTTTGATCTTCTCATTGAGTCCTGGATTTCCTGTATGTTTTGGACCAGTAGCTTTTTCCATTTTCCATTATCTTTGACAGTTGAGTCGATGATTTCTATGGAATCTTCTGCTCCTGAGATTCTCTCTTCTATCTCTGGTATTCTGTTGGTGAAGCTTGTATTTACGGCTCCTTGTCTCTTCTTTTTCTTGTTTTTTGGAGCTGGGGACCGAACCCAGGGCCTTGTGCTTGCTAGGCAAGCGCTCTACCACTGAGCTAAATCCCCAACCCCTTCCTTTTCTTTTCTTTTGGTTTTCTATATCCAGGGTTGTTTCCATGTGTTCTTTCTTGATTGCTTCTATTTCCATTTTTAATTCCTTCAACTGTTTGATTGTGTTTTCCTTGAATTCTTTCAGGGATTTTTGTGATTCCTCTCTGTAGGCTTCTACTTGTTTATTTATGCTTTACTGTCTTTCTCTAAGGGAGTTCTTTATGTCTTTCTTGAAGTCCTCCAGCATCATGATCAAATATGATTTTGAAACTAGATCTTGCTTTTCTGGTGTGTTTGGATATTCCGTGTTTGCTTTGGTGGGAGAATTGGGCTCCAATGATGCCATGTAGTCTTGGTTTCTGTTGCTTGGGTTCCTGCGATTGCCTCTCACCATCAGATTATCTCTAGTGTTACTTTGTTCTTTTATTTCTGACAGTGGCTAAACTGTCCTATAAGCCTGTGTGTCAGGGGTGCTGTAGACCTGTTTTCCTTTTTTCTTTCAGCCAGTTATGGTAACAGAGTGTTCTGCTTTCGGGCGTGTAGTTTTTCCTATCTACAGGTCTTCAGCTGTTCCTGTGGGCCTGTGTCCTGAGTTCACTAGGCAGGTTGCTTGGAGTAGGAAGATTTGTCTTACCTGTGGTCCCGAGGCTCAAGTTTGCTCGTGGGGTGTTGCTTATGAGCTCTCTGTGGGGGCAGCATCCAGGACGATCTGCGCTGCCCTTTCCAGGAGCTTCCGTGCACCAGGGTTCCAGATGGCGTTTGGAGTTTTCCTCTGGAATCAGTAATGTGGGCAGAGTGCAGTCTCTTCTGGTTTCTCAGGCGTGTCTGCCTCTCTGAAGGTTTAGCTCTCCCTCCCATGGTATTTGGGTGCAGAGAACTGTTTATCTGGTCGGTCCCTTCAGGTTCCAGCTGTGTCTCAGATGCAGGGGACCTGCTGCTGCTGTGCCCTTATCCAAGGGAACCCAGAGGCCGTATACAGTTTCCTTTTAGGCCAGGGATGTGGGCAGGGGTGGGCAGTGTTGGTGGTCTCTTCCGTTCTGCAGTCTCAGGAGTGCCCACCTGTCCAGGCGGTGAGGTCTCTCTCCCACGGGGTTTGGGAGCAGGGAGCTGCTTCGGGCAGGGATCCGCGGGTTTGGGAATCCCACTAAGAACCCACCACATGGTTTTTTAATAATGCAGTTGTGGTTTTGGACATTGGATTACCATATTCCAGTGTTGTGACTTATGTACCCACACACACTGAGAACATTCATGAGAATAATTTTTTGGATTTTAGCTTTATTAACAAATGCTTCTCTTCTGCAACTTCTTCTAGCTCTGCACACTCACAATGAGGGTATTTCTAACTGTGTTATCTTACTAGCCTGTTATCTTTCTAAATTGGGGAGTAGAGAATGGTGCAGCTCCATAGAGTATATTTTATTTTAACTTTGTTTATTTTTATCTGATCCAATTAAGATATAATTGCCCACCTAGACATACAAAGCCCTGTACACATCCATCCCTTAAGATTATTCATAAGAACCTGTAAATGTGCAGAGAGGAATCTTAACATCATCCTCCATGTTCTCTGTGCTGCCTCTTCTCTTTAACTTTAGATCTGAACAAATGTACTTAAATAATCTAAAGTGTGCTGGTTAATAGTTTGATCATTTAACCACCAACTCTTTCAACTTTGTTAAACTTTGCTTTATACATTTAAGTGATTCATAGTTTTTGGAATGGGCTTTATGAGAACTTAATTGGTTTGTTTGAAATGTTGTACAAATCATACAAATAAATGGAAAAGCTGAGTATATTTCTGTTATTTAGCCATTGTGGATGAAACTACTTCAGGTAAAAGAGCATCAACTATCCCAGGACTCCACCCACAAGAGAAGAAAGACGCTTCGCTTTTCAGAATGCCCGAATCTATCACATCAAAAAAGCAGACTGTGCCTCCCCAACAACATCCCAGTAAAACCACTGGGAATCAGGATGAGCCTGAACTTAGACTATCCAAACAATCTTCAGAAACAAGACAACTCTCAAGTGGGCTCATCAGTGATTCCCTGGGACTTCAGGAACCACAACTAAAGATTCATGATTCCAAGTCTAAATCACCTTCCTTGAAGAGTACTCCAAGTAGCAGTAAATTACTGGATGAAGGTGAGACTTCTATCTCAGAAAGCCAGAAGCTGGATATGAGAAAGGCATCCAGCCCTCTACAGCCTACTCCAAGTATCAGTAAATTACTGGAAGAAGGTGAGACTTCTATCTCAGAACGCCAGAAGCTGGATATGAGAAAGACATCCAGCCCTCTACAGCCTACTCCAAGTATCAGTAAATTACTGGAAGAAGGTGAGACTTCTATCTCAGAACGCCAGAAGCTGGATATGAGAAAGACATCCAGCCCTCTACAGCCTACTCCAAGTAGAAGTAAATTACTGGAAGAAGATGAGACTTCTATCTCAGAACGCCAGAAGCTGGATATGAGAAAGACGTCCAGCACTGTACAGCCTACTCCAAGTAGAAGTAAATTACTGGATGAAGGTGAGACTTCTATCTCAGCACGCCAGAAGCTGGATATGAGAAAGACGTCCAGCACTGTACAGCCTACTCCAAGTAGAAGTAAATTACTGGATGAAGGTGAGACTTCTATCTCAGCACGCCAGAAGCTGGATATGAGAAAGACATCCAGCCCTCTACAGCCTACTCCAAGTAGAAGTAAATTACTGGATGAAGGTGAGACTTCTATCTCAGGACGCCAGAAGCTGGATATGAGAAAGACATCCAGCCCTCTACAGCCTACTCCAAGTAGAAGTAAATTACTGGATGAAGGTGAGACTTCTATCTCAGGACGCCAGAAGCTGGATATGAGAAAGACGTCCAGCACTGTACAGCCTACTCCAAGTAGAAGTAAATTATTGGATGAAGGTGAGACTTCTATCTCAGAACGCCAGAAGCTGGCTATGAGAAAGACGTCCAGCACTGTACAGCCTACTCCAAGTAGAAGTAAATTACTGGAAGAAGGTGAGACTTCTATCTCAGAACTCCAGAAGCTGGATATGAGAAAGACGTCCAGCACTGTACAGCCTACTCCAAGTAGAAGTAAATTATTGGATGAAGGTGAGACTTCTATCTCAGAACGCCAGAAGCTGGATATGAGAAAGACGTCCAGCCCTCTACAGCCTACTCCAAATAGAAGTAAATTACTGGAAGAAGGTGAGACTTCTATCTCAGATCGCCAGAAGCTGGATATGAGAAAGACGTCCAGCACTGTACAGCCTACTCCAAGTAGAAGTAAATTACTGGAAGGAGGTGAGACTTCTATCTCAGAACGCCAGAAGCTGGATATGAGAAAGACGTCCAGCACTGTACAGCCTACTCCAAGGAGAAGTAAATTACTGGAAGAAGGTGAGACTTCTATCTCAAAACGCCAGAAGCTGGATATGAGAAAGACGTCCAGCACTGTACAGCCTACTCCAAGTAGAAGTAAATTATTGGATGAAGGTGAGACTTCTATCTCAGAACGCCAGAAGCTGGATATGAGAAAGACGTCCAGCCCTCTACAGCCTACTCCAAATAGAAGTAAATTACTGGAAGAAGGTGAGACTTCTATCTCAGATCGCCAGAAGCTGGATATGAGAAAGACGTCCAGCACTGTACAGCCTACTCCAAGTAGAAGTAAATTACTGGAAGGAGGTGAGACTTCTATCTCAGAACGCCAGAAGCTGGATATGAGAAAGACGTCCAGCACTGTACAGCCTACTCCAAGGAGAAGTAAATTACTGGAAGAAGGTGAGACTTCTATCTCAGAACGCCAGAAGCTGGATATGAGAAAGACGTCCAGCACTGTACAGCCTACTCGAAGTAGAAGTAAATTACTGGATGAAGGTGAGACTTCTATCTCAGAACGCCAGAAGCTGGATATGAGAAAGACGTCCAGCACTGTACAGCCTACTCGAAGTAGAAGTAAATTACTGGAAGAAGGTGAGACTTCTATCTCAAAACGCCAGAAGCTGGCTATGAGAAAGACGTCCAGCACTGTACAGCCTACTCCAAGTAGAAGTAAATTACTGGAAGAAGGTGAGACTTCTATCTCAGAACGCCAGAAGCTGGATATGAGAAAGACGTCCAGCACTGTACAGCCTACTCCAAGTAGAAGTAAATTACTGGAAGAAGGTGAGACTTCTATCTCAGAACGCCAGAAGCTGGATATGAGAAAGACATCCAGCCCTCTACAGCCTACTCCAAGTATCAGTAAATTACTGGAAGAAGGTGAGACTTCTATCTCAGAACATCAGAAGCTGGATATGAGAAAGACATCCAGCCCTCTACAGCCTACTCCAAGTAGAAGTAAATTACTGGATGAAGGTGAGACTTCTATCTCAGAACATCAGAAGCTGGATATGAGACAGACGTCCAGCACTGTACAGCCTACTCCAAGTATAAGTAAATTACTGGATGAACGTGAGACTTCTATCTCAGCACGCCAGAAGCTGGATATGAGAAAGACATCCAGCCCTCTACAGCCTACTCCAAGTAGAAGTAAATTACTGGAAGAAGATGAGACTTCTATCTCAGCACGCCAGAAGCTGGATATGAGAAAGACATCCAGCCCTCTACAGCCTACTCCAAGTAGAAGTAAATTACTGGAAGAAGATGAGACTTCTATCTCAGCACGCCAGAAGCTGGATATGAGAAAGACATCCAGCCCTCTACAGCCTACTCCAAGTAGAAGTAAATTACTGGAAGAAGATGAGACTTCTATCTCAGCACGCCAGAAGCTGGATATGAGAAAGACATCCAGCCCTCTACAGCCTACTCCAAGTAGAAGTAAATTACTGGAAGAAGGTGAGACTTCTATCTCAGAACATCAGAAGCTGGCTATGAGAAAGACGTCCAGCACTGTACAGCCTACTCCAAGTAGAAGTAAATTACTGGAAGAAGGTGAGACTTCTATCTCAGAACATCAGAAGCTGGATATGAGAAAGACGTCCAGCCCTCTACAGCCTACTCGAAGTAGAAGTAAATTACTGGATGAAGGTGAGACTTCTATCTCAGAACGCCAGAAGCTGGCTATGAGAAAGACGTCCAGCACTGTACAGCCTACTCCAAGTAGAAGTAAATTACTGGAAGAAGGTGAGACTTCTATCTCAGAACATCAGAAGCTGGATATGAGAAAGACGTCCAGCCCTCTACAGCCTACTCCAAGTAGAAGTAAATTACTGGATGAAGGTGAGACTTCTATCTCAGAACGCCAGAAGCTGGATATGAGAAAGACGTCCAGCACTGTACAGCCTACTCCAAGTAGAAGTAAATTATTGGATGAAGGTGAGACTTCTATCTCAGGACATCAGAAGCTGGATATGAGAAAGACGTCCAGCACTGTACAGCCTACTCCAAGGAGAAGTAAATTACTGGAAGAAGGTGAGACTTCTATCTCAGAACGCCAGAAGCTGGATATGAGAAAGACGTCCAGCACTGTACAGCCTACTCCAAGTAGAAGTAAATTATTGGATGAAGGTGAGACTTCTATCTCAGGACATCAGAAGCTGGATATGAGAAAGACGTCCAGCACTGTACAGCCTACTCCAAGAAGAAGTAAATTACTGGAAGAAGGTGAGACTTCTATCTCAGAACGCCAGAAGCTGGATATGAGAAAGACGTCCAGCACTGTACAGCCTACTCCAAGTAGAAGTAAATTACTGGAAGAAGGTCAGACTTCTATCTCAGAACGCCAGAAGCTGGCTATGAGAAAGACGTCCAGCACTGTACAGCCTACTCCAAGTAGAAGTAAATTACTGGAAAAAGGTGAGACTTCTATCTCAGAACGCCAGAAGCTGGATATGAGAAAGACGTCCAGCACTGTACAGCCTACTCCAAGTATCAGTAAATTATTGGATGAAGGTGAGACTTCTATCTCAGAACGCCAGAAGCTGGATATGAGAAAGACGTCCAGCACTGTACAGCCTACTCGAAGTAGAAGTAAATTACTGGAAGAAGATGAGACTTCTATCTCAGAACGCCAGAAGCTGGATATGAGAAAGACGTCCAGCACTGTACAGCCTACTCCAAGTAGAAGTAAATTACTGGAAGAAGATGAGACTTCTATCTCAGAACACCAGAAGCTGACTATGAGAAAAACATCCAGCAGTCTACAGCCTGTTGCATATAAGAAAGAATCTACAGTCGGCACCTTAGGTTAGTACCATATGCCTAAGTCAGGACTTAGGTTCCTGAGCACTTCATTTCGCACAGCAATGAGCAGCATGAGTTGTTCCCTGAATACTTAAACATTTTTCCTAAATAGTTAACTTTTTTGTTGTCAGCCTGTGTAACCACTACTTTTGATATGCAGACCAGCACATCCTATTCTGTGATTTTAATGATAATTCTGGAAAAGGTGGAGACAGATGGATCTTTAGAGCTTGCTGACTAGACAGTTTAGTCTAAACAAAGATCTCTATGCCAGTTAAGAAGACCCTGTTTCAAAAACCATGGCCAACAGCCTATGAGGAAGAAGCCCCAAGGTCGATCATAGACCTCCACATTCATGGGCACACATGTCCACATACAATCCTACAACATGTGCATGTGCACGTGTGTGCACACACACAGACACACACACAGACACACACACACAGACACACAGACACACACACATACACACACACAAAGGTGGGGGAGGGAGAGGGAGAGAGAGAGAAAGAGAGAGAAGAAATATAGGAAATAGGTGCATTTTTCTTCGGTAAGATTTTTTTTTGTAATATATTACAATATATAAGAAATTGGTGAAATTTTTGTTTAGAGTCCTACAATTCAAATATGTGAAGATATTCCTGGTATGCCAGGTCAAGTATTTTTTTGTGGATGGAAAATATAATAAAAGAATGATTAATACGATACATCTTAGGAACCTTACGCTGTAAGGCCCTCATCAAAGATAATTCATATCTCTTTTTTTTGGTTCTACTTCCGTCACGGAAGCACCTTGTATGGAACTTAATTATGCACTTGTTATAGTCTGTTGAAGTTACTTTGTCATGTCTTTTCTCTTAAAAGAACTTTAAAACATACTCAGCAGTTAACACAGTAGTTAAAATAAGGATCACTGAAAAATAAGCGATTCATGCCATAACATGTAACTCGATAACTTAGTTGAAAAAAGAATTATGATCCATTATGAAGACTAGCGTTATTTATTGTGTACTACTTTGCTGCTATAACTGTGTGTTCAGTAAGAACTAAAGTCCTAGGTTTATAGAGTAGCAAACACTTAGTCAGTGGCTAAAAGAGGCCTTCACAAGCCAATGTCTACTTACCTGGCTTTATTAAATGAAATGATATCACCTTCCACTTCCAGATTGTGTTCTGTATGTATGGAGGAATGAAATCATTCATTTGGTATAAATAACTTCCTTAAAAATATTGTTAGTAATGGGAACTCTATGATATGTGACTGCCTCCATGATTAAATTAAAAAAAAATTAACCCTTTATTTAAAACTGATATTACATTCACAAATATAGTGTTACAAATATAGTGTAACTATTTCCAAATATTCTTCACCTGTTTTCTCTAGGTGTTAATATTTTATATGTCCATGGTATGATGGCCTGAATAATGAAATTGACATTGGTAAATCAACTTTTACTGGCTTTTGACCTTATTCAAATATTAATTGTCTCAGGAACATCCTTCTTCTGATCACAAACTGACCCAGGATTACACATTGCATGTAGTGGCTAAGTCATCTTCGTCTTTCATTCTAGAATGTCTTCTCAGTCTTTCATGATCTTGATACTAGAAGAGTAGTGACAATACAAAAATGTATATTTTCCTTGTATTTCTTTTTTTTTTTTTTTCGGAGCTGGGGACCGAACCCAGGGCCTTGCCCTTCCTAGGCAAGCGCTCTACCACTGAGCTAAATCCCCAACCCCCTTGTATTTCTTTATGCATAAATTCAGGTTATATATTTCTTACCTGAATATCATAGAAGTGATATCGTCCAATCATATATGTCCAAAGGATTTTATTATGTGGAAGTGTGTGCTCAAAGCATAGCAGGTACAATTTATGGGAGAGTAAAGAACTCTTAAAAATGTGAGTGGAGTTCTGGAATTTAAACAAAACATGTCGATGCTTTGATGTCTTGGACATCTAAACTGTGTTTGAATCAGGAACAAGCAGCCTGGGCCACATTTCTCCACATAGGAATTTGTGGAATTTTAACAGTTTTATGTATGATCTAAAAGAAAAAAAAGTATAAGATAACAGAAAGAGCAAACCCTTCTGCAAGGTGATGAGTAGATGAGACTGTTATCAGATTATTCAGGGTTTTAGGTACCAGCTGTGCACGGTGTAACCCTATCACTCAGGAGGTCGAGCTATGTCTATGAATTCAAGGCCAGCCTGGCTATGCAGAGGGTGCTAGTGAGTCTAAGAGGCACATGAGATTTTATCTCAAAATGTATCAAATAAAAACAGCAACAAAACCGCTTTGGCAATCATTAATGCTATATATATAACCATTCTACTTTCTGTGTATCTAGACAATATCCATGAGGCTATCAGTAAACTCCGAGGGGAGTACATTTCTCCAGAAGAACTCCAGTTCGCTTTATCCTCAGTAGGGATCACTTTATCAGATGACGACTTCCACAAGATTGTGCCGGAACTCACTCAAACTGGTGAGAACATGCTAACTTGAAACTTTTAAGAAAGTAAAATTTTTTTGGGAGGGGGGCTAAGAACCCGGGGGTGGGGTGGGGGAATTTCTCTTATTGAGGAACAGAATGGGCCATTCTGAAGATTAGTTAAAGACAAATACTGGGCTCAGCGGATAGAGCTCTCACTGATCAACTGGGAGGACCAGAGTTCAGATCCCGCTGACCCCCATAAAAGCTGAGCAGGCACGGTAGTGTGTGATCACAAGCCCACACTTGTGTACACACACATGTATGTGACCACCCATGAACATCACCACAGCACCTACACACTACATATACTTAGGATGAAGAAGAAACATAAAAGAGGAGAATGGGCAGACAAAAACCCTTGTGAAATCTGAGTTGCTGGACTGCTTTGGAAACGAGGCCTTGTTTCTGGTAACTCCTTATTGCTGTCCTCCCTGTGTCTTCTGCAGTGGGCCTAGGTGGCAAGGTCAGGGAGGTCAGGGAGTCAAACAAGGGTTGTAAAAATCTCTAATCTGGCAGCCTGGGTTTAAGGAGAACTGAAGATTCTGTGCATAGGAAGAATTTGCAGGTAGTGAACAAAGCAGCAGTTAGACCCACACGTTCTTTCTTCTAGTGTATTAGAGAATTGTCCTTATTAGTCACTAAGAATTATCCACCATGGAAGCTCATCCAGGGAGAAAAAGAAGAAACTTTTTCTTTGGAAAAAAAAAGTGACTCGTGAATGAAGTAACATTAAAAGTGAATGTCGGTGCCCCATGCCCGCCCCGACACGGTACCGAGAATCAGACGAAAGCCTGCGGGATTAAAGAAACACACACACACACAGGTTATTCGTGTCAAGCCAGAAGAGGAAGAGAGACTCTTGTAGCTTTATTCACCACTTATATACCCAAGTTCCCCAGGTAGAAAATATCTGGGAAGCACAGTGGGAAACCCTGGCTCATGACTTCCGTAACAAAAGACCGACTACATGACCTGAATTAATTAGGGAGAAATCCGAGAAGACCAGCCTAAATCTTAAGGACAAAGGCCAAGAAAGCAAAAGGCAGGAGCGAACTGACCACCACCCAGGTGTGGCCCAAGTGTGTCGGTTCCACATGCATCAGCCGGACTCAGCAGGGGTCAAATCTAGGAGGCTCTGACAAATCCCCCTATTTTATTTTTTTTATTAAGCAAGTCCCCCTATAATAATTTCAAGCAGCAGCCTGTCTTAGGTCACTTTGAGATAACAAGCTTCTTTCCTGTCATTGGAATATTCTGCCAGCCTCAGAATTTCCTGCCTTAGGTGAAGCCTGGTCCCAAAGAGTTGCCCGTCATCAGCTAACTGCTTCTTGTGAAGGCTGAGCCCAATTTGGACAGAAGGTTTGTCTCCTATCAAGGAGAACAACACCTGCTTAGTTGCTGCCCAGGACTGGAAGTGCTGTTTGCGCATGTGATAAGAAGCACAAGGGCCCTAGGGCCATAACATCAAGGGCTGTTGTCAAGCCGCTCCTGTAATAAAATTTAGAATTCCCAATTGTCAGCAACTACTACAGAAAGTTCACCCACTGTGCTTGCCTAACAATAGATTGGGGGAGGGTAACTCCAGACACTGCAGACACAATGGCTGCAGCAGTAATGGCTGCTACAATAGCAGTGAAGATGCCAAAGTCTTTCCCAGGACAGTTCAGGATCAGCCATTCTTCTCTGGAATAACCGGCAGGCAATGGAACCATATCTGAGATCCGCACAACCAGGTCAGAGTTCCCTGGTCCACAGCAGCTTCACACAGATGGCATTCCTGTGAAGCTACAGACTGCAAAATGACAGCACCAGTCACTGCGGTGACAGCCACCAGGGGAATGAGGGGGGCAGGGGTAACAGCTAGAGTCCAGTCTTTTCTGGAAAGCAGCAGTGCACAGAGGGTTGGAGCTCAGGTCGCGGTGGGACGGGACATGCAGTGGCGGTAACAATGACTGCAGCAATGCCAGAATCTCTGTGATGACAAAAGATGAGGGGGAATCCTCCATCTTCCTCTAAGGGCACAGGAATGACTCCAGGGACCTGAACCATAAGAGCTGAATCTTGGTGTCAGCAGACAGGACAGCTGCTTTTTCTGGGGTCCTATTGGTGGAGATCACTGCTGGCTAAAGTATGCTCCTTGTTCCCACTAGTATCAGGATCATGATCTCCATCGGTACCGGATTCCATGGAGACAGGACGAACGCAACGTTCAGGAATCCAAATGGGTGCTCCAGCATCTCTAGGAAAAACACAAGCAGAACCCCTAACCCTAACTAAGACAGGGTCAGGTCCCTTCCTGAGGTCAAATCTTTCCAACGGACCAGACCTTCCTTATGTCTTATTCCTTTTCAATGTCTATCTGCTGCTGAACAATTATTCTTATCTACTAACAAAAAATTTAAAATATAGGTAATAAAGGAAAGTTTAGCAGGAGGGGAATTCTGGACCCCTGTTTTAGTTTTTTCAAAATAATTCTTAAGTGTTAAATGAGCTCTTTCTACTATGGCTTGTCCTTGAGGATTATAAGGAATGCTAGTCTTATGTACAATATCATAATCCTCACAAAATTTCTTAAAAGGCCCACTAGTATATGCTGGACCATTACCAGTTTCTAATTGTCGTGGGACTCCCATAAAGGCAAAGGCCTGTAAGCAGTGACTTAACATCTTTAATTTTCTCTCCACTATCATGTCCTAAATATTGATATGGGAAGTCCTTTTGGACCTTTTCAGGGGCAATCACTAACCCTGTAGCAGCCAAATTTTCTTATAAGTCAGCATATGCTGTCAGCAACTCCTTTTCATCTGGAGTCGCTATCAAAATATCATCCATGAAATGGACAATATAAATCTGTGGATATTTCTGCCTTAAAGGCTTTAGGGCAGAGGCTACATACACCTGACACATGGTAGGACTGTTGGCCATCCCCTGAGGTAACATGACCCAATGATAGCGATGAGAAGGCTCTTGAAAATTTATGGAAGGGATGCTAAAGGCAAATCTCTCACAGTCTTTAGGATCTAGTGGAATAGTAAAGAAACAATCCTTTAAATCAATAACCATCATATGCCAATTTTTAGGTATAGCTACAGGAGTAGGGAGACCAGGCTGAGTAGGTCCCATAGGTATCATAATTTTATTGATCTCCCTTAAATCTTGTAATAATTTCCACTTCCCAGATTTTTCTTAATCACAAAAATAGGTGCATTCCAAGGGGAAGTGGAAGGAACAATATGACCAGCTTCTAATTGTCCCTGTGCTAATTGATGAGCTGCCTCCAATTTTTCCTTGGATAAGGGCCACTGTGGAATTCACACTGGATCATTAGACTTCCAGGTGATGGGCAAAGGTTTAACATTCTGAGGCTTATTAACAGTGACCCTTAGGATAAATTTCCCAAGCCTGTTTTATCGCTTACACTACAAGGTTTGCCTTGTAAATTTCTGCCCAACCCTCCCCCTGAGAAGAGGCCTTGTTTCCTCATCACATTTTGTACAGGCTGAGTTGTCAGCACAGCTCCCATATCATTGAGCACATCTCATCATCCCCACAAATTGGTAGGTATTTGCTCTAAAACAAAAGGCTGAAACCATCCTTCATGTCCTTCCTCATCTCTCCATTTAAGAATCTTGCTACTTTTTAGAGGAGCTGTAGCTGTCCCCACTCCTTGTAGGGTGGAGTAAGATATCTCTAGCGGCCTGGTCTTTGGCCAGAAGGCTTTAGCTATTACAGTTGTATCAGTTCCAGTATCTAGGAGCCCATGCAGGGAGTGAGTGTGGGACGCTTCTCTAAGGAGGACATCCAAAATGTTCCACTAAGCCATCTCTCCAGCCCCTCACAAGCTTTATTTACCTAAACATAGAAATCCCTGAGCTGGCAGGGTGAGGCTCGGAGTTGAGAGTGAGCAAATGGAGTCTTCCTCTTTCCCTGAGGGTGTGCTATCAACTCCATTACCATTTCCAAAGAGCTGGGTGTGAGTCTACGGTTTTGTTTAGTTGTCTGAGGCAGAGCACTGAAAAGACAGTGAGTTGTCAGACATTCACTGTTTTCATGTAGAAAACTTGCCTCCGATAAAGCATTAAGTAATTTTAAAATTTGAGGGCTAGTAGTATCTAAAAAAAGAAAACTTTTTAACCAATTGTATACCATAAGCCACACATTGGCTATCAGTATATGAATTGAAAGCTTGATTTTTTTTTTAACATTTTAAAAACAGTGGCTACAGCACTTAATTTAATAATCTGTACTGAAGCAGGGGAAACTCAAGAGAATAAACAAGTGATCCAATCATACATGTAGCCTTTTCATTAGATGAACCACCTATAAATACAGTAAGCGCATTTCCTATGGGTTGCATGCACAAATTTACAGGAAATACAAAAGCATGCAAAGAGTGAAATTATCAATTGTGCCTGAAAAATTTGTATATGTAATAGGCCAAATATCAGTATTTTGTAATAACCAATTTAATTGCTGTTTGGAATAAGGTATGTTTCACCAGGTTTCTTTTTAAAATACTTCCATGTCTCTAGCCTACAATTCTGTATTAACACAACTGAAGCTTTATCTCCAATGAAGAAAACAAAGGCCTAAGTCCTCTGGTAAGGTGAGGTACTTAGCCAACTAACATATCCTTAGAAGCTTCAAATTAGTTTCGAATATTAAAAAAGGAATATTGAATGTCTTCTGGAGCAACAGCTACTCCCTAAATATTGAAGCTCATTTTGAGAGCAAAGGTTTGTAGTAAAAATTTCCATATACACTGAAAGATTCAAAGTTCTAACTTCTTACATTGAAGAAGCGACAAAATTACATAATATGAGGCTATTAGCCCTTCTTTTGTAAAAATTTTTAATGATATCACTTCATGGGCTCTCTAAAATTATAAGCAAGCTCACGAAATGAAAACTCCTCACAATCGCCAGGACGTAAAGAAACTGCATAAAAAAAATCCTCTAAATCTATCTTGAAATGGCAGTTGGAGTAAGCAAACAGGCTGCAATGCTCTCACTAGTTCCAAAACCTCATCAATCCTTTGTAAATCCTCTAACAATCTCTACCTGTTTGATTTTTTTCTTAATTACAAATAAGTTTGAGTTAGTCAATGTAACACTGGCAATCCTTAATCACAATCCCTAAGTTCTCCTTGTAGCACCAGAGCACAACCACAACTTAGGAAAGTCACCTGAGTTCTGAGTACTTGACTAGGCAGCTGTCCTTGGGACAGTGGAATTAGCATTTAAATACAGATAACTCCAGGGGAAACCACAACTTGAAAGCAAAACTCAACCTCCAACAAACAATCTAGTCTCCAAAATCCAGTCTCCAAAACTCCAAGTCTGTCCTTCATGCTACAAAGTTTGACTGCCAATTCCTACATATGAACACACAATGGTGCGGTCTCCAATACCTCAACAAAGAGGCATTGCCCTAAAATCTTTTAGAACCCTGGTTTCTAGGATAAGAGTTCCATAAAAATATTATCTCAATTTAGACCTGTTTCCCTAGGTTGGCTCATGCTGCATGTTGTCTAGAATGACTCCATCCAAATGACCAGTTTTATGCCAACTTTGTTACCACTGTTACACTTTTTAAAACCATATCCAATAACTTAAAAGCCAATAGTCCATGACCAAGGCATGTAGAGCATATTTATACATTTAAAACCAATCAGAAACAAAATTGAAGTGGCTACACATATCTTTAATATTTAGACCAAACACCATTTTTACTTTTCTAGCTGTGATTTTAAGAGAAGCACCTTGTCATCTGCTAAGTCTAATAATCAGCTCATGCAGACGCTCACCCCCGGGCAGTTTCTCCAGCTCACCTAGGCTCCTAGCTACAGGTGCAGGGCTCCAAAGGCCGATTGAAACTGCTTTTTATTCATTTGTTCCCTTTTTTGAAACGAGTTAAAACCAAATCAAGGCAGATAAAGTTTTTACCATTTTTTCTTTTGAACATGAAACATAAAACACTTAGACAACGAGAAACAAAAACCACAGACATAAACTGACAGACATGGACAGCTTGGTGCACCAAGGACAGACAATACACATAGAGGGAAGAAACTAGATGGTATTCCACCAAAGGGACCAAGATATCCTACCTATGGAACCCAGAATCAGAAATAAGCATTTCTCCAATAGGAGCCAGCAGAGAGGCAGGACGTCTCCTGTCTTCCTTCTGTTCCTAGGAGAGCTCTGAAAAAGTTTCCTTCTCTTTCTCCAAAGCATCCGCGGAGAGTCCGGGAGGACTGTTTTTCTTAAACCCATTCATTCTCTCTCATGTCTAGGGTGTAAACTATCTCTAGTCGGGGTCCAAAGACTAAAACATAACTCTAAAATAGCACATATGCAAAAACACTTTACCATTACCTTGTCCCTTTTTTATTACAAGTTTTACTCATGCTAGCCCAAATCATCGAGGCCTTTTCTAGCCCATTTTACCCCAATACGTCCCTGCTTCTGTGCCGACTTCCCGGGATGTCCCGTCAGGAGACCTTGCCTTTCCCGATCTTGGATCACTGGATTCAAAGTTCAAATCTCGGTGGGACCTCCATTTGTTGGTGCCCCATGCTTGCACCGACACGGTACTGTGAATCGGACGAAAGCCTGCGGGATTAAAGAAACACACACAAACACAGGTTATTTATGTCAAGCCAGGAGAGGAAAAGAGAGAGACTCCTGTAGCTTTATTCACCACTTACATATCCAAGTTTCCCAGGTAGAAAATATCTGGGAAGCACAGTGGGAAACCCTGGCTCATGACTTCCGTAACAAAAGACCGACTACATGACCTGAATTAATTAGGGAGAAATCCGAGAAGACCAGCCTAAATCTTAAGGACAAAGGCCAAGAAAGCAAAAGGCAGGAGCGAACTGACCACCACCCAGGTGTGACCCAGGTGTGTCGGTTCCACATGTATCAGCCAGGCTCAGCAGGGGTCAAACGTAGGAGGCTCTGACAAGTGAATTTTCAGGATCTGTGCATAATTTCTTAGCTAATGCAAGTCAGAAGAAAATGTAATTTCAAAATGTATAAGGAGTGGATGCTAGTAAAGCTATTGAACTGTCTCTTATGCGTATCAGGGTTGAGTGATTACTATTGGAGGGATTCTATCTAAAACCTGGGAGTGAACTGGACCTCTAAATCCCAGGAGTGCTGTGTGGTACATGGTCAGGGCTGCTTCATATTCTCAAGGTGTCTTAATGGATGCTGTGTCGGCTCACCTTTCACCTTGACTTAAAATTGACTCCCCAACTTCCTTGGTCCATCGATGTGCACTTTCCTTTCCCCTGTATCTGTCAAACCTTAGCATGTAACTCAGTCTTTCACTTATAACTATTAAAAAAAAAACAACAAGGACTTCGTCTTATTTATAGTTTATGGCACTAATATGCCCCCAATGGCTGTTAAAATTATATGTAATATATGTATATATATCAGACTTATTTAACTACATATTTATAATATATCTGTGTATATACCTATCATATATAATTTATATATAACATGCATGCAACAACAATTAGTAAACAAAAGAGACCATGAATTTGAAGGAGAGCAGGGAGGAGTCTATGAGAAGATATGGAGGGAGTAAAGGGAAGGGAAAAATGTAATTAAATTATGATCTCAAAAATTTCAAAAGGAGAAAAATGATATGAAGTGTTCCAATTCAGAAAAACTCATTTCAGGGGGAGTATAGGAAGGCAAAATAGGATTGTGAAATTAAGGACCATGTAAGTTGTTCTCTTAATTTAATAAAAATGAAAACATACTTTTAATGTGAAACATACCAGGTCGTGTAACTTAAACTCTTTATTTTACAGAAGAGGGAAAGGTGAATTTGGATGACTTTATTATGGCCATCTCCAAGGACCACAATTTTCCTGCCTATGACGGTAGGTAGAAGATCTGACTTAAAATGAGTTGGAGGAAAAGTAGTTGGGTTGAAAAGAAAAAGATCAAATAGAACGTAGCGAACTTGCTCCCATGGGGCGCGGAGGAGCATGCCTCTGTAGTTCCCACACTTGGAAGGCTGAAGCAGGAGAATGGAGAATTCCAGGCTGAGCTACACACTTGTCTCCAAAGACACAAAACAGAGAGATCACAAGATGAAACAGAGTTAAGGCGAACCAAAACGAAAAGCCTGACTTGAGCTGGGATAGACACTCACTGCCTCTGCTCTGGGATAGACATTTACTGCTGCGGCAACTCTTAGGCAGGCCAGTGCCAGCCCGTAAGAGCTTGCCTCCTCTGGATGACAGAGCTAACTAACTTACTTGTCTTCTTGAGCTGGTGTCTGGGTTTTATAAAGCCCACAGTATTGCACAGAGATCCATAATCCAAGCGATCGCTAGGAGAGCCAACAGATCATTGGCCTCATTGGTTAGGAATTGATTTTCAAGTATCCCTGAGGAACTCGTCTGAACGAAGTGCTGATACTGTTTGCTTTTGTTTTCGGACATTTTGCCGTGTTGACTTTAGGCTCTGATTTACCCACTTAACAGTGGCCCACGCACTCATTTTTAAGTAAATCTAGAGAGTTGTGCAATGGTCACCACAATCCAGTCCAATTTTGTTGTTGTTGTTTGCTTGGCCTTACCTTGTGTATACAGTGTTTTCTTTTTAAAGATTAAATTATGAAATGAAGTACTTTGACTCTTAAACTTGAGTTTATTTCCCCCTCCCCAGTGTACCTGTATGATCTTCTTTCAGTTCTTACTTTTTCTACTTAAAAATCTAAATTTTATTAGCTATCTGAGAGCTCCGTACCATCTGTTTTGATTATTCTCATCTCCCACCAACTCTTCCCAGATCCATCCCACTTCACTACCCACCAACTTTTGTGTCCTTAAAAAAAATACCCTTCAAGACCAATGTGTGTTGGCCAAATATTCTTGGGTGCATAATATTCCACTGGAGCATGGTCACCTCGTTAGAACTACACTCTAGAGAACACTGTGTTGCCATCTCCCAGCAGCTCTCACTTTGTGAATAGCTGGATGGCTAGTGGTGGGATTGTGTGTCCGGCTTGTATCTCCATGCCGGCATCTTGTCTGGCTTGGGTTTGCCGTGTCTGCAGCTGCCCAGTTGTGCCCAGAGATACTGTTTTCTGTAGTCATCCACTGCCTCTGGCTCTTAGACCCTCTTCGTGCCTTCTTTCACAATGATCCCTGAGCCTTGGGAGGAGGGCATATGGTATACACGTTCTATTTAGGGCTGAGTATTCTAAAATCTCTCATCTAGTCTATCTACTTATTGAAAAAAAATTACTTATATGTAAACACACACAGAGTAATATTTGCTTGATTTTTAAAATTAATTTTCCCTCAGTTTTGTTAGATCTTTGAGAATTTAATACAATGTATTTGAATCTCATTTGCCCCCCCTCCCAGATCTACCCCCTTCCCTACTCACCCAACTTTGTGTCCACTTTTAAAAAATGCTCACCAAACTTATTTGATACTGCCATATTCTCGGATGTGTGGCCTTCCACAGGAGTGTGATCAACCAACTTTTCTTTCTTTCTTTTTTTTTTCCCCAACAAGATTTCTCTGTGTAACCCTGGATGTTCTGGAAGTTACTCTATAGACCAGGCTGGCCTCAAACTCAGAGATGTGCCTGCTTCTGCCTCCCAATTGCTGGAATGAAAGAAATAGGCACCACCCTGCCTGGCTCAACCCACTTTTAAAGAAAATTGGCACTCCCTTTCTCAGCTCCTATCAATGGTTGGTAGTTCCTTAGTCAAGAGAGGCGCAGAGAATGAGTCTGTGGAATGTTCAGTGCTAAGGGAGTGTCTTTATCATATGCCTCTTCCCGAGGCTCAGGGATGGGGGGGGGGTAGAATGAAATAAAGAGCCAGGGGTGGTTTATGCTCACAGGGAGCCAGTGTATTCTGGACACAGCAGAGTGACAGCACATATGAGCTCACGGCACTGGAAACAGCAGACTCGAGGCCTGCTACGAGCTCAAGCTAGACCAAGTCCAAGCAGGGGGAGGGGAGGCAAGCAAGAAACACACACTTGGGAAGCACAGGCAGGCAGACCTCTGTGAGTTCAAGGCCAGCCTGGTCTACACAGGGAGATCCACAACAGTCAGGACTACATAATGTGTAGTCTGTGTCTCAAAGAAGAAAAGAAGGAAGAAAAAAAGGAATTCATACTCCAAAGCTCAAATTTAGCAATTTAAATATAACAGAGGGAAACGCTGCCCACATTAACAAGATACAGATTCCAAGATACGTAGGGTAATTATTTCTAAGTGATCATATTTATTATTACAGAAGATTAAAATAAATGAATTTGCCATGGACCAAACTACATATTCCTACAAGCACGGTCTCAATTATCAGTAAGGATCGAAGATTTTCTGCTTATGTTTTTCCTAGTATGAAGTAAACTGCTGTGGAATTTTAACTTGTCCGATTAAGTGGGATTTTTGCTTCTAAAGATTTTCAGTAGTGATGTTGCCAGCGTGATGAAGTTGGCACTTCTTAGTATAAATGACAGAGCAAAGTAGAGTATTTCTGACTGAGTCTAATACTTAACAGATTTGTAGCATTGAAAAGTTTGAGGCTAGAGATATAGTTCAGTTCGTAGGGCGTTTGCCTAGCACACACATGCCCCTGGGTTCAATCCCCAGCTTCGCAAAAACCATGCATGGTGGTTGAACCTCCAAAGTTCAAGGCTATCCTCAGTTACAAGTTTGAGGCCAGCCTGGGCTACATGAGACCCTGTCCTCAAACAACAATTCTTGAACAAACATAAACTCCTTAAAGCATTCTGACTATGCAGTTACCATGTAAAACGTCTAAAGTGATTTGTAATTTTGCTCAATGTTGGACCTAACAACATTCATCTTAATACTTGTGGGGTTTTTTTTGTTTGTTTAATGTCTACTTAATTCTAAAATGAACAATTTGGTTTATTTTCAGCATTGAACAGCGCCATTGAAGGCATTAATAAAATTCAGGACAAATATGTTGATTACAGTGATCTAGACACCTTTCTTCAAAATTTCGGACTTTACCTTCCTAAGTCAGAAGTAAATAAGATCAAAGAATTAATTCAAGCTGACGGTAAATGATAAAATTTCACGGAAACTATTTTCACAATAATGACATCATCCCTTTTGTTAGGAAAAGTGTTGAGTCCATCAGGAAAGTTCACAAGTGCAGTTAAGTGCTCAAAATTCTATCCTCTAGAAATAGCCAGTGGTCCCAGTCTTTTCAGATACTTTTCCTGAGGTAAAACTGCAAAGAGAAGGAAAGGATTTTGAGTTTGCTGCGTGACAAGGTAGAAGTCAAAGCACAAAGCGCTGAAAGGGCAAAGAAGCCTCCCTTGTATCAAAGCCCTTGCTTGGCTTACAGGATGGCTTCCCCTTTGGGGGATATCAGTGCCCACGAAACTGAGCTAGGAGATTCCTTGAGGGACAGACAGAGCTGGGATAGTCATGCATGTGGGGTTCTACATGGAAGAATGGCTGGGCTAATAATTACTGATTTCAAGGATACTGCATAAGAATTATTAGAAAATTCTAAGTTATATATATTTAAAGCCTTGATAATAAAAAAGAAGTAGGGAAATATAATTTGTGTAAAACTTATATAGTGGAAATGCAATATTTCTCCAAGCTCTATTAAAGATCCTTTGTTAAATATTCATTAAAAATCCATTTAAAAATATCTGTTACAAAATGATGTTAAAGATGACTTGAATGGGAACATGTCTTATGTTGTTGATGTGCTCCGAGACTGCAAACAGTCAGCTCTTCTATCCAGTGCTCTTCAGCTTCTGGGATGAGCTGGGATCTGGGAATGTTGAAGATGCTATGACCATTAGACCAAGATTGCGATTTCTATAATTTGTTTGTCTAAAGAAATTCTAACAAAATTCAGGCTTTTATGAGCCAAGCCTGATATTTTTATGAATGACCAAAATCCAAGAATAGTTAAAACACCCCTGGACCACATGTGTAGACGCATGTGTGGACTTACTTTTCTCAAAAAGTAGTATAATTATATTAGTCTATGTGAAAGTGGTACAGAAAATGAGAAACCTATAGAGGACAAGATAAACAGCCTCCTGACATGTCCACGAGCATACATGGGCATAAAGAAATGCCAGGTGACATATATTTAAAGTTAAAATATTGTGTACTACTCTGAACAACTTCCTTTTGTGTTTTGAGTTTTGATTCTAAACTGATTTCTAAACATATTTTTTTGTGCTTAGTATTATATGATGGGTATTATTTTATCTTTGCATAATTAGGTATTTGTCATAAAAATTTAACATTTGATAGTATGAAAGAAAATGTTTCTCTTGCTTTTAGGAACAAAACAAGTGAATCTTGAAGAGTTTATTGATACCATGCTGAAAAACACAGAGCCCTTCCCTGAACATTTATGTATGTATGAGTGCTACTCTCACCTTGTGCCTTTTGTGGACCAAATGGTCTGAAAGATTTTAGAGGGTAACAGACTTTTGTAAGAGACTGAAAGAGCTAGTCTTCATGAGGGGTCACTGGGCAATGGATGCCTAACTGTGCTGCTAACTTGAACTGGAATCTTTTTAATACTGAGCCCTAATTCTAGATTCACGTCCATATTCAGGCGATCTGAGAGATATGAGGGTCTTACTTTGACCACTACACTTATGGTAGACAGAACCACACAAATCACATCAATTCAGGGGGAGATTCAAAATGTCCTGTCACTCTTAAGAAAGTGATGCCGCGGGGTTGGGGATTTAGCTCAGTGGTAGATCGCTTGCCTAGAAAGCGCAAGGCCCTGGGTTCGGTTCCGGAAAAAAAAAAAAAAAAAAAAAAAAAGAAAGAAAGTGATGCCGCTTAAAATCTGAAAACTAGTCTGCCGAGCTTCTGGTGTCAGCATCCTTTTCAGTGTTCCAACCTACATAATGGCCTCCGAGAACCATAAGCTGTATGCTAAGCTGCCAGTAAACTAATATGAGCTAGTATTAGACACTGTGAAGCTCAATGTAGAGAAAAACACCGCTATAATTCCCTTTTTAACAATATTTGATTACGTGTATGTTTGTGTCTGGGGTGAGGGTTGAGTGTGTGCACATGATCGTGGTTTCGTGTTTGGCCAGAAGCAGAGTTTGGATCCCTTGGAGCTATAGTCACAGGAGTTGTGAGCTGCTGACAAGAGGGCTAGGAACTGAACTCAGGTCCTCTCAAAGAGCAGTACATGCTCCTAACTGATAAGCCACGTCTCCAGTCCCACAACCATCTGCCTTTAACGGAGTGACAGTACCTTAAACATTGTGGCCAAACTAGAGTCACGTTATTTGATGCTTATACATTGAATGATAATGGATTTTAATTAAGAGCTATATTTACCTTATAAATAGGGTTTTCTTTATGTATTGCAGAATGGGTAAAGATGAAGAAATTATTTGTATTATCTAGCTACTTCCTTTTTTTAAAAAAGGATTTTTACCATCATGAAAGTTAAATTTTTCTTGGCACAACCAGGTGGTATATTCTTCATTCCTATATTTAGTTATATTTTCTTTGTAAGCGTTAGTATTATATATTTAGACTTCCTTCTTTTCCAATTTCACCAGATTGTTCAGGGCCTATCTTCTTAGTGGTTCTACAGTCCTTATCTTGTGGACTTCAATCCATTTACCCCTGTACTCTAGATCAGTCTCCGCTCAATTTTACTTTTCTTATCTGACTTAAATTGTCTGATATATGTTTACACAATACGCTAAACTCTCTCTAGCCTTTCTGTAGTTCTTTGGAACCCTGGCAGTGAAACTCCTGACTTTGCATGGGTCTGATTACTACCAGCTTATTCCCTGCCTCTCTGAAACAACAGTTTAAAATCCCTGTTCCCTCCAGCATCCAATCCTATGCCAGCTCCCGCCCATCTAGAGCTACTGGCTCTGCCTTCACATGGACAATAGATTACTCCAATTTTGATCTTGCTAAAGTATTTCCAGTGTCTTCTAAATGTTTCTAGTTTTTCTTTCCACATATAAATACTGGGAATTGTTTTATGTAGGAAGCGAAGCCAGGATTCAACTAAACATTATCTCATGAGGACGAAGGACTGTGCCACTGTGGAGCAAAATGTGGGCTTAGCATCATGTGACTGTCTGACACTCAAAGATGGTGATCTTGGGCTTTAGATGATCAGAAAGAAACTTCCCTAGACTAGTTCTTAGGTAGAGTTCAATCTTTTCATTTAAATTCCTGGAAAAGAGTATCAAAGGGCTGGTTATGGTGACATATACCTTGAGTCCCAGTATTTTTGGAGATGGAAGCAAGTGGATATCTGTAAATTCAAGGCCGGGCTGCTCTACATGGTATCAGGACACCCAGGGCTGTATAACGAGACTATGTCTCAAACAAACAAACAACCCAACCACCCAAAGTAGTAAAGGTTCTTTTAGTCCCAATTTTCAGGTAGAAAGGCTTTGTAAACATTTCAGTTATGACTAAGACTTACGTGCATGATATCATAACAACTGCAGTTATTGTACTACTCTTACTCATACATAGGGTTTATAGTACACCATTAATTACCCCACGGATTCCCATATTAACTGCATAATGGCTGTAGAAGGGAAAACCAAGGCACAGGGCTTTCCCTCTGTGAGACCTGCTTACTGCCACACATCTGGCACACAGTAGCATTGTGTTTTCAAGTTCTACATCACACCATCCCATGAGCGTGCACACACACACACACACACACACACACACACACACACACACACACACACACACACACACAGCTCACATGTCTTACTTATTCTTGTCATTTGGTATTCCCTCCTCCAGCTCAGTATCCAGCTGGGTAGAGCCAGTGGTAACTGTCATTCTCAACCAGTGTCCTCTCGTTGGCCTCAATGCCCTGCCCCTTCTCCCCTCATCTAATTTATCACATTGTTTTGTTTGTTGAGATGAGGTCTTACTATGTTTCCAAGACTGGTCTTAAAACTCTCCAACTTGGGTTCAGGTGGCTTTCCTGCCTTAGTTTCCTGGGTGCTGGTACCTACCCATATACACACAATTAAAAACAGAATCACCAACAGTTTTGAAATGTTTGGGAACTCAGACTTCTATAAATCTAAAATTCAAGGAAAATGACTGTGGTGTTAAGGACTGTACTAAGACCCTTGGGTATGCTGGGAATGCTCTACATTCCCAGTTAGAATGAGAGAGAGAGAGAGAGAGAGAGAGAGAGAGAGAGAGAGAGAGAGAGAGAGAGAGAGAGAGAGAGAGAGAGACTACCTAGGAGTGAGGGCATTGTATTGTTTTTTTTTTTTTTTTTTTTTTTTTTTGGTTCTGTTTTTCGGAGCTGGGGACCGAACCCAGGGCCTTGCGCTTCCTAGGTAAGCGCTCTACCACTGAGCTAAATCCCCAGCCCCGTATTGTTTTTGAAATAGTGCAGAAACTTCTAAGTTATAAATATTTTGTTCTTTTGATACTTGAAAGTTAGATATTCATCTGTGCTATATTTGATGTTTATCTTGATGCCTAAGTCTTTAATGGTTGACTATTTCAAGCAACAGTTAGTTGTGTTACTACCTTGGGTGAATGCACTGTAAAGCTTTTGTTTTTGTCCATGGTTCAGTATTGCCCTCTGCTATTGAAAACCTACAAAATCTCAGCAATGACGAGATGGAAATTTCTCAACTGTGGAACACACTGTCCAGTTTGAATAGTAATTTGAAGAAGGATGAATTCTTAGAGGCAGTGAAATTAGCAAACATTGACGGTGGGTATTCCAAATACTAAATTAAGAGGTATTCTTTTTTTTTCCATCTTTATTAAATTGGGTATTATTTACATTTCAAATGTTATTCCCTTTCCCGGTTTCCATGCCAACATCCCCCTAACCCCCCCTCCCATTCTATATGGTTGCTTCCCTTCCTATCCTCTCTCCGTTACCGCCCTCCACCCAACACTCACTTTCACTGGGGGTCCAGCCATGGCAGGACCAAGGGCTTCCCCTTCCACTGGTGCCCTTAGGCTATTTATTGCTACATATGCAGTTGGAGTCCAGGATCAGTCCATGTATAGTCTTTGGGTAGTGGCTTAGTCCCTCGAAGCTCTGGTTGGTTGGCATTGTTGTTCATATGGGGTCTCAAGCCCCTTCAGCTCTTTCAGTTTTTCTCTGGTTCCTTCAATGGGGGTCCTGTTCTCAGTTCAGTGGTTTGCTGCTGCCATTCGCCTATGTATTTGCCATATTCTGGCTGTGTCTCTCAGGAGAGATCTACATCCGGTTCCTGTCAGCCTGCACTTCTTTGCTTCATCCATCTTATCTAATTTGGTGACTGTATATGTATGTGCCACATGTGGGGCAGGCTCTGAATGGGCGTTCCTTCTGTCTCTGTTCTAAACTTTGCCTCCCTATTCCCTCCCAAGGGTATTCTTGTTCCCCCCTTTAAAGAAGGAGTGAAGCATCGGCATTTTGGTCATCCTTCTTGAGTTTCATGCGTTCTGTGCATCTAGGGTAATTCAAGCATTTGGGCTAATAGCCTCTTATCAATGAGTGCATAACATGTGTGCCTTTCTGTGATTGGGTTAGCTCACTCAGGGTGATATTTTCCAGTTCCATCTTTTTGCCTATGAATTTCATGGAGTCATTGTTTTTGATAGCTGAGTAATATTCCATTGTGTAGATGTACCACATTTTTCTGTATCCATTCCTCTGTTGAAGGTCATCTGGGTTCTTTCCAGCTTCTGGCTATTATAAATAAGGCTGCTATGAACATAGTGGAGCATATGTCTTTGCGATATGTTGGAGCATATTTTGGGTATATGCCCAAGAGAGGTATAGCTGGGTCCTCAGGTAGTTCAATGTCCAATTTTCTGAGGAACCTCCAGACTTATTTCCAGAGTGGTTGTACCAGTCTGCAACTCCACCAACAATGGAGGAGTGTTCCTCTTTCTCCACATGCTCGCCAGCATCTGCTGTCACCTGAGTTTTTGACCTTAGCCATTTTCACTGGTGTGAGGTGGAATCTCAGGATTGTTTTGATTTGCATTTCCCTTATGACTAAAGATGTTGAACATTTCTTTAGGTGTTTCTCAGCCATTCGGCATTCCTCAGCTGTGAATTCTTTGTTTAGCTCTGAACCCCATTTTTTAATAGGGTTATTTGTCCCACTGCAGTCTAACTTTTTGAGTTCCTTGTATATTTTGGATATAAGCACTCTATCAGTTGTAGGATTGGTAAAGATCTTTTCCCAATCTGTTGGTTGCCGTTTTGTCCTAACAACAGTGTCCTTTGCCTTCCAGAAACTTTGTAGTTTTATGAGATCCCATTTGTCGATTCTTGATCTTAGAGCATAAGCCATTGGTGTTTTGTTCACGAAATTTTCTCCAGTGCCCATGTGTTCGAGATTCTACCCCAGTTTTTCTTCTATTTGTTTGAGTGTATCTGGTTTGATGTGGAGGTCCTTGATCCACTTGGACTTAAGCTTTGTACAGGGTGATAACAATGGATCAATCTGCATTCTTCTACTTGCTGACCTCCAGTTGAACCAGCACCATTTGCTGAAAATGCTATCTTTTTTCCATTGGATGGTTTTGGCTCCTTTGTCAAAATCAAGTACCCATAGGTGTGTGGGTTCATTTCTGGGTCTTCAGTTCTATTCCACTGGTCTATCTACTGTCTCTGGACCAATACCGTATAGTTTTTAATCACTATTGTTCTGTAATACTGCTTGAGTTCAGGGATAGTGATTCCCCCGAAGTCCTTTTATTGTTGAGGATAGTTTTAGCTATCCTGGGTTTTTTTGTTATTCCAGATGAATTTGCAAATTGTTCTAACTCTCTGAAGAATTGGATTGGTATTTTGATGGGGATTGCATTGAATCTGTAGATCGCTTTTGGTAAAATGGCCATTTTTTACTATATTAATCCTGCCAATCCATGAGCATGGGAGATCTTTCCATCTTCTGAGATCTTCTTCAATTTCTTTCTTCAGAGGCTTGAGGTTCTTATCAAACAGATCTTTCACTTGCTTGGCTAAAGTCACACAGAGGTAATTTATATTATTTGGGACTATAATGAAGGGTGTCATTTCCCTAATTTCTTTCTCGGCTTGTTTCTCTTTTGTGTAGAGGAAGGCTACTGATTTAGTTGAGTTAATTTTATACCTAGCCACTTTGCAGAAGGTGTCTATTAGGTTTAGTAGTTTTCTCGTGGAACTTTTGGATCACTTAATTATACAATCATATCATCTGCAAATAGTGATATTTTGACTTCTTCCTTTCCAATCTGTATCCTTTTGATCTTTTTGTTGTCTGATTGCTCTGGCTAGAACTTTGAGAACTATATTGAATAAGTAGGGAGAGAGTGGACAGCCTTGTCTAGTCCCTGATTTTAGTGGGATTGCTTCAAGTTTCTCTCCATTTAGTTTAATGTTAGCAACTGGTTTGCTGTATATGGCTTTTACTATGTTTAGGTATGGGCCTTGAATTCCTATTCTTTCCAGGACTTTTATCTTGGAGGGGTGTTGAATTTTGTCAAATGCTTTCTCAGCATCTAATGAAATGATCATGTGGTTTTGTTCTTTCAGTTTGTTTATATAATGGATCACGTTGATGGTTTTCCGTATATTAAACCATCCCTGCAGCCTGGGATGAAGCCTACTTGATCCTGGTGGATGATTGTTTTGATGTGCTCTTGGATTCGGTTTGCCAGAATTTTATTGAGTATTTTCGCGTCGATATGCATAAGGGAAATTGGTCTGAAGTTCTCTTTCTTTGTGGGGTCTTTGTGTGGTTTAGGTATAAGAGTAATTGTGGCTTCATAGAAGGAATTCCGTAGTGCTCCATCTGTTTCAATTTTGTGGAATAGTTTGGATAGTATTGGTATGAGGTCTTCTATGAAGGTCTGATAGAATTCTGCACTGAACCCATCTGGACCTGGGCTATTTTTGGTTGGGAGATTTTTAATGACTGCTTCTATTTCTTTAGGAGTTATGGGGTTGTTTAGTTTATCTGTTCCTGATTAACTTCGGTACCTGGTATCTGTCTAGGAAATTGTCCATTTCCTGCAGATTTTCAAGTTTTGTTGAATATAGACTTTTGTAGTAGGATCTGATGATTTTTTGAATTTCCTCTGATTCTGTTGTTATGTCTCCCTTTTCATTTCTGATTTTGTTAATTTGGACACACTGTCTGTGTCCTCTGGTTAGTCTGGCTAAGGGTTTATCTATCTTGTTGATTTTCTCAAAGAACCAACTTTTGGTGCTGTTGATTCTTTCTATGGTCCTTTTTGTTTCTATTTAGCTGATTTCAGCTCTGAGTTTGATTATTTCCTTCCTTCTACTCCTCCTGGGTGTATTTGCTTCTTTTTGTTCTAGAGCTTTTAGGTGTTCTGTCAAACTGCATATATATGCTCTCTCCTGTTTCTTTCTGCAGGCACTCAGAACTATGAGTTTTCCTCTTAGCACAGCTTTCATTGTGTCCCATAAGTTTGGGTATGTTGTACCTTCATTTTCATTAAATTCTAAGAAGTCTTTAATTTCTTCCTTTATTTCTTCCTTGAGCAGGTTATCATTGAGTAGAGCATTGTTCAACTTCCATGTATATGTGGGTGTTCTTTCCTTATTGTTGTTGAAGACCAGCTTAACCCGTGGTGGTCTGATAGGACGCATTGGATTTTTCTTATCTTTCTGTATCTGTTGAGGCCTGTTTTATGGCCAGTTATATGGTCAATTTTGGAGAAAGTATTATGAGGTGGTGAGAAGAAGGTTTATCCTTTTGTTTTAGGATAGAATGATCTATAAATATCTGTTAAGTCCATTTGGTTCATGACTTCTCTTAGTCTGTCTATGTCTCTGTTTAATTTCTGTTTCCATGATCTGTCCATTGATGAGAACGGGGTTTTGAAATCTCCTAGTATTATTGTGTGAGGTGCAATGGGTGCTTTGAGCTTTAATAAGGTCTCTTTTATGTATGTAGGTGCACTTGTATTTGGAGCATAGTTTTTTAGGATTGAGAGTTCATCTTGGTGGATTTTTCCTTTGACGAATATAAAGTGTCCTTCCTTATCTTTTTTTGATGACTTTTAGTTGAAAATCGATTTTATTTGATATTAGAATGGCTACTCCAGCTTGCTTCTTCAGACCATTTTCTTGGAAAGTTGTTTTCCAGCCTTTTACTCTGAGATAGTGTCTGTCTTTGTCTCTGAGGTGTCTTTCCTGTAGACAGCAAAATGCTGGGTCCTCATTGCATATCCAGTTTGCTAATCTGTTTCTTTTTATTGGGGAATTGAGTCCATTGATGTTGAGAGATATTATGGAATCGTGATTGTTGTTTCCTGTTATCTTCGCATTTGGAGGTGAAATTATGTTTGTGTGCTTGTCTTCTCTTTGTTTTATTGCAAAACAATTAATTTCTTGCCTTTTCTAGGGTGTAGCTTGCATCCTTTTGTTGAGTTTTACCATTTCTTATCCTTTGTAGAGCTGAACTTGTAGAAAAATATTGTGTAAATTTGGTTTTGTCATGGAATATCATGGTTTCTCCATCTATGTTAATTGTGAGTTTTGCTGGATACAGTAACCTGGGCTGGCATTTGTGTTCTCTTAGGATCTGTATCACATCTGTCCAGGGTCTTCTGGCTTTCATAGTCTTTGGTGAGAAATCTGGTGTAATACTGATAGGTCTGCCTTTATACATTACTTGATCTTTTTCCCTTACTGCTTTTAATATTCTTTCTTTGTTTTGTGCAGTTGGTGTTTTGACTATTATGTGACTGGAGGATTTTCTTTTCTGGTCCAATCTATTTAGAGTTCTGTAGGCTTCTTGTATGTTTATGGGCATCTCTTTCTTTAGGTTAGGGAATTTTTCTTCTGTGATTTTGTTGATGATATTTACTGGTCCTTTGAGCTAGGAGTTTTCACTCTCTTCTATACCTATTATCCTTAGGTTTGATCTTCTCATTGTGTCCTGGATTTCCTGTATGTTTTGTGCCAGTAGCTTTTTCCATTTTACATTATCTTTGACAGTTGTGTCGATGATTTCTATGAAATCTTCTGCTCCTGAGATTCTTTCTTCTATCTCTTGTATTCTGTTGGTGATGCTTGTATCTACGGCTCCTTGTCTCTTCCTTTGGTTTTCTATATCCAGGGTTGTCTCCCTTTGTGCTTTCTTTATTTTTTATATTTCCATTTTCAATTCCTTCACCTGTTTGATTGTGTTTTCCTGTAATTCTTTCAGGGGTTTCTGTGTTTCCTCTCTAAGGGCTTCTACTTGTTAACTTGTGTTTTCCTGCATTTTCTAAAAAAAGATCTTTATGTCTTTCTTAAAGTCCTCCATCATCATGATCAAATGTGATTTTAAGTCTAGATCTTGCTTTTCTGGTGTCTTTGGGTATTCAGTGTTTGCTTTGGTTGGAGAATTGGTCTCCGATGATGCGATGTAGTCTTGGTTTCTGTTGCTTGGGTTCCTGTGCTTGCCTCTCGCCATGAGATTGTCTCTGGTGTTACCTTGTTCTGCTATTTCTAGCAGTGGCTTTACAGTCTTATAGGCCTGTGTGTCTGGCGTGCTGTAGACATGTTTTCCTGTTTTCTTTCAGCCAGATATGGGAACAGAGCCTTCTTCTTTGAGGCATGTAGTCCTTCCTGTCTACTGGTCTTCATGTGTTTCTGTTGGCGTGTGTCCTGAGTCCACCAAGCAGGTCACTTGGAGCAGAAAAGTTGGTGTTACTTCTGGTCTTGGGCCTGAAGTCACTCCTCGGGGCTGGGTTTCAGCTCTCCGTGAGGGCAGTAACCAGAAGGGACTCCAGGTATTCTTTTAGTGTCCACCTTTAGTGATAGTAAGACAAACACATGGGATATGGGATCTCACTGTGAGTTCAACGTGTGTTTTTCCTCATGCCTAGGAGTTTTCTTCTTTCTTTCTTTTCTTTTCTTTTTTGGGTACGAAAAAAAGCTACCTATGTATTTTCATGAGGGAAACATCTAATCAAGAATTTTGTCTATTTAAAATGTTTTCTGGCTAATAAGTATTTTGAGTTCATGATTTATTTTAGACAATATAGATCTCTTATTCAATGTCTGACTTATGGCGAGTGGTTGCTTGTTCCCTGCTCCTGTGCATGGTGTGTTTGGGTGTCTGTGTGTCCATCTGTCTCTTCCTTGCTCTGGTTATTGTTGCCCTGACAGACCATTCGATTTTGATGCAGTTCTATTTGTCTCCTTTTTTTTTTTTTTTTTTTTTTTTTTGGGTAGGCTGTGCTTTTGGGTTTATATCCAAGAACATGCTGCCTAGACGAGATGTTATGGGAGCATTTCCCGTCCCCACCCCCACCCCCAGTAGATTCATGTGGGGAGCCTTGGAATCTTCATGGCCAGCAGTGGGAATAGTAACCAGCAAGCAAGAAGGCAGTTTAGCTCAGTAGTCAACGCTGGTTCAAACTTCTGGTGCCTGACCTGAAGTCATTTATTTTTGGTATATTTAAGCACAGCAGAGTTTGGTGAAAGCTACTTTGGTGATAATTAACTCAGTACTGTGCACACAACACAGTGGACGTAGATCTCCTTAGAATGAAGTAAGTAAAGATCAGACAGGACAACATCAGTACTCTGTCAAGTCCACAATGATAGGCTCTGTCGACTGACTAAGGCAAATGTATTTACCATAAGGGTCTGGGGAGGAGTTCAGTGCCACAAAAGTGTCTAGTCACACAGTTAGTGCAAATGTATCCAGGCTACAAAGAACATCATCTCCAGCCTTCTGGTTGGATAACAGGTATTGCAGTCCTTCCCCTGAAGAAGCAAGCACAAGTGCTTTGCATTCTGGGTTCCCCCAGTGCTTATCCAAGAGAACAAGGACCTCTATGCCTCCTACAGATTCCAATCTCAATGGGGTGGCGTGCCTAACAGTTCAAATGATGAGACATGGATTTAGGAAGTATAAAGGAAGCTCATATAATCTGGCTGTTCTATATAAAACATCAACATCTTTATTTTATTTCAACACCTTCAGATTGTATAGTGTGTTACCAGTGAGAACAGATGGGGAGATTGGGAGATTTGAGAGCTATTTGAGGCACGGTGTGTCATGACTCGTGCATGTCATCCCAGCATATTCGGATGGTTGAAGAAGGAAGATTTAGAAGGCCAGCCAGGGTTGCATAGTGAGCTCAAGCCAGCATGTATTACTTAGCAAGACCCTGTTTAAAGAAATGAATTATCTGTTTAAATTTCATGGCAACATCTTCTTATTACGCTAGGATGGCTGACAGATTGAGGTAGAAGCGAAGTCTTTGTGGGTAGGCCTCTGAATATCTCTATAAGAATCAGGCACCTGCACTGCAGTGTTGGGATCTAATTCTATTATTTAGTTCCTAGTAATCAAGTGCTAATTTAAACAACATATGCTACCTATTGAAACCTGTAAAGCAGGGTTTTGGCCATGTGGGGATGTGACTTGCTGGCAGTCACACTTTCTTCTGGCATGTGGTCATCAGCTATGGTAATTCTAAATCTCTGGACTAAGCTTCTACGATGGTGGCTAGGAAGCAAAATTCTTCTCCATATTTGTCTCTTGATTTGTACTCTGATAGTTATATCTTCTTGCATCAATATGAAAGGGTGTTAGCATGAAACTCAAGAAGGATGACCAAAATGCGACTGCTTCACTCTTTCTTTAAAAGGGGAACAAGAATACCCTTGGGAGGGAATAGGGAGGCAAAGTTTAGAACAGAGGCTGAAGGAACACCCATTCAGAGCCTGCCCCACATGTGGCCCATACATATACAGCCACCAAACTAGATAAGATGGATGAAGCAAAGAAGTGCAGGCTGACAGGAACCAGATGTAGATCTCTCCTGAGAGACACAGCCAGAATATGGCAAATACATAGGCGAATGCCAGCAGCGAACAGGACCCCTATTGTCAGAGAAAGGGCTGAAAGAGCTTGAAGGGGCTTGAGACCCCATATGAACAACAATGCCAACCAACCAGAGCTTCCAGGGACTAAGCCACTATCCAAAGACTATACATGGACTGACCCTGAGCTCCAACCTCATAGGTAGCAATGAATAGCCTAGTAAGGGCACCAGTGGAAGGGGAAGCCCTTGGTCCTGCCAAGACTGAACCCCCAGAGAACAGGATTGTTAGGGGGCGGGCGGTAATGGGGGAAGGATGGGGAGGGGAACACCCATATAGGAGAAGAGGGGCAGGGGTTGGGGGGATGTTGGCCTGGAAACTGGGAAAGGGAATAACAATTGTAATGTAAATAGGAAATACCAAATTTAATAAAGATGGAGAAAAATAAAATAAAATAAATAAATAAAAAGAAAGGGTGTTAGTATTTGTCGGACTTTATGGTCAAAGAACTGTGTGTCTGCCACAGAACTTTCTTCTTCAGACGAAGCCTAAGCTAAGGCTGAGATCCACTTCCTATTTTTATTTAGGAGTCTAGCTGCATATTAGAAGACTGCGGGCTGTATGGTTTCTCTTAATTGATGGAATTCTGTACTCTTTTCACTCCGTAAATCAACCTGTTACTTAAAAAGAGTCATTCTTAAACATACACCAGCCAATCACGTTTTTTATAGATTGCTTCACTGTCTCTGACTTTTGTTTAGTGAGGGTAATCTATTTTTTTTTCTCACAAAAGGTGACAAAGTACAATTGGAAGAATTTTCAAAAGCAGTGAAGGACTTGCGTGACTCCTACAGGTTAAAAGGTAACTACGGGTTTGGGGTGTGGTGGGGGAGATGGCTCTGGAGATGAAGCAGTCCCTTGTAAGCCTGGGAATCTGAGTTTGGATCTTTAGAACCCACATACAGGCCAGGAGGGTATGGCATTTGCCTGTGATTCTAATTCTCAGAAGGCAGGCCTGGGACAGACTGAATGGTTAGCTACACTGGCCATATTGATGAACTCTGATCTCAGTGGAGCCAGTGAAGAGTGACTGAGGAAGACCCTTATTGTCAACCTTGCCATATACACATGCACACCTGAACCCCCACACATGCATATCCCACACATGGGGGCACACATGCAAAGGAGGAAGAGGGAGAGGTTGAGGAGGAGGAGGTGGAGAGAGAACAAAAAGGACAAAGAAAAGAAAGAAAAGAAAGAAAGGAAGAAAAGGAAGGAAGGAAGGAGGGAGAGAAGGAGGATGAAGAGGAGGATGGGGAGGGGGAAGAGGGGAGGGGAATGGAAGAAAGAAAAGGAAGAAAGAAAGGAAGAAAAATAAAGAATGAAAGAAGGAGGGAGGAGAAGAAAGAAGAGGAGGGGAAGGAAATAAAGAAAGGAAGGAAAAGAAGGACGTAAGGAGGGAGGATGAGGAGAAGGAAGAGGAGGACGGGGAGCAGGAGCTGTGTATAATAATGTGCACTGAGGTCCTGGGTTCAATCTCCTAGTGATAATTAAGAAAGAGAAGTGAAGGTAAGTAAGTTGATTATTTGAGGCTGTTGAAACTGATTATTATTATTATTATTATTATTATTATTATTATTATTTCATTTCTAGTTAACATATTTGCATTTTTCTTATAGAAGGCAGGCGAAGCTTAGCTTGATCAGAAGTTGGCAGCTTCGATTAGGAAAGAAGTCTATTGAAAGATCTCTTAAATTCCATCTTCCCTTCCGGGGCTCTGTGGAAAATCACTTGCTTTTCTTTTAGATTTGTTTTATACGCTTGCGCATCATGTACGTGTCTGTTACTCTTGGCAGTCTGAAGAGTGTGTTGGGTCGTCTGGAAGTAGACTTATATAGATGGTTGTGAATCGCTATGTGGGTGCTTGGAACTGAACTTCGGTCCTCTATAAAAGCAGCCAGTGCTCTTAACTGTTGAGCCATCTCTCTTGCCCCTCTGTTAGTGATTTTTAAACTTTTCTAGGTATACGTTTTTTAATATAAATTTTCACGGTATTGGGAGCATGTCATAACTTTATGTATAATTTTGAAATTAGAGGGCAGGGCTCAGAAAGACTGTTGTTCAGGACTGATAACATCTTATAAGATGGGGAAAAGGGTAAATGAAGTCATGGAGAGCTAATGGTAGTTGTGCACCTGAATCTGAGAGATGGCCACAGTGGTTAGGAAGACGGCATTGCCACCCAGTACAGAATAAGGCTGAAACTTCTAGGAAGAGTTATCAAGGGCAAGAAAGAGTCAGGATAGTAGAGCCAAGTGTGCTATCTTTAGGAAAACCTATTTGGAAGTGTGGTGGCATATGGGAACTCGGCTTCCAGAACATTTCCTCCATAACCAACTTCCTGTATAGCTAGACTATTTATGGGAGAGCTTGGAAGTACCCAGAGAATAGTGTAAATTTCTATGCTTTCCTTAAGTATGCACACACAAAGGTTTAAAAATTATCATTATGATGGTGATGACGAAGATGATGACGACGACAACGATGATGACAATGACGGTATGTATGATGAATGTGTATTGGCACATACATGTTACAATGTGTGTGGAGGTCAGAGGACAACTTTCAGGCACTGGTTCTCTCCTTCCACTGGGGTTCCAGGGATTTAACTGTGTTTTTCTTCAGGCTTATGCAGCAAATGGCATCACCCACTAAACTGTCTTTGAGACCCTGATCTCAGAACTTAATAACAATTAACCACAGACCACACAGACAAAAGTCTGTTTTTGAAACCAGAGATCAGTTCAGCTGTCAACTCTCTTTTTCATATCTCTTTCTAGAGTTGCAGAAAATAGTTTCAATTCTTGATTCGCTTGAAGGTGAGAAGATACCTGCGAACAACTTGGAAGATTTCTTAAGGAGTCTTGGGATTACATCATTTAAAGATGAAGTGGAAGAAATCCTTCAGTCAGACATTGTTTCTGGTAGGCATTTGGACCATTCTTAGGGTTTAAACAGTTTGTTGGTTTGTTTCATTATGTTGTTGTCTCCTTGTCCTTTTTCTCCCCCCTCCCCCTCCTCTTCCCCTTCTCCCTCCCCTTCCCCCTTCCTCCCTCCTCTTCTGTCTGTAGAAGGATGTACAAGGGTGTTCTTGTCTAGAGACGTTTGGTTATGTTTCTAAGAATATTATCTTTGAACAGGAGCTTTTCCTTAAAGATCTCTTTTGCTGCTAAAAGAATTCTTCCAAGAATCAAGCCTTAATTTTTAACAGCCTTGCTAATATCTTTCTGCTCACAGATGCCTTGTTTTTCTCAGTGAAGAATGGCTTGAGAATTCAAACTG
The DNA here is from genome assembly GCF_021556685.1 of Rattus norvegicus. Lineage (NCBI taxonomy): Eukaryota > Metazoa > Chordata > Mammalia > Rodentia > Muridae > Rattus > Rattus norvegicus. Next base: position 95,979,854 of record NC_141543.1, read on the forward strand.
AGTAGAAATTCTACTTTGCCACTTCGAGCCAAGTGAAGTTTTAGGCCTTTCTTGATACTGTCATTCCATTTCAGGCCAAATTGGAACTGTGTCTGTAGCCTTGTACAGGTTCAGGCAAGCGATAATGGTTGGCAACAAATTCAAACGTACTTTAAAAAAAAAGCGTTTTGAAATGTAATTAAAAATGTTTAGTTTGCTCTTAGTTTTTGAAGATTATCATGCCTAGGAATTCCAATTTTCATGTCTCTCCCCCTCTCTCTCTTTCTCTAGAAGACAACATGGCGAGTGTTAAAGAGTGTATAGAAGCTTTGAAAGACACTGCGAAGTTTTCTAACTTCACCGGTAAGAGCTTTTTGGCAAAACTGTTAAGGCCCCTCAGGATCAGTCAGAGGTCATTTAGTCAAGCATCGTCCTTAATGCTCAGTTTCCTCAGTATTTGTTGTGGTTGGTCCCCTCTAAAATTCATGCTGGAATTTAATCCAAATGCGTGTGAGGAGAGAGAACTAGACTGGTAATGGTGCTAAGAGGTGGGGTCTTGGGAGCTGATTAAGATTTGAGAGGGTCCTCAAGGGGGAGTTCTCTGGGTTGACTGAATCCTGGTGGTTCAGGCAGCTTTGGTGGTTGTGCCCATCTCTTGGACCCCTGTTGTTTTCTAAATATTTCCAGCTGTGCCTTGATTTCCCCTTGATATGATTGTTGCTTGGGAGGTAAATTTAAACTTGGTGTTGTGGTTCCGCTGCTGCCCCATGCTTGTTCCTTCTACTTTAGTTTATTGGAGCTAGGGAATGAGGTCTTTAGTAGAGGGCTTAACAGTTCCTCAGTGCATTAGAAGAACGGGACCCCCATTGAAGGAATCAGAGAAAGGACTGAAAGAGTTTGAAGGGGCTTGAGACCCCATATGAACAACAATGCCAACCAACCAGAGCTTCCAGGGACTAAGCCACTACCCAAAGACTGACCCTGGGCTCCAACCTCATAGGTAGCAATGAATAGCCTAGTAAGAGCACCAGTGGAAGGGGAAGCCCTTGGTCCTGCCAAGACTGAACCCCCAATGAACATGATTGTTGGGGGGAGGGCAGTAATGTGGGGAGGATGGGGAGGGGAACACCCATATAGAAGGGGAGGGAGAGGGGTTAGAGGGATGTTGGCCCAGAAACCGGGAAGGGGAATAACAATCGAAATGTAAATAAGAAATACTCAAGTTAATAAAGATAAAAAAAAGAAGCCAAGTTCTAAAATCTTGCATATATTGGTTTAAAAATCAAAATCAAATAACTTACACGAATAGGGTAAGGAGTAGAGGAAAAAATAATCTATTAAATATAGTTATTTTTACATAAGATTTAAATTATATATCATCTCTTTCAATAAATTACCAGGGAAGCCACGATTGGATGTATATTTTTGATGTAGGAGCTCTTTCTGTTTTAATGCCTGCCTGTCTTTCTCCTTCTCTCTTTCTGTCTCTCTCTTAATTACAGGAGATTATTGGCTGTAGGTTTCCTAGTCCAAATGTTTCCTAAGCATGAGGTAATTAGAATGGTCTTCATGATATGTGAATTTAGCTTCCTGGAGCAAGGGATATAGGCAAAGAAGGAAGGCAGAAAGGGAAGATCTTGGCTTCAGAGGATGCTTGGGGGATGAAGGGAACTTTTTTCTTTTTCTTTTTTTCGGAGCTGGGGACCGAACCCAGGGCCTTGTGCTTGCTAGGCAAGCGCTCTACTGCTGAGCTAAATCCCCAACTCCCGAAGGGAACTTTTAAACTGAAAAAGCTATATATTTGATATATATATATAAATTATATATACGCACATATATAAGTTTATATATATATACATATATATATATATCATCTAAATCCTAGGCTTTACAAGTTTAAAACTTAAACGAGGGTTTTAAGTATATGTCCATTCTGGGTTACATAGCGAGCCTCTGAAAGAAAAAAAAAAAAACAAAATAAAAATGGGTCTAGTTACCATGATCTAAAGATGTGCACAAAAGATGGTTGGCTTGAAGAAGACCATCGGAGTGGAGAGGGATCGCTGTACTTACATGGCTACGTGTGGTTAGCGAGAGCCGTCCTAGGAAATGCAGATCTAAAAGAGGTTATTGATTATCTCTGTGTGCTCAAAAAACTTAGATCCACAAACTGAATACTATATTGAAACATGCTGTATGTATACTGTATGTGCATGTCATTGGCACATTTTCCTGTACTTGTAGCATTGAAGGAGGCCATTGAAATGCTGGATTCTATCAAAGGAAGTACTGATAAAGAGCAGTACCTGAAGGAGCTGGAAGATCTAGAGGGTGAGTTGATTAAACTGACAGCCAGCAACTTGTAATTAACATTTATTTCACTTCTTCAAAATTAAGGGAACTTATCCATGGGCTTTCAGTTCTAATGGTTAACATTACTGCTTTTCTAATTTTCTCTAAAGGTAATTTTTAATTATGTCTACGTGCTTGCCTCTGTGTTTGGGTATGTGTATGTGAGTGTAGGTTCTGGAGGAGACCGATGGCTTTGCATCCACTTCTATTTGGAACCATAGGAAATTGTGAGCTGCCCCATTAGAATAGACCCGAGATGCTCTGTAAGAGCCTCTGAGCCATCTCTTCAGCCCCATTTCTAAATGTTTATTCGAGGACTTCGAGTTATTTTACCAGATACCAATTATTCTTAATAATTCCCAAATAATGGCAAGAACACATTGGAACACTAGCATTGATTAGGTTTCAGACGATGTATTGACAGATTAAATTTTTTAAAGGATATATTTATTTTACACGTATGAGTGTTTTGTATGCATGTATGTGTGTGCATCATGTGCATGTCTGGTGCCTGAAGAGGCCACAAGAGGGTATTGAAATCTGGAAGTGGTATTCTAGATGGTTAAGAGACACTTGGTGTGTTCTAGGAATTGAACCTGGGTTCTCTGCAAGAGCAGCCAGTGTTCTTAACCACTGAGCATCTCTCTAGAGAGCCTATGTGAGCCCATGAGCCAGATTAGTAACTGTATCTTAGATTGTTTCTGTATGTTGTTGAGTGGCTTCAAACTCATGTTTCTTTCTATGTAAATCTCATTACACATTAATACATTTTTGTGTGTATTTTAGATAACATTCGTGCTGTGGTATTAAAGAGCACTGGTCATCTCCCTCTTCTCTTCTCCCTTTCTCTTTCCTTCTCTCCTGCTCTTTCTCCCCCCACTTCTTTGTAACAGGCCATTAGGTAAAGTATCGTTGAGTAAGTATGTCTGCTTTTGTCACCAGTTCTGTTATTGTTTACCTGATCATCTACAGGGCACTTAATTATATTTTAAAAGATATTTACTGCCTTTGAATAGAATTTTAGCAAAAAAGACAGTTAAAATTGTCCCAAGGATTGGCCAGCCAAGTTGCTCAGTGGGTAGAGATGTATGACTGCCAGAGGCTTGTGCCTAACCGCCCACAGTTTTCTGAAGGTATGTTTCGCAGTCCATAACAGTTTTATTGCTAGGACCAATGAGGAAGGACTATATCTTGGGAGCAGAGGCAAGAGTTGTACACAAAGCATCCTCATCCTGTAGTACATATGGCAACAACACTGCAGTCAGATAGACATCTGGACCAACATGTTAATAGTGCTGAGGTCCAGAAATCCCAGAGTTATCTACAAAATTGTCCAACTCTACATTTTGGAAAAAAATATATTTTAAGTAAAGTTAGTTCTTCAACCCCAGACAAATTTTAAGGTAATAATGATTTATCTGTGTTCTAACTGCCTTTCGTTTCAAGTAATACCCTGATATTTGTGAGTTATATAATTTTTTTTAAAATTGCAGTCAGACCCATTTATACAAGTAGAGTGGAGTTGGGGAGATTGCTCCATAGTTAGAATACTGGCTGTTCTTAGGGACCCGGGTTCAATTCCCAGCACCCACATGGCAGCTCACAAATGTTTGCACATAATTCCAGTTCAGGGGATCTGATGCACTCTTCAGTCCCTGGGTACACATGTGTTCACAGACATACACAGACAAACATCTATCCATATAAAATAATAAAATATTAGAAAATGGAATGACTTGTTTTCTATTGTCTATTCCCGGAATGGGCCTTTGTTTCAGTTTGCTTCTCCGTAGGAGAGATGTGGGCTAGATAAGCTAAGTGCAAATGGACACAAGAAAAGCTCCAGACTCAGCAGCTAGGTAGAGAGAGGAAGAGAAAAGGAGAGGGTGAGTTGTCTTAGTTAGGGCTTTACTGCTGTGAGCAGACACCGTGACCAAGGCAAGTCTTATGAAGGACAACATTTAATTGGGGATGGCTCACAGGTTCAGAGGGTCAGTCCGTTATCATCAAGGTGGGAGCATGGCGGCATCCAGGCAGGCATGGTGCAGGCAGAGCTGAGAGTTCTACATCTTCATCTGAAGGCTGCTATTGGAAGACTTTCAGGCAGCTAGGAGGAGGGTCTTAAAGGCCACACCCACAGTGACACACCTACTCCCACAAGGCCACACCTACTCTAATGGGACCACACCTTCTAGTAGTGCCATTCTGTGGGCAGAGCATATGCAAATCCATCACAGTGAGAAAGAGAGAAAGGGGAAGGAGGGGGTGAGAGGGACTAAGTTCAGAGTAATAAGTAAACACTTGATTGAATAGATGCTAGGAAAGCAGAGGGACCTTTTATGTTAGGGACTTTCATGTTTAGGGAGCACGGAGGAAGCTAGAAAACGAGGACATGATTGTGTGAGAAGGGAGTAGCCATCCTTGTCCAATGTTGTCAGGAGATAATATCCCCTTACGTTATCCCTTGTTTCCTGTCAAAGCAGGTAAGATCAAACTGTTCTTCCTTTCACTGTTTCACTGTATTTTCAGGTTTAAGAAAAGAAATGTTGCCTTTAAACCTGAAATTACCAACAGTAAGCGGTGAGTATGAACCTTCTAAATCTGTATGTATGTATGTATGTATGTATATATGTATGTATGTATGTATGTAAGTATGTATGTATGTCTATATATTTCATACAGCAAGAGATTTTTAGGCTGCCGTTGTCCAATGCTGATGTATTTCTAATGTATGTCACCCAAGCATTTCTTTGCTTTTCATAATTTCCCGTTCCATCCATCTTCCTGAAAATGTCATGCGTCCATTTTTTTCTTTACAACCACATAGAATCCCATAATATATAAGCAGCGCATAGTCTTTATCCATGGACATCTAGGCTGGCTCCATCGCTTAGCTGTTGTGAATAAGGGAGCAGCAAGCATAAGAAGCCAGTATCTCTGTGGTAGGGCTTAGAGGGCTTTGGGCATCCGTGCAGGAGAGGTACAGCAGTCACAGAGCTGTTATCCTTCAGTTTCCTGAGAAACTTCCAGACCGTTTTCCACAGTGCGTTTGCGGTAATTCTGTAGCGTTACTGTGTACCACTTATTTTTCAGACTCTACTACTTTGGCTGAATTGGTTCACCTCTTCCCCACTACAAATTCCATGCTTTACCCCTCCTCATTCACATATTTTGTTACTTGGAATATTCTTCTCTGACCCATTGTGGTCACCTTGTTCGCTGGTGAGCGTGCATCCTTGGAGACACCTCCCCCTCACCCAGTAGCTCGCAGCAGTCTCCTTTGTCACGTGCTCTTACCAGCTCATTTCTGTTTCAGAGTACTTGTTCCGTGTAAATGTTTTGCATTATTAGATGAACGTTATTGCCTCTTATTTGCCAAGAATTGCCATTGACCAAGGGGCAATTGTAGCTCTAGAATGCAGTGAAATCCTGGTTCTTATCTTACTGGTAAGAATGACTAGTGTTTATGAGCTAATTAAATTTGGTATGCCAGATATTGTTTTGGATCTTTCATAATTTTAAATATTCACTGAATGAATGATGTACTCTCTCTCTCTCTCTCTAGCCCCACTGTTTATCAGACTTGCATCTGTATTTATTCTGTAGTCAGAGTACTTATCACAATTTAAATTGCTTCGGTTTGCTCTTGGTTCCGTGCGTTCACATACCCCATTTACTTGGTATGGGTTCCTGTTGGATCAACTTACCCTCCCTCACCCCCGCAGCTTGGCTCAGATGCTGTGTTCCATTTCATAGAGCTCTATCCTGAGTTTATTGGTCATTAATGAAGTGGGAGGGTTAATCTGAGATTGATCTTGTGTTCGCTTTTCTCACAGCACCAATTATGTGGTAGACTCTAACTTTGTGTGCAGAGATGACAGAGTCATTCTGTCTTGTTAAGGACTTTACAGGAAGTTCTTTGAGAAGAAGGCTTGCTTTTTCAACATTGTCTCTCCGTAGCTATAAAATGAATGCTTGTGAGAATGATGTAGGTGGCGTTCTCCTGCAAGTGACTTTTGTGAAGGCTCGAACTGTTTTGTGTACCTTCAGAGTGTGAAATGCGAGGAACTTCATTTCGAGGTTAAAAGAGAAATGATATAGAGGAAAAAACTAAGAACACAGATGCTTTAAAATATATCTTATATATTCAATTCTGTAAGATCAATAAGACTTGTCATTCTGGCTCTAGAGGTTGTGGACAAAAAAAATTCCCTAGTTAAGAGAGACCATTAATGGCTGATAAACTTGCAATTCAGTTTGATGAAATGGAGTCCAGGTTCCTCCCCTGACTCTCCTTAATGAGTGACTCTGAGCTATAAGGGGAAGCAACACTCCCTGCCCTAAGTTCTTTGGCCAGTGTTTATCATAGGGGTAAAAAGCAAACGAGAATATCTCTTAACATCCATTTAACAGGAACTTAAAAAAAAACTTAAATATAGTTTGAACTAAGGAGGTCATTGTTACAAATAGAAATAGTTTACTTCTGCTAGATTGTTGGTTCAGGTACATTTTTGACACAGGGGATTGCTAGAAGCAGGTTTTAAACAGGTTGATTTACATGTATCTTTTTGGTTTTATCAGGCTTTAAACAGGTTGATTTACATGTATCTTTTTGGTTTTATCAGGCTTTAAACAAGTTGATTTACATGTATCTTTTTGGTTTTGAGACAAGTTCTTTATTAGGTGTCACTGGCTCTCCTGGGACTCTCTGTCTAGCCCAGTATGGCCTACAACTCATGGAGATCCACTTTCCTCTGCCTTCTGAGTGCTGGAATTAAAGATGTGTACCACACACCCATTCCGTTATGTATTTTTTATTACTTTTTCTTATTAACTTAAGTATTTCTTATTTACATTTCTAGTATTATTCCCTTTCCCAGTTTCCGGGCAAACATCCCCCAACCCCCACCCCCTCCCCTTCTTTAGGGGTGTTCCCCTCCCCATCCTCCCCCAATTGCTGCCCTCGCCCCAACAATCACGTTCACTGGGGGTTCAGTTTTAGCAGGACCAAGGGCTTCCCCTTCCACTGGTGATCTTACTAGGATATTCATTGATACCTATGAGGTCAGAGTCCAGGGTCAGTCCATGTATAGTCTTTAGGTAGTGGCTTAGTCCCTGGAAGCTCTGGTTGCTTGGCATTGTTGTACATATGGGGTCTCAAGCCCCTTCAAGCTCTTCCAGTTCTTTCTCTGATTCCTTCAACGGGGGTCCAATTCTCAGTTCAGTGGTTTGCTGCTGGCATTCGCCTCTGTATTTGCTGTATTCTGGCTGTTTCTCTCAGGAGAGATCTACATCCTACTCCTGTCAGCCTGCACTTCTTTGCTTCATCCATCTTGTCTAATTGGGTGGCTGTATATGTATGGGCCACATGTGGGGCAGGCTCTGAATGGGTGTTCCTTCTGTCTCTGTTTTAATCTTTGCCTCTCTATTTCCTGCCAAGGGTATTCTTGTTCCCCTTTTAAAGAAGGAGTGAAGCATTCCCATTTTGATCATCTGTCTTGAGTTTCATGTGTTCTATGCATCTAGGGTAATTCAAACATTTGGGCTAATAGCCACTTATCAATGAGTGCATACCATGTGTGTTTTTCTGTGATTGGGTTACCTCACTCAGGATGATATTTTCCAGTTCCAGACATTTGCCTATGAATTTCATAAAGGCATTGTTTTGATAGCTGAGTAATATTCCATTGTGTAGATGTACACATTTTCTGTATCCATTCCTCTGTTGAAGGGCATCTGGGTTCTTTCCAGCTTCTGGCTATTATAAATAAGGCTGCTATGAACATAGTGGAGCACTTGTCTTTTTTATATGTTGGGGCATCTTTTGGGTATATGCCCAAGAGAGGTATAGCTGGATCCTCAGGTAGTTCAATGTCCAATTTTCTGAGGAACCTCCAGACTGATTTCCAGAATGGTTTTACCAGTCTGCAATCCCACCAACAATGGAGGAGTGTTCCTCTTTCTCCACATCCTCGCCAGCATCTGCTGTCACCTGAGTTTTTGATCTTAGCCATTCTCACTGGTGTGAGGTGAAATCTCAGGGTTGTTTTGATTTGCATATTTCCCTTATGACTAAAGATGTTGAACATTTCTTTAAGTGTTTCTCAGCCATTCGGCATTCCTCAACTCTGAATTCTTTGTTTAGCTCTGAGCCCCATTTTTTAATAGGGTTATTTGTCTCCCTGCAGTCTAACTTCTTGAGTTCTTTGTATATTTTGGATATAAGGCCTCTATCTGTTGTAGGATTGGTAAAGATCTTTTCCCAATCTGTTGGTTGCCGTTTTGTCCTAACCACAGTGTCCTTTGCCTTACAGAAGCTTTGCAGTTTTATGAGATCCCATTTGTCGATTCTTGATCTTAGAGCATAAGCCATTGGTGTTTTGTTCAGGAAATTTTTTCCAGTGCCCATGTGTTCGAAATGCTGCCCTAGTTTTTCTTCTATTAGTTTGAGTGTGTCTGGTTTGATGTGGAGGTCCTTGATCCACTTGGACTTAAGCTTTGTACAGGGTGATAAGCATGGATCGATCTGCATTCTTCTACATGTTGCCCTCCAGTTGAACCAGCACCATTTGCTGAAAATGCTATCTTTTCCCATTGGATGGTTTTGGCTCCTTTGTCAAAAATCAAGTGACCATAGGTGTGTGGGTTCATTTCTGGGTCTTCAATTCTGTTCCATTGGTCTATCTGCCTGTCTCTGTACCAATACCATGCAGTTTTTATCACTGTTGCTCTGTAATACTGCTTGAGTTCAGGGATAGTGATTCCCCCTGAAGTCCTTTTATTGTTGAGAATAGTTTTAGCTACCCTGGGTTTTTTGTTATTCCAGATGAATTTGCAAATTGTTCTGTCTAACTCTTTGAAGAATTGGATTGATATTTTGATGGGGATTGCATTGAATCTGTAGATTGCTTTTGGTAAAATGGCCATTTTTACTATATTAATCCTGCCAATCCATGAGCATGGGAGATCTTTCCATCTTCTGAGGTCTTCTTCAATTTCTTTCTTCAGAGTCTTGAAGTTCTTATTGTACAGATCTTTTACTTGCTTGGTTAAAGTCACACCGGGGTAATTTATATTACTTGGGTCTATTATGAAGGGTGTCGTTTCCCTAATTTCTTTCTCGGCTTGTTCTCTTTTGTGTAGAGGAAGGCTACTGATTTAGTTGAGTTAATTTTATACCCAGCCACTTTGCTGAAGTTGTTTATCAGCTTTAGTAGTTCTCTGGTGGAACTTTTGGGATCACTTAAATATACTATCATATCATCTGCAAATAGTGATATTTTGACTTCTTCTTTTCCGATCTGTATCCCCTAGATCTCCTTTTGTTGTCTGATTGCTCTGGCTAGAACTTCAAGAACTATATTGAATAAGAAGGGAGAGAGTGGGCAGCCTTGTCTAGTCCCTGATTTTAGTGGGATTGCTTCAAGTTTCTTTCCATTTAGTTTAATGTTAGCAACTGGTTTGCCGTATATGGCTTTTACTATGTTTAATTATGGGCCTTGAATTCCTATTCTTTCCAGGACTTTTATCATGAAGGGGTGTTGAATTTTGTCAAATGCTTTCTCAGCATCTAATGAAATGATCATGTGGTTTTGTTCTTTCAGTTTGTTTATATAATGGATCACGTTGATGGTTTTCCGTATATTAAACCATCCCTGCACGCCTGGGATGAAGCCTACTTGATCATGGTGGATGATTGTTTTGATGTGCTCTTGGATTCGGTTTGCCAGAATTTTATTGAGTATTTTCGCGTCGATATGCATAAGGGAAATTGGTCTGAAGTTCTCTTTCTTTGTTGGGTCTTTGTGTGGTTTAGGTATAAGAGTAATTGTGGCTTCATAGAAGGAATTCGGTAGTGCTCCATCTGTTTCAATTTTGTGGAATAGTGTGGATAGTATTGGTATGAGGTCTTCTATGAAGGTCTGATAGAATTCTGCACTAAACCCGTCTGGACCTGGGCTCTCTCTGGTTGGGAGACTTTTAATGACTGCTTCTATTTCCTTAGGAGGTATGGGGTTGTTTAACTGGTTTATCTGTTCCTGATTTAACTTCGGTACCTGGTATCTGTCTAGGAAATTGTCCATTTCCTGCAGATTTTCAAGTTTTGTTCATATAGGCTTTTATTGTAAGATCTGATGATTTTTTGAATTTCCTCTGAATGTGTAGTTATGTCTCCCTTTTCATTTCTGATTTTGTTAATTTGGACACACTGTCTGTGTCCTCTTGTTAGTCTGGCTAAGGGTTTATCTGTCTTGTTGATTTTCTCAAAGAACCAACTTTTGGTGCTGTTGATTCTTTCTATGGTCCTTTTTGTTTCTATTTAGCTGATTTCAGCTCTGAGTTTGATTATTTCCTGCCCTCTATTCCTCCTGGATGTATTTGCTTCTTTTTGTTCTAGAGCTTTTAGGTGTGCTGTCAAGCTGCTGACATATGCTCTCTCCTGTTTCTTTCTGCAGGCACTCAGAGCTATGAGTTTTCCTCTTAGCACAGCTTTCATTGTGTCCCATAAGTTTGGGTATGTTGTACCTTCATTTTCATTAAATTCTAAGAAGTCTTTAATTTCTTTCTTGACCAGGTTATTGTTGAGTAGAGCATTGTTTAACTTCCACATATATGTGGGCATTCTTCCCTTATTGTTATTGAAGACCAGCTTTAGGCCGTGGTGGTCTGATAGCACAATGGGATTATTTCTATCTTTCTGTACCTGTTGAGGCCCGTTTTTTGACCAATTATATGGTCAATTTTGGAGAAAGTACCATGAGGAGCTGAGAAGAATGTATATCCTTTTGCTTTAGGATAGAATGTTCTATAAATATCTGTTAAGTCCATTTTGTTCATGACTTCTCTTAGTCTGTCTATGTCTCTGTTTAATTTCTGTTTCCATGATCTGTCCATTGATGAGAGTGGGGTGTTGAAATCTCCTACTATTATTGTGTGAGGTGCAATGTGTGCTTTGAGTTTTAGTAAGGTTTCTTTTATGTATGTAGGTGCCCTTGGATTTGCGGCATAGATATTTAGGATTGAGAGTTCATCTTGGTGGATTTTTCCTTTGATGAATATGAAGTGTCCTTCCTTATCTTTTTTGATGACTTTTAGTTGAAAATTGATTTTATTTGATATTAGAATGGCTACTCCAGCTTGCTTCTTCAGACCATTTGCTTGGAAAGTTGTTTTCCAGCCTTTCACTCTGAGGTAGTGTCTGTCTTTGTCTCTGAGGTGTGTTTCCTGTAGGCAGCAGAATGCAGGGTCCTCATTGCGTATCCAGTTTGTTAATCTATGTCTTTTTCTTGGGGAGTTGAGACCATTGATGTTGAGAGATATTAAGGAATAGTGATTATTGCTTCCTGTTATATTCATATTTGGATACGAGGTTACGTTTGTGTGCTTTTCTTCTCTTTGTTTTGTTGCCAAGATGATTAATTTCTTGATTCTTCTAGGGTATAGCTTGTTTCCTTATGTTGGGCTTTACCGTTTATTATCCTTTGTAGTGCTGGATTTGTAGAAAGATATTGTGTAAATTTGGTTTTGTCATGGAGTATCTTGGTTTCTCCATCTATGTTAATTGCGAGTTTTGCTGGATACAGTAACCTGGGCTGGCATTTGTGTTCTCTTAGGGTCTGTATGACATCTATCCAGGATCTTCTGGCTTTCATAGTCTCTGGCGAAAAGTCTGGTGTGATTCTGATAGGTCTGCCTTTATATGTTACTTGACCTTTTTCCCTACTGCTTTTAATATTCTTTCTTTATTTTGTGCATTTGGTGTTTTGACTATTATGTGACAGTAGGTGTTTCTTTTCTGGTCCAATCTATTTAGAGTTCTGTAGGCTTCTTGTATGCTTATGGGTATCCCTTTCTTTAGGTTAGCGAAGTTTTCTTCTATGATTTTGTTGAAGATATTTACTGGTTCTTTGAGCTGGGAGTCTTCACTCTCTTCTATACCTATTATCCTTAGGTTTGATCTTCTCATTGAGTCCTGGATTTCCTGTATGTTTTGGACCAGTAGCTTTTTCCGCTTTACATTATCTTTGACAGTTGAGTCGATGATTTCTATGGAATATCTTCTGCTCCTGAGATTCTTTTTCCTATCTCTTGTATTCTGTTGGTGATGCTTGTATCTACGACTCCTTGTCTCTTTCTTTGGTTTTCTATATCCAGGGTTGTTTCCATGTGTTCTTTCTTGATTGCTTCTATTTCCATTTTTAATTCCTTCAACTGTTTGATTGTGTTTTCCTGGAATTCTTTCAGGGATTTTTGTGATTCCTCTCTGTAGGCTTCTACTTGTTTATTTATGTTTTCCTGCATTTCTCTAAGGGAGTTCTTCATGTCTTTCTTGAAGTCCTCCAGCATCATGATCAAATACAATTTTGAAACTAGATCTTGCTTTTCTGGTGTGTTTGGATATTCAGTGTTTGCTTTGGTGGGAGAATTGGGCTCCAATGATGCCATGTAGTCTTGGTTTCTGTTGCTTTGGTTCCTGCGCTTGCCTCTCGCCATCAGACTATCTCTAGTGTTACTTTGTTCTGTTATTTCTGACAGTCGCTAGACTGTCCTATAAGCCTGTGTTTCAGGAGTGCTGTAGACCTGTTTTCCTGTTTTCTTTCAGCCAGTTATGGGAACAGAGTGTTCTACTTTCGGGCGTGTAGTTTTTCCTATCTACAGGTCTTCAGCTGTTCCTGTGGGCCTGTGTCCTGAGTTCACCAGGCAGGTCGCTTGGAGCAGAAAGGGTGGTCTTACCTGTGGTCCCGAGGCTCAAGTTTGCTCGTGGGGTGTTGCTTATGAGCTCTCTGCGGGGGCAGCAACCAGGAGGATCGGCGCCACCCTCTCTGGGAGCCCCCGTGCACCAGAGTCCCAGATGGCGTTTGGTGTTTTCCTCTGGAGTCAGAGATGTGGGCAGAGTGTAGTCTCTTCTGGTTTCCCAGGCGTGTCTGCCTCTCTGAAGGTTTAGCTCTCCCTCCCACGGGATTTGGGTGCAGAGAACTGTTTATCTGGTCGGTCCCTTCAGGTTCCGGTGGTGTCTCAGACGCAGTGGACCTGCTGCTCCTGTGCCCTTATCTACGGGAACCTAGAGGCCGTACACAGTTTCCTCTTGGGCCAGGGATGTGGGCAGGGGTGGGCAGTGTTGGTGGTCTCTTCCGCTCTGCAGTCTCAGGAGTGCCCACCTGTCCGGGCGGTGAGCTCTCTCTCACATTGGGTTTCCGTTATGTATTTTTATAACAGTATATTGCACACATTTATCTTTTTAGATATCAAAGAAGCTGCTGACATCTTGTCACAGGTTGAAGATGGCAAGATTGCTATATCTGACTTGGAGCATGCCTTGAAATGTTCGAATCCTAATTTAACTGAAGAGGACATTAAAGAAGCTCTTAAACATTGTTATGTCACTGGTGAGATATAAAGAAATTATTAAGTATGTCTTTATTTTTTCCTATTCCTGGATAATATAATATAATATATAAATAAAAATATAAAATATAGTACATGTATCTATAATGAATAAATAATATGTATCGTATAGACAGATAATTACATATTATATAATATAAAATCATTATATTATATTGATTAAAATATATATTTTATAGATAATATTATATAAATATTATCTATATGGTTAAAATGAGAAGTAGAGTCATGTTATTGGAAGCTTAGGTGGATATCAGTGAGAGCCAATCCTACTAATTTACATATTTATTGACATATCTAAATGCTCGTACTCACCTGGTTATGATATATACTTATTAGATAATTACCATTCATTACTTGTAAGCCTGAGTGGGAAAATACCACACACTGTAGAAAATACTGTCTTGATATAGAATCTCTCTTTAGCGGAATTCCAACATCACCCGTCATTTTACAGTGCTTGCCACATTTTGATTTTTTTCATCAAATAGTGCATTCTAAGAGTGTAATGATTTTGTTGAGTAATTGTTTCCAAGGGGCCCCATAGTTCCCTTTGTTTTCCACCTCTGCCTTCAGTAATAAGTGCTTGATCACCTCATGACACATATGTGTATGAATATAAATTTATGTGTGTATGTATTATATACATATTTACTTTTAGAATATGAAGATGCTGAGTTTTAGGCCATCTTTTATGTTGGGATTAACAGTCCGCCCCCTCATGCCTGTCTCATGTATCTTGGTTATGGATTAGACTAGCTCCTCTAGATTACTTTTTATCCGTGTCAGTTTTTATCTGACTTGGTCATTTAGGCCTCCTTATTTATACTATCAGTGAACATATCTACCAGTGTAACGTCTTAAGATTTGTTTTGGGGTTGGAGAGATGGCTCAGAGGTTAAGAACACTGGCTGCTCTTTCAGAGGTCCTGAGTTTAATTCCCTGCAACTACACCATCTGAAATGGGATCTGATACCGTGTTCTGGTTTATCTGAAGACAGGTGTAGTGTATTCATATGAGTGTGTGTGTGTGTGTGTGTGTGTGTGTGTGTGTGTGTGTGAGAGAGAGAGAGAGAGAGAGAGAGAGAGAGAGAGAGAGAGAGGCAGAGAGAGAGAGAATACCATGTATATGAGTATCTGAGGAGGTTGGAAGAAGGTGTTAGATCCATGGGAGCTGGAGTTGAGGAGGCTGTGAGACTCTGGGCAGTAAAGTTGGACTTTTGATTTTGCCCTATATAAGTTATTTGAATTTAGTCTCCAAACTAACCTAAGATTCCGAGCGGACCTTCAGATCCCCAGAGGAACTTTCTCCTCACTTTATGCCATATTGGGTGTTTTGTGTCTCTTTCACACTAAGTCAGTGAGCATACTGTGTCATGCTTACATTTTAAGTTTTTATTTTTACTTATGTGAACGCATATGTCTGTGTGAGTGTGTGCTACGTGTGTGCAGGTTCCTGGTAAGCCCACAAGAGGGCATTGGGTCCTTTGGGGCTAGAGTCAATGTGGTTGTAAACTACTGGACATGGGCCCTTCAGAAGAGCAGGAGGCATCCTTAACTTTCGAGGGTCTCTCTGCAACCCCTCCCTGTCTCCTTCTACTTGTGGAAAGAAATCTTTTATGCATCCCGGTTTACTCGGTTTATACTCTAACTCCCATTTTAGCATAGACTTAGGTCTTTTGTAAAATTCTGCATGAACACGTGGATAAACTATTTAGTAATTTCTGAGTCTTAATTTTATTAACTCACTGCTCACCTATCTATGTCTCAGTTCCTAGTTAACCTTTCTTATTTCCTTCACAAGACTCCAGTCATAGATTTTACATGCTATCTCCTGGCATTTATATAGGGATAGTTTCTGTGTTACCCACACTCTCTTTTTATTAGTGTTCCAACTTTTTCAGGACTTCTGGGACTGTGTGTGTGTGTGTGTGTGTGTGTGTGTGTGTGTGTGTGTGTGTGTGTGGTCAACACTGACACTCATCAGTGTGTGTATCTGTAGTCAACATTGTCACTCGTCAGTGTGTGTATGTGTAGCTAACATTGTCACCTATCAGTGTGTGTGCCTAGAGTTAACACTGCCACTCCTGTAATGAGATTGAATCAGTTTAAATCACTGTCTGTCTCTAGAGCTTTCAGGTCTTGTCATTTGAACAAATTAACTTTTGTTTTCATCTTTTAATACTAGGTATATTAGTGATACACAAATATGCAATTTTGTGAAGATTTAAGTAGTTAACACGTGTAAAATATAAAAATGAAACTAAAATTTTATTTAATATTAACTGAATACATCATATAAAAGTGTTAGAAGTTCTATTGAAACAGTTTCTATAATTTGTGAAAAGTGACAAAAGTGAGTTTTATATAATTTTTATGAATTAGAATCTTAATTTCATGTTCCGATTAATGCAAAGTTTTTAAATGTGAAATACGTTTGATTTTGACCTTCTAGATGACATGGAAGTGGACTTAAAAGATTTCCTCACGGAATTAAAAAAGACTTCAAGCTTTAAAGACTCCGGAGGTATGTGAATACTTCTGGTTCAAGAGCATGACTGGAAAATTGCTTTATGATTGATGAAGATTTACATAGATGTTTATTTTAAAGATGTGTGTGTGTGTGTGTGTGTGTGTGGTGTGTGTGTGTTTGTGTCTGGTGTGTGTGTGTACACATATGTACATAAGCATGGCCATGTGGGCAATTCATGGAGTCTAGAGACATTGAGTCCCCTGGAGCTGGAATCACAGGTGGTTGTGAGTCCCTCAACATGTGTGATGGGAACTGAACTTTGCAAGAGCACTGTGTGCTCTTAACCACTGACCATATCTCTAGCTCCCAGATGTGTGTTTTTAGTTGATATATAAGTTATAACCATATACACTGTCCTTTAAATTATGTAATTTATCGGTTTTTAGTCACTGAGTTATATAACCTGTTATATAACCCACCCCAGGCTTCCCAGTACCTGGTACTACTACATGTTTAACCCATCTTGTTTTATAACTTTCATATTTTCTTACGGATCTCTTATTTTTTTCCAGGTCTCACAAAAAGTATTAACATACACATGTTCTCAGATGCTCTGGTTTGAAATACTCTCTACTGTCTGCTATTCAGCTAGTTCTCTGCTCAGGACTCAAATCTTTACTTCTATTCTGTGGCCCTTGTGTCCCCTGAGTCTATATTTTTCCTTGCTATGATTTATCCTGTAGTTTGCTAATGTCCGTTTTCCAGAAGATTCAAAGACAGGAAACATGAGGGTTTGGAGTTTTGAGTCTTTGGATGTTTGTAATGTGCCTTCTACCTTTATCTTCTTTGTTGTCTGTCTGGTATGTTTATTACTTTTCTTCATGCTGTGACAAAATATCAGAAAAAATTAGCTTGAGGAAGGAAGGGGTTGTTTTAGCTTGTAGTCGTTTGAGAGCCAGTCCACCATGGTGGGGAGAGCACAGCGGTAGGAGCATGAGGCCGCTGCTCACATTGAGTTCACAGCCAAGAAGCGGTGCTGGTGCTCAGCCTGCTTTTTTTGTTTCATTCTTCTCAAGACCCTAGCCTATGGTATGGTGAAGCCCACATTCAGGGGGTGTCTTCCCTTTTCAGTTTAATCTTTCGGCACCCTCACCCCACAGCACTACCTAGAGATGTATTTCCATGGTGACAGTAACCCTGTCAGGCAGAAAGTCAGGAATCGTAGTTACAAACTGGGTAGAAAGTGCTGCGTCTATTAGAATGCTTACCATTCAGTAGTTGTTAATAAGAGGAAGATGATTCTATTGCTGGAGTTGCTTGCCTTCCTATATCCAGCCAGCCACCCTTTCTACTTAGTCTATGTATTTTATTCATTTTGATATTCTACACACACACACACACACACACACACACACACACACACACACACACACGTATGTATTCTCAGTTGTGGTCAGTATGAGCAAAAGCTAGAGGAAGAAGCTTCCTGAACCAAATGAAGTCTGGCAATTGTGTCTCACAAGAGCACTATTTTTTTTGATAACTTATGTCAAATTAGTGGCAAGCTAACCTTTTTGTTGTATTTTGTTTCAGCAGCTCAGCATTAAGTTAAATAATGTGGTGTAGTGTTGGTTTGAAGGTTATTTGTAAAGCTCCCTGATGGTCTCAGGGACTACATATGCAGGGTTAAATGGCCCAAGGGATAGCTTGGCTATCCAATGTGTCTGTCTGAAAAGGTATGGTAGTTAAAAGCTTTGGGTTTGAAGTTG
This sequence comes from Rattus norvegicus, assembly GCF_021556685.1. Taxonomy (NCBI): domain Eukaryota; kingdom Metazoa; phylum Chordata; class Mammalia; order Rodentia; family Muridae; genus Rattus; species Rattus norvegicus. Next base: position 95,997,833 of record NC_141543.1, read on the forward strand.
TATCGCCCGAGCTTAAATCTTGTTCTTACCACATAATCACCAATGTATTCTTCAGCAAGTCACTTGATTTTGCTAGCATCAGTTTCTTCATCTGAAAAATGGGGAGAATAATGATCACTATTGTGAGATTATATAAAGAGAGAGTGCTTTGAACAGTGTCAAACACCAAGTTTCAATAATTTTTAGCTCCTGTTTTTAAAATTATATTCAACGTTTTATATACTGTTCCATTGTTTTATACAACCTGAGTCAGGTGGTGGGCAGTTCATGGTGTCTGCTGTTGACACATTCTCTCCTGCTGTCTTTCCATAGTCACACAGTTACTGGTAGCCACTCCCCAAGTTCTCAAGGAGGATCTAATTGATGTCCATGAGTTAAAGAAGATACTGTCGAAAGATGACCTTCATTCAGCTAAAGCCATATTGACTGAAATATTAAGTCATGTCCAGGAGGATGGTTTGTACTTTTGATCTATCTACCTTAAATGGACTCTTCCTTACAGGTGGAGGAGGAAGAGGCCTGGGTGGAGTACACAGGATGGAGGGTAATCCTGTTTAAACTGCAGTGGGATGGCTGGTCACACTATCCTACTGGTATGCCAACTCTGAGCTCCATAGAGCCAAACGATGCAGGGAACCCACCACCACCCTGTCCCTCTGGGAAGCCAGTGGTGGCACTTATGAAGCGAGAACTGATAGCCATAGGTTGTGCCAACCAGAATTGTATCTGGAGTAGATGGAACACCAAGCCGGGTGCTCAGGTATCAGAAGCAGAATCCTAATGTTATTCATGGATGACGGAGAATTCTGCGTTCTGTAGTGGCTCAGAGGAGCAGATATTCATCAATGTATGAGGTAGCTGCATTATTTTAGTAACAGGTATAGTTAGTTCGGTGTTGTCTTTATTAAGTTCTTAAATATTCAGTAGAACTCACAAGTGAAGGCATGTACTGGGAGGTTTATTAAACAAGGTTTATTTGTGTGTGTGTGTGTGTGTGTGTGTGTGTGTGTGTGTGTGTGTGTGTGTGTGAAGTGGTGACTGTAGAGGGCAGAGGTGTCACGTTACTAGGACTGGAGTCACAGGGAGTTGTGAGTTGACTGACATTGGCAGCTGGAAATCCACCTCAGACCCTCTGGAGAGCAATATATATCTTAACCACTCAACCATCTCTTCAGGTCCAGTTAACATATTGTTTTTGCACTGTCTGAAAGATGGCAAAATAACTGAATTATTATTGTCATACAGAGAAATGCAGTGGAACTTATTCCATCATAAAGTAAAATTCCTAAGATAATAGAAAAGTACTTTACTAATAGCATCTGTTTTTTTTTTTTTTTTTTCGAGAGCCGACTCTTTCTTCCAACATTTAATACTATCTGGTAGGGACTTCATCTTTATTTGAGTACTTCTTCCATACCTACAAACACTGTTGTCTTCCAGAGTTTGTCCTCTAACCCAAAGGCAGGACCACTTCTAGACTGCCATTATTAGTCCCTAGCGTTTAAATCTAACACCTGAGGTTTCAGCTCTCCAGAGATGAGGGTTTCGATCCTTCAGATCTTGGACCCATTTCTAGTAGGTCCCTACTTAACACAGACTCGCTTCTTATGGGTAGATTCTAGTCAATTTCCACCTGATTTTTCACTTTGATATGGGCTCTGGGGTTGACTGACCCTGGTTTGTTATTTTTTTTTTTTTACCTTCCCCATTATGTGCAAATAAAATGTGTGAAGTTCTACATCTCAGTTATACAATAGGCATAGACTTATTTGCTCTGTATGGGATTTTGGAGAGATTAAATTTAGGTTGCTTATCATTGCCTTAGGGTTTCTATTGATGTGAAAAGACACTAGAACCATGGCAACTCTTATCAAAGACATCATTTAATCGGGGCTGGCTTCCAGGTTCAGAGATTTTGTCATTATCTCCGTGGTGGGGAGCGTGGCAGTGTCTAGGCAAGACTTAGTGCCAGAGAAGGAGCTGAGAGTTCTACATCTGGATCTGTAGGCAGCAGGAAGGGAACTCTGTTGAGCTTCTGAGACTTCAAAGCCCACAACCCCTAGTGACACACTTCCTCCGAAAAAGCCACACCTACTCCAACAAGGCCATACCTCCTAATAGTGCCACTCCCTATGGGTCTAAGGGTCCATTTTTATTCAAACCACCACAATTCTTAACATAAGCAGTGATTTTTTTCTCTAAAAGTTGTTTCCCCATTATCATTGCCCTATAGAAATTTTCTGGACAGTTTTGTTCCTAACTGCCACCTTCCCTGAAAATTTTATCCTGTAGATATGCTACATGTCTGCTTGTATACTATAGACCATTGTAGTATCTAAGATTTTTCTCTGTAAAATCCAATTTTATTTTGTGAGCGTTTTATCACCCTCAATGAATGTATATTTAGTATGGGCAGTGTACTTTTTGTGTGCCACTGAATCCTTTTGTTAGTCTTTTACTTAAACATTAGCATGGTTACATAACTAATGTTGGCATATAGCCTCTCCTTGTCCTGTAACAGGATTGGTATTTCACTGGTTTGCAAGTGAGTGTACTGAAGGGTTTTATTTATTGAAGTGGTCAGATAGTTTTCCAACAAAAGAGACCCCTCTTATCAAGTTGTAGAAAGTAAATGGAAAAAGATAAGACCGATGTCATAGTTTTTTTAATGATGTATTTATATCATCATGAATAAGTAAAAATCAATAAATATTTGGAAAGAAATAGAACTACCTATTTCTGATAATGTAAGAGACAAGAGAGAAGAAAGTCTTGACTTGAGTGTTATCTTGAATTCTAATATATTTAGAAACATTAATTTCCTTCAGCTAAATTTTCCCCTACATTACAGAAGACGGTAAAATTACCATTGAAGAATTTGTGAATGAGTTCGCGAATCTCTTGAAAGCTCTGAAATCTAAACGTGAGTTTTACTTAGAATTTATTTATTTTCATTCATTAATTAATGTATTTACTTTACAACTGGATTATCCCCTTCCCTCCTAAGTGGTTGTTCAAGTTTTCATTGGAGCAATGGGGAAGTGTTCCCCATGCTCCAATCATAGTCAGTATGTATTGTCACTTGAATTTTTGATCTTAGCCATTCTGATTAGTGTAAGGTAAAGAATTCTCAACAGAGGAATCTTGAATAACCAAAGAAATGCTTAACATACTTAGTCATCATGGAAATGGTTATTCAAGATTCCTCTGTTGGGAATTCTTTATTTAGCTCTGTACCCTATTCTTTACTGGGTTATTTGGGTTGGTGGTGTATAATTTCTTGAGTTCTTTATATGTTTTGGATATTTGTCCTCTGTTGGATGTAGGGTTGGTGAAGATCTTTTTCCATTCTGTAGGCTGCCATTTTGTCCTCTTGCTCTTTTGTCCTTTTGTTCTACTGATAGGGTCCTTAGCTTTGCAAAAGCTTTTTGGTTTCATGAGGTTCCATTTATTAAATGTTGATCTTAGTGCCTGAGCTATCAGTGTTCTGTTCAGGAATTTGTCTCGTGTGCCAGTGTGCTCGAGGCTATTCCCCACTTTCTTTTCTATGAGATTTAATGTATCCAGATATGTTAAGGTTCTTGATCCACTTGGACTTTTGTTTTGTGCAGGGTGGTAAATATGGATTTCTATTTTCGTTCTTCTACATGCAGACATGCAGTTAGTCCAGCACCATTTGCAGAAGATGGTATCATTTTCCCATTGTATGGTTTTGGCTTCTTTGTCAAATATCAAGTGTCCACAGGTGTGTGGATTTATTTCTGGGTCTTCGATTCTATTTCATTGATCACCCTATCTGTTTTTATGCCAATAACATGCAGTTTTTATTACTACTGCTCTGTAGTATAACTTGAAATCAGATATGGTGATACCTCCAGAAATTCTTCTATTGTACAGGATTGTTTTTAGCTATTTTGAGTTTTTTGTTTTTCCATATGAAGTTGAGAATTATTCTTTCAATGTCTGTAAAGACCCTGTCATACAGGCCTTTCACTCGCTTTGCTTAGAGTTACACCAAAATTTTTTATATTATTTGTGGCTTTTGTAAAGGGCGTTGCTTTACTAATTTCTTTCTCAGTCTGTTTAGCTTTTGTATAAAAAGCTACTCATTTTTTTGAGTTGATTTTGTATTCAGTCACTTTGCTGAAGGTGTTTATAAGTTGTAGGAGTTCTCTGATAGAATTTCTGGGGTAACTTATGTATACTATCATATCATCTGTGAATAGCAATACCTTGACTTTTTCCTTCCCAATTTCTATTCATTGATCCCCTTTAGTCATCTTATTACTCTAGCTAGAACTTCAAGTACTACCTCGAATAGATAGGGAGAGAGTGGACAGCCTTGTCTTATTTCTGATTTATTGGAATTGCTTTAAGTTTCTCTCCATTTAATTTGATGTTGCCTATTGGTTTGCTGTATATTGCTTTTATTATGTTTAGTTATGCACCTTTTATCCCTGATCTCTTGAAGACCCCTTTTCGTCATTAATTGTTAATTCATTCATTCATTTTACATCCCAATCTCAGTCCCCCCTTCCTCCCAGTCCTCCCTCACATACCCCATTGCCCATACTCTCATTGCCTTTTCCTCTGAGAAGGGGGAAACTGCCCCCCCCCATACTAACCCAACCTAGTAGCATATCAAGTGATTTCAGAACTAGGCACATCCATCCCACTGAGGCCAGACATGCCAACCCAGTTAGGGGAACAGGATTCGCAGGTAGGCAACAAACTCAGAACAGCTCCCACTCTATTTGTTAGGGAAGCCACATGAAAACCAAACCAAGCTGCACATCTGCAACATACGTGTAGGGGTTCAGCTCTTTGTTTGCTCTTGTTTGGTGGTTCAGACTTTGGGAGCTCCTAAGGGGAACAATCTCATGGGTAAGAACCAATCCCTGACACCATTAGTGATACTCTGTGGTGTTTGCAGACAGGAGCCTAGCATTACCATCCATGAGAGGCTCCACTTAGCAGCTGACTGAAACAGATGTAGAGACCCACAGCTGAACATTAGACGAAACTCAGGAGTCTTGTGGAAGAGTTGGGAGAAGGATTGAGGGACCCAGAGGGAATAGGGCCTCCACAAGAAGACCAACACGGTCAAGTAACCTGGATCTTTGGAGGCTCTTCAAGAATTTTTACATGGAGGAGTATTGGATTTTGTCAAAGACTTTTCAGCATCCAATGAGATGATCATGTGATTTTTTTCTTTAAGTATGTTTATATTGTGGATTATATTGATGTGTTTTTGTTATTGCATCCCTGGAATGAAGCCTACTTGATTATGGTGGATGATGTTTTTTTATGTGGTTTTGGATTTGGTTTGTGAGTACTTTATTGAGTATTTTTGTATTTCATAAGGGAAATTGGTCTGAAATTCTCTTTGTTGAATCTTTGTGTGGTTTAGGTATCAGGGTAACTGTGGCCTTAGAGAATGAGTTTGGCAATGTTCTTTCTGTTTCTATTTTGTGGAATAGTTTGAGGAATATTGGTATTAGCTCTTTGAAAGTTGAGTAGAATTCTGTGTTAAAACCATCTGGCCCTGGGCTTTTTTGGTTAGGAGACTTTTAATGATTGCATCTATTTATTTAGGGATTATAAGATTATTTAGATAGTTTGCCTGATTTTGATTTAACTTTGGTAAGTGGCATCCATTTAGAAAATCATCCATTTCATTTATATTTTACAATTTTGTGGAGTACAGACTTTTGAAGTAAGACCTAGTGATTCTTTGAATTTTAATTTCCCCAGTTTCTGTTGTTACATCTCCCTTTTAATTTCTGATTTTGTTAATTTGGATTCATCCCCCCCTCCCCTCTTTCTCCCTGCCTTTCAGTTGGTTTGGCTAAGCATTTACCTCTCTTGTTGATTTTTAGTTGCTTTTTTATATTGTTCTTTTTGTTTCTAATTTCTTAATTTTAGTCCTGAGTTTGATTATCTCCTGCCATCAACTCCTCTTGGGTGTGTTTGCTTCTTTTTTCCTATAGCTTTCTGGTGTAGTTTTAAATTGCTAGTATGAGAATTCTCCAATTTCTTTATGAAGGCACTTATCCTATGAATTCCTTTCATTGTGCCTTATAAGTTTGGTTATGTTTGTCCCTTCACTTTCATAGAAAGTCTGTAATTTCTTTATTTCTTTCCTGACTCAGTGATCATTGTGTAGAGAGTTATTCAGTTTCCATGAGCATGTGGGCTTTCTGTTGTTTCTGTTGTTGTCGATGTAGACTTTAATCCATGATAGTCTGATAAGATACAAGGAGTTATTTCAATTTTCTTAAATTTCTGTTGAGACTTGCTTTGTGACCAACTACATGGTCAATTTTAAAGAAGGTCCCATGAGGTTCTGAGAAGAAGATACATTCCTTTGTGTTTAGGTGAAATGTTCTGCATTTATCTTTTATGTCCATTTGATTTATGAGGTCAGTTAGTTTTATTATTTCTCTGTTTATTTCTGTCTTGATGACCTGTCCATTGGTGAGAGTGGGGTGTTGACATTTCCCACTATTAATGTGAGCTTTGATATGTGATTTAAGCTTTAGTTATGTTTCTTTGATGAATGTGGGTGCCCTTGCATTTGGGGGCATAGATGTTCAGAATTGAGATGTTATCTTGGTGGATTTTTCCTTTGGTTGGTATGAAGTGTCCTTCCCCATCTCATTTGATTACTTTTGGCTGGAAGTCTATTTATTAGATATAAGAATGGCTACTCCAGCTTGTTTCTTGGGTACATTTGTTTGGAAAACCTTTTTTTTTTTTCAGTCCTGTACTCTGAGGCAATGTCTACCTTTGTTTGATCCTGTTTTCACATCCATTCTGTTAGCCTGTGTCTTTTTATTTGTGAATTAAATATACTGATGTTGAGAGATGTTAGTGACCAATGATTGTTAATTCTTTTTATTTTGATGTTGGTGGTATGTGTGTGTGTGTGTGTGTGTGTGTGTGTGTGTGTGTGTGTGCTTTCTTTGTTTTGTTTTTGCTGGTGTGGAGTTATTTATTTCCTTTGTTTTCTTGAGTGTTGTTAACCTCCTTTGGTTGGAGTTTTCCTTCTAGTATTTTCTGTAGGGCTGGATTTGTGAACAGATATTGTTTAAATTTATTTTTGTTTTGGAATATCTTGTTTTCTGTATTTACGGTGGTTGAAAGTTTTGCCGGGTATAGTACTCTATGTTAATTAGCATCTGTGGTTTCTTAGAAGTTGGAAGACACTGTTCAGGCCCTTCTACCTTTCAGAGTCTATGCTGAGAAGTCAGGTCTAATTTTAATAGGCCTGCCTTTGTATGTTACCTGCCCCTTTTCCCTTGCAGCTTTCACTATTCTTTTTTTATTAATAGATTTTATATTTTGATTATTATGTGGTGGGAGTATTTATTTCTAGTCCAATCTAATTGGTGTTCTGTAAGCTTCTTGTATGTCTATAGGCATCTCTTTCTTTAGGTTTGGAAAGTTTTCTTCTATGATTTTTGTTGAGAATATTTTCTGGACCTTGGAACTGGGAGTCTTCACCTTCTTCTATTATTGTTCTTAGGGTAGATATTTTCATAGTAGCCCAGATTTCCTGAATGTTTTGTGTCAGGAATTCTTTTTTAGATATAACATTTTCTTTGACTGACATCAATTTCTTCTATTGTATCTTCTACACTTGATATTCTCTCTTCCATCTCTTGTATACTGTTGGTGATACTTGTGTCTGTTGTTTCTGTTCTCTTCCCTAAGTTTTCCATCTTTAGGATTCCCTAGATTTGTGTTTTCTTTATTGCTCCTATTTCCATATTCATGTCTTGAACAGTTTTATTAATTTCCTTCACCTTTTCAATTGTATTTTCCTGTATTTCTTTAAGAGATTTATTACTTTTCTCTTTAAAGGCATCTATCATCTTTATAAGATTGAATTTAAAGTAATTTTCTTGTGCTTAGTTGTATTAGGATATCCAGGTTTCACTGTAGTAGGCAGCTGGGCTCTGAAGGTGCCACATTGCCTTGGCTTTTGTTGATTGTGTTCTTATGCTGGCCATTAACCATCTGGTTGTCTCTGGATGATCCTGGTATAGCAGGCCTCTGATGGGCAGCCTTGGACTGGACAGTGGAACTCAGGGGTACAGACTGTAGCTCAGGGTATGCCCAGGAGGACTCAGATGGCAGGGGAGTTGGGGGTCTGGTAAGGGATCTAACCTATATGTTGCTGGTGCTGCAGGCATGTTGAAGGCAGGCACAGAGGTAACCAGACAGTCTAGAATGTATTTGATGCCCATGTTTGTGGAAAGATAAATAGTGTCTTACGTAGTAAAACAATGTAGATTTAGATAAAGTATAAGTAAGATGTAACATGGAGACAAAACAGCACAAGGTAGATATATGTAACTTTTATTTGAATTATGAAGCAAACACTGCTAGGACATAAACCTAAAATTACCAGTAGTTTTACTGTTGATTATTGAAAAATTTCCAATTATATTATTTTCTGAGATTATTCAGTGTGCGCAGTTGACTTCTGAAACTATTAGAAAATTAGGAATAGTTAGAAAATAACTTTAAAAAGGTTTGACAAACCTAGTGGAATAAACTTTTAAGACTATTATTTTGTGTGTATGTGTTATCAACTACCGTATACTATGTGCTTTCCCAACTCATGTTATTAAAGTCTAATATATCAACTTTATTAGTAGTGTAGTTCTGTATAACTGCTACCTTAAACAACACATGAACACATCATCCATAAAAGAGGTCTATTGTGGTGTTTATGATCTTTCTCTCCTCTACCCCTCAGTGTACAGGGCCCACTGTTGCTTTGGTCTGTGATAAACTTCCATAACTCACTCATCCTACTTAACTATAACTTTCTCCCTTTGACCACATAATTTTCTTCCTCCTGACAACCATCACTATTGTCTTTGCTTCTATGGCAGTGTTTTTTGATTCCATACAAGTGATACCCAGCAATTGTCCTCCTGGGCCCGACATTTCACAAAGTAAAATATCCCCTCGGGTCATCTATGTTGTTGACAGGATTTCTGATTTTTTGAGGCTGAAAAGTATTCCATAATTACTTTATCTTTGAGACAGGGTCTTGTCATAATCTGGGCTAGCCTGGTCCATATGATGTAGTTTAGTCTGTCTTTAACCTCTAGGTAATCCTCCTTCTTCAGTAGGTAGTGTGGTGCATACTTGTAATCTCAGCATTACCATACCTGCATTTTCCATTATATCTCCTTTCTGGATCAATAAGATGTCAGTTGCCTTTCTCTGAATTTGTATATTTAATACAGTCTCAATAAAAGTATCAACAGCTTCCTTTGAGCCAGACAAGCTTATGTAGATATGTTAACATACAAGAACAAACATGAAAACACTGAATAGAAGAAGCCTAACCATAGCAGGTACCAGTGCCTTTCCATCTTTATACCACACAGTCTTTATAGTCAAGTCATTTGATACCATTGCATGAAAAGGTAGAAAGGTCAACATGAGAATATGCAATATCCAGGAATAGATCTCATTATGATTGTGAACCAATGCTGGTATCATTTCAGGTTGCTCTGGGAAGTCAAATTGGTCCTCTTCCAGTGAGGCTAGTGGGAAAATAGAGTAGGCAAAGGGGAAGATAAATTTAGAAAAATATCATATGTATTTGTCATAGATAAGAATAAACTACGGCTGGGCAGTGGTGGTACATGCTTTTAATCCCAGAACTTGGGAGGCAGAGCAGGTGAATCTGCGTTCAAGGCCAGTCCAGCTTGGACTTCAGAGAGTGTGTTCTAGACCAGCCAGGGCTGCACAAAGAAAAAACCTGTCTTGAAAAACCAAAACCAACCAACCAACCAACCAACCAACCAACCAACCAAAAAATGTGAAACCTTTCAGTATTTAAACACAAAAGTGAAATCCCAAGTGCTTCAGTGGCTTGGATATATGAGAAGTTTACATTACAGTGTTTATCTTTTTTTCTTTTTTCTGTAAGAATACAACTTTAAATTTTTAAATTTTTATTATTTATTTATTTATGTATACTCCAGATTTTATTCCCCTTCTGGTCCCCGCCTCCTGCCAGTGTTCCACATCTCATATATCTTCCTCTCTATCCCCCACACTTCCCCCTCCCCCTCCCCGTGTCCACAAGGATGTCCCCACCCCATTCACACCACCAGACCTCTAAACATCCTGGGGCCTCCAGTCTCTTGAGGGTTAAGTGCATCCTCTCTAACTGAACCCAGACCTAGGAGTCCTCTGCTGTCTGTGTTGGAGGCCTCATCTCAGCTGGTGTATGCTGCCTGGTTGGTGATCCAGTGTCTAAGGGATCTCAGGGGTCCAGGTTAATTGAGACCGCTGGTCCTCCTACCCGGTTGCCCTCCTCCATTTTATTTTGCTATTTTGTGTGTATCGGTATCTTATCTGCATGTGTATCTATGTACCATGTGCTTGTCTGGTACCTTTGGAGGTCAAAAGGAGTTGTCAAATCCCCAGTTATAGATAGTTGTGGCCCACAATGAAAGTGCTGGGAATTGAACCTGGGTCCTCTGGAAGAATTCTTAACTACTTTATCATCTCTCCAGCCCCAAGAATACAATGTTTATATTTACCTCACATCCTATAATCTTACTAAATTATGGTTTTAGGAGATGTTTCAAATAACTTTTCCTCTTATTTAGCATATGGTTGCCTTTTATCTTTTCTTAGTGTGCTGGCCACAGGGCTGGATAAGGGAGAGGCCCCCCCCCCTTTTTGGTATTTTTGGTTTAGAGGACGCCCTCCAGTGTTTCAGTGTCATGTTTGTTGGCAACTGTAGAGTGATTTGTTGTTTTGTTTTTGTTGTTGTTTTCAGGCTGAATAAATTTTCTTCTGATTTTGTGGTTCTCTTACTGAAAGTCACTTTGTCTTCCCAGGAGTAAAGGAGATGCTAAACACCAAATTTGACTTAAATAATATTAATGCCGCTTCTGAAATTAAGCAGAATTTAAATGCTCTGGGAATCCATCCAACAGAGAGCGATATTCAGAGGGCAATGGAGAACCTTGCTTCTTCTGGTGAGTAATCATCTCACTCTTTATTCCTCTCTCACATGTAACATCCTGGCTGCAGATTCCCTTCCCTCCTCTTCCTCCAGGTTCTCTCCATCCAGACCCAACTCCTCCCTTCAAAAAAAAAAAAAAAAAAAAAAAGAACAAGACCTCCCAGGGACATCAACCAGACACAGCATAACAAGTCACAATAAAGACCAGACAATAGCATCACATCAAGGTTGGACCAGGCAGTCCAGTAGGAGGGGAAGGGACCCATAAGAAGGCGATGGAGAATAGATTTTATTTTTTATTAATCATTCCATTCACTTACATCTCAAATGATATCCCACTTCATGGTTACTCCTCCACCAACACCCCATCCCGCATCTGCCCTTCCCCCTGCCCCTTTGCCTGTATGAGAGTGCTTCCCCACCTACCCACACTCTTCTGCCTCACCGTTCCAGCATCCCCTTATGCTGGGGCATCAAACCTCCCAGGGACCATGGGCCTCCCTCCTGTTGCTGTCAAGCAAGGCCATCCTCTGCTACATATGTATCTGTAGCCATGGATCCCTCCAGGTACACTCTTTGGTTGGTGGTCTAGACTCTAGGAGAATTGGGTGGTCAGACCAGCCTATGTTGTTCCTCCAAAGGGGTCCCAACCCCCTCTGCTCCTCCAGTCCTTATGTCAGTTCCCCCACCATTCCCTGAGCTCTCTCTGATGGTTGGCTCCAAGCACTCACCTTTACATTGGTCAGTTGCTGGCTGGACTTCCTCAGGAACTGCCACACTAGGTTCCTGTCAGCAAGCGCCTCTTGACCACGCCAACAGTATTGGGTTTGGTGTCTGCAGACATGATGGATCCCCAGGTGGGGCAGTCCCTGGATGGCCCTTCCTTCATTCTCTGCTCCATTTTTTGTCCATGCTCTTCTTTTAGACAGGAACATTTCTGGGTTAAAAACTTTCAGGTGGATAGGTGGCCCCATCCCTTGACCAGGGGCTGTGTCTATTTGGAGGTGGTCTCAGCAGGTTCTATCTCCCGCTTCTCTGCATGTTTTGGCTAAACTCATCCCCATTGAGTCTTGAGAGCCTCACATTTCCCTGGTGTCTGGGATCCTCTGGGGACTATCCTCAGTTCCTCATCCCTACTCTGCTACACAATTTTGTTCGATTTCCTAACCCTCTGTACATCCCTCATATATCCTCCAGTTCCTGATACTACCACCCTTATTTCCTCCTCCTCCTTTCTCCTTCCCCAGTTCCCCCTTCCCTCCACCTCCCACAATCATCCTGTTCCCCCTTCAATGAGGGACTGAAGCATCCACACCCTAATCTTCCTTCCTTCTATTCTCCATATGATCTGTGGGTTGTATTATGGGCATTGTGAGCTTTTGAGCTAATATTCACTTATCAGTGAGTACATACCATGTGTGTTCTTTTATGTCTGGGTTACCTCACTCAGGATGATATTTTCTAGTTCCATATATTTTCTTGCAAATTTCATAAAGTCATTGTTTTTAATCATTGTGCATATGTACCACATTTTCTGTATCCATTCTTCTGTGGAGGAACATCTGGTTTGTTTCCAGCTTCTGGCTATTATACATAAGGCTGCTATGAACACAGTGGAGCATGTGTCTTTGTTGTATGTTGGAGCATCTTTTGGGTATATGCCCAGGAGTAGTATAGCTGGGTCCTCAGATAGAACTGTTTCCAATTTTCTTAGGAAATGCCAGATTGATTTCCTCATTGGTTATGCCAGCTTGTAGTCTCATGAGTAATGGAGGAGTGGTCCCCTTTCTCCATATCCTCACCAACATCTGCTGTCACCTGAGTTTTTGATCTTAGCCATTCTGACTGGTGTGAGATGGAATCTCAGGGTCATTTTGATTTGTATTTTCCTGATGACTAAGGACGTTGAACACTTCTTTAAGTGCTTCTCAGCCATTTGAGATACCTCAATTGAGAATTCTCTATTTAGCTCTGTACTCCACTTTTTAATAGGGTTATTTGGCTCTCTGGAGTCTACCTCCTTGAGTTCTTTGTAGATTTTGGATATTAGCCATCTATCAGATGTAGAGTTAGTAAAGATCTTTTCCCAATCTGTGGGTCGCCATTTTGTCTTAGTGACAGTGTCCTTTGCCTTAGATAAATATTTACATAAATATTGCTCTTAAAGCATAAGCCATTGGTATTCTGTTCAGAAAGTTTTCCCCTGTGCCCAAATATTCGAGGCTCTTCCTGCTTTCTCTTTTATTAGATTAAGTGTATCTAGTTCTATGTGGAGATCCTTGATCCACTTGAACTTGAGCTTTGTACAAGGAAATAAGAATGGGTCAATTTGCAATCTTCTACATGCAAATTGCCAGTTGACTCAGCACCATTTGTTGAAAATGCTGTCTTTTTCCCACTGAATGGTTTTAGCTCCTTTGTCAAAGATCAATTGACTATAGGTGTGTGGGGTCATTTCTGGGTCTTCAACTCTATTCCATTGATCTATCTGTCTGTTTCTATACCAATACCATGCAGTTTTTATCACTATTGATCAATATATAGCGTGAGGTCAGGGATGATGATTCCCCCAGAAGTGCTCTTATTGTTGAGAATAGTTTTTGCTATCCTGGGTTTTTGTTACTCCAAATGAATTTGGAAATCGCTCTTTCTAACTCTATAAAGAATTGAGTTGGAATTTTGATGGGTATTATATTGAATATATAGATTTCTTTTGGTAAGATGACCATTTTTACTATATTAATCCTGCCAACCCATGAGCACGGGAGATCTTTCGATCTTCTAAGGTCTTCTTCGATTTCTCTCTTCAGAGACTTGAAGTTCTTGTCATACAGATTTTTCACTTGCTTGGTTAGAGTCACACCAAGATATTTTATATTATTTGTGACTGTTGTGAAGGGTGTTGTTTCCCTAATTTCTTTTCAGCCTCTTTATCCTTTGAGTAGAAGGAGGCTACTGATTTGTTTGAGTTAATTTTAAACTCAGCCACTTTGCTGAAGTTGTTTATTAGCTGTAGGAGTTCTCTGGTGGAACTTTTGGGGTTGTTTATGTATACTAGCATATCATCTGCAAATAGTGATACCTTGACTTCCTCCCTCCCAATTCGTATCCCTTTGATCTCTTTTTGTTGTCTAATTGCTCTGGCTAGAACTTTGAGTACTATATTGAATAGGTAGGGAGAGAGCAACTAGCCTTGTTTTGCCCCTGATTTTAGTGGGATTGCTTTGAGTTTCTTTCCATTTAGTTTGATGTTGGCTATTGGTTTGCTGTATATTGCTTTTATTATATTTAGGTATTCACCTTGAATTCCTGATCTTTCCAATACTTTTAACCTGGATTGGTGCTGCATTTTGTCAAAGGCCTCTTCAGCATCTAATGAGATGATCATGTGGTTTTTTTTCTTTGAGTTTGTTTATATAGTGGATTACATCGGTGGATTTCCATATATTAATCCATCCCTATATTCCTGAACCTCCCATACATCCCTCCCTTCTTTCCTTCAGCTCATGACCTCTTTCTTCATAAATCGTTATTGTATGTATATATCTATATATCTATATCTATATCTATCTATCTGTACCTATATATCTATGTATATATGTATGTATGTATGTATGTATGTATGTATCTATCTATCTATCTATCTATCTATCTATCTATCTATCTATCTACTGAGCCCATACTTTAACATATTACCAACAGCTTTTTGCAGGTCTGCTTACTGTATTTTCAAAGATAATTACCATTACCAGGTTTTTTCTTTACTTTTGTGTTTTACAATTCTGGCTTTATAACAGGAAGTGGGTTTTTTTAAAATCAGAACTGTTCTTTCTTTTTGTTCTAAAGGTGATGTGGTAATGCTTAAGGATATCATCAGAGAACTGGCCAACAATGACATATTTAGTGAGTGCCAAAGTAAGTATAAATTTGAAAAAAATGCAAACAGAGGCTTCATGCTTGCAGGCCTGTGTACGTATATAGCTTTTGGTAGGTGTGTATGTATAAGCGTGTGCATGCTGCCATTCATGTGTGGATGGATCTTTATGTTCAAGTGGTCAGAGGCTGACATAGGATATCTTCTAAAATTGCCTCCTACCTTAGATATTGAGGCAGAGTTTTTCATTTGACTCACTGATTGAATCTAGTCTACTTAGACACTTTGCTCTGTCCCCTGAGTCTTTCATGGACTGGGATTACTGGTGGGTTGGCATGTGTATTGGGCACTTATGAGGGTGCTGGATATGCAAATTTGGGCTCTCTGTTGTGCAGCAAGTACCTTAGGAGACACCTACTGAGGCACCTCTGCAGCTCCGTGTCTGTCGTTTTCAGCAGAGCCCCTTCTCAGCTCCTTGCCCTCACCTCCTCCAGTATTCATGGGTATGCAGCACACTTATGTGGTAACTGGAGAGAGAATGCATGACTTTATGCATGCCGGGCAAAACCAATAACAACTGAGCTGCATCTTGGGCTCTGGCCCCATTAGGGATCACTTTGGTGGTATGTTGTTTAGCTTTGAGAGTTGATGAAATGTCCCAATTTATCTTGTTTTCAAATCTGAACATCAAAACCTCTACATTTTATGGCACCTCTAGTTTAACAACAACAGCAACAACACCAGGTATTCTGGAAAAATGAATACTTTTCATTCAAATCAGGTCGTTATAGGGCGGGAAAGATAGCTCAAGAATTAGGACCTGAATTTGATCTGCAGGGCTCATGAAAAGCTCTGCATGTAGCTTTCAGGAATAATGACAACACATCTTGTAATCCCAGCAGCAAGGAAGTGGAAATGGTAGGATTCCTGGCCAGATGGAGTAGCTTACCGCTAGTTGATAGCTAAGTTCCTGTGCACATGCGCGCACACACCATCAGGTTGTTGTATGTTTATCTGGATGCACTAACCCTGCTTTTATATTTGTCCATCGAATAGGAATAGAGGACATACATAACCTCATTGATAGAATCAGTGAGGACAAAGTGGACATTAAAGACCTGTTGTCTGTCTTGAAGAAGCTCCAGAAACCTTTAGAGGAGGAAGAAGGCCAGCCTGGCGTATCTCCGACCTCCGAGATGAGTGGTGAGTACTTAGTCACTCCTCGGGTCTGGCTTTAGAGCTCACACAGGTTCTTCTGAAAATGATGGTGATACGGTGTGTGTGAGAGAGCTCTTTGTGGAACCGATGCCCACCTATTAGCCTAGGTGGAGAATGCTTGGATGGTCTTTATTTGGGTGAGACTAAGGGAAGTAATCTTCTTATTAATGTTTTAAAAACTGATTCTCATTTATTGGAGTACAACTGTTAAAATATAAATATGGTATTTCTGTTTCTTCAGCACTGGATTCTAGCAGACACACAGAGCTCCATGGGTGTTTGATTCCTTTGATACAGAATGTAATATTAACCCCTTCACCATTGTCATAGTCATAGAATTCTTTGGGTCAATGCACTATTGAAGATGTGTGTGACTTCTGGAGTCACCAGAAGGTGTCGTTGCAATGGTCTGTTTTTCTTTGCAAGGATAATTGATGGGCATGGCTTGCAGTTTATACCAAGGGCAGCCACAGAGAGGAGTGTAGTCAGAAACATTGTTCCTCTGTTCTCTAATTATTTTTTTCTTTATGGTAACCAAATGAGTCTGCCTTTAGTTTTGCCTTGACTAGAAGCCTTGACAAGAAGCCTTGACAAGATATTTGAACCCATTACGATTATTCAGTGTGGGACCTTTGGGATATCTGCTCTGTTCTATTTTGATATGCTGTTTTGAGATGGGGATTCCTATGTTCTAGGCTGGTCTCAAATTTATTGTGTAATTGGGGATGATCTTGAACTTCAGATCTGCCTGCCTCTACCTACTGATGGCTGAGGTAAGTATGCACCAGCAAGCCTAGTTCATGCAGTCCTGGGAATCAAACCCATGGCTTTGCATAGCTAAGCAAACACATTACCAGTTGAGCTTTGCCCCAGCACATAGGATACATTTTTCTTTCATATATACATAAGAAAGATAAATATTTATATGTAATGTATAATATATATTTTATATATACATATGAAAAAATGTTTCAAATACATTTATTTCATATACATCTTGAAATATATATTATACACATGTATTTTCCATATATATTTATCTTACTTATATTTGTATTTGTATATACTTATACTTATATTTGTAAAGATTTATTCATTTTATGCACTTGGATGCACTGTAGCTGTCTTCAGACACACCAGAAGAGGGCACTGGATCCCATTACAGGTGGTTGTGAGCCACCATGTGGCTGCTGGGAATTGAACTCAGGACTTCTGGAAGAGCAGGCAGTGTTCTTAACCTCTGAGCCATCTCTCCAGTCCTTTGTTTACATATTCTAATGCACGATTTAACTAACTATGAAGTGCTTGTGTTTCAATTGGTATTAAATACTCTTAGAGGATCAGGATATGAGTTTGGCTGTTTGCTGAGATCATCTTAACCCTAATCATATAAGACATTTTGGATACAAACAATGACCTGTAAAAGTCAGTTAATTTGGGAATTTCATCTGAGAGGAACATTTATAAAAAGAATGAAGAGACTGGGCAATGAAGAGTTCTGTGGAAGCATAACATAAAGATGGGAAAACCTGGGTATTCAACAATCATGCACTTCATCTGCTCAAAGGATAGCTGTAGCCATTGAATAAAAAACACTGTAGTAATGCAGAATGGGAGGCAAAGTACTCAGAAGATACATACACCACCAATAGACTTACGCTTAAAATGCGTCCAGCAGAGAACTTGGGAGAATGCAAGTGGGAAACTGGGGAAGTGATGCGTAGATTTTTGTCTCTTTCTAGGGGCAAACATCTGTGCTCTGATGTCTTAGGACAGCAGAGGGTGCCTGTAACACAGCATCTCTGCTGACATTTCCTGGCTTCTTAGAACTCTTTTTTCCTGACTGTTTGGGCATTGAAGCTGGTTTCCCTTATTATTTACTTGTATTTATGTTCAAGGCTTTTAAACTGACATTTCATAGTCCGATGACATGTGAGGTGGCTGTCACTCTGCACCTCACACTGTGAATTGATTCCTTGTGATTGATAAGGTCTTTACCTTGTTTGGTCTGATGTCACTATAGCTTTGAGGCAGATTTTTTTTCTCATGTATTTGGTTTTGTAGTTTTTTTTTTATATTTTTTTATTAACTTGAGTATTTCTTATATACATTTCAAGTGTTATTCCCTTTCCCGGTATCCGGGCAAACATCCCCCTCCCCCCTCCCCTTCCTTATGGGTGTTCCCCTCTCAACCCTCCCCTCATTGCCGCCCTCCCCCCACCAGTCTAGTTCACTGGGGGTTGAGTCTTAGCAGGACCCAGGGCTTCCCCTTCCACTGGTGCTCTTACTAGGATATGCATTGCTACCTATGAGGTCAGAGTCCAGGGTCAGTCCATGTATAGTCTTTGGGTAGGGGCTTAGTCCCTGGAGGCTCTGGTTGCTTGGCATTGTTGTACATATGGAGTCTCGAGCCCCTTCAAGCTCTTCCAGTTCTTTCTCTGATTCCTTCAACGGGGGTCCTATTCTCAGTTCAGTGGTTTGCTGCTGGCATTCGCCTCTGTATTTGCTGTATTCTGGCTGTGTCTCTTAGGAGCGATCTACATCCGGCTCCTGTCGGTCTGCACTTCTTTGCTTCATCCATCTTGTCTAATTGGGTGGCTATATATGTATGGGCCACATGTGGGGCAGACTCTGAATGGGTGTTCCTTCAGTCTCTGTTTTAATCTTTGCCTCTCTCTTCCCTGCCAAGGGTATTCTTGTTCCCCTTTTAAAGAAGGAGTGAAGCATTCACATTTTGATCATCCGTCTTGAGTTTCATTTGCTCTAGGCATCTAGGGTAATTCAAGCATTTGGGCTAATAGCCACTTATCAATGAGTGCATACCATGTATGTCTTTCTGTGATTGGGTTAGCTCACTCAGGATGATGTTTTCCAGTTCCAACCATTTGCCTACGAATTTCATAAAGTCGTTGTTTTTGATAGCTGAGTAATATTCCATTGTGTAGATGTACCACATTTTCTGTATCCATTCCTCTGTTGAAGGGCATCTGGGTTCTTTCCAGCTTCTGGCTATTATAAATAAGGCTGCGATGAACATAGTGGAGCACGTGTCTTTTTTATATGTTGGGGCATCTTTTGGGTATATGCCCAAGAGAGGTATAGCTGGATCCTCAGGCAGTTCAATGTCCAATTTTCTGAGGATTCTCCAGACTGATTTCCAGAATGGTTGTACCAGTTTGCAATCCCACCAACAATGGAGGAGTGTTCCTCTTCCTCCACATCCTCGCCAGCATCTGTTGTCCCCTGAGTTTTTGATCTTAGCCATTCTCACTGGTGTGAGGTGAAATCTCAGGGTTGTTTTGATTTGCATTTCCCTTATGACTAAAGATGTTGAACATTTCTTTAGGTGTTTCTCAGCCATTCGGCATTCCTCAGCTGTGAATTCTTTGTTTAGCTCTGAACCCCATTTTTTAATAGGGTTATTTGTTTCCCTGTGGTCTAACTTCTTGAGTTCTTTGTATATTTTGGATATAAGGCCTCTATCTGTTGTAGGATTGGTAAAGATCTTTTCCCAATCTGTTGGTTGCCGTTTTGTCCTAACCACAGTGTCCTTTGCCTTACAGAAGCTTTGTAGTTTTATGAGATCCCATTTGTCGATTCTTGATCTTAGAGCGTAAGCCATTGGTGTTTTGTTTAGGAAATTTTTTCCAGTGCCCATGTGTTCCAGATGCTTCCCTAGTTTTTCTTCTATTAGTTTGAGTGTATCTGGTTTGATGTGGAGGTCCTTGATCCACTTGGACTTAAGCTTTGTACAGGGTGATAAGCATGGATTGATCTGCATTCTTCTACATGTTGACCTCCAGTTGAACCAGCACCATTTGCTGAAAATGCTATCTTTTTTCCATTGGATGGTTTTGGCTCCTTTGTCAAAAATCAAGTGACCATAGGTGTGTGGGTTCATTTCTGGGTCTTCAATTCTATTCCATTGGTCTATCTGTCTGTCTCTGTACCAATACCATGCAGTTTTTTATCACTATTGCTCTGTAATACTGCTTGAGTTCAGGGATAGTGATTCCCCCTGAAGTCCTTTTATTGTTGAGGATAGCTTTAGCTATCCTGGGTTTTTTGTTATTCCAGATGAATTTGCAAATTGTTCTGTCTAACTCTTTGAAGAAGTGGATTGGTATTTTGATGGGGATTGCATTGAATCTGTAGATTGCTTTTGGTAAAATGGCCATTTTTACTATATTAATCCTGCCAATCCATGAGCATGGAAGATCTTTCCATCTTCTGAGGTCTTCTTCAATTTCTTTCCTCAGTGTCTTGAAGTTCTTATTGTACATATCTTTTACTTGCTTGGTTAAAGTCACACCGAGGTACTTTATATTATTTGGGTCTATTATGAAGGGTGTCGTTTCCCTAATTTCTTTCTCGGCTTGTTTCTCTTTTGTGTAGAGGAAGGCTACTGATTTATTTGAGTTAATTTTATACCCAGCCACTTTGCTGAAGTTGTTTATCAGCGGTTTTGTAGTTTTAATGTTGTTTATTCTATTCTATTTTTGTGTTCAATTAAATAAACAAAAGTTGATGATAATGTGCAAAGGAGACAGAAGAAACATTTTGAAATGATTTGTTAAAAGATAAAAAAAATTTTTATAAACTGAAGATATTAAGATTAATCATCTCTTAATGATCTCAGTATATTGCACAAAAGCAAGAGTGTAAGCGTGAACTGTAATATGGTCTGAGGATTTATATGGGGAGACTCCAGTAAAGATTTGGAATATAGGAAAATGTTAAAGGCATAGGAAACAGATGTCCAATGTTCATCCATACAGAGGAGGGAAAGATGGCTATATTCAAAATACGTAAGATGGTGTGGCTGATAACTTTTCAATACAGAGAGAGACCTTCACCTGTTAATTATTAAAGTTCAAAGACTTTTGTGCAGAGTAAGAAATACATATGAAAATGTTTCAGAAACTGCACCAAACCCAAAGAGAAACATTAGTTTTACGCTGAGAGAGAAGCCAAATCTCTGGGTGTTGAAATGTTGGGAAGAGAACGGGGTTGGGGATTTAGCTCAGTGGTAGAGTGCTTGCCTAGCGAGCACAAGGCCCTGGGTTCGGTCCCCAGCTCCGAAAAAAAGAAAAAAAATGTTGGGAAGATTTCATCGGTCGAAGAAGGGACATTTCCCAGTTTTGGAGGAATCTAGACATGGAGAGTTTGAAAGTATAAACTAAAATTATCCATCTGTGTTTAATCTTTCAAATACTCTGGGGGAAATGCAGCTTCTGTGCTTCTGGGTGAGAGCCAGTGTGGAGTCAGGTTGGAGGGAGCTGGAAATTCATCACAGGATGCAGTTGAGTGTTTAAGATGTAGGAAGATGTACTTCAGTTAGAGGGTTTAGTTCTTTCAGAGGATTAATCCAGGTGCCCAACTGCTTCAGCCCCAGCATTCTCTTTCCTTTGGTTTAATTTACTGTAATTGAATCTAATCTGAGGACTGACCAGTTCATGGTGGGCACCTTCTCCCATTCTAGGGCCATGCCATAATGCAAGAGAGACATGGAAGGGAGAGGAAGAGAGCTCAACACTCAAATCCCCCAGAACCCTTTTGTTTCTCTCAGCATCTTTTTGATTTTGGAGACGAGGATACTGTGTCCTTACAGGTGGGGCATCTCTCAACTGAAAGTCTCATGGCCTCATTCAGCCGATGCGTCCTTCCCACATCTATTCTAGATATAGATTCCTTATCATATTCAATATACCACCATGTTACAAACATCGCCTTCCTATCCATTTGCTTTTGTGCATAATTTTTTGTTTGATTTTTTTCCACATTGAACAGAAAGCACTGCTGGTAAGAAAAAAAATGAAATTGTCGTTTTCATCACCAGGTTTTTAAAATATGATCTCTTTGCAGAAAGAGACCCTGCGTGTTAATGTTATCCTTTAGTCTTCCTTGTGCGTGCACACACACACACACACACACACACACACACACACACACACATTTATTTCTCCTATACAACCTGTGTATGTTTTAACACTGGGGTCACATGATGAGTTGTGTAATAAATGTACTAGGTCCGGCATATCATTACAAAGCAAATGGAGCACTTTGAACAGTAGTAGAGGATTTCCGAGTATCTCACAGGTGGCAGTGCTAAGTGTGCCTTACGAAACTGTAATCCCCGTGTGTTGTGTCTGTGTCCTGTGTGATTGTGGGGGGGGGGCTCTGAGTACACATATATTTATATTCCCCCAATCAAACCAATGTGTTGTGATCACAGAGACTTGGGAGCCGAGTGCAGTAATATTAACACAATTGTTGCCTCACTACTGTTTTAGAAGAAGATTTAGTTTTATGTATGTGAATATTTCTTTGCCTTCATGCATGTAGCTGCGTGGCTGATACCTGCAGAGGCCAGAAGAGGGTGTCAGATTCCCTGGAACTAAGAGTTACAGATGGTCATGAGCTGCCCTGTGGGTGCTGGGAAGCGAACCCCGGTCCTCTTGGGGAGCAGCAGATGCTTTTAGCCGCTGCTGAGCCATCTCTCCAGCCCCTGTGGTATTTATTTTAAATGGATTCATTTAAATCCTACTCTTTTGTTTTTGTTCAACTTTGCAGACAAAGATAGGATCTTAAAAGACACAATTGATTACTTCACTGGAGCATCTACAGAGGCAACACCGTTCAACAGTGAGTATAACAAAAACGAAAGTCTTTGGGACCATCTTATTGTATTTAAGCTTCTCTCAAACACCATTTGGCTTTTTTTCCTTTGAATATTTTCCTAAAGTTGCCTTTGCCTTATTTTAAATGTATCCAGACTTCCCACACCTTAGCATATTTAAGGTTTGTGTTTTGAGTATAATAATTATTTAGCATGTTACACTTACAGTGATTCCTAAAGGCAAATTACTTTCTCAGTATACCTATGCTATATTGTAGAGATAACCCCATTGCTCCAGCAGCCCTCTCGTCTCTACAAATCTCCACGTGGTTATTCTCTCACTTAGGAACATGCTGAAAAAGAGTGCAGTCTGGGGCAGGAATGCTAGCTGGTGTGCTCACAGGGGAGGAAGGCTCCTGGACTTTGGGACGGACTCTCAGTTTTTAGACCACACTACTTTTCCTTTCCTCAATGACTTGCCTTCTGTACTCGCTGCCCAGCTGTTGGCAAGCTTTCTTGTTTGTTAGCGTGGAGCTTCCTCAGAAATTATACCCCAAAGGAACTTTTACCTGACTGCAGTCTGTCTTTGTTTATTGTTTAAAGACAAAAAGACAAAACCCATTGATGTGTTTCAAAAGCCCTCTGACTCAGAATTCTTTTTAAAGATACACCTATTTCATTTCTGTAGGCCTGGGGTAGCAAGGATTAAGAAGGGACTGGTCTCAGTGTCAACCTCGGTTCTCTTTTATTCTGTATCCACAGATTTATTGAAAGGGGTCAAAGCTTTTGATAATATCAGAAATAATAAGATGCCTGCAGATGAACTTGTCTCCAGTATTATGAGTACCGGAATACCAATAAGCCGCAGCACAATGCAGGAGATCCTGAGACAAGCCTCTGTCAACGGTGAACTCCTTTTTCTTGTATACTTTCTTCCTCGTAACCATTCAGTGTCATGTTAACATTGAGGTGTTTCCCATGCTGTATAGTCCACCGTAAAATGATGATGATGATGCTGACGACGATGATGATGGTGGTGATGGTGATGATGTCTACATGTGCATCTGTGTGTATGCGTGTGTGTGCAGGTACACGTGTTTGGATATGTCTGCCTGTGAGTGTGTGAGGAGGCCCTGAGACACCAATTTCCATTGTCATTTCTCAGGAGTCATTTACATTGTATAATCTCAGGGGTTTGCTGCCTAGGCTAGACCCATGGCCAGCAAGCTCTGGGGAGCCTTCTCTATCTCCTCAGTGCTGGGATCACAAATGGTTGCCACCACACCTGGCTTTTCCGAGGAGTCAAACCCAGATCCTCTGGCTTGTGAGACAAATACTCTGTCAGCTGAGCTATCCCCCAGCACTATCTTTATTATTATTTTAAGATTTATGATTTTCTCCTTTCATGTGTATTTGTGTATGTGTGCACGTGTGTGTACTTGCATGTGTTCCGTGTGCATGTGGAGGTCTACGGTTGATGTCAGGAATCTTCCTGGATCACCCTTCACCTTATTCTTCGAGGCAGACTCACTCAGCTGAACCCAGAGCTCACTGATAGAGATTGTCTTGCTGGCCAGCTTGCTCTGGGATCCTCTGCTCTTCTTTTCCCGGAGGTTGGAGTTACAGAGAGCTGCCAAGACCAGCAATATCATGAGTGAACACTCATGATATCCTTCTCAGCTGGTTCCTCCCCCTTACATGGCGAGTGCTTAAGGACTATATCTTTTCTCTACACCCTTCAGTAACTGTTTTAAACACGGGATATTCTCCTAATCCTACCCCATTACTTTTAGCTATTTTTTTAAAAAAAGATTAGCTAAAATATAACATTTTCTTAGAGCATTTTCAAATATATTTAGTTTCAGTTGATTCCCCTCCTCTTGTTGAAGGACCAATCTGTATTGAGGACACTGATGTCTTAGTTCTACTACAGGCTTGGAATCTTGTTGCATAGGTGAATAAATATATTTTGCATTGGTGGACATGATTATTTATTAAGTGGAAATGATAAATTATAGCACATTGTACTCATGCTGTACAGTGCAGTACTTTGATATATGTCTGTCTTGTAAAGAAACTAAACCAAGAAAACCCGTTCCTTACCTCACATCCTTAAACTTTTTGGAATGACATTTAAAAATCCATTTCAGCAATTTTCAAGTAAAACGTGATATTATTAGTCATAGTCATTTGCTGTGCTGTGTGTCCCCTGAACTCGAGCCCATGTGTGACTGAAACTCTCTTTCCTGTCATCACATACTTGTCCCCAGGCCTCACTCCTGCTCCCCCAGCCCCTCCCCCCAACAGTCTACTCTGTTCCCGGCTGCTTTCCTTGCGCTTTGTTTTCTCTTCCTGGCTCTCTTTACCTTATCCACTGTCTGCCAAATCCATGTGTGACGTTTCAAATGAGCAGCTTTCCTTTTAAAAGCCAATTAGCATCCTGCTAATTAGCATTCTGTGTGTCTGAGTGATTGTTCCATCTCTTTTACTCATTTAACACACACCTCACATATGTTTAATATTCTGCTATTTAAACAATGATCACTCAACTTGGGTGTGCCGCTGTTTATCTGATTCCCTGACTCAGTGTTCTTTTGTACACACGCAGTTCAAAATTCTGGAAACAGTAGCACTATTTTTACTAGTATTTTAATTTTTGGCTGAATCTCCATAATTTATTCTATAGTGCTATATTAATTTAGACTCCCACCCTTCATATGTGAGTTACATTTTCACTATATCCTTGCCTATACTTTCTCTCTCCTCTCTCTCTCTCTCCCTCTCTCTCTCTCTCCTCTCTCTCTCTCTCTCCTCTCTCCTCTCTCTCTCTCTCTCTCTCTCTCTCTCTCTCTCTCTCTCTCTCTCTCTCTCTCTCTCTCTCTCTCTCTCTCTCTCTCTCTCTCTCTCTCTCTCTCTCTCTCTCTCTGTGTTTGTGTATGCCTGTGTGCATATGTGCTTGCCTGTGTGTGTCTTCAATCCCTCTCCGCCTTATATACTGAGGCAGGACCTCTCAATTGGACCCAGAATTGCCAACTTGCTAGTCCAACTAGCTACTTTTCTCAGGGGATTTGTGGTTCCACCTCCCACAAACTCAGATTACAAGCCACACCCATTGGTGTTTGCTTGGGGGCTAGTGACCTCATTCCTGCAAGGGAAGTACTTGATCTGCTGAGTCATGTCCCAGAACCCTCTTCTGTCTTTCTGATTAAAGTCATTCTTCCCATTGAGAGACAAACCGCCCTTTGAAATATAATAAAAATATAGATAGGCACCGATAAATAGGCTAGAAGACAGAACAGAAGGTAGGTATATTGAAAACGCATTAAGATTCATACTATTTTCTCCTGGAGATATTTATCAGAGACAGACTCCGTTTATCCCTGACCACATCTATTTTACATGCATACATATAAACTCATATGTAACATATACTTTAAGTCAAATAAACAAATAGATATAGTTGCAAATTCTCTTCTGAAGGAAGAGATTCCAGGTAGAACCCTCTCAGGTAGTTCTACTCCTGTGGAATTTCACAAGTTAGAATATTTGCTTAGTTTTCCTCTCTGTCATAGTTATTTAATGATGGACAGTTTGTGCCTGCCTGTCCCCTTTTGTCTTTTAGTGAATAGCAGCACTAGCATGTAGCCATTTCATAATTATGACCTTTTTTTTTTTTAATAGAAAATGATGAAGTGAGTCTCAAACAAGTTTTGGAGAATTTAGCCACACAGAAACCAGATCCTATACTGGAAGGTGGGTCAGCTGACATCTGATTCAAATATTTGTCCTTAAGAAACTACTTGAAGTAGCATTATAAAGTATAGCTTATCTACAGAATTATGTGTTTATATTTAAATTGTACGATCAGTGCAGTGTTGGCCTGTGCATACCCTTGTCACTCTCTTGTCACAACCAAGATGATAAACACACCTCACCCCCAGACTTTTGCCTTAATAATATCACATGCCTTCTCTACCTCCTTCCTACCCGTTACCCCTAGTCATCCACTGGGTTTTGGGTCACCAAAGATTTATGTTCCTATCTGAATCCTTTTCGATGATCTGATTTGTAAAGTGCAACGCGTTTGAGGGTTTACCTCAGTGGCTCATTCTTTATAACTGAGTACGATCCCATTTTATAGCTGTAGCTCTCTTTATCTGTTGACTTGGTGGCTCGGATTGTGATACCCTCACCTAAAAACTGCCGCAAACATTCACATACGGGGCGCTGTGTAGGCGTGCGTTTACTTCTGGCTAATTACTGCGAGATGGGTAACGGAGTCACATTATGAGGTCTGTTCAAGTTTCTAAGAAACTGTTGACCTGTTTTATGAAGGAGCTAAAACAGCGCTTTACATCCATTTGCAGTGGAAGTTTTTGGGCCTTTTAGTGCCTATATGGTTTTGCTAACTGCACTGAAGTAATGTAATCATTATCACACGTGTGAGTAATGTGCCACTGTGGCTTCTCTTGGCATAGTCCTGGTGACTAATGATGTTCCATGTTTTTTCGTTTTCTTATTTTCTTTTTGTATTTCTTGGGCTTATGTTTTTTTTTCGCTCATTTTAAGTTGGGTTATCTTTATTATTTCTTTGTATATTGTGGACTTAAGTCCTTTATCAGATATATGCTTAGCAAACATTTTCTCCAAGTCTTTTGCTTGTCTCTATTTTCTAAAAAAGTGTCTTTAGATTGGTGCGCCTCCCCTTGAGAAGCTAAGTAGCAAGGGAGCTCAAGGGGGGATGCATGAATGACTTCTTTTCTGGTTCCAGACATTCGCTTGCAAATCCCATACGTTTAAACAGCTAAGTGACATTCCATTTTGTAAACGCACCATAATTTTCTTTTTCCATTCTTGGTTAAGGGACATCTCAGTTGTTTCTAGTTTCTGGTTCAGAGACTGAACTGACAACCAGGGAGTCTGCATGGGACTGACACAGGCCCTCTGCATGTACATTATAGTTGTGTAGCTTGGTTTTCTTGTGGGAATCCTAACAGTGGGAGCAGGGGCTGTCTCTCTTTGGCCTGTATCATTTTCCTGTTGGGTTGCCTCCTCCAGCCTGAGGGGAGGTATCTAGTCTTACCGAAACTTGATATGCCATGTTTGGTTGATTTTCATGGAAGGCCTTCCCTTTTCTGGAGGGGCAGGGAGGAGGAGTGGATGGGAGCAGGGACAGAGGGGAGGAAGGGAAAAACAGGGCGCAGGGGAGAGGAGGGAGGGGAAACCATAGTTGGGATGTAAAGAAAAAGCATCTTTAGAAGTTCATTAATCTTTTAATAAATCTCCTTAATCTCTTTTTAAAAATGGATTATGCTTTTGGCATCACATGTAAGAAGTCTTTGCCTTGCCAAGTTCTTAGAGGCCTTACTATGTCTTTCCTTTCCCTCTTGTCTCCCTCCCTCACACCACCCCCCTTCCTCTTTCCTCTACCCCTCTTCACTGTCAGATCTTGTTTTAGAGCCTGGCTGGCTTCAGACACTTGATGTTCTTGCCATAGCTTCTTATGCACACGTGACCTTGATGCCTAGAAGCTGGCATGTTTTGTAGCTTTATATTTATAACACGGGGTCCATTTTGAGTTCTTTTTGTTTGTTTTCAAACACTGGAATTCTTTCAATTTTTAAATGACATGCCCAATTCTTATTATTAAATTGTTCATTTTGAAACTTACTCTTATCCTTTTTCCAGGCTGGTCTCCAACTCTTGAGTTAAGTAGTCCTCCTTCTTAAGACTTGATTTCCATTTCAGATTGAGATAAAAACACTGGCTATCTCAGGGAAATACACAGGAAAAAGTAATCTGGGATGGATTTGATTAGTTTTGGAATCATGGAGACAATGTTGTGATATTTTATTTGGCAAGCAGCCTGAATTATTGGTGTATTACTATTGTTCATCACAAAGAACATGAAAACATTCACAAAGAAAGAACACAAAGTGACTTCGAGAATCTCCATTTGCTTTCAGACATAGAAAATGCCCTTAATGCTGTCAAGTTGATGACCTCTGACAAAGTTAAAGCCACCAACTTAACAGATTCCCTTCAAGACCTCAATATTCATTTAAAACCAGAAGATCAGCAGCTGTTAGAGGAAATCCTCGATGTTGATGGTAAGTATAACCATTGTCAGCCAGTTTGCCTTAACAACGTAGCCCTACTGACACCAGTCACCAAGTTTAGGATAATACACTTATTTGTTTGAGCTTTTGAGTCAGTCTTTCTTTATATAGAACTGGAATTGTGTGTCCCAGGCTATCTTGAACTCTTGTTCCTGCTGCTTCAGCCTCTTGAATCCTGGGATAACAGGTGCACAGTACCCCTCTGGCTGACAGACCAT
Source organism: Rattus norvegicus (assembly GCF_021556685.1). NCBI lineage: Eukaryota > Metazoa > Chordata > Mammalia > Rodentia > Muridae > Rattus > Rattus norvegicus. The sequence goes on from NC_141543.1 coordinate 96,026,889, forward strand.
CTTAAATATGTTTAGTAAGCATTTCCGAAAACTGTCCTTTAAGGTCTCATGTGTTGATTCCACTGGGTTAAGTCATATTTCTTGTGAACATCTGCTGAGTATCAAGGAAGGAGAAGTGATCTAAGAAGGTTGGGGTGACTGGGGACTCTCAGAGAAAGAGTAAGAGAGGGGTTTCTATCCTGGCTGAGATATTTAGGGCAAGAGGTTGAGTGAGAATATTTGAAGCTTCCAGACAAATGTATATAACATTGAAGCTATTGTGCGAGATTTTTTCATTAATTATTTAAGATAGAAAGTAACTATCTAGGATAGTGAGGGGACTGGGATATGAGGAGAGCCAGAAGGGTGGTAGGAGCAGGGTAGATGTAAGTGAAGTGCATCATACATTAATAAATGCATGACACGAAACCGCATGTCGGTTCGTGTGCTGAATATATAGCAATAGCAAATAAAATAAAAAGAATTAAGGCACAATAAAGTAAAAAGAAAAGGCATGCAAAATAAAGTAAATACCTAAGACAAGCTGTGAACATTGATTCATTGGTCATGACAACTGAGAGGCTACAACGGCCTAACATCAGGGATACATTGTCACCTAGGCAACTAGAACCACTTCAAGTTGCATAGTGTGACAAACCTGATCATAAGTGGTTATGCAATGTGTAAATAAGTAAGAATGCAAATAAATAAGAATAATTACATCTAGAAAATGTTTATTGAGATAAGATATGACAAACAAAAAGGCCGTAACTAGAAATGTAACTCGGTGGATAGAGAGGTTTCTCTGCATGCTGGAAGCCCTGAGCTTGACCCACTACTGTATAAGCTCCATGTGGCGGAATATCCCTGACCCCCAGCACTCGGTGGATAGAGGCGGAAGGATGAGGAATTCAGGGTCTTTTTCAGGTACATAACATGAAGCTTGATATAGGAGAAAAAGTGAACAGTGGGAACCAAATCTACACATGGTTTGATGGTGTAGTCAGAAGGGACTTGTGAGAAGAGCTGATTTTGATGTTGAATTTGAAATGTGAGTGGGAATTAGACAAAACTCAGAGATGCAGGGATGGGGGCTCAAAGGAGTTAGGAAAGAATAGTCAGTGTGTGCAAAATATAGAAGTTAAGAGGTTTTAGGGGACTCCAGATAGTCTAGAATATCTGATTTCTTTTCATGTGTGAGATACAGGAGATCATCAAGTTTTGGCACGAAGGGGAAACATTTATGTCAGGAGATATTTGTGGTCAAAGAGTGGAAAGTGTGCAATAGCCACTAGTTCAGGCTAGTAACAGAATCTCAGAGGTCAACTACATATAATACATGATTGCAGGACAAAGATGGGTAAAGATAATGGGTAGAGTGAACATAAGGCCGGGGACGGAGCACTAGGCTGTACTCTGAGTGTAGCAGCAGCAGCAAGAAAGGGTATTTATAAGAGCCTTAAGAATTAACCAGAAAGACGGGGAAGAAATCAAAAGGAAGCTGTATTAACAAGTAAAACAAAACAGTGTAACGCAGGAACATATTAAATTAAATAAAATAGGAAAACACTCCTTAGCTTGGTGATAAGCTGTTGTGTATAATTTTAAAGAGCTCGCCTTGGGAGCTCTCACCGTGCTCCCTGCTAGGCTCCTAGATCAACCACAGCCGGTCTTAGCTCCACCAATGTCCAGTTGTCCATCTTTCCCAGGAGCTGTGATTGCTCCCCCAACCCCTAAGAGCTAGCTTCACTAAGCCTCCAACAACTGCCTCAGCTGCCCTCTTTCTCCTCCTGCCCACCTTAGCCCCGCGGATGGAAAACATTAGACAGTTTTATTATTTTAAAACTAGCCAGATAACTCAGTGGCTGGGTGAAGAATTCCTACCCTAATCTTTTCACCTAGCTCCCTCCACTCTCCTTGGCCCCTCTCGTGACGGAAGCTACAAACTCTATTTGCCCCAAGACCTACATGACTGTAGTTTCCTCCTCATTCCGAAGCCTGGGTGGAATTCCTTTTCTCTGCATTCCTTCTCATCCTCCTGGGACCCGGAAGTCCCACCTTTCCCCTTCGCCCAGCAATTGGCTTCCTCTTCCTTTATTGACCCAATCAAGACCCTCTACGATAAGTAGTTAACTTATTATGAACAGGTTTTGTGGCAATTGATCAAAGCTAGTCACCAGTAGTTGAAGCTGCAAATGAATATATGAACGAAACTTTCCAGAAACGAGGCTGTGATAGAAACAGAAGCGATAGAGTTAGGGGGGAATTTGGGATAAAGGGAAGGGTTTGTAAGGAGATAAGGGGAAAGTAAACAGATGAGCTGGTTTTGTCACAGGGTTTGGGTAGATACACAGTATCTGTCAGGACAAAAGTCCATGGTGCAGAAAGCTATGACATGTTTTAAGGGGGCGATAAGCAAGCTGAGGTAGCATGTTGTGGGTATCCATTGCGTTTCTTGACTATAATTGAATCTTTGTACTGCTTTTCTCCATAGAAAATGGAGACGTTTCCCAGAGGGCTGCTCTTTTAGCACTGAAGAGCAATAAGCGTTTGAAGGATTTTAGAGGTGAGGATAGTTGAGAAGCTTTGTTCATTTATAATTTCGGGAAAGAGCCATAATTGTGGGAACTGATGGTATATTTACATGCATAGATAGCTTCAAAGGAGGGTGCATGTGGAGAACCAGAGCTCAGTGTTGGGTGTTTTTCTCAACCTGTGCTATTGGAGTCCTATCTCAAATTACTTTGCCCATTTCGATGTTCTGAGGCATTTCCTGTTTTATCGTAGTTTACTTGTTACTCATTACTTAGTTTTTAAGCTTTAATGTATATTTTTCGTTCATTCATTCTGAGTTGATTTTTGAACATACCCAGAGATAGACTTCTAGCTTCATTCTTATGCACTAATTTTTTTGAGCAATATACTTTTCCAAGCACTCACTGAGGAGACCCTGTCTACTTAAGCATATCTTTAGCACCTTTGCTGAGGATAATTCATATTTTCTTGACTGTTCTCAGACAGGCTACTTACAGTAAAACACACAAACGAACAACTAGCTTTGTAGGGCATAGCATATGGTTTGTGTATTCCATAGGAATGTTTTTACATTTGTTTCCCTTATTTGACACTAATACGTCTCTTGAGTTTATTAATGCATACTATTATTTGTACCAATTATTACTATATTAGTCCCCTATTAAAGTATTTGTTTTTAAATAGAAAGGAGATAGGGCTGTGGGGAGAAAATTCCTCTTTACATTAACATTAGTTTCCAGTTATTAATCAGTGTTTAATTTCTTCTATGTTTGTCTTACATTTGAGGTTCCGGTTTCATGTGTATTAAATGAGGGTCAATATTTAACACATTTAGGGCACGTGAGTACTGAATGCGAATGGAACTGACCTATCGTGTCTTTAATTGAAAAAAAGATGAAGCAGTCTCTATAAACTTTTAAATTCCATTAAGATTTGTTATTTAGAATTCAATTATATCTAAACTGAATTGTTTTGATAGAGGCTAATGAAATTGCAAAGGCTCTAGACAAAGTCACCAGTGAAAAAATCGGAATTGATGATTTGAAACATATTTCCAAAGGCCTGGGACTTGATGTTCCAGATAAGGAATTACAGGATTTGGATGCAAAGGTTTCTAGAGACGGTACGTATTTCCTTCTCAGAGTCATTTACTTATTTATGTATTTATTTATATATTTTTATTTATTATTTGTATTTTGGTTTCTCAAGACACGGTTTCTTTGTGTACCCTTGGCTCTCTTGGAGTTAGCTCTGTAGACAAAGATGGCTTCAAAGAGATCTGCCTGCCTTTGCCTCTCAAGTGTTGAGACTAAAGGCATATGCCACCACCGCCTGGCCAGAGTCATTTATTAAAATTACACATATAACTAACTATTTAGCCTCAGCCATAAACCCGCAGAGCTTGGTGGTTCTGAATCAATTTCAATGAGTTCGGCCATAGTAGATTTCCCCTTTTGGCTGGATGAACTTTTTATTCCTGTGTTACCCTCATTCTGAGCATTCTAGGGAAATACAACCATTCATCCCTTCTCTTCCCATCTCTTTACCTTTTGAGACTTAGATAACAGGTTTCCACTGGTCAGAAGCAGTGAAGCTGTACCAATCCCATGAAATAAATCCAATGTGATTTCCCCAGAATCCTCAAAGAGTTAGGTTGGTGATTATCAACTCCTGCCATTGGAGTGTTTACATTACCCGGAGGACCTTGGGGTGCTGTTTTCTCCCTAGGTTCCAAGTATATGGTTGATAAAACGCAAGAGACTGAACATGTTCGTGTGTGTGTGTGTGTGTGTGTGTGTGTGTGTGTGTGTGTGTGCATATGTATGCTCTAAATGTAGTCTTCTTTAGCCACCATGGTTGATTTTCATTTCAGCACTCATTTTCTGGCGGGTGAGTGATCCCCATGATAATATAAACATTACGAGGCACTCGTAAGGCTAAAAGACCAGAGAGTCGGGCACTAGGGCATAAGCGTTCCAAACAATGGCTGGGGTTGGTGTAGGTTGTAAAACATTCATTGGCTTCACCGCAGAGAAGACTTAAGAGTAGGCCTAACACCGCGCCTTTCTGAGTTGTGTCTCCCAGAACCAGACTGAGAACCACACCCGGATGGCTTTGGTTTGGGAAAGTGGGCAAGCACGCGTAACTTTTAACCGAAAGCCACCCGTTCTTCCATTTCATTTCAGAGGAGGGAAACGTGGATTTGAAAGATTGGCTGATGAAGTTGAAAGAAACACGGTTCAGAAAAAGTTCAAGTAAGTGGGAATTCTTTTTTTTTTTTTTTTTCCTCGGGGCTGAGGACCGAACCCAGGACCTTGCGCTTCCTAGGTAAGCGCTCTACCACTGAGCCAAATCCCCAACCCCTGGGAATTCTTTAAAAGACAGTTTGAGAAGAACAAGTTTGTTTTCATTACTTCTCTGTGCAGTTTCCCAGTGTTATAAAGCAGCCCACACATCTACAGCAAATGTACTCTGCCTGAAGGGTCAACAGGGACCCAGTCACGGACTGTTTCTGATTTATTTTTCTGGAATACCCATCACTAAAACAAACAAACAAACAAAAAACCAAAACTAATGAAAGTGAATAAGTAAACTAAATTAAGAAAAAAAACCCCACATGTGGCTTCTACCAAAGCCAAACCAAACCAAACCGAAGGACAACAACAAAACCCAAAACCCAAGTAAAACAAACAAACAAAAAACACCAAAAACCCAACGAATGCCCCAAATCCATCTGGAGGATTCATTTTATGTCCAAGTCATGATACAAAAATGGACGGCATTAGTTGGAACTCAGCCATTTTACTGAACCCCTGAGGGAATAAAGCTATTGCTCCTGCATGAAATTCACTGGTGAAGCATATAGGAGCACACAGGGAAACACTGAAACTTACAGAACTGCCCAAGGCTGCTTTATCCGCTATTGCCGTCATGGGACACTGAGTGTAATTTGGCTGTAATGTATTTTGGTAACTGCTATCTCCGTTTTTAAGAGACATCTTTGAACTTTTAAATGTACAGATTTTAAACGAATTGAAACAAGGTTATAAGTCTACAACTATTTTGGATTCTCTGGGTCTACTTGGAGAAGCTCATTTCTTGAGATGAGTTGAAGTAGTTTAATTATTCCCATAGTCTTTACAAACTTGAAGCAGAATTACATTCAAGGTTCAATTTGGATAGCGACAAAAGTAAATTGTTCTTCAGATTCAGTATTTGGAATGCTTTCAAAGTTCACATAGACAAACTATTTTGTTTTGTTTTGTTTGAGACAGGGTTTTTCTGTATAGCCTTGGCTGTCCTGAAACTCACACTGTAGACCAGGCTAGCCTCGAACTCAGAGATCAGCCTGCCTCTGACTCCCAAGTACTGGGACTAAAGGCATTCACCATCACTGCCTTTTTTGATATTTTAATAGACAGAAATATTTTATCCTTGATCCTTTAGAATGGGGTCAATAAGATTTTATAAGTACACCGTTGATAAACTTCTTACAGAGTTATAAAATGGTTACAGACCTTAAGGGTTTTTTTTTCCCTTTGTATCTGAAAATATCTTATGCACATGATTTCTGAAGTAAATATTGCATTTTATTGACATATTAATGTCATCTTGCTATTACTTATGTGACATTTTTGTGCATTGGCATATACAGGTAATTCACTGTAGGGAAATCAAATGCTAGAGAGTAGTCAAACTATGACTAGTTTTTCCAGTTTGAAAAGTATTAAATTGCATTATTTACTTTTATGTGTATGTATGTATGTATGTATGTATGTATGTACACCGTGTATGTTTGAAGGTCAGAGAACAACTTTTGGGAGTCAGTTCTCTCCTTCCACCATGAGGTTCCGGGGGATTGACTTCAGGTAGTCAGTGAGTTTACCCGCTGTGCCCTCTTGCTGGTTACCAGTTTTCTAAGTTTTAGCATGTGGATGACTTCAGAATACCTGAAGGAGTATAAGCAGATATTCTAAGGTTACTCTTTACATAATATTATTTTTCAAACTTCATTTAAATTTTTATTTGATTTTTTTTTCAAAAAATTGACACGTGAAACAATACACTTCATTAATGGAATTTTCACAAATAATGAGTTTTTATTGCTCCTTCTTCACTCTCCTCTCCATTTTCCTGTACTGCCCTTTTGGTGACATCCCTTTCTTCTCCAACGTCTCCTTCCCTGTGTTCATGACACAAGTATTCTATTACTCTTTCCCTTCTTCCCACTCCTTTCTTTAAACTCCTCTCATGGTCCCCTTTCTTCTTTCATGACTCATATACCAACGTGCCAAATGTGTGAGTGTGTGTACATGTGTTTATAAATCACTAACTCTCAATTTAAATATCCACAAAGACGTTGTTTTATACATTTTTGTCCATAAAATCATAGTCTTTCCAAAGCTGTTTTCCTTTCATCGTAAGTCAAGGAAAATTTGATAGTGTCCTTGGTATTTGGGGGGTGGTTTAAATTAGTTGCTGTTACGTGCCAAGCACCTCTCACAGCTGAGTAAATTCTGACTGCAATAAGCACTAGATGTGTTTGTTGTTATGCAGGATATTTCAAGTGTTTTTCAATGTTCCTACATCATGTTTTTTCCCCACGTAGGAATACAAGCTGCCTTGAAAGCTCTGGCTTCCATTAGGAAAAACAAGATCAATTCTGGTGATCTAGTCTCCATTTTGAAAAATATTGGGGTTGCATTACCCAAACGTATAATTGAGGCAGCGCTAAAGAACATGTCCCTCAGTGGTGAGTATCTAATGTTTCTAATTACCTTTGCCTCAGTCACATGAGTCTTCTAGAACTTTCTGAGTCTGTGGAGGTGCATTTGCTTCATGGGTTATCCTAGGTTTTCTTTGACCTACAACCTAATGAGATTCTGGACACTGTTATCCAGGGTCTAATTCTAGTCTCAGCAATGCCTTGCAAAGGAGGATATGCAGCAGTAGTGTGTGTGTGTCCGTGTGTGCATGTGTGCGTGTGTGCATGTGTTCATGTGTGTATGTGTGCATGTGTGCATGTGTGCGTGTGTTCATGTGTGCATGTGTTCATGTGTGCATGTGTGTGCATGTGCATGTGTGCATGTGCATGTGTTCATGTGTGTATGTGTGCATGTGTTCATGTGTGTATGTGTGCGTGTGCACATGTGTTCATGTGCGTATGTGTGTGCATGTGTTCATGTGTGTATGTGTGCATGTATGTGTTCATGTGTGTATGTGTGCACATGTGCATGTGTTTGTGTGTGCATGTGTTCATGTGTGTATGTGTGCATGTGTGTGTCTGAATGATACTATTAACCTGCCTGACTTGTTCTATAAAGTGCTTTCCAATAGAGCAGTTACTATCATTGCATTATAAGATACATTATCTTATCCCTGACTTCCCCCATGTTCTCCAACATTTTCCCTTTCAGAGGATGGGAAACTGGACATAGAAGAGTTTCTGAACCATTTGATCAAGGCGCAGCTCGCATCTATCCCTGAAAGTAAGTCTTTCGTTGTTGTTGAATGGAGATAGAAATGAGATGTTGTAAGTCCCCTTTCAGATGGTTGTGAGCTCAGTTTAGACTGTGATCAATTTCTCATGCCTTTGTGCTATACATTTTTAATCTTTAGCACAACTGGAAAAGACCACAGTAGCAGGGAAATGTTAGTTAGCTTCTTTCTAGCCTAGACACCAGAGTCTCGATGCCTATGTTTCCCTAAGGGCGTTATTTAAAAAGAATGAGCCAGCACCTAGAATTAGTTTCCTTGGTTGCAATCCAAGTCCACTTATGAGACAGAGTAGCACATAGTAAATCATTAGTTCTTAACACTAACGTCCAGTCCTTCCCTAATAAATAAGAGAAAACTTTTGTCGTTGATATTAAGAGAATTCTTTTGTTTAGATTTTGCTATTTAAACTTTGATTTCTTGTTATTTCTGTGTATGATCCCCTTTCTCTCCCCCCCCCCATTTTTCCTGGTAACTCCTCAGCCTGGTAAAATTTCGACAGTACTATACAGTGTGCTAAGTATTTTTTTTTTTTTTTTTTGGTGTTTGTGTTGTTTCAACCTTCTGGGTTTTCTGACGTGCTCTTGTTTCCCATGTCTGCAGTACTGAAAAGATCAGTGGCTGAATAATTCTGACATCAGGCTGAGATTATATCCCCAGCCCATCACGTCATAGCGGCGTACAGTCTAGCCATTGCTTTGGGCAGACATAACTGTATAAAGCTGGCAAACCAAAAATCATGGTGGATAGAATTTTTTTGTAGCAATGCCTCCTTTGGGGGATTTCTTAGTAATATACTCCGTCCATCTATTTTATTTTGTATTTGTGTGGGTATGCGAGAGAGAGAGAGAGAGAGAGAGAGAGAGAGAGAGAGAGTGTGTGTGTGTGTGTGTGCACGCGCGTGCATACCTACAGGCATCTGTGAGGCTGGAAGGGTAGTCAAATCCCTTGGAGCTGGAGTTTTAAGTGGTTTGGTGCTACCTGACACGGGTGCTAGAAACTGAACTTTGGTCTTCTGCAAGAGCAGAGAGGTCTCTTCATCACTCAGTCAAATCTCCTAAATTAATTAATTTAGTAAATATAATTAGTAGTAAATAAAAAATATGTCCTGAAACTCAACAGAGAAAACTTGTCTTTTCTTTGTTCGGATAATGAATAGCTTGAGGTATAATTTATGCCTTAGCCACTAGCAGCTGCAGCTCGAAACTTAATGTGTAACTACTTTTTATTTCGTTTTTCTGGAGCTGAGGACCGAACCCAGGGCCTAGCAAGCGCTCTACCACTGAGCTAAATGCCCAGCCTTGTAACTACTTTTTAAAAATGTATCTATTTAATTTTTTTATTTACTATTTTATGTTAGATTTTATTTCTATTTCTACATTAAGTGAACTGAGTTTTCAGTGAATGATTGTTCAAATTACTATAGCCAATGGATGTTGCTATGTTGTATTTTCACACACATTCTTGGGATATTTTCCTTTTCTAATAATTTGCCTGTTGATTCAGGGACTGTTTGGAAGTGTGTCCCTTGCTTCCCTGATTTTAAGTTTCAATTTATTGTTATTTTTAATTCCATCATAGTCAGAGAATGTATGATACATAAATAATTTCAACATGTTTATTGAAATATCCAATTTGCTTTATGGTGCAAGAAATGCACGAAGCTAGGCCTTCCCGTTGTTGACGGTCCCTTTGTTCCTATATTTAGGTGATGCCCTTATGTTTCATCCTTGCGCATGCTCTTTGCCCTTTATAGATATTGAGAAAATCGGGAAGAGTCTTTGAGACTCTTTTATACTGTGTTCAGTCTTGACGATGTAGACTTGAATATAATTTTACAATGGTGATGGCCAGATGTTAATTTCTAACCCCATCATTCATTTTACCATTGCTAGATGAAATTCTAATGAAAGACGGTTTCTTTTTCTTCAAGCTCATTTTTTATACTGTCAGTTTAATGTAAGGAAAATTTTCTTCTTCATTTATTCATTTATTTTATTCTATTTATTCTTCCTAGTATGAACTCATAGAGTCTTTACAATGGAGCGCACACACACACACACACACACACACACACACACACACACACAACACACACACAGGCACACACATATACTTTGCTCATTCTTATTTTAATTCTTGATCTCTCTTTCTCTCTCTCAGAGAGAGGGGGCACACCTGTAGAAGTCAGAGCACGATTTGTGGGCGTTGATTCTCTCCTTTTACTGTGGGCACTGAGGTTCCAACTTGGGTCATCAGGCACCTTCACTAGCTGAACGATCTCGTTCCTCCATTTTATACAGAATGCCTTTTGCATTTCTTTTTTAAAAAAATGGTTTTTGTTTGTTTGTTTGTTTTTGTTTGTTTTTTGCTGCTGCTGCTGCTGTTGTTTTAAGGCAGGATTTCTCTGTGCAGTCTGGGCTGTCCTGGAACTCACTCTGTAGATGAGGCTGGTCTTAAACTCAGAGAACTTCCTGTCTGTGCCTTCCAGGTTTTTAACTGAAATAGAATTACATCACCTCTTCACTTCCTGCCTGCCTGCTCCTCCTAGTTACCCCTCCCCCAGACCCTCTCCTGCCCTCTACTCACTGGCTGGTTTCCTCTTTTTCTTTTATTACATTTATTAAATGTGTGTGTGTGTGTGTGTGTGTGTGTGTGTGTGCGTGCGCGCGCGCGCGCGCGCGTGCGTGTGTGTAAATCCTTTTTGGTTGTTTGAGTGTATATGATTTCAAGGTTGACAACTTTCATTGGCCAATTAGTTAGGGAGTTCATCCCTGGAAGAGGTCAATTCTTCCAACAGTCAAAAGTTACCTGCGGTTCTATGTCTAGAGGGGCGAGTCTGTGAGATTTTTACCTCTTCCACATTCACAGGTTCATTGATATTACATTGATCTTCCATGTTCAAAATACATTGTTAGAGACACAATGAGTAAGCTCCAAAGAGGATTCTGAGTTAATAAGTGTGTGCATTAGAACACTCATTCAGTTTGGTGCCTGGGTAAAAAGTGAATTGGAAAATAGACTGGAGGAATCTTCAGATAGAGTCAGGGATATAAGAGGAATTAGTCTCTTTCTTTGTGCCTCCATGAACCTTTTTCCTGAGGGAATTGGAGACTAGGGAAATAATGTTTTACTCAAGCAGCAGCCAGCGTACTGTTGGATAAATGGCCTGTTTGCCCTGGGCATTTGACTCTCCTCTCCCCTAATCTGTTCCCTTCATGGTGTCAGAACAGCGGCTTGGTTTCCTTGCACAGGATTCTGGGGCAGTGGACAGTCCTGACACCTTTCTCAGTGTATCTTTGTTACACTCTTCTTCCCGTGGTTTCTCAAAAAAAAAGTATATATTGTGGTACCTTTTCGGGCTCCTAATGGACTAGCGATCAAAGGCTGCATTTTTTTAGTGTACAGACAGGTGAGATACTCAGAGTGGTAGCCCAGTAAAACTGACTACTTGGCATCTTTTTGTCAGATAATTAAAAAATGCACAATGTCCCTATTTTCTTACCCTTGCTAAATAATGTTTTCTCTGTATGTTTTTTCCTTATATCTTCTTGGTAAGTTATGAGAGATACTGAGAAACCTGCATATTGATTTTTGGGGTATGTTTATGCATTAGAGAAACGCATTATCTCTAAGAAACAAAATCTTTTAAAAATATTATATTATATTTATTATTTTAAGTTATGTGTTTATGTCTCTGTATGGGTGAGGCCATGTGAGTACAAGTGCCAGCAGAGGCCAGAGGTGTCGGATCTCCCTGGATCTGGATGTTAGGAGGTTGTGAGTCTCACCATGTGGGTGCTTGGGACTGAACTCAGGTCCCCTGTGAGAGCAGCACCTGCTCTTAATTGTTGAGTCATTTCTCTAGCCCAGCAAAACAAAACTAAAACTGAAACATTGCTAATGGTTTGTGGGAGGCTCCCAGCACTTCTATTCATTTGGAGCTGAGTAAAGTCATATTTTAAGTTTCTTTATGTATTTCAGTATTGCCATGATTTATGATTTTATTAAGGTTGACAGAACTATTTATATTTCTAATCTAATTTCTTATTTTATAGTTGCTAATAAAGTGACAGAAATAATGGGATAAGATATGGAAAGGAATCTATAGATAAATAAAGAGTTTGTTAATTAATTAATTAACTGCCTAATATCTAGGTAGTGTTGGATATTATATGCTATGGGTAAGAGATATGAATGAGTAAATTTAATTAAACCATTTTATTGGATTTATTAATTTTATTTTATGTATGAATATTTACTTGCATGCATGTATGGATACCACACATGTACTTGGTGTGACTGAAAGGTCTAAAGAGGCCATTGACTCCCCTCAAAACTGAAGTTGTAGATGGTTGTAAACCACTGTGTGGGAGTTGGGACTTGAACCTGGATCTTCTGTAAGAGCAAGTGTTTTTAACCATGAAGCCATCTTTCCAACTCCAAAATTGAAAATTTAAACAAATAGTAGTATCTGTGACAATATTCTTTTAGTATATTTAAAATAATATATGTGCTTTAGCAAAACATACAAACCACACAGTAATTTAAAATACCCACTTTATTTCTTGAATACTAGTTTAATGGTTGGCTTTATACATGTAAATTTTGTTGCTGCTGCTTGTTTATTAGACCTTTCATCTCTATTGTCTGCTCTATGTCTGATAAAATAGTGATGCTATGTTACTGGTTTTTAATTCTAAGAAAATGCAAAACACAATTATAAATAAATTGTAAACAAGTTAGGCTTATAGCACACAAGGAAGCACAGTAGGTCCCCCTACTCTAAAGACTCATTTACAGTAATGTTTGCAGTCTAAAACATTGCTGTAGGCCTGGAGATGCAGCTCAGTTAGGAGAATACTGGCCTAGCATACAAACAGCCCCAAGTTTCATCCCCAGCACCATAACATGGGCTTAACAGTGCGTGCCTTCCATCCCACCACCATGGAGGTGGAGGCAGAAAGACCAGAAGTTCAGGCTCCTGGCTATGAAGTGAGTTCAAGGCCAGTGATGCTATGTTCTTGAGACAAGATGGCATTTGTGATATTTTAGATCTTGGCAAAATAGGACCAAAAAAAAAAAAGAGAGATGTTAACACAAAATACCTTGAGTGGTTGGTTCATTTAATAACTAAAGTCTATAACTTTGGGACTTTAAGGCAAGATACTTCTAAGACTTAGTTGTTCCATATTATCACAATGAATATGATAGTCATACAACCAAGATATTACATTGAGTTAAAAGATTTCCTCTAATATTTTCACAATTCTGGGAGTTGAACTCAGGATGTTGCTCATGATAAGCTAGTGCTCTGCCACAGAACTACATCTCCGGTCATTTAACTATGATTCATGTTGGAAAGCGTAACACAGACCCAGGGATGGTTTTCTTCTATTTCACAGAGTATGTAGTACTTACATAAACATCCTACTTTTACATGATTTCATTGTTTCCTTAATTCTATCGTGTCGTGTTTCCTTAGAAGAAATGATCGATGCCAGCAGTGTGGATGACGTTTTGAAAAACATGGACATAACACTCACAGACGAGGAGAAGGAGGTTCTCTTTGAACACCTGCCAGCTCCTGGTGAGGCTCTAAAACACTCATAGTAGTTAATGTTATTGGGTTTATTTGTTCTGAGGTTTCCCGGTGGGAGTTTCTAATTCCAATTTGAAGCATCTAAACTGGCTCCTTTTCAAAAGCAATCATTATACAATCACAAAAGTCTTGCTTCTTACTGCTTGATAGGGTGAGAGGTAGTCAGCTCGGATGTGAGTAACTGGTTCATTCTGTTGTCAGGTTAATTCTTCCTAAATCCCAACATTTAAAAGGTTACCCTGCTCTTTAAAAGAACTAATGGTGATCAGCTTTGATCTTAAGGTCTTTGATCCATTTTGAACTAATGTCTGTGCTGGGTGAGAGATGTGGAACATTCTTCTACATGTGGACATCCAGCTTCTCTCACACCAGTCGCCACTGGATAAAGATGGTGTAGGCTTTTCAATGTATGTCTTTGGTACCATTGTCTAGAATGGAATAGCTATGGCTGCTTGGGCTTTTCTTTTTTTCTGTTTGTCCAGGTGTCTGGATTTTTGCCAGTATCTTGCTATTTTGGTTAAATATAATTTGCGGTTAGTTTAAAGTCAGGAACTGAGGTACCCCCAGCATTGTTCTTTTTGCTCAGGATTATTTTTGACTATCCCGAGTCTTTTGGTTTACATACAAATTTTAAAATTGTTTTGTTTATTTCTGTGAAGAAATGTCACTGAATTTTTTTCATTGTGGTAACTTCAAGTCTGTAGAATGCTATTGTTTATATGGCCAATTTTACACAATTCTGTTACTCTGTCAGTATGGGAGGTCTTCCCATCTCTTACTGTCTTCCACAGGTATCCTCTTCAGTGCCTTCTATAAAGCTCTTTAATATCTTTGGTTAAATTTTTGCCTACCTATTGTTTTTCTTGATTATTAATTCAAAGGATTGAACAGTCCTGATAGAGTCTTTAAGGGGCTCTCAAGTTTCCCTCTAAAACAAGCCAGGCCTTCATCACCTGTATTGTTCTCACCGTTATTCCTTAAGTTCCCACCCTCCTTTGAACATGATGTCTTTTCCAAAGTCCTTCCACAATCCTCCCCTAAGCAACACTGCCAGGTCAGTCACAGCGGTAAACCACTCTTAGGTAACAATCTCTGTCTCAGTTAGGGTTTCTATTGCTATGATTAAAACAGCAAAACAAAAAGTCACATAGTTGAGGAGTGGTTTATTTCTGCTTACAGCTTCCAGTCACATTTCATGACCAAGGGAAGTAAGGGCAGGAAATCAAGGCAGAAACCTGAAGGCAGGCACTGAAGCAGGAACCATTGAGGAGTGCTCCTCTTCATGGCTTGGTTGGCCTGCTTTGTTGTACAGCTCAAGACTGCCTGCCCAGGGTTGGCACAGCCCACAGTGGGATGCACTAGGCTCCACCACACCAATCGCCAATCAGAAAATTGCTCAACAGATGTGTCTATAGGCCAATCCGATAAACACTTTCCTCAGTTGAAAAATCCTCCTTCCCAAATGCCCCTAGCTTGTGTTAGGTGGACATGAAACTAGCAAATATGCTGTATAATTTAGGTTTTCTTTCTGCACAGATAATTATCAGGAAAATATAGAAGCCAAAGGGTAGTTTATACTGTCATAACTTGTAACTTTGCAAATGAAAGTCATGCCATATACCCATAACTCACTTTCACAGAGCTCCAAATGTGAAAAACAGAAACAGACTACTGACTTTCCCCTCTCCACATATTCAGGACTCTACTTTTAACCGATCTCTGTGGAAAGCTCTTCTTCACAGCTCTGTAATTCTTCATGGTTCTGTAAACCCCCAAAGTTGTGTGTTACATCTAAAGACTCGATTAAAAATTTAACATATTAGATTGCACATCTAAATGTGATGTTATAGTCAGCGTCCTTATATCCAAACATTAAATAGGGTAGGTATTCCTTCTTTGCATCAGAACAATAGGTATGGAATCTGATTCTTTGGCTGTCAAACATATTAAAATCAGTGGTTGTCATTCATTGAGGACATTCCAGGTGCTAGGCCCGGGCTGAAGCACTTTATTGTGCTGTTGGGTTCTCTGTTATAGAAGTGGGGAGACAGAGATGGAGAAATAAGTGAATTTATGTGAACTATATGAAAATATGTGAATTTACTTCATAGACGATGAAGGCATAGATATGGAAATGTTGATCGGGGTTGTGAAGATGCTCAAAGGTAAGTACATCACTACATGAGGCCACGTGACACCACGTGAGACTGACAAGCACTGCACTCATTCCTTATTAATTTTCTTTTATTTTGTTGACTGGATTCTCTTTAAGTGTGTGCTACTTACACAAACATGCATGTAACAAGCTTTGATCAGAACCACCACCTATTTAGCCCTGTCCTGTCTTCTTTCCCCAATTATCTTTTATTCTCTACGAGTCCTCCTTTTCCTTTTATGTCCAGTTCCTATTTTTAAGTTTTATAAAGTCCACATATGAAACTATATTTTTGAGTACAGCTTATTTTGTTTAACATGATGATCTCTAGTTTTTATCCATTTTACTTTAAATGAAAATAATTTGTCTTCTTTATTGCTAATAAAACTTAATGGCTGAATAAAACTCTGCTGTGCATATCAACGTCAACCACATTTCTCACTGTATTAATTCACTGATGGACATTTGCTGGTTTTGTAACCTGGCTATTGTGAGTGGCTATAAAAAACATGGTACCTAATTATAGCTGACCTTAATACTTTGGGATATATGCTTAGAAATACAAAGCTGGATCATATGAAAACTTTTGTGGTTTTTTCCCCCTCAAAGAATCGCCATACTGAGCTCCATAGTGGTTAGAATAATTTCCATTCCCTCCCCATGGTATACAACTGTTCCTTTCCCCCTAGTTCCTTGACACAATTATTGTTTTAATACTTCTTTATAATAATCTAATCTTTATTAAATTGGTTATGTTTACTACTTGTTGAGGTGATTGTAAACTAAAAGGCAGAGGCTTGGAGAGATGTCTCAAAGGTTACAAGCATCAGCTGGCCTTCCAGAGACTCAAATTTGGTTCTTAACACCTTCAGGCAGCTCACAAAAGTTTGTAATTCCAGTCCCAGAAGGTCTGATGACCTCTTCTGGGTTTTGTGGGCACTGATAGATGTGAGACCCAGTCATACATGAAGCAAAATACACATATGCATTAAAAATCCTTAAAAAAAAGACAGAGAGACAGCTCAGCGATTAAGAGCATTGACTGTGTTTCCAGAGGTCCTGAGATCAATTCCCAGCAACCATTTGGTGGCTCACCACCATCTGTAATGGAACCTAACGCCCTCTTCTGGTTTGTCGGAAGAGAGCAACAGTGTACTCACATAAATAAATCTGGAAAAAATAAATGGCAAACAAAAGTTAAAAATGAAGGGGTTGGGGATTTAGCTCAGTGGTAGAGCACTTGCCTAGCAAGCGCAAGGCCCTGGGTTCGGTCCCCAGCTCCGGAAAAAAAAAAGAAAAAAGAAAAAAAAAGTTAAAAATGAAAAGAAATCATCTCCATTTGTGCCTTCCTCATGTGACTCTCATACAGAAAACTGCTTTTAAAAGTACCTAGTCTTAGTTCTTTCATAATCAATTACATAGACTTAAATAATATACCACAGTGCTATTTATATTTATAGTGGTAACTGCCAAGCCTCTTGATGTCTGACTTTTATATTCCTAAGAATTATTAAAGCTCCTAAAGAGGTTTTGTTCATATAGGCCTTACCTATTAAAATGTACTAAGTTAGAATTAGGAAAAATTAAAATATTTACATGATAATTTGTTAAAAATAACAATACTAAAACAATTACATTTGTATATAAATTGCATGCTTTTTATAAAAGTTTTTTTCTTAAAACTTAGTGAGTACAGTGTTCTGCAGTTTTGTCAGTACCTTATTGAATTATCATATCTTCTTGAATTTGACAGGGTAGCATATATTTCAACAAAATATATGACAAAAATATGTGACCTGGCTGGTGGTAGGAATGTAAATTAGTTCAGTCACTGTAGAAAGGCATGGAAATATGGAAAAAGTTAGCAATACGACTTCCATGTGATCCATGACTGAGTTCATACAAAAGAAAGCTTAGCATAAGGATACCTGTGTACCATGTGTATCGGGGCACTAGCCATAGTCACCAAATTATGGAATTAGTCATCAGTAGGTAAGCAAATAAAATGTGGTATTTTTTCATATTAAGGCTTTATTAAACCATAAAATGAAACAAATTGTGTTGTTTTCAGGAAAATGGATGGAATTTGAGGTCATCATGTGAGTTACATAAGCCAGTTCCAAAGTCAGGGATCATATATCTTTTCTGACACAGAGACTGGGTTCCAGAGGGATGGGGTGGAAAGCCATTTAAATTTTGTCTAGGGGACTTGGGAAAGAGAATGACAAGAGCACACGTCATCATTGCCATACATTAGGTTACTTTTGAGAATATTTTTATAGGAATAAAAAAATCCCATTTTATGTGTTCATCTTATTTTAGCATAAATCTATTTTTTTTAAGATTATAAAAGACAGAGGCTAACTGACTAGATACATAAACAGGACAGGATCCAGCATTTTGCTGCATACAGAAAACACACTTCGGGGACAAAGACAGATACTACCTCAGAGTAAAAGGCTGGGAAAAAATTTCCAAGCAAATGACCCCAAGAAACAAGCTAGAGTAGCCATTCTAATATCAAATAAAATCAACTTTCAACCAAAAGTTATCAAGAAAGATAAGGAAGAACACTTTATACTCATCAAAGGAAAAACTACCAAGATGAACTCTCAGTTCTGAACATCTATGCTCCAAATGCAAGGGCACCCACATTCATAAAAGGAACTTTACTAAAACTCAAAGCACACATTGTACCTCACACAGTAATAGTGGGATACAACACCCCACTCTCAACAATGGACAGATCATGGAAACAGAAACTAAACAGAGATACAGTGAAACTACAGAAATTATGAACCAGATGGAGTTAGCAGATATCCTAAAACAAAAGAATATACCTTCTCAGCACCTCATTTCATCATCTTCAAAATTGACCAAAACAGGCCTCAACAGATACAAGAAGATTGAAATAATCCCATGCATCCTATCAGATCACCATGGACTAAGGTTGGTCTTCAATAACAACAAAAACAAGAGAGAGCCCACATACACATGGAAGCCAAACAGCACTTTACTCAATGATATTTTGGTCAAGAAAGAAATAGAGGAGGAAATTAAAGACTTTTTAGAATATAGTGAAAATGAAGGCACATCATACCAAAATTTATGGGACATAATGAAAGCAGTGCTAAGAAGAAAACTTATAACTCTGAGTGCCTTCGAAAAGAAACTGGAGAGAGCATACACTAGCAGCTTGACAGCACACCTGAAAGCTCTAGAACAAAAAGAAGCAACTATACCCAAGAGGAGTAGAGGGCAGGAAATAATCAAACTCAGGGCTAAAATCAACCAAATAGAAACAAAAAGAACTATACAAAGAATCAACAAAACCAGGAGCTGGTTCTTTGAGGAAAATCAACAAGATAGATAAACCTTTAGCCAGGCTAACCACAGGGCACAGAGACAGTATCCAAATTTACAAAATCAGAAATGAAAAGGGTGACATAACCACAGAAACTGAGAAAAATAAAAAATCATCAGATCCTACTACAAAAGCTTGAAAATCTGGATGAAATGAACAATTTTCTAGACAGATATCAGGTACCAGAGTTAAATTAGGATCAGATAAACCATCTAAGCAGTCCGATAGCCCCTAAAGAAATAGAAGTAGTCATTAAGTGTCTCCCAACCAAAAAAAAAAAAAAAAAAAAAAAAAAAAAACCCAAACCAAAACCGAAACCAGAAAAAAAAAAACCCAAAAACCCAAGACCAGATGGGTTTAGTGCAGAATTCTATCAGACCTTCAAAGAAGGCCTAATACCAATACTCTTCAAACAGAAGGAACACTATCCAATTCATTCTACAAAGCCACAGTTATACTATACTTGAACCACACAAAGACCAACAAAGAAAGAGAACTTCAGACCAATTTTCTTTATGAATATCTATGCCAAAACACTCAATAAGATTCTCGCAAACCCAATCCAAGAACACATCAAAACGATCATCCATCATGATCAATTAGGCTTCAACACAGGGATACAGGGATGGTTTAATATGTGAAGAAAACATAATATAATGTAATCTACTATATAAACAAACTCAAAGAAAAAACCACATGATCATCTCATTAGATACTAAGAAAGCCTTTGACAAAATTTGGCACACCTTCATGGTGTTGGAAAGATCAGGTATTCATGGTCCATACCTAAACATAGTAAAAGTAGTATACACCAAACCAGTAGCCTACATCAAACTAAATGGAGAGAAACTTGAAGCAATTCCACTAAAATCAGGGACTAGAAAAGACTGCCCACTTTCTCCCTACCTATTTAATATAGTACTCAAAGTCCTAGCCAGAGCAATTAAACAACAAAAAGAGATCAACGGGATACAAATTGGAAAGGAAGAAATCAAAATATCACTATTTGCAGATGATCTGATAGTATACTTAAATGACCCCCAAAATTGCACCAGAGAACTCCTACAGCTGATAAACAACTTCAGCAATGTGGCTGGATATAAAATTAACTCAAAGAAATCAGTAGCCTTCCTCTACTCAAAGGATAAACAGGCTGAGAAAAAAATTAGGGAAAACTCACCCTTCATAATAGTCACAAATAATATAAAATATTTCGGTGTGACTTTAACCAAGCAAGTGAAAAATCTGTATGACAAGAACTTCAAGTCTCTGAAGAAATAAATCGAAGAAGATCTCAGAAGATGGAGAGATTTCCGATGCCCATGGATTGGTAGGATTAATATACTAAAAATGGCAATCTTGGGAAAAGCAATCTACAGATTTAATGCAGTCCCCATCAGAATTCCAACTCAATTCTTCATAGAGTTAGAAAGAGCAATTTACAAATTCATTTGGAGTAACAAAAAGTCCAGGAAAGCAAACAATAAAAGAACTGGGGGAATCACCATCCCTGACCTCAAGCTATATTACAGAGCAGTAGTGATAAAACTGTATGATATTGGTACAGAGACAGGCAGGTAGATCAATGGAATAGAACTGAAGACCCAGAAATGAACCCACATACATATGGTCACTTGATCTTTGACAAAGGGGCTAAAACTATCCAATGGAAAAAAGACAGCATTTTCAACAAATGGTGCTCGTTCAACTGGGGGTCAGCATGTAGAGGAGCACAAATCGACCCATTCTTATACCCTTATACAAAGCTCAAGTCCAAGTGGATCAAAGACTTCCACTTAAAACCAGATACACTGAAACTAACAGAAGAGAAAGTGGGGAAGAGCCTCGAACACATAGGCACAGGGGAAATTTTCCTGAACAGAACACCAATGGCTTATGCTCTAAGACCAACAATAGACAAATGGGACCTCATAAAATTTCAAAGCTTCTGTAAGGCAAAGTACACTGTCAATAGGACAAAACAGCAACCAACAGACTGAGAAAAGATCTTTACCAATCCTACATCTGATAGAGGACTAATATTCAATATATACAAAGAACTCATGAAGTTAGACTCCAGAGAATCAAATAATCTATTAAAAATAGGGAATAGAGCTAAACAAAGACTTCTCAGCTGAGGAATGCCTGAGAGGTATCAAAAGAAATGTTCAACATCTTTAGCCATCAGGGAAATGCAAATCAAAACAACCCTTAGATTCCACCTCACACCAGTCAGAATGGTTAAGATAAAAAAAAAGCTCAGGTGACTGAGGATACTGGCAAGGATGTGGAGAAAGAGGAACACTCTTCCATTATTGGTGGGATTGCAAGCTGGTACAACCACTGTGGAAATCAGTCTTGAGGTTTTTCAGAAAAATTGAACAGAGTACTTACTACCTGAGGACCCAGCTATACCACTCCTGATCATATACCCAAAAGATGCTCCACCATATAACAAGGACACATGCTCTACCATGTTCATAGTTGCCTTATAATAGCCAGAAGCTAGAAAGAACTCAGATGTCCTTCAAGAGAGAAATGGATACAGAAAATGTGGTACATTTACACAATGGAGTACTACTCAGCTATTAAAAAACAATGACTTCATGAAATTCTCAGACAAATGGAACTAGAAAATATCCTATGCAAGGCAACCTAATCACAAAAGAATACACATGATATGCATTTATTGATAAGTGTATATTATCCCAAAAGCTAAGAATACCCAAGATTCAATTTACAGACTATATGAAGCTCAAGAAGAAGGAAGCCCAATGTGAAGATTCTTCAGTCCTTCTTAGAAGGGGGAACAAATTACTCAGAGGACAAAGTGTGAAGCAGAGCATGAAGGAAAGGCCATCCAGAGACTGCCACACCTGGGGATCCATCCCATGTACAGTCACCAAACCCAGGTGCTATTGCTGTTGCCAAGTAGTGTGTTCTGACAGGAGCCTGATATAAGCTGTCTCCAGAGCGGTTCTGTCAGAGCCTGACAAATACAGAGGCGGATGCTTGCAGCCAACCTCTAGACTGAGAATGGGGTCTCCAATGGAGAAGTTAAAGGACTGAAGCAGCTGAAGGGGTTTGCAACCATAGGAGGAACAACAATATCAACCAACCAAACCCCATCAGAGCCCTCAGGGACTAAACCACCAACCAAAGAGTACACATGGAGGGATCCACAGCTCCAGCTGCATATGTAGCAGAGGATGGCCTTGATCCTCTATCAGTGGGAGGAGAGGCCCTTAGTCCTGTGAAGGCTTGATGCCCCAATGTAGGGGAATGCCAGGCTGGGGAGGTGGGAGTGAGTGAGTGGGTGGTTGGCGGAGTACCCTTATAGAAGCAGGGGGAGGGTGGATGGGATGGGAGTTTCTGAAGGGGAAACCAGGAAAGGGGATAATGTTTAAAATGTAAATAAAGAAAATATCAAAATTACATAAATATCCAATAAAAAGATTGTTGAAGTAAAATGAAAATTTATATTAATGTGATCTAATAATATATCCATAGAAAACTCACTGTGTGGAATATTTCAATAGTATCCATATAGTCTGTGTTAGTATATTGAACTCATGTTTTCCTGTCCTGAATCATTTACCATGATCTGCTAGAACAGTTTCTGCTTTGACCATTCTACTGAACAATTCTCACTTTTTATTCTCTACAACAGCAAGACTTTGTATTTGTATGACTAGAAACCATTATAAAATTACCATTTCATGATTCACTTTTCTATATCCTCAAAGAAAAAGTCGATATCACTAATCTGTCCAGCTTTCTGGGCGATATGGGTGTTGAGCTTTCAGAAGAAGAGCAGCGTGAGCTACTCAGTAGTCTTCCAATCAGTGGTGAGTATTTCCGTTATTTTTCTGCCTTTCAAATATGACTTTCAGGGCTGGAGAGATGGCTTAGTGGTTAAGAGCACTGACTGCTCTTCCAGAGGTCCTGAGTTCAATTCCCAGCAACCACATGGTGGCTCACAACCATCTGTAATGAGATCTGATGCCCTCTTCTGGTGTATCGGAAGACAGCTACAGTGTACTCATGCATAAAATAAATGAATAAATCTTTTAAAAAAATTAAAAAAAACATGACTTTCAGAGTTAATTTTAAGGAATCCTGATATTGAATAAGTATGTTTGATTTATTGTTTATTGACTTTGAAAGTTTACAGTAATATCTGGTGCTAAAAGAGCGAATGTGTTTACAAGTGTTTATTTACAATTTGGACATTTAAATAAATGAACTTTTTAAGCATATAGTAGTTGGATTCTAATACTACCGGCTAACCCAGAAACACCTTTGAGGTTATTAGGAAGCCTAACATAGCAGGAAAAAAAAAGGACAGGAAAGGGCATGGAGATAGGCAAGTGAGTGGAAAACAAGAGGAAATGGTCCACTGAAGCTCTGTTTACAAGTTACTAAGAACACTGGATTGTAGAATTTATGTCATTTAAAACATTCAGGTTAAATAGTCACAGTAGTAAAGGAAACCTTCATAGCACATGCTGTAGAGCAGTTTGGTGATTTAACAGTTATTTAAAGAGTAAAAAATAAATAGCTATTCCTACTCCCTCATGTTGAATTAGCAACGTCAAAGTAGACGTGTAAAAGAAGTAGGTCTAATTCTTGTGATTTATTTTTAATTTGCTCATATATCACATGCTAAGTGCTATATGAGGCTCAAGAAATACAAAGAAGGAATACATCTATTTCTTCTAGCAAAAGATGTACAATTGTCTTGGAAGCAGGGTGAAATATGAAGAAAATTACATAGTAAGTTCAAAAAAGTGTCACAATATTTTTCGGTGTGGTGGAAAGGAGGGAAATAGAAGGAACTCCTGACTGCATTCAGGCAGCTCTAAGGAGTTGAATCAGATGAGGAAGGTTTTTTTTTTTCTAATTTATTTTAGGAAGTTAAAGCTATAAAAGTAGGCAAAGCTGTATCTCAAAGGGTCTGTACTTCATCCTACAGGCCAAAGCGTAGGAAGAGCGCCAAAGAATTTCTTGGTTGTAAATAACATCATGCTTTGTCCTCTCTACTCCGAAAGTTTCTGGACCAAGGACTAGAGAGTATAACTAAAGAGCCATTTTATATTACAAATGCATTTTCACATACTTGTGAGAGTTAGATACCGTGACACTGTCTACACTGTGTTCACCTAAGTATCTCTAAGGAACAAATGGATAGGGTGAGTGTGCACAGTAGGGTGCTGTAGCCAACCTTTGAGAAGGTGGACAATCTGTCATTTGCAGTAACAGGATAGGCCTGAAAGACAGCACGCAAAGTGATATAAACTGCCAGGGCCCTGCCTTATGTCTTAAGTTAGCATGGTTCTGTCAAGAGGCAAATCATCTGCCTTGTGTCTCATTAGTATTGAAGTTTTGTATAGATAAACCAGACAATGTTTTATCTCCTGTTACTGCACCTACAATAAATTATTCATTCCCAGTTTACGACCTTTAGCTATCAGATAATGGTTTCACAGCCAGACCAGAAGGAATGCTTTCCCTGATCATAAATCCATTTTAAGCCTTCTTTCTATCTTAGTGAAATTAGCTCTTTACACATGAAGGTTTACAGAGCCCGAATTGCAGACTTCTCTATAGAGGGTTCTAGTATAAATTTAGGGATTCTGTAGAATCGTTATTAGGAATTATGAAATCATCAGTTTGTCTACACGGCATTGCTACAAGAGAGTACATCTTTATTGATCTGCAGAAAATCTGCCCAATAGGATGGATGGCCCAGGAATTACTAGACTAATTTAATAAGGACAGGAAAGGCATATCAACAATAAGAATGAATCCTGAGATGAGATTTCTGAAGGCCTTGCAGTTTAGAATTTACCCATTGTAGCCCATGCAAAAATAGTGGGCTGTCTCCACCAAAGACACCTGCTAGCTTTTGCCTCTCCCAGGTGGCTCCTGACAATAACCACCTGACTTCCCTTACATGTGGAATCCGTGTGTGTCTATATGCATGTGCATGCATATGCATCTGTTTCTCCTGCATTTCCTTTCTTTATTTTTTCTATGTTTGTCTGTTTGGTTTGTTTTTATTATGGTTTGTTTGTTTGTTTGTTTGTTTGTTGGCTTGTTTGTTTTCTAAAGAGAGAAGAACGAGGTCATGAAGTTGGGTGGGTGGGAGGTAGGGAGAATCTGAGAGGAGATGAGGGAGGATAAACCGTGATCAGAATAGTGTATAAAAATTACTTTCAATAAAAGGGGCTTATTTAAGCGGAAAAAAAAAAGAGTCAAACTCATAAGTAGAAAGAGACAATAAAACGACAGATAACAACATGCTCAACATATGCTGATACAATAAACTTAAAAAATAATCTTTGAGAAGGAAGATTAATTTGGGAGATCTGACATAAATCGTGGCAACTATAATGAGTGACAGTGAATTACATACTAAGTTGCTAAGAGGGGGGCCAATGAGGTGGCTCGATGAGTAATGGCAAATCAAATTTTGCAGATTCGCTTTTTTTAATACTACCTTTCAGAAGTTATGGTGATTTGAGTTTGAATTCCAACATCATTACTGCCTTTGTTTCTTTTCCCACAGCTGAAGGGAAGATAAGTCAGCTTCAGCTGGTAGATTTGATCAAGAATCTACAAGGTAAGTAAAAGGAATGATATTACAATTTTAAGTCATTGTGATTATCATTTTAATAATTTAATGTTATCTATGATTATAAACATGCATATTCATAATATACAAACGTGGAAACTATATGGAAGAAATAAAAAGGACAAGAGAAAACCAAAACCAAGTAAGAAAATAACAATATTCATCCTTCAGTATGTTTTCTTCTATTCTCATATTATAGATTGAGGTTTTTTTGTTCATAGTATTTTGGGTTATAAAGTGATAAGTATTTTATTGATGGGTAATCTATATCCATTGATACTTTTTTCCACAGCAGAGATTCTATACCATTGTAACATTGAACATCTTCTAAGATATCTTTTAAATTTATTTCTAAATCATATATTTACTCTGGCTTTCATTTTTTTGGAACTGCATGAAATGCTAATCTCATAAGCCCTCAATAATCAAATTATTTTAGTTGCTTAGTAACTAATTGGAAATCTAGAAAATGGACTGAGTTAGAGGGGACAGATACCATTCCTAGTTTAGGTAATAACCAATAGCAAAATAATTGAATTATTTTCTTCATGTGTAATTTATTGGTAGGCAATTACCAATTTCACAACTTTTTTTTTTAGTCTTATCAGGTATAGTTTCGACCTTGAAGAGGATTAATGGTATTTGACTTTGATATTTATTTTGTGTCATCTTTGAAAAGCATTTCATCAGACAGCCTTACTTTGCACTTTGAAACTGGGAAGCAAATGCTTAGACATAGAATGTGTGTGCCCAAGCATCCTATGGGCGTGGGTGTGAAACCATTATGAATTGTGTGAAAATATATCTGTCTCATTTTTCTTAAGGTGGGAAGGTCGACGTTGAGAAGTTAGACAGCGCCCTGGAGAAGATGGGAATGGAACTCACAAGCAAAGAATTTCAGCATCTGCAAGAACACCTACCAGTTGACAGTAAGCATTTCTGCTGCCGCGGGTCTTATCTGAGGGCTTAGATGTATGTATGAGGAGGCATCAGCTACATTCTTTCTCTGTATTGGAGCTTTGTGACCCACTCAGAAAAATCATGTCTTGAACTTGAATTTATCAATGCATTGCCCTTTCCATTAGAGGAGGTCAGAGATCTCTCTTCAAAGCAGTAGAAGAAAAGGCGTGTTTCAATGCCATCCACTCCCCATGGCTATCCTTAGAAAGGTCTTTTGGAAATCCTGCTGGAGTTAATGTGGCTTTAAGTTTCGAAGGTTCCTTTTCATGCTCTTAGGCCTTTAAAATATAGGCATGGATGTGTTGGAGGGCGGGGACTTGGGAGAGGCTGGAAGAAGGAAGCAGGGGTGGGGGGCAATGTAATCACGTTTTAAAATTTACAAAAGTAAAAACAAATAGATCAAAATATATAATGTGAATTCATTAAAATTGTTTTTTATAATTCTTTGATAGAATTGGCAAGTATAAGTAATACCTCAGAATGTCTCTGCTGGGAGTGACTTAGTTTAGGAGAAAAAAAAATAAAGAAAATTTACAAACATTGAATAGAAATAGAAGGGAGGAGAACGCCTGAAAGAAAGACAGCAAGGAGGGCTGGAGTCAAGGAAGAGAGTAGGTAACTCCATCCAAGAGTTCTTAGACTAGAAATAGGGATAAACTGAAGGATCATGGGTAGGATCTGGTCCTTCTTCTAGTACTGCAGTGTCCTGGTTCTAAGATTCTTTGTTTAATATATTAAAAATATTTTAGTGGATTTGCATTTGGTTTTTAAAATTTTTTTTTATTATAGCTGATGGGAAGGTAGCTCTAAATATACTTCTGGGTGAAGTCAAACGTCTTAAAAAAAAGGGTAAGTACAAAATTATCACTACAATAAGAAATCTTAATCTGTACTAATGAGCTCTTTAATATAAGTGACATACAGTAGTTTGGTTCTTGGCAATCTGAAAATCAGTATTTATTGCAGTTTTGACTAGGAATCAAGACTTTGTTAACAATGTTGACCGCTGTCCAGGTAGCCTAGACAACAAAATAACCTATTCATTTAGCTAAAGTTTTAGTATTGGATTGTTTACTCTCAGTTTGGTAATTGATTCAGGCAGTCTTCACTGAGTCTTAAGTTCTAGGTCCCTCTCTAGGTATAGAGATGTAGTGTGGAGTCAGACAACGACCTTGTATTCATGGAACTCACATTCTCTTGACAACCGGGGCAGGAAATAACAGCAAAAAAATGAAAACGAATATACTATTTTAAAAAAAAGTGGTATGGCCAGCAGCAACAGAGGGCTGATTTACCTCAGGGTTGGCAGTTACAGAATGCCAGCCTGACAGAGTGTTGCCTGAGTTGAAATCTGCAGCCAGCTTCCTTTTAAAACCTTGGCCAGGGAGACATTTCATCAACATAAGTTGAGTGGAATAAAGTTTGCTTCCAATTCTGGTATCAAATCTCATTTTATTTTGTTTTGGTTTTGTTTTTTATTGGATATTTTATCATTTACATTTCAAATGTTATCCCCTTTCCAGGGGTCCCCTCCACAAATCCCCTATCCCATTTCCCCTCCTCCTACTTCTATGAGGGTGCTCCCCCACCCACTCCCTCCTCAAGACCCCAACATTCCCCTACACTGGGGCATTGAGCTTTTACAGGACCAAGGGCCTCCCCTCCCATTCAAGCCAGATAAGGCTACATATGCGGCTGGAGCCATGGGTGATTTTTAACATAGTAATAATAGTACATGGGCGTTGTTCCTGTACCATGGAATTTTCAAAGTTTGTTCCCTTTCCTAAGAAGGGATAGTCTATGTCAGTAGCCATGACACCATTTTAGAGAAAATGGGAATGATGTCTCTGACAAAACATCTGAAGAATTGGAACAGCACTTGGAAGGCAACCGTGAACGTCTGCAACTCCTCAGGACTTGAGATAGGGTGTTTAGGATGCACAATCCTGGAATGTGAGCTCCCCAAAGACAATTGGACATACCTTAAGAAACTCTTGAAAAGGACAAATTCTCTGTAGCTGAAATAAGCCTCACTTTTATGGTATTCTGGGGTAGCTTGTGTTTCTTAATCTAAAGCCAACAACACAAAACTGTACCCTATTCTGCATCCTGGAAAAGAAAGTTACAACATGGAACCGGGGGTGTCTTTCCTTAGTGCTGAATTCGAGCAAAGGGGAAAAAAGAGACAGGTAAAAGTACAAACAAAGATATTTTGGGAATTAGAAACACAAGATTAACAAAAGTCATCACCGAAGACTGAATATAGTTACAGTCAGTTTAAACAACACTGGTATGGTGCTGAGGAAGTGGCTCTGCTGGTGAAGTGCCATCCTACTCAAGTAGGAGCCTATGAAGTGTGCATCTGTAATCTCAGTGCTGGGGACTTAGAGACAGGTGAAGTCATGCAGCTCACCGGCCAGCCGGATAGCCAGTTGGTTAGCTCTAGGTTCAGTGAGCGATTAAGTCTCAATAATTAAGGAGGAGGAGTTGAAGATACTCTACATCAATGTGCACATAATATGTACACACACACACACACACACACACACACACACACACACACACACACACACAGAGAGAGAGAGAGAGAGAGAGAGAGAGAGAGAGAGATAGAGATATGGATGAACAAGCATGACCACACAATACTGGGGGAGGCAGGGTTGTGATGCCTTTAAATCCTGATTCAGATTGGTTTGGTGGAATGGAACAAGGGCTGATTTGGAAATCTGAAAGTTTCCCATATTCTGTTCACAATTAAGAATTTCACAGGCTTGAGGGTTTATCTCAATGGTAGAACACTTACCTAGCAAGCTTAAGACCATGAATTCTACCCTCAGATATGAAAAAAATAATAATTTTACAGTCTGCGAAGCTCATTGTGGCCTTTGTGATGTGTTCCTTGTCCTACAGTTGATGGGAAGGTTGGGTTTGGTAAGTTATTGAGTTGTAGCACTGAACACACCTGTCAAGCAGAAGGCTTGGCACTAGACACTGAGCCTTCTGGAACCTTCATCTTGGACCTCTCACAGCTGACTTTTTTCTTCCAAAATAAGTTTTCACTTTTTTATGACTTTTTTTTAAAAAACAAATTTTTAGATATTCAATACATTTAATTCTCTCTTTTTTTTGAGTGGAAAAATCATATTAGAGAGATCACGAAAAAAACAGTCAAAATGATGGATTTGGAGAAGATTGTTTTTTTTTACTTAAGTTTTTTGGTTATTTTTAATTACATGTATGTCTGTGTGGGGTGTGTGCATGTGTGTGCAGGTATCTGCAGAGGCCAGAGAAGAACATCGGATCTCTTGGAGCTGGAGTTACAGGTGACAGTGAATGCCTGATGTGGATGCTGGAAACTGAACTCCGGTCTCTGCATGAGCAGCAAGCTCTTCTAACCATTCCTTTATGCCTGCTTTTAAATTTTTGACGCATTGTTCTAATGCCCTAATGCAGTTTAACATTGCAACTCTTAACACCAAAGAGTGTGGGAGCTACTTCAGAAGAGCTCCTTTCTCATGTTCTTATGCTATGGGAAGGAAATGAAAAATGTGACTATAACAAGAATCATGTTAGTTCCCCATGTTGTGTTTTACAATTAAGAATTGTGCATTCACTCTCTTGCTCTCTTGCTCCTCTCTTGCTCTCTTCCTCTTACCTTCTTCCCCTTGGTCCCCTCTCTCCCTATTCCCTTCCTCCCTTCTCTCCACATGCTCATGGCTGACCTCTACTCTTCTATTTCTCTCTCTCTCTCTCTCTCTCTCTCTCTCTCTGCCCCTAATACCCTCTTAACTCCCATCCCCATGCCCTGAATAAACTCTATTCTGTACTAAAAAATAATAATAAGAAGAATTTTGCATAGTTTGTGAACCCTCTGTGATCCCTGGTTTGTGCTTCACCTTACAGTTCAACTTAGCACACCACTGATGGAAGTTCCACATATTTCAGGTAAGAAGATACAGGATGGGGGAGGTACTAATGCTTTAAATAGATATTCTTGCCAAGAATGCTGGTATGTGCCTATACTCTCAGGACTCAGGGCTGAGGCTAGGAGCTTGAAAGTTTTAGGTTACCTGAAGCCTAGCTTTCAAATAAAAATTGTATTTGTTGTTTGTATGTGTATGCACATGTGTGTTTATGTGTGTGGATGTGTATGGGCACATGTTTCAGAGAGTGTTAGAGGGCAGCATTTGGGAGTTGGTTCTGTCCCTCTACTGTGGGATCTGGAGACCAAACTCAGGTCATCAGGTCATTGGCCCAGGCTGAACTTTATGCGCCTAGAAAGCCCTGAACAGATTCAGTGAAGGCTCCTTCTTCATTATCATTTTTCTTCAGCCTCTGAATGTGCAGCTTATGACCAGTTAGATGATGAAGAGATAATTTGGGAGAAGACTTTTTAAAAATACCCAGCAATTTCACAAGGAGCTTGAGCAACTGTCCAGATTTATACGGTATGAAGTAAAAGAAGATGTCTTTAAGTTGAAGATGCTGCGGGCTGAAAGATAATCACTGAGATGGAAAAAGGAGGGAGCAGCAGGCCACTTGGACCACAACAGTAAGAAGTCCTAGTAATTATCGGGGTGGGAACTGGAGCAGAGCCGGAGCGAGAGCCGGAGACAACTCGCCATGCGCACTAAGCCATTCTGGAGGCAAGGTTCTATGAACTTCTAAGAACGTTGAAGAATGGAAAGGCTGTATCTCCAAGAGGCTCACAATGCAAGCAGCTGGAGCTCATGCAGCAGGAGGAGTGCAGGCACTGTGGTGAAGGAAAATAGCGGCAACAGAAATGATATGGCGGCCACAGGAAGTTATTAAGGGAACCTTTCCTAATGTGAAAGCAAAGAGATAAGGATGGGACTCTGGGAGGCACTATGAACTCACACAAGAGAAATCGCTGCCCCGGTGCCCCAGGATGTACTCTAGGTCCGCCAGGATGGCCACTCTGATGCCATAGCAACCTTCGGGAACACCTACCAACAACTGAATGCACTGGCCGAGTTGGAACAACAGGAGGGATTGGAGTAGAAGAACATTGCACGGTGCAGCTCCTGGAGCTGAATTACCTTCAAACAAATGCTGCCAATGCCAATAAAGCTTCCTACAGCCATTAAGAGAAGCACTGTCTTGGATTAGTCATGATTCTCCCCAGGAAAGTGTTAGGGATTCGTCCCAGTAGATGGTTCTCTCCTGTACTGCTGTAGGGAATATGCTACTACACAGATGTATTCTGTAGATAGTACAGTTGAGTAGAACACACCTATCTTAGAGAGGGATGCTGTGATGAGACACCATGACTGTGGAGGAAAAAGTTTACCTCAGCTTACACATCACAGTCTATCATCAAAGGAGGGGAGGAGCCTGGAGGCAGGAACTGAAGCAGAGGTTGTGGAGGAGTGCTGCTTACCGACTTGCTCTCCATAGCTTGCTTAGCCTGCCTTCTTATACAACCCAAGACCACCTGCCCAGGTTGGCAACATACACCGTGAACTGGGTCTTCCCAAATCAATCATTAATCAAGAAAAATGTTTCAAAGGCTTGCTAACAGGCCAATCTCTGGGGGGACATTTTCAAAACTGAGAATCCCTCTTCCCAAAAGACTAGCTTGTGGCAATTTGACACACTGAAATCTTGTCAAATACAAGGTTGGCACTAGACACTGAGTCTGCAGACACCTTGATCATGAATGTCCTATATCCTCAACTAATGTCTTGTTTAGAAATAACTTCTGTTGTCTTTTATTTAAAACATGTGTGGCTTGCTAGACATTCTCAAAACTTCATTTCTTCCATGAATAGAAAAGACCAGATTTGAGAGCTCAGGGAAAACATCAGCATGATGGGCTTGGAGAAGAGTGTTTTAAAGCTCTTATAACACTGATCTAATGGCATAATGTAGCTTTGCATTGTGGTATGTTAATAGAAACAGGATATATGTACTATTATTTTATGGTATGTCCTTTCTCATTTGCTTGTAGTGTGGGGAAGAATTATAGAAATATGACCATGGTGAAAATCATGTCAGTGTCTTATGTTCTGCTTCACAGTTAAGGATTTCTCTTGTGAATTTTATTGAGGACTTTGTGATTTGTCCTAAGGTTGACAGGATTGTTAACTTAGTAAACCACTGAGTGAAATTATACCTGTTCCAGGCAATAAGTTGATATAAAGCTGGGACACTGACACTTTGAAAATATTTTGTAGGGCTGGAGAGATGGCTCAGCAGTTAAGAGCACTGACTGCTCTTCCAGAGGTCCTGAGTTCAAATCCCAGCAACCACATGGTGGCTCACAACCATCTGTAATGGGGTCTGATGCCCTCTTCTGGTGTGTCTGAAGACAGCTACAGCATACTTATATATAATAAATAAATATTTAAAAAGAAAAAGAAAATATTTTGTAGGGGGCTAGAAAGATGGCTCAGTGGCTAAGAACTACTCATACTGCTCCCACAGAAAACTCAGGATTGATTCCCAGCACCCATATCAGGTGACCCACAACGCCTGTAACTCCATTTTTAGAGAAGCCTATGCCTTGCGGCCTTTGTGGACATTTATACTCATATGCACAGTGTAAACACACACACACAATTAAAAATAATAAAAATACATTTAAAATCCATTTTTCCTCTGGTCGTGGTTGTTAATGCCTCTAATTCTAGCCCTTGGGAAGCTGAGGCTGGAAGATAAAGAGTCCAGAGATTAGCTAGGCTATACAGAAAGACTGTGTCAGAGACGACAATGTATACATTTACATGCGTGTTCCTGTGTCTCCACGTTCTTGTGTGTGTGTGCATGTGTGAAAGCTTGAGGTGAAGTTGATATAACATATCAGAGAGACTTGGTTGAGCTGACTCTCACTGCTGACTTCGAACCATCCCAATTTATTTTTAATTTGCTTTCCAGTGCCAGGATTTCTGTTTTGTTGTCAAAAGTTATTCCAGTCTCTGTTATGTTTTCTGAATGGCTTTTCTGTTTTCTTATAGTCCTTTAAATTTCCTTAAAACATCTACTTAAAATTCTTTATTTTAGTTTGTACATATCCATCACTTTATCCTTCCCTCTGTGGTGTGTGTGTGTGTGTGTGTGTGTGTGTGTGTGTGTGTGTTTGTGTGTGTGTGTAGGGAGGGTGGTCAGAGATTGACATCAAGTGTCTTTCTCAGTCATTTTTCTAATTCTTTACCTCATTCTTCGAGTTTGGGTCTCTTACTGAACCTGGAGCTCACCAGTTGGTTAGGTTGGCTGGCCACGAAGCCCAAGGGATATTCCTATGTTGGGTTACAAACAGGCAGGGCAAATCCAGCTTTTGTGTGGATGTTGGGGATCCACACACCCAGCACCTTATCAAACAGTTTCATCCCCAGACCCTATCCTCAGCATTTGCTGCCTCGTCTTAGCTATTAAACTTGGCCATGGTTTCCCTGCAGTTTTGGAGAACTGGGGATTACAGCATCCTCTCACATCGGGGGTTAAGCTTCTACTCCAACCTTCATAATTTGCCTTTCCTCCTTCTAGAAATCCTAACAGGCTGCCTGTCTTATGAGCTTGTGATCCCTGTTCCTACTCAGCACTGAAGTGCCCCAGATTTCTGCCAGTCCACACTGGTGTATTGTCGCTGTTTGAACACTAGAGACTGCTGTAAGCACAAGCTTGATCCAAATCTGCAGTAGTTGTTAAGGTTAGACTGGATGAGAAAAATGCAGTCCATTCCCAGGTCAGGGTGACCCAGATGCCTTAAACATAGCCACCGACCTGTGTTCAGATACTGCAAGATTCCCCAGGGCTTGGATTCATGATGAGTGTCCATTTTTAATCACCAAATCATACCCCACCCCCACTCCCCTAAAGCAGGAATGAGTCTTTTTTTTTTTTTGTGCGGTACTGCCTCAGAGTTTGGAAGGAAGGAGCTGGACACTCTATGGCTATAAATAAATGGCTTGAAACTTCCATAGGCTGCTGGGGATAATGCTATGCAGACTACAAGCCGATCCAGCGGCAGCATTGGTCTTTGTCGGACACACAGTTTGGAGGCTTTATCCACAGGTAGGGAACAGGGGCTAGTGAGGTCTGTTCAATGTTGGGTTTCAGTTCTTAGGCACTAAATTCCAAGATAATTGGATTCTCTTTAAGCTGTGCTAGCAAAGGTTTGAAGGGGCGGGTATTCCCTTGGCAGCTCACTGAGACAGATTCAAAGCTAGGTCCATGACCACGAGGCCGAGTGGTCATAGGCTTTGTTCAGTATGATATTCCAATCCTGAAGACTGTATTTAGTTTCCTATCTGTTCTCAAGTGGGAAGCATCTCTCTCCATGCTGTGTTTCTTGGAGTTAGGGGAAGGGTGGTATATCAACTCCCTCTTTCCTGTCTCCTCTCACTTGATTTCCTTCACTCTTGTGAAGGTAGTTTCATGTGTGAATAGCTATTCAGACTGGTGATTCCGTTAGAGGATGGATGGCAAGTGCTATTCTGCAGCCATCTTGTGTAGCCTTCTGTTGAATAATTCTTAAATATCTTTCTGGGCTCTAGTCCTAGCTTTTCAAATGAGAGAAAAATTAATTCCAATGACATTCAGAGTGTTCTAGGGAACATATCAGTGAATATCACAGATAAGGAAAGGGAAATGTTGAGTTGGCAAATTTTCCCTCAAAGGAGCTTTGCAGGGAGATGTCTGTGGAATAAAAATATTGAGTATATTGGTTCTAGCAGGCCATTCGCTCACTGTTTTTACAGTCAAAATTAAATAATATCTAACAATGTCATGGAGCTGCTGACAGACCTAAAATCTAAACACACACACACACACACACACACACACACACACACACACACACAAACGCACGAATCTTTACATGTTCTCTGTGTGTGTGTGTGTGTGTGTGTGTGTGTGCCATGTGTGCGTGTATATGCATGTGTGCATGGAGACCAAAGGTCAACCTCAGGTATTGTTCCTCACATTGTATTTTGAGGTAGGTCTCACATCAGCATTGGCCTGGGGCACACCGATTAGAGAACTGATCGGAGACTGTGGTTAACGTAGTAATGAAGCTAACTTCTGTTATAATAGAAAATCTGCCCTATTTTGACTCAGAAGTAGTTTCCAAAGTGCATCCACTCCTGATGTGTACTTGGTGAAGTTCTAAGTCTTTTCAGGTGAATAACTTTATCCTTACAGAAGGTCTGTGAGGCAGGTAGGAAACTGGAAATCAAGTTAGATTACCGAAAAAAAATTCCAGTCAGTAATAAATAATAAGGAAAATATTCAAACCAGTGTGTTCTTGTTCCAGCCATAATAATTTCTTTCATCTTGACAGAACATCCTATTTCTTAAAGAAATAATGCGCCGGAAGGTAATTCTGTTACTTTCAGAAATTTGTGGCATGTTGATTTTTCCACAACAGGAATTGCTGGGAGTAGGCTTAATTCTAACCACATTGAATATTGTCTTCTTGCCACAAAAGTATAACTCATATGCAGAAATGAGAAGCACTTCAGCATTAGTTTGAACTTACATGTGTTTTTCTTTTCACTAAGGAAAGACGATGGACATTCAGGACTTGGACACCATGCTCGAGAAGATGGACATCAATCTCACCAAAGGAGAAGTTGAAGAGCTGAAAAGTTACTTCTCAGCTGATGGTGAGTAAGTTTAGATATAGAAAAAAAATGACATTTCAAGAGTTCTTGGAGTTTATATGCTATTATTTCTGAAAACTAGTTAATTTTGTACTCATAAAAAACAATGCATAATCTTAGAAAATCCAATTATAGAATGAGAGCAAAGACTGTCTTCGTTTTCTAAATTTATGTCTAGTGTACTGCATTTGCCTCGCCTGACTCTAAGATCACCTTCCACATCAGTGGATGTGGAAAGCAGAATAAAGCATCGGGAAGAGAAACGAACAGAAAGTCAGCCAATCCCCTTTCCACACTTCCATGTGTTCCTGTGAGCTGATTCTGTCCCCTACCTAGTATTGACGAGGTTTATCTGAGAACACCCGTGATTTGCTATTGTCCCATCTCGTTAGTCTTTATTCATTGTTACTTACTGGAACTTTCTCTTATCAGACAATAGTGATGATCTTTGGGTTGACATTTTGTTTCCTTCATTTCCTTCCCATTCTGTCTTATTCATCTCTAATTTTCATTTTACATGCCATCTCTGAAAATCTTATTAGTCATTTCTTTCCCAGTTACATTCAGGTAGGTTTTATGTAGACTCTGACTTTGGGCTTCAGGATGAGATACAAAAAGGACTGTAAGACAGTTCCACTGGATAGAATAGGTCTGTTAGGGCCTATGAAATGCAGTGTTCTCCTCTCTGGTCTGCTAGTCCTTCATCACAGCCTCATCCCTGTGATTGCCTAAGCTATGAATGGAATGTGTTTTCTTCTTGACCTTTCATATCACGAATTATCTGCTTCACTCACTAAAATGCCAGTTCTTCCTCAGATCGCCATACATATGGTGGATGGACCAATGTGATAAAATGTAGCAAAGTATAACAGTCAGATCTAGAGAGTGAGCAGAAGTTGTTCATTATACAACTCTTTCAACTTCATGGTGTAAAGATGTATAATCCTGGGCCACCAAGATGGCTCAGTGGATAAAAAGTGCTTGCTGTCAAGCCTGAGGACCTGAGTTGATTTCCAGAAGGCAGGGGGAGAAAATTAATTCCTGAAAGCTGTCTTCTGACCTCTGTACACACAGCGCGCACGCACACACACACACACACACACACACACACACACACACACACACCAGAGCACAACACACCAGAGCACAACACACATGCATACATACAGCACAACACACACGCATACTACACACAGCACAGCCTACACTTATACCACACACACACACACACACACACACACACCAGAGCACAACACACATGCATACACACAGCACAACACACACGCATACTACACACAGCACAGCCTACACTTATACCACACACACACACACACACACACACACACACACACACGCATGCAAGTACACACTCACAGAGGCAGGCAGGCAGACAGATAAATCCATGATTTCATGAGCTCCTTTTTAGTCTCCTGACCTTTGCCCCCCATTTACACTCACCTTGAAGTTCATGTTTGACAGCTGTTAGGATTGTCGTTGTGTATGAGAGGGAACAAATTGTGTTTAACTTTCTAGGCAAACACTGATGACATTACCAGAATTGAGAGTCTTCACCCAATTAACCTGCATAGATGGTGTTTTATATCATGCTTGCAAGGAAGTATCATAACCCAGAAAGAACATAAATTCCCCTGATTGAGAGAGAATGGTTCATTGGTCAAGGGCCAGTTTACTAACATAGAATCAATCCTTGAGATTGAAGGATCATGTGATTAAAGTTAACCTAAATAATGATGTGTGATATCAAACTTTAGCTAGTTCCTGTCATTACTTAAAATCCATTTGCTTGAATGTTATCTTACAGCTAAGGGGGAGATTGATCTGGACTCACTGGTGAATGTGCTACAAGCTACTACAGGTCAGTGAGAAGTAAAGTTTAGAGTAATTCTTTATACTAAGTTATAGTTTGTATTATAAATATTTTATTGAGATATGACATAAAGTTATTAATATGCATATGTAACCAGCTTAAGATGCACTTATCCATATTCCTGGTTAACCTTCACTTATGATATATTAATCAATAACCTAGAAGATTCTGGTCTCAGTTCATAGACATTCCCCTTGGCTATTTGGAGGTAATTACAGTTGACCCTTATACCCGTAATTTTTACACACTGATTCAATCATTATGATCATAGGATTTTGGAAAACAAATTCATCTGTGTTGAAAGTACAGACTTTTTAGTGCCTCAATATTATTCCTTTACATACTAATATTCTCTTTACATTTTACTAGGCATTACCAATCATGTAGAGTTGTTTGAAAACTTGGTTATATGTAAATTCTGTGTCATTTTACATAAAGGCTTAAAGGTCCAGATTTTTATAATATTTTAAAAAGTCATTTAGTTTGACTAATAATTGTGCTTAATCATGATAAGTTGATACATGCATACAAAATGTACTGATCAAATCAAGGTAATTAACATTCCAATTTCTTTATTATTTCTTTTTATTTGGAACTTTCTGATTCTTCTATTTCTTCATAAAATATGTAATAGGCTATTGCAAACTATAGTCACCCCAGTGTGGAACACTGGAATTTATTCATTATATTTCTGTCTTGATACTATTATTAAACCTCCTATCATCCTTCTCCTGCCGTGATTTGTGACTAATAATCACCATTTACCCTCAACTGAACATTTTAAAACCTTCCACTTATAAAATGGCATGCAGTGTTTGATTTTTCTTATTTCATTTAACATAGTGTCCTCCAGTTCCATGCAGCTTGCTACAAAGTGACAGTATTTCAATCTTCATGCCCAGTAATGTTCTGTTCTGTATACATGTCCCATTTCTTCATCCATTCTCCTGGTTTGTTTTCATCCCTTGGCTGTTGTGAATAGTACTGCAAACAGAAGAAACATGGGTACCTTCTTGAAACAAGGATCTCATCTCCTCCAATAGGCACCTGGATTTGTATGCCAGTACTCTGCTACCTTGGTTGCCGTAGCTCTGTAGCATGTCTTAAAGTAGGTGTGATGCATCAGACCTCTTTTTTTATGTTTAAAATTGCTGGGCTATTTGTCCTCTATTTTGCTTCCAGTACATTTTAGTTTTTATTTTAATTCTGTGACTGATGCCATTGATATTTTGATGGAAATTGTCCTGAATCTATAGATCTCTTTAAGTGATATGAACATTTTACAGTTTTTGTGTGTGTGTGTCTTTTAATGTATGCACAGAAAAGGTCTTTTTTTCCTTTTCTCTTTTTCTTTTCTTTTTTTTCTTTTTTCTTTTTTGACTTTTTCAGTTCCTTTCATCAATGTGCGATGATTTTCACTGTAGAGAGAGGCCTTTCTTTCATTTCCTTGGTTAAACTGATTCCCACACGGACTCTATCACTATGAGTGGAACTGCTTCCATAATTGATTTTTCAGAAAGACTGATACTGATATAAAAATGCTATTGACTTTTTGCATGTTGGTTTTGTATCTCCTAATTTGGCATAATTAAAAACAATTCACTTATTGTTTTTAGTAATTCTTAGCATTGTCTTAGACTTTTCTGCACATAGAATTTTATCACCTGCAAACATGGATGATTTGATTTCAATACTTCTAGCATGGACATGGTCTTATTCCCGGCCTTACATGATCATTTTTTTTTTGGTTCTTTTTTTTTCTTTTTTCGGAGCTGGGGACCGAACCCAGGGCCTTGCGCTTCCTAGGCAAGCGCTCTACCACCGAGCTAAATCCCCAACCCCTTACATGATCTTTCCAGGGTTTTTTAGTCAGTATGAGCTAGCCATTGGCTTGCCATAAATAAACCTTTGTTTGAAGTGGGATCCTTCTATGTGCAATTTATATCTGGTTTACATGATGGAATGCTGAATTTCATTAAATGCTTTTTTTTCTAAAGTCTGTTTTCCTGTCTATAAAATGTCAACTTTCTTATTATCTGGAAGTCTATCATTATTCATGTTAAATACAAACTTGGGCAGTTTATGGATGTTACAGAGAACCATAACATTAATTTTGACTACTTTAGTTTTTAATGTCCCTAATATATCTCTGTAACATCAAGGGAGATATTTCCCCAGCTGCTTCATTTGTAAGAAATGACTTGACCATGGTCACAGCTGTAGCATGAATCCCATGACTCTGATCCTTAGTTCTGTATTCTTTCCCAGTAGATCACTGCCTTCTCCCACACAAAACATGATACAGAGAATATATGGTTGCTTTGGAGAAAGACTTACTTCAAAACCTAATTTTCCTCTTGTAAGTTAATATCAACAATCCATAACCCGTGACAGACAAGTAATAGTTTTCCGAACATCTCTTCCAGTATGACGATATCCGCAATGATCTTCAGAAGAAACTAACACACACTCCCTGGGGCTCCCTTCCAGGAATCCTGGTCATTTACAGAATTCATTGAATATAACTATGCTTTGAAGGCAACTTCTCTTATCATGCTCACAGGCATACTGTCAGAAATTAGCCCACACCTTGAGCATTGGATGTTGAAGACAAGAGCCATTAACTGGCCTCCCAGTTTTCTATCACAGAATTCTCCCAGTGAGGGTGTTGAGTGATCTTAGGATCAAGGGCGAATTGCCTGGAGTATGTTCTCTGATGTTAAAATGACTGAGTCTGGGCCACAGAGTATAGACAACTGTTACTCAGACTTTAGAAAATATAAACCTGAGTATAAAGAAAAATAAATACCACAACTCAGCTGAGTTGTGTCTAAAAACGGTGGATAAAGAGATTAGTTTAGTGAAAATAGTTAGACTCTTAAAAATAGATAAAAATGGAATGGGACAGGATAGCATGGGATGGAATGGGATGGGGTGGGGTGGGGTGATAAAAAGAAAGGAATATTATTAATTTTAAAGAATTAAAGTGAATTTAAAAAAGATTTGACTTGATTTTTGTTCTTTATTCTGTTGGTGAATAATCTTTTTGACATGCTGTTGGAGTATATTTGCTAGTTAATTTTTGAAGATTTTATAATCATAGTCATAGAAATGTTGGCCTTTAGCTCTCTGTTTTTGCTGTTATGACCTTTTTGCTGTTATGTCTGGGTTTATGTCAGTAATATAGAATGAGTTTAGAAGAGTTTTTTTTTCCTTGGATTTTCTTGGGATGATTTGGGGGAAAATGGTCATTAGTTCTTCC
This sequence comes from Rattus norvegicus, assembly GCF_021556685.1. Taxonomy (NCBI): domain Eukaryota; kingdom Metazoa; phylum Chordata; class Mammalia; order Rodentia; family Muridae; genus Rattus; species Rattus norvegicus. Next base: position 96,068,390 of record NC_141543.1, read on the forward strand.
CTTAAGGGTTTGTAGAATTCAACATTGAAGTTCTGGATTTTGCTTTGTTGAGAGACTTTTCATTACTGACTCAATTTCATTAACTCATCTTTGGTCTGTCTGTGTTTCTGTGTCTTCTTAACTCAGTGTGGCAGGTTATATGTGTTCAGAAAATTTTCCATTTAAGTTTTCCAATTAATTGGCATGTCTCTAGTAACCCTTTGTAATTGTGATATCACTTTTAATATCTCTTTTTTAGTTTATAAATTTATCTGAATCATTTTTAGTTGACTAGTCTATGTGTAAGGGATTGCCGATTTTGATATCATCTGTAGAAAAGCTATTGTTGATTTCACTCACGTTTTATAATATGTTTTAGTCTGTTTTATTTATTTCTTCACTGATCTTTGGGTTTGATATTCCTCTTGCACTTTTGGAATTTGTTTGTTCTTTCCTTTCTGAGAGCATAGGCTGGATCTGGCCTGTTCATTTGAAATATTACTCTTTGATTTTGGTGTTGGTGCACATTCCTTTAAAGTTTCTTCTTACTAGGTCTTTTGCTTCTTGGCTGTATGCCATAAGCTGTGCTTCCAATTCCACTTATTAGATAATTTTAACTTTCCAATTTGTTTCAGTGACCCACGTAGCTGGTCTTCAGCTACTTTGTGGGTTCTTTCTTTTACCTCTGTCTGACATTTTCAAACCCCATAACACCACACAGAAGATAAAAAAAAGGATAGAAGGGAAAGGAGTGACATCATCGTTAGACGACTTCCTGCTGATCAGGGGTGTTGAGTTCCTTGGGGGTAAGTTTGATCTTCACCTTCAGGACATCTAATTTTTTCTTTTTGCTATTTCTTCTTTGCGTGTAGTTTCTTAACATACCACAACCAACAACTCACCACAGCCGACAGCAACCCATCTATGGGGACTCTATCATTTATAAACCTGCTGAAGTCTCCAGTGCTCCAAATGTCACACAGTTGCAGAAACTATCTGCAGGTGGCAAGACCTGTATGGTGCAAATTGTAGTCAGCTGCTGGGGACAATAGCTCCATGTACCACACTTGGGATTGAAATGAATATCTAGTCTTATAATATTTCTGTGTTTTCAAGGAAACCAAAATTCCCACTAAATTTTCCTCCTGTCTGAAGCCATTGATTGTGTTGTGTTTACTGAGAAACTATAAGCAGAGACATTTTCAATGAGATAAGTGCTTTTTGGCTCCGTGGCCAAAGTTTTCAGGACTCCTCTCTTGCTCAATTCTAATCTTTGTAAATTTTGATGGTGTCTATAGCTTTTCGTTTCCTATAGAAATATAAACAAACCTATGTCCCCCAAACAAAGCTTTTCAGGCTTCTATTCTGATGCTAATGCATCTTTATAGTATAAAGGGTGATTTAATGGCAGTTTTTTCTATAACCTGGTGACTTTCAGCTGCTATTGTCTGAAATGGTTCATAATTTTTGCTGTGGAGTCTCAGCCCAGACCACAAAGCCATTTACTGATGGTAAGAAACTGCCCTGGATATCTCTCTTGGACCTACACTCATTGGTCCAATAGCAGCCCTTGTCACATCACCTACATAACCCTAGGCCTTCTTTCCAGTGTATATTTTGAAAAACTATTATAGCTAGAAATGGTTTGTTCACTTTTCTGGCTCAAAATACTGTATTTCTTGAAGTTAACCCACCAGGCATTTTGGTATCTGAGACTTTTAGTGGCTTGGTCACAGTTTCTTTGCAAATGACTGAATTTCCCACAATTGAAGCACTTTGGCATTTTGATAGCAGAGACATCTAGCTGTAGCTTGATATTACCATGATACACTTTAGAACCAATGTCAGTCGTATCTCTTATCTACTCATTCACGGGTACTGCCTGCACCTTTAGTCTAATAATGTTTTGCATTCAATATTTTTATTTTCTTACACCAAGGTTTCTATCAACACCTGTCTTGCATCAGGGTCTGATACGACTTTGTTCACAGCTGAGACTAATTTTCACAAAAAATCAGTGAAGACTTCTCCAGAGCCTCGTATAATCTTTGTAAATGAGGTGGACCATTTCCTTAACTTTGTCTCAAGGTCTTAAAGCTCCTAAACAACATTGTTCTATAGCTGTGTCATGGAATAGAATTTTGTTCTTATATATCAGAGAACAGTCCTTCACCCAGCAACTGGTCTTTGACAACATTCATTTCCCTTGCTCTTTTTCACTGTTCAGTATTGGTGACTTCTCCCCTCCACCATGTTAACCATTGTAACTGTGGGAATAATTCTATTTTGAGTCACCCAGTTATTTAGAAGTTGTTTCACATAAGGAGAGTGCATCCTATATGAAATCAGGGCCTCTTTAAAATGCTTTAGAGCCATCATTTTTATAGGGTATCATCCTATCTTGTCATAATCTTGTTACACTCCACTAGCCAGCATGTGCTATACAATTACTGGTGAAACTGATGGTGATTTTGTAACCCCAGGTCGCCCCTTCTCTATCTGTGGTGGCACAGTTGTCTTGAGATTAAACCTTTCTTTCAAAACAGGCTGTTTTATCTTTTCTCTGAACCTGTCACCCTGCTTGATCTCCTCCACTTTCTGGCTACTCACTGGGTTCCTTGTCCTACCCAAGGGTTTTAGGCATCAGAACCCTAAAAGTACAGAGCCATGATCTGCCTTCTAGCACAGTTTCTTCTCTCTGTCTTACTGGGGGATATTCCCATTCTTTTGCTCAGTCATCAGGTTTGAGCCTCTTATTTCTTCCCTTTCCAGTGCTCCTTACCTCCCCAGTGCTTCCATTTCTACCTGCATTTTTTCCAGTTGCACATCCAACTCTGCAACTCTTTCAGAAATTAGAGGGAGAGTGACCCTTTTTGTTTTCCCATTCCAGTCATTTGATGTTTTCCAGATTCCTCCATTTCCATTTACAATTTTTCCAACTGCACAGCCATTCTCCCAAGAAGAAGAAAAAGAAGAGGAGAGGGAGGAGGAGGAGGAGGAGGAGGAGGAGGAGGAGGAGGAGGAGGAGGAGGAGGAGGAAAGAAAGGAAGAAAGGAAGAAAGGAAGAAAGGAAGAAAGGAAGAAAGAAAGAAAGAAAGAAAGAAAGAAAGAAAGAAGAAAGAAGACGACGATCAGAAAATCCTCTTCAAGAGCAGGATATCCCAGCAGAAGCAACCACAATGAATTTTTTGTTGGCATCTTGAAAAAAGAATATCCAAGAGCAGACCACCCAGGAGTGCAGACATCCCGAGGCTGCAGGACAGACTGCCACCTCTGCACACCTCAGCCCACATCCCTGGTCCAAAGGGAAACTGCACAGTGCCTCTGGACAGAGGGATATAGGAACAGACAGCCACCAGTACCTGTGGTTCTGGTCTTTGCCCAGGACCGAACTGATCCAGCCAAAAAGCTCCCTGCACCCAAATCCTGTGGGGGAGAGAGCTGGAACTTCAGAAGTGCAGACACTTCTGAGAAGTCAGAGGAGAATACCCTCTGCCCATAGTCCAGACCCAAGAGGGAATTGCATAGTGACAACTGTTCCTGAGGGGTGCAAGGACCTACATGAGCAATCGGGGCAGGGCCCTTTGAATCCTGCCTGCTCCTAGAGCTGGGAGACAGTCTCCAGGAGCGCCGACACTCCTGAGAGCAGAGCACCTGTTCTCAGGAAAGGCTGAAAGAAAACAGGAAAACATATCTACAAGGGTGCAGACATAGAGGCCTACAGCAGGGCCAAGTCATGCCCAGAAACAGCAAGACAAGCAAACACCAGGGACAATCCAATGGCTAGAGGCAAGTGCAGAAACCTAAGCAACAGAAACCAAGACTACTTGGCATCATCAGAGCCCAGTACTCCCACCAAAGAAAATAATGGATATCCAAACACACCAGAAAAGCAAGATTTAGATTTGAAATCACATTTTTTGATAATGATGGAGGACTTTAAGAAAGACATAAAGAACTCCCTTAGACAAATGCAGGAAAGCACAAGTAAACAAGCCCTTAGAGAGGAAACACAAAAATCACTGAAAGAATTACAGGAAAACACAACCAAACAAGTGGAGGAATTGAAAATGGAAATAGAAACAATAAAGAAAGCACAAAGGGAGACAACCCTGGGTATAGAAAACCAAAGGAAGAGACAAGGAGCTGTAGACATAAGCATCACCAACAGAATAGAAGAGATAGAAGAGAGAATCTCAGGTGCAGAAGGTACCATAGAAAACATTGACACAACAGTCAAAGGTAGTGTAAAATGCAAAAACCTTCTAGCCCAAAACATACAGGAAATCCAGGACACAATGAGAAGATCAAACCTAAGGAAAATAGGTATAGAAAAAAGGGAAGATTCACAACTTAAAGGGCCAGTAAATATATTCAACAAAATTAGAGAGGAAAATTTCCCTAACCTAAAGAAAGAGATGCCCATAAACATACAAGAAGCCTACAGAACTCCAAATAGATTGGACCAGAAGAGAAATTCCTCCTGTCACATAATAGTCAAAACACCAAATGCACAAAACAAAGAAAGAATATTAAAAGCAGTAAGGGAAAAAGGTCAAGTGACATATAAAGGCAGAATTACACCAGACTTCTTACCAGAGACTATGAAAACCAGAAAATCCTGGACATATGTCATACAGACCCTAAGAGAACACAAATGCCAATCCAAGTTACTGTATCCAGAAAAACTTTCAATTAACATGGAGAAACCAAGATATTCCATGACAAAACCAAATTTACGCAATATTTTTCTACAAATCCAGCCCTACAAAGGATAATAGATGGAAAACTCCAACACAAGGAGAGAAACTACACCATATAGAAAGCAAGAATATAATTTCCTTGCAATGAAACTAAAAGAGAGACAAACAAACATAATTCACCTCTAACAACAAAAATAACAGGAAGCGACAATCACTATTCCTTAATATCTCTCAATATCAACCGACTCAATTCCCCAATAAAAAGACATCCTGCATTTTGCTGCATGCAAGAAACCCACCTCAGAGACAAAGACAGACACTACCTCAGAGTAAATGGCTGGTAAACAATTTTCCAAGCAAATGGCCCAAAGAAACAAGCTAGAGTTGCCATTCTAATATCAAAAATAATTGACTTTCAAACAAGAGTCATTAAAAAAGATAAGGAAGGATACTTCATATTCATCAAAGGAAAAATCCACCAAGATGAACTCTCAATCCTAAATATCTATGCTCCAAATGCAAGGGCACCTACATTCATAAAAGAAACCTTACTAAAGCTCAAAGCACACATTGCACCTCACACGATAATAGTAGGAGATTTCAACACCCCACTCTCATAACTGGACAGATCATGGAAACAGAAATTAAACAGAGACGTAGAGAAATTATGAACCAATTGGATTTAACAGGTATTTACAGAACATTCCAACTTAAAAAGGATAAACCTTCTTCTCAGCACCTCATGGAACCTTCTCCAAAATTGACCATATAATCGGTCACAAAACAGGTCTCAACAGATACAGGAAGATAGAAATAATCCCATGCATCCTATCAGATCACCACGCACTAAGATTGGTCTTCAATAACAATAATGACAGAAAGCCCAACATGGAAGTTGAACAATGCTCTACTCAATGACAACTTGGTCAAGGAAGTAACAAAGAAAGAAATTAAAGACTCTTTGAATTTAATGAAAATGAAGATACAACATTCCCAAACTTATGGGACACAATGAAAGCAGTACTAAGAGGAAAACTCATAGCTCTGAGTGCCTGCAGAAAGAAACAGGAGAGAGAATATGTCAGCAGGTTGGCAGCACACCTTAAAGCTCTAGAACAAAAAGAAATAAATAAACCCAAGAGGAGTAGAAGGCAGGAAATAATCAAACTCAGAGCTGAAATCAACCAAGTAGAAACGGAAAGGACTATACAAAGAATCAACAAAAGCAGGAGCTGGTTCTTTGAGAAAATCAGCAAGATAGATAAACCCTTAGCCAGACTAACCAGAGGTCACAAAGAGTGTATCCAAATTAAGAAAATCAGAAAGCAAAAGGGAGACATAACAACAGACTCTGAAGAAAGTAAAAAAAAAAATCGTCAGATCCTACTACAAAAGCCTATATTCAACAAAACTGGAAAACCTGGAGGAAATGGACAATTTTCTAGACAGATACCAGGTACCAAAGTTAAATTAAGAACAAATAAATCATCTAAACAACCCCATAACTCCTAAAGAAATAGAAGCAGTTATTAAAAGTCTCCCAACCAAATAGCCCAGGTTCAGATAGGTTCAGTGCAGAATTCTATCAGACCTTCATAGAAGACCTCATACCAATACTGTCCAAAGTATTCCACAAAATTGAAACAGATGGAGCAATACCAAATTCCTTCCATGAAGCCACAATTACTCTGATACCAAAATCACACAAAGACCCAACAAAGAAAGAGAACTTCAGACCAATTTCCCTTATGAATATCGACGCAAAAATACTCAATAAAATCCTTGCAAACTGAATCCAAGAACACATCAAAATGATCATCCATCATGATCAAGTAGGCTTCATCCCAGGGATGCAGGGATGGTTTAATATATGAAAATTCATCAATGTAATTTACTATATAAACAAACTCAAAGATAAGAACCACATGATCATTTCATTAGATGCTGAGAAAACATTTGACAAAATTCAACACCCCTTCATGATAAAAGTCCTGGAAAGATCAGGAATTCAAGGCCCATATCTAAACATAGTAAAAGCAATATACAGCAAACCAGTAGCCAACATCAAACTAAATGGAGAGAAACTTGAAACAATCCCACTAAAATCAGGGACTAGACAAGGCTGCCCACTCTCTCCCTACTTATTCAATATAGTACTCGAAGTCCTAGCCAGAGCAATCAGACAGCAAAAGGAGGTCAAAGGGATACAAATTGGAAGGGAAGAAATCAAAATATCACTATTTGCAGATGATGCGATAGTGTACTTAAGCAACCCTAAAAGTTCCACCAGAGAACTACTTAACCTGATAAACACCTTCAATAAAGTGGCTGGGTATAAAATTAACTCAAACAAATCAGTAGCCTTCCTTTACTCAAATGATAAACAGCTGAGAAAGAAATTAAGGAAATGACACCCTTCACAATAGTCCCAAATAACATAAAATATCTTGGTGTGACTTTAACCAAGCAAGTGAAAGATTTGTATGACAAGAACTTCAAATCTCTGAAGAAAGAAATTAGGAAGATCTCAGAAGATGGGAAGATTTTCCACACTCGTGGATTGGCAGTGTTAATATAGTAAAGATGGCCATTTTGCCAAAAACAATCTACATATTCAATGCAATCTCCATCAAAATTCCTACTCAATTCTTTATAGAGATAGAAAGAGCAATTTGTAAATTCATTTGGAATAACAAAAACAAAAACAAAAAACCAGGATAGGGAAATCTATCCTCAACAATAAGTGAACTTCTGGGGGAATCACTATCCCTGAACTCAAGCAGTATTACAAAGCAATAGTGATAAAAAAAAAACTGTATAGTATTGGCACAGAGACAGGCAGGTAGATCAGTGGAACAGAATTGAAGACCCAGAAATGAACCCACACATCTATGGTCACTTGATCTTTGACAAAGGAGCTAAAACCATCCAATGGAAGAAAGATAGCTTTTTCAACAAATGATGTTGGTTCAGCTGGAGGTTAGCATATATAAGAATGCAAATCGATCCATTCTCATCACCATGTACAAAGCTTAAGTCCAAGTGGATCAAGGACCTCCACATCAAACCAGATACACTCAAACTAATAGAAGAAAAAGTGGGGAAGAGTCTCGAACACATGGGCACTGGGCAAAATTTCCTGAACAAGACACCAATGGCTTATGCTCTAAGATCAAGAATCAACAAATGGGACCTCATAAAACTGCAAAGCTTTTGTAAATCAAAAGACACTGTCATTAGGACAAAACGGCAACCAACAGATTGAGAAAAGATCTTTACCAATCCTACATCTGATAGAGGGCTAATATCCAAAACATACAAAGAACTCAAGAAGCTAGACTCCAGAAAGCCAAATCACCCTATTAAAAAAATACATTCTCAGCTGAGGATTATTGAATGACAAAAAAGCACCTAAAGAAATGTTCAACATCCTTAGTCATCAGGGAAATGCAAATCAAAACAACCCTGAGATTCCACCTCACACAAGTCAGAACGGATAAGATAAAAACTCAGGTGACAGCAGATGCTGGTGAGGATGTGGAGAAAGAAGAACACTCCTCCATTGTTGGTGGGATTGCAAACTGGTACAACCACTCTGGAAATCAGTCATTATATTGGACATTACACTACCTGAGGACCCAGCTATACCTCTCCTGGGCATATACCCAAAAGAGGCTCCAACATCCAACAAAGACACATACTCCACTATGTTCATAGCAGCCTCATTTATAATAGCCAGAAGCTGGAAAGAACTCAGATGCCCTTCAACAGAGGAATGGATTCAAAAAATGTGGTACATCTACACAACGGAGTACTATTCAGCTATCAAAAACAATGACTTCATGAAATTCATAGGCAAATGGAATGAACTAGAAAATATCATCCTGAGAGAGGTTACTCAGTCACAGAAAAACACACTTGGTATGCACTCATTGATAAGTGGATATTAGCCAAAAAGCTCTAATTACTCAAGATGCACTCTACAGACCACAGGAAGCTCAAGAAGAAGGAGACCAAAATGCAGATGCTCCCCCTTCTTCTTCTTCTTCTTCTTCTTCTTCTTCTTCTTCTTCTTCTTCTTCTTCTTCTTCTTCTTCTTCTTCTTCTTCTTCTTCTTCTTCTTCTTCTTCTTCTTCTTCTTCTTTTATTAACTTGAGTATTTCTTATATACATTTCGAGTGTTATTCCCTTTCCCGGTTTCGGGGCAAACATCCCCCTCCCACCTCCCCTTCTTTATGGGTGTTCCCCTCCCCATCCTCCCCCCATTGCCGCCCTCCCCCCAACAATCTAGTTCACTGGGGGTTCAGTCTTAGCAGGACCCAGGGCTTCCCCTTCACTGGTGCTCTTACTAGGATATTCACTGCTACCTATGAGGTCAGAGTCCAGGGTCAGTCCATGTATAGTCTTTAGGTAGTGGCTTAGTCCCTGGAAGCTCTGGTTGCTTGGCATTGTTGTACATATGGGGTCTTAAGCCCCTTCAAGCTCTTCCAGTTCTTTCTCTGATTCCTTCAACGGGGGTCCTATTCTCAGTTCAGTGGTTTGCTGTTGGCATTCGCCTCTGTGTTTGCTGTATTCTGGCTGTGTCTCTCAAGAGCGATCTACATCCGGCTCCTGTCGGCCTGCACTTCTTTGCTTCATCCATCTTGTCTAATTGGGTGGCTGTATATGTATGGGCCACATGTGGGGCAGGCTCTGAATGGAGTTCCTTCAGTCTCTGTTTTAATCTTTGCCTCTCTCTTCCCTGCCAAGGGTATTCTTGTTCCCCTTTTAAAGAAGGAGTGAAGCATTCACATTTTGATCATCCATCTTGAGTTTCATTTGTTCTAGGCATCTAGGGTAATACAAGCATTTGGGCTAATAGCCACTTATCAATGAGGGCATACCATGTGTGTTTTTCTGTGATTGGGTTAGCTCACTCAGGATGATATTTTCCAGTTCCAACCATTTGCCTACGAATTTCATAAAGTAATTGTTTTTGATAGCTGAGTAATATTCCATTGTGTAGATGTACCACATTTTCTGTATCCATTCCTCTGTTGAAGGGCATCTGGGTTCTTTCCAGCTTCTGGCTATTATAAATAAGGCTGCGATGAACATAGTGGAGCACGTGTCTTTTTTATATGTTGGGGCATCTTTTGGGTATATGCCCAAGAGAGGTATAGCTGGATCCTCAGGCAGTTCAATGTCCAATTTTCTGAGGAACCTCCAGACTGATTTCCAGAATGGTTGTACCAGTCTGCATCCCACCAACAATGGAGGAGTGTTCCTCTTTCTCCGCATCCTTGCCAGCATCTTCTGTCACCTGAGTTTTTGATCTTAGCCATTCTCACTGGTGTGAGGTGAAATCTCAGGGTTGTTTTGATTTGCATTTCCCTTATGACTAAAGATGTTGAACATTTCTTTAGGTGTTTCTCAGCCATTCGGCATTCCTCAGCTGTGAATTCTTTGTTTAGCTCTGAACCCCATTTTTTAATAGGGTTATTTGTCTCCCTGCAGTCTAACTTCTTGAGTTCTTTGTATATTTTGGATATAAGCCCTCTATCAGTTGGAGGATTGGTAAAGATCTTTTCCCAATCTGTTGGTTGCCATTTTGTCCTAACCACAGTGTCCTATGCCTTACAGAAGCTTTGCAGTTTTATGAGATCCCATTTGTCAATTCTTGATCTTAGAGCATAAGCCATTGGTGTTTTGTTCAGGAAATTTTTTCCAGTGCCCATGTGTTCGAGATGCTGCCCTAGTTTTTCTTCTATTAGTTTGAGTGTATCTGGTTTGATGTGGAGGTCCTTGATCCACTTGGACTTAAGCTTTGTACAGGGTGATAAGCATGGATCGATCTGCATTCTTCTACATGTTGACCTCCAGTTGAACCAGCACCATTTGCTGAAAATGCTATCTTTTTTCCATTTGATGGTTTTGGCTCCTTTGTCAAAAATCAAGTGCCATAGGTGTGTGGGTTCATTTCTGGGTCTTCAATTCTGTTCCATTGGTCTATCTGTCTGTCTCTGTACCAATACCATGCAGTTTTTAATCACTATTGCTCTGTAATACTGCTTGAGTTCAGGGATAGTGATTCCCCCTGAAGTCCTTTTATTGTTGAGGATAGTTTTAGCTATCCTGGGTTTTTTGTTATTCCAGATGAATTTGCAAATTGTTCTATCTAACTCTTTGAAGAATTGGATTGGTATTTTGATGGGGATTGCATTGAATCTGTAGATTGCTTTTGGTAAAATGGCCATTTTTACTATATTAATCCTGCCAATCCATGAGCATGGGAGATCTTTCCATCTTCTGAGGTCTTCTTAATTTCTTTCTTCAGAGTCTTGAAATTCTTATTGTACAAATCTTTTACTTGCTTGGTTAAAGTCACACCGAGGTACTTTATATTATTTGGGTCTACTATGAAGGGTGTCGTTTCCCTAATTTCTTTCTCGGCTTGTTTCTCCTTTGTGTAGAGGAAGGCTACTGATTTATTTGAGTTAATTTTATACCCAGCCACTTTGCTGAAGTTGTTTATCAGCTTTAGTAGTTCTCTGGTGGAACTTTTGGGATCACTTAAATATACTATCATATCATCTGCAAATAGTGATATTTTGACTTCTTTTCTGATCTGTTTCCCGTTGACCTCCTTTTGTTGTCTGATTGCTCTGGCTAGAACTTCAAGAACTACATTGAATAAGTAGGGAGAGAGTGGGCAGCCTTGTCTAGTCCCTGCTTTTAGTGGGATTGCTTCAAGTTTCTCTCCATTTAGTTTAAAGTTAGTAACTGGTTTGCTGTATATGGCTTGTACTATGTTTAGGTATGGGCCTTGAATTCCTATTCTTTCCAGGACTTTTATCATGAAGGGGTGTTGAATTTTGTCAAATGCTTTCTCAGCATCTAATGAAATGATCATGTGGTTTTGTTCTTTCAGTTTGTTTATATAATGGATCACGTTGATGGTTTTCCGTATATTAAACCATCCCTGCATGCCTGGGATGAAGCCTACTTGATCATGGTGGATTATTGTTTTGATGTGCTCTTGGATTCAGTTTGCCAGAATTTTATTGAGTATTTTTGCGTCGATATTCATAAGGGAAATTGGTCTGAAGTTCTCTTTCTTTGTTGGGTCTTTGTGTGGTTTAGGTATAAGAGTAATTGTGGCTTCATAGAAGGAATTCGGTAGTGCTCCATCTGTTTCAATTTTGTGGAATAGTTTGGATAGTATTGGTATGAGGTCTTCTATGAAGGTCTGATAGAATTCTGCACTAAACCCGTCTGGACCTGGGCTCTTTTTGGTTGGGAGACCTTTAATGACTGCTTCTATTTCCTTAGGAGTTATGGGGTTGTTTAACTGGTTTATCTGTTCCTGATTTAACTTCGGTACCTGGTATCTGTCTAGGAAATTGTCCATTTCCTACAGATTTTCAAGTTTTGTTGAATATAGGCTTTTATAGTAAGATCTGATGATTTTTTGAATTTCCTCTGAATCTATAGTTATGTCTCCCTTTTCATTTCTGATTTTCTTAATTTGGATACACTCTTTGTGACCTCTGGTTAGTCTGGCTAAGGGTTTATCTATCTTGTTGATTTTCTCAAAGAACCAACTTTTGATTCTGTTGATTCTTTCTATGGTCCTTTTCGTTTCTACTTGGTTGATTTCAGCTCTGAGTTTGATTATTTCCTGCCTTCTAGTCCTCCTGGGTATATTTGCTTCTTTTTGTTCTAGAGCTTTTAGGTGTGCTGTCAAGCTGCTGATATATGCTCTCTCCTGTTTCTTTCTGCAGGCACTCAGAGCTATGAGTTTTCCTCTTAGCACAGCTTTCATTGTGTCCCATAAGTTTGGGTATGTTGTACCTTCATTTTCATTAAATTCTAAGAAGTCTTTAATTTCTTTCTTTATTTCTTCCTTGGCCAGGTTATCGTTGAGGAGAGCATTGTTTAACTTCCACGTATATGTGGGCGTTCTTCCCTTATTGTTATTGAAGACCAGCTTTAGGCTGTGGTGGTCTGATAGCACGCATGAGATTATTTCTATCTTTCTGTACCTGTTGAGTCCCGTTTTTGACCAAGTATATTGTCAATTTTGGAGAAAGTACCATGAGGAGCTGAGAAGAATGTATATCCTTTTGCTTTAGGATAGAATGTTCTATAAATATCTGTTAAGTCCATTTGGTTCATGAATTCTCTTAGTCTGTCTACGTCTCTGTTTAATTTCTGTTTCCATGATCTGTCCATTGATGAGAGTGGGGTGTTGAAATCTCCTACTATTATTGTGTGAGGTGCAATGTGTGCTTTGAGTTTTAGTAAGGTTTCTTTTACGTATGTAGGTGCCCTTGTATTTGGGGCATAGATATTTAGGATTGAGAGTTCATCTTGGTGGATTTTTCCTTTGATGAATATGAAGTGTCCTTCCTTATCTTTTTTGATGACTTCTAGTTGAAAATTGATTTTATTTGATATTAGAATGGCTACTCCAGCTTGCTTCTTCCGACCATTTGCTTGGAAAGTTGTTTTCCAGCCTTTCACTCTGAGATAGTGTCTGTCTTTGTCTCTGAGGTGTGTTTCCTGTAGGCAGCAGAATGCAGGGTCCTCGTTCCGTATCCAGTTTGTTAATCTAAGTCTTTTTCTTGGGGAGTTGAGGCCATTGATGTTGAGAGATATTAAGGAATAGTGATTATTGCTTCCTGTTAAATTAATCTTTGGATATGAGGTTATGTTCGTGTGCTTTTCTTCTCTTTGTTTTGTTGCCAAGACGATTAGTTTCTTGCTTCTTCTAGGGTATAGCTTGCCTCCTTATGTTGGGCTTTACCATTTATTATCCTTTGTAGTGCTGGATTTGTAGAAAGATATTGTGTAAATTTGGTTTTGTCATGGAATATCTTGGTTTCTCCATCTATGTTAATTGAGAGTTTTGCAGGATACAGTAACCTGGGCTGGCATTTGTGTTCTCTTAGGGTCTGTATGACATCTGTTCAGGATCTTCTGGCTTTCATAGTTTCTGGCGAAAAGTCTGGTGTAATTCTGATAGGTCTGCCTTTATATGTTACTTGACCTTTTCCCCTTACTGCTTTTAATATTCTTTCTTTATTTTGTGCGTTTGGTGTTTTGACTATTATGTGACGGGAGGTGTTTCTTTTCTGGTCCAATCTATTTGGAGTTCTGTAGGCTTCTTGTATGCCTATGGGTATCTCTTTTTTTAGGTTAGGGAACTTTTCTATTTGGAGTTCTGTAGGCTTCTTGTATGCCTATGGGTATCTCTTTTTTTAGGTTAGGGAACTTTTCTTCTATGATTTTGTTGAAGATATTTACTGGTCCTTTGAGCTGGGAGTCTTCACTCTCTTCTATACCTATTATCCTTAGGTTTGATCTTCTCAGTGAGTCCTGGATTTCCTGTATGTTTTGGACCAGTAGCTTTTTCCGCTTTACATTATCTTTGACAGTTGAGTCAATGATTTCTATGGAATCTTCTGCTCCTGAGATTCTCTCTTCCATCTCTTGTATTCTGTTGGTGAAGCTCGTATCTACAGCTCCTTGTCTCTTCTTTTGGTTTTCTATATCCAGGGTTGTTTCTATGTGTTCTTTCTTGATTGCTTCTATTTCCATTTTTAATTCCTTCAACTGTTTGATTGTGTTTTCCTGGAATTCTTTCAGGGATTTTTGTGATTCCTCTCGGTAGGCTTCCACTTGTTTATTAAGTTTTCCTGTGTTTCTCTAAGGGAGTTCTTCACGTCTTTCTTGAAGTCCTCCAGCATCATGATCAAATATGATTTTGAAACTAGATCTTGCTTTTCTGGAGTGTTTGGATATTCCGTGTTTGCTTTGGTGGGAGAATTGGGCTCTGATGATGCCATGTAGTCTTGATTTCTGTTGCTTGGGTTCCTGCGCTTGCCTCTTGCCATCAGATTATCTCTAGTGTTACTTTGTTCTGCTATTTCTGACAGTCGCTAGACTGTCCTATAAGCCTGTGTGTCAGGAGTGCTGTAGACCTGTTTTCCTGTTTTCTTTCAGCCAGTTATGGGGACAGAATGTTCTGCTTTTGGGCGTGTAGTTTTTCCTATCTCCAGGTCTTCAGCTGTTCCTGTGGGCCTGTGTCTGGAGTTCACCAGGCAGGTCACTTGCAGCAGAAAAGTTGGTCTTACTTGTGGTCCCGAGGCTCAAGTTTGCTCGTGGGGTGTTGCTTATGAGCTCTCCGTGGTGGCAGCAACCAGGAAGATCTGCGCCGCCCTTTCTGGGAGCTTCCGTGCACCAGGGTTCCAGATGGCCTTTGGTGTTTTCCTCTGGCATCAGAGATGTGTGCAGAGTGCAGTCTCTTCTGGTTTTCCAGGCATGTCTGCCTCTCTGAAGGTTTATCTCTGCTTCCCACGGGATTTTGGTGCAGAGAACTCTTTATCCGGTAGGTCTCTTCAGGTTCTGGCGGTGTCTCAGACGCAGCGGTCCTGCTGCTCCTGGGGCCTCCTCTACGTGAACCCAGAGGCCGTATACAGTTTCCTCTTGGGCCAGGGATGTGGGCAGGGTTGGGCAGTGTTGTTGGTCTCTTCTGCTCTGCAGCCTCAGGAGTGCCCACCTGACCAGGCGGTGAGGTCTCTCTCCCACAGGGTTTGGGAGCAGAGAGCTGCTGCGGGCCGGGATCCGCAGGTTTCCACTTCTTCTTAAATGGGGGAAATATTCATAGAAGGGGATATGGAAGCAAATGTTAGACCAGTGACTCAAGGAATGGCCATCTAGAGCCTGACACACATGTGGCCCATATATATACAGCCACCAAAACTAGATAAGGTTGATGAAACTAAAAAATGCATGTGGAAAGGGGCTGGATATAGATCTCTCCTGAGAGACACATCCAGAACACGTCCAATACAGAGGACAATGCTAGCAGCAAACCACTGAACTGAGAATAGGACCCCCTTGGGGGGAATTATAGGAAGGAGTGAAAGAGTTGAAGGAGCTTGAAACCCCATAAAGACAACAATGCCAACCAACCAGAGCCTCCAGGGACTAAACCACTACCAAAAGACTACTATGGACTGACCCTGGACTCCAACTGCATATGTAGCAGAGAATAACCTTGTGGGGGCAACAGTGGAAGGGGAAGCCCTTGGTCCTGCAAGGTTGGACACCCAGTGCAGGGGAATATGGAGGGGCCAATAAGGGGGATGTATAGGGGGAATACCCATATGGGGGAGGGGAAAGGGAGGGAATGGGAGCTTATGGACAGAAAACCATTTAGGGGAATAACATTTGAAATGTAAGTAAAGAAATATATAATAAAAAATTTTTAAAAAAGAAAAAAGAATATCCATTCCTTCATCCCTTGCCATTTCCTCTACGGCATTTGAAATAAAATTTCTCATGTTGCCCAGCCTCTCATCTGAGTGCCACTTATAGGTGGTCTTTGTCTACTTCATGGATTCTTCTTTCTTCTACCATTCTCTACCCCCTTCCCCACCATTTTCCAACCCCTCCAACACTAGATAGAGGAGAAAAATTATAAAAAGGGAAGGGAGTGGCATTATGATTAGATGACTTACTCCTGATTAGGGGTGTTGAGCTCCTTGGAGCAAGTTTGATTCTCACCATCGGGATATCTAATTTCTTCTTGTTTCTTCTTGGTCCATGACTTCTTAACAAACCAACCACAATCAAAAGCAATCAACCACAAGAGCAACCCACCTATTGGGGCATTTATGTACCCACTGGAAAGTTTCCAGCACTCCAAATGTCACACAGTTGCAGAAACTATCTGCTGCTGGTAAAATCACACCTCACTAGAGCATGAGGCAAATCAGATAGTTTCTGGGAACAATTGGAAGCAGCCCCATATCCTACATTTTGGATTAGAATGAAAACCTATTCTTATAGTATTTCTGTGTTTTTAAAGAAACCAAAATTCTCGTTATGCTCATTATTCACTAAATAAGATGTCAAGCAATCCATGAATTTGAATAATTTCCAAGGTGGCTAGTATTTTAATTTGCTAGTTTTATCCTTTTTGCCATAAAAGATAAGTGGTACGATAAAATTTTTTGAAAATGTATTGATACTTGTTTTATGGTATGATAATACAGTTCTTTCATGGAGAATATTTATGCATTGATAAGAATAATGTGTATTCTGCAGATGTTAGATGAAATGTCCTGTCAGTGTCATTAGGACTATAGTAGGATCTAACTTACGTTTCTTCATTTATTGGTTTGCTCTGACTTATCTGTTCACTGATGAACATGGGTACTAAAGTCTCTCCATAGTATCATATTGTTATCTATCTCTTCTATTAGATAGAATAATGTTTGTTTCATAAAATTGATAGCTGGATGTTGGCTATGTATATATTTAAAACTATTATACATCTTTAAATCAACCTCTTGACCATCATATAATGACCTTCTTTGTCTCCTTTTGCAGTGTTAAGTTTTTTTTAATTACTATTTTATGTTGCTAGGGTGGTTTTTTTTTTTTCGTTTAAAGTTTGTATTCTGCTGCCCTGTCCCCAGGTTTTCATACCTATAAGGTGCTTGTCTTTCTTTCCCTGGATTTCTCAAAAGATAGCAATTTATTTGTTGTCTCTTTATTCGTTAAGGAGATGAGCACTTTATATTTCTATTCAATCATCTTGTCATTTTGTGTAGAAGCTTCAGGAACTATATCCCCATGGAGACCAAGAGACTACTATCCCAAGTTAAAGACCACAGAATTATTGGTGTTCTCAGTTTTCAACTTTGTATAAATGAATCCCAAGTCTACAGTCTACTATTTATTAGTTTTAAATCCAACATTATATCATATGTTACTCTCTGAGATTCATCCACAGCATTGCATGTAGCAGTAGTTCCTTAATTCTCATTGTTGAATATTACAAATAAACTGTAATCAAATAGGGATCTTGAAGTATTCCATTTGGAGTGTGGAATGACTTTTAACTAGTTGATTGTTCCCAAAGTATTGCTATAATATTGCATTATATGCATACTAAAATTTGTTCTTATATTTTATTATCAAAGATATTTCCAATTTGAGGCTGTTAAAAGCCATTATACTAATAAAACTACCCTTGCATTTGCAGTCTGATGAATGTAAAAGCATGATTCTCCAGTCATAAGATATTTTATTGTGGGGCTGGAGAGATGGCTCAGTGGTTTAGAGCACTGACTGCTCTTCCAGAGGTCATGAGTTCAATTCCCAGCAACCACATGGTGGCTCGAAACTAACTGTAGATCTGATTCCCTCTTCCGGTGTGTCTGAAGACAGCTACAGTGTACCCACATACATGGAATAAATAAATCTTTTTTAAAAAAGGCATTTTATTGTAATGCTATTATTCTTAGATTTGAGATATTCTGATGTATAAAATTAAAATAGAAAACTTTTTCTTTTTATCAACTGGAGGAGTTTGTGTTCAATTATGTTAGAGATGAAACGTTTCCATATGGGAAGATTTTAAGGTACCAGTTCTATAAAAATAATAAATAAAACACTCCATGCCATGGAGCTTTTGTCTCACTAGGACTGCTATAGCACAGCTATGTGGACAGTTACTTCATCACTGTCAAACACCGTTCTGTCAGGATTTCATTCCTTTATTACAAGTAGCCAAATTACTTGTATAATAGCCATAATATTCTTAAGAGTATTTTAGTATCTGTTGGAATGGCAGTAGTATCTACTTTGACGTTTATAATAACCATTGTTTGTGTTTTCTTTAACTGACTCTTTTTCTTTGTTGCTCAGTACAGGTATTTACCAATTTTGCTTTTCTTTCCAACACTTAACTTGGAATAATATCAATTCTGCCTGTTTAAAATTTCTTTAATTCTGTCTTTTCCTATATTATCTATTCTCTATTGTTTTTAGAGAAGAGTAGCTTTGCTGTTCTTTATTTTTTTAAGATAAAACCTATGTTATTTGTCTTTTCATCTTTCTAGTATATACATTTAAGACTAGTTTTTCTCAACATGTATTTGCTTTATTTCTCAGTTCTAATTGTCATTAAATTAAATACTTAGTCTCATTTTCACTTAGAATATATTTGACATATGGTTTATTTAGAAACACACTCCTTACTTTTTAAGCATATGGACATTTTCTTAACTCGTTCACTCTTGACTTTTACTCTGATTACATGCACCAAATTGCGTATGTATTTGTACCAATTTTACAAATACTCTTTAAGTGACTTGAATTTCAGGTGTGAGATATTGTTTCATAATCATCATCATGGTGGAAAATTTTCTAAAATTAAAATAACTCTCTGTGTCTGCAACTTAATGTTTATTGTCAACAAGTTGTTGTGCCTTAACGTGCCCTTTGTTATTTGGGATAATAATTAAGACAACATTTCATATTTCTCTGTTTTCCCTTGGAGGTGGAGAAATTGATGTCAGTGACATGGAAAATGTCATAAAAGATGTGGAGAGAGAGAGAACATCTAGAGAACAGCTGGAGTGGGAGAAGTCCTTTCCGTCTCATGGTGAACATTTCTAACATTAACTTTTGAAACAGTTGATACGCTTTTGAGAGAGGTAGCATAGTCATCCAGGCTGTTGTTAAGCATTAACCAGGTCTTCAGAGTTATAAGGGAGTTGTAATTACACCCTTAGAAATTTGCAGTGGCCAATTGTAATATATGTATATGCCATGTATACACAGTTATACTATGATAATCCTGTAACTTTTATAAGTTAGAAATATAATAGTAAATTTCTACAGCCTCAGATGCAGATGACTTTATCATTTAGAAATATATAAATTGTCACCTAAAATATACACATGCCTGTTTAAATCCTAAATCTTGCCTTCAGGGACAAGGAATGCTGGTGGTTTCCATTCTTCTATTGAGCTGTACTGGGTACAGTGGAAGAGGTGGTAGATGTGATTCTGGGGCTTTTCTTTGTCTCTTTTTCTCCCAAGTAATGACAGGGTGTTGTCATGCCAGTTCTAGCCCACTTTTAGCTCTGAACAAATGACACAGAGACCTAATGCATTTATGAACAGGCTGCAGGCACTATGCTGAGACCTAATGCATTTATGAACAGGCTGCAGGCACTATTCGGAGCAGGCACTCATCTGTTCTAACCCTCTAAGGCTGCCTGCTCCCAGCCACGTCCTCTACCTGCAGTCTGAGTCTTGCCCTGTCTTGCTTTTGTTCTATGTATGACCTCATGGTTGTTCTCTCATCACAGCCTCAGGGTGACTCCTGGACCTTCTTTCCCCTCCCCGTCAGCCCACCCTCTTTGCTTCGGTCCCCCAGACTGGGATAGGACGTTATGCCCTATTCTCTGCTCCCAGCTACAGGCTGAATCATCTCTTTATTAACCAATCAGAGGTGATGGTAAAGAATCTTTATACATCATTGAGACACGGAGGTGCTCTAAATATCACGGCAATGTCAGGACTGCAACCAGATCTCTGGGTACAGCGGTCAGCATCTGACTACACAGTACCTAGCCCATCCCCCAACAGGAGGGGGTTGTGTAACTATACTGATAAGGGAAAGGGGGTTGTAACAGGGAAAAAACGAAACAAGGAAACGTTTTTGTTTAATCTAAAGCTGTCTTGCATGCTAAAGAACTGACACACTTACCATAGTAAGGATTTTATCTATATATTATATTGAGATGGGCACATTCTGGGGACAAAGTAATTTCATGGTTCGCATTTGTGAACATGAGGTGTTTCATTGACTTTAACACAATTGCTATTTTCGGCCATCCTTTGGGGTGTATTTCCTAGTCGCTAGTTGCCACAAAGTGTGAAAGCTACCGGAAGTGAAGGAAATACAAATCAAGAGCCTGGATTAGAGGTGGAGCGATGGCTCAGTGGCAAACACTGGCTGCTCTTCCAGAAGACCCAGGTTCGATTCTCAGCACCCCCATCTTAGATCATGAGCACCCATAACTCCAGTCCCAGGAGATCTGGCACCGTTGCCTGACCTCCACAGGCACCGGCCACACAGTTGCCACACAGATGTACATGTAAACAAAACACCCATGCACATAAAATAAAATGAAGCAAGATTAGTGGAAATGCTTTGTTTTGTTTTTGTCTTTCCCTTCTTGTTAATTTTACTCACGTCAATTTCATATATTTATATATACATATTAATTATATATAATCAATTCATTTTAATAACGTACTGCCCGATAAGTGATCTCCTCTAGTTCTTAAAGGATGTCCTATTTATTTTAGGTTTGTTTTAATGTCAGCAGCAGAAGGAACAAAACTGAGATAGGCATCAAGTTTTGAGAGAAGCTCATGGCTTGAGATTTGGTGCCCAAATTAATCCTACTGTTTGTTTAATTGTCTGTGTTAAAACTTTTAGATTTGCTGTTTAGCTGCTATAGATGACCTTAATTATTTCCTAATTATCTTTTAACCTGTATTTTTTCATATGTTTATTTTCAGTATTTAGTAAGAGCAAACTGATTTCAGCTTAGTGACAATTTCCTCTAACTCTGAAGGACCTTGCTTGAGGCCTCTTTCTATGGTGACATAGATGACCATGGTACAGAGAGATTTGTCATCCATTCACTTTAACTTGCGTTCACTTCCTCTGGCCTCTGCCTTTTGTAGTGATGCATGTTGATGTCCGTGACCTTGACAATCTACTTGGAAACATGGCATTCAAACTGGTTCCCGAGGAACTTACTGAGTCAGCCTCAAAGTTAGCCGTTCATAGTAAGTGATCCCATCGCATTGCACCACAAGAGAATTTGGAGCTTGAAGCTGATGTTTTGGATAGTGTTCCTTTAGTTTTGGCAAGAATAAACTTTTCCTTTTAATTTAGTAATGTAAAGTGATGTTTTTTAACCATTCATTCATTCACCAAATATTTTCTGGGCACTTAATAACCATATATCTACTTATATTTGCATAGTACTTACATTGTACCAGAATTAAAGTTAATTAATCTAGAGATGATTAAAATGTCTAGGAGGATGTATATAGGGTGTGCCCAAATACTCTGCTATGTCCTATAAGGGGGCTGAGCATCCCTGTGTTTTGTTTTCTCCTGCTGGGCCTAGAATCAATCATCTGTGGAACAGCTGGATTTACAACTACCTGGTCTTTTGCTTCACCCTTAAATTACAGGTTATTCTAGAATTCAAGACATGCCTTCAAGATCCAGTGGGTATACTGAAAGGTCTCTATAGTAACAGTAAAATTGTGTGTGTGTGCGCGCGTGTGTGTGTGTGTTGTGTGTGTGTGTGTGTGCGCGTGTGTGTGTGTGTTGTGTGTGTGTGTGTTGTGTGTGTGTGTGTGTGTGTGTGTGTGTGTGTTTTAGGGGAATTTGTGCCTATGCACAATATTTCCAAAAGTATTTCTTTTGCTTTGAAGGAAGAGATGTCGACAAGAAAAGCATTTCTAAACACGAGGAATTAGAACCTGAAGTTCAGGAACCCTCGGAATTGATGGATATCCTGCCAACTGAAGGTGAGACTATGAAATGACAGGTCATGTTCCTCAGAGGAGTTTATATGTCCATTTAGAATATTTTCTACAACCCTATTCTTTCTTATTTTTAAATAGCTAGTAAAGATACTGGCTTTATTTTAATTTTATTGTTTTTGTGACTTTAATACATGAGTAGCATATGTTTCTGTCATATCTACCCCACCTTTCCCCATCTCCTCCTATGTGCCTTCCGCAACCTTCTCTCAAATTGTTGTCTTTATATATATATATATTGTATATATACATATATACATATACATATACATATGTGCAGGTGACCTACTGCATCCAGTTAATGTTGTCTATATGTACCTGGATGTAGAGTTGACTACTTGAGCATAGGTAGTGTCCCTATTGCACCAATGGGCACTTTCTCCCTGGACCAGTTGCTATGGCAATTGGAAGGGTCCGCAGCTGGGTAGACAGTTGATAACATTTCTCCCTCAGCAGCTTTTGTAGCACCTTCCATCACTATTAAAAGCTCCATCAGTGAGAAGGCTTCTGAGTCAGTACCAGCTTGATTTCCCCCAAGTCCTTTACAATGCAATCCTATTTTCCTACTTAAGCAGAGAATCACTCAAAGAAAACTTTAGGAGGGATTACTGTTTTCTTTTTTTCCTAAGAAACACTAAGAAACGGGTACTTTTAGTTTAAGAAATCCCACCATACCTGAAAAAGAATGGATCTTAACTCACTGTATTGGTGAACTCACTGAAGCTGGGGTTACCTAATCAAGAGTGGCCCTGTCGCTATTCCATCACGCTTGTGTGGGGGCTCATGAGGTCCTCCCCCCTCACTGAAGGGAGGCTGTGATTAGTTGGTAGGTACAGGGGGGGGAGGGGCTATCATTTTCCTCAGCTGTGAAGTCCCTGATAAGTTGTTCATGTTCCAGTGACTAAACTCCTTCTCATGCAAATAACCTTAGACTCAGTGGGGGAAAGAATGTGAAGGTGGGGAGAATTGCTGTGAAGGTTTCTACAGAGGAGACTGGTGATTTTCAGGGGATGAGAAAGCCCAAACCTCAGTGCATAGTGTGTGAAATTATCAAAGAATAAGGAATCACTGGTTCTTAGTCTTTAATCCATTGAGAGCCCCAGCGTTTAAAGTGAGATTAAATGGGCAAGGAGGTATGGTGAAAAATGAGATGAGGACCATGGGAGGAAATTCCGGAGTCCTTTCTGTGTCTGTGAAAGGACGGCTTCCAGGTTGCCTGAGAAAATCTCCACATCACTGGGAGAGCCATTATTTGTGTCTTGTATGGAACTGATTTACCGGGCTCAGTTAATGTGAGTGATACAAAGGCCCTCAGAGATCAGTGAAAGCATTAACATTTCTTCCTAGCCACACTACTCTCGTATCCAGAGGGCATATTTATACTTCCTTTAATCCATTCTACCTCTATGGAAGGTCTGCATAATAAACAGTAGTATTTGGTAAGAAATTTGACTCAGAAAACATAACAGAATCAGTGTCAAAAGAGAAAGTTCAGTCTTCCTGTATAGAATCTGGATTGTTATTAATCTCTACTGCTCTCTTTCAATGATGACAAATCGGTCTCCTGTAGAACGTCGACATGCTGGTCTAGAAAAGACCCTTTTATTCAAACTCCACTACCAACACTGACTCAACTTTTGAAGTGTTTAATTTAGCCCTGATCTTTGTGCTAAAACTAGGTTACTAGGTCACAATTAAGAACCACTCATTTTTTAAAAAATCTTATTCCATTTGGCTTCTAAGGGAGAGATGATCAGACGGCCTACACCCCTCTGCAAAGGATGATATTGAGTCTGAGACAGCAAAGGAGGGCAAAGGTCTTCGCCTAACTTGTAGTTAATAAACATTTGCTGTAGAATTGAGCTCTAGTCAGGCCTATAAAATCATGAAAAGAATCTATAAAGTTACAAATTCATTACCTCCAAATCACTTAAAAATACACTATCTTAAAAACTTCATATCCGGGGTTGGGGATTTAGCTCAGTGGTAGAGCGCTTGCCTAGCAACCACAAGGCCCTGGGTTCGGTCCCCAGCTCAAAAAAAAAAAAAAAAACAACAACAAAAAACTTCATATTCATCCATCCATACGCAACATCCTTACTCCAAAAAGGGAATCCACGATGGACCAAGTTAATGATTTCTCCAAGGTCCAACTTGAACAATGGAGTTTTTTGCAGTTACTAACAGGAGTATGGATGGAGGGTTACTTTACAGGACCAGGGATAGCTTTTTTAAAAATTATTTATTTACATCCCAAATGCTGCCACCCCTCCTGGTCCCCCCTCTCAGAGTCCTTCCCTCCCTGCCTCCATCCCTCCCTCCCCCCTTCTCCTCTAAGAGGGTGGGACCCACCCTGGCTATTCTCCCACCCTAGATATTTCCCCACTCTGGGCATCTCCCCACCCGGTGCATCAAGTCTCTGCAAGATTAGGTGCATCCTCTCCCACTGAGGCCAGACAAGGCAGCACTGTTGGGAAATGAATACTACAGTCAGGCTACAGCTTTAGGGAGAGCCCTGTTCTAGCTGTTGGGGGACCCACATGGAGACTTAGCTGCACATCTGCTACATATGGCCTCATTACAGCCAGTGATATTCTTTGGTTGGTGGTTCAGTCTCTGACAGCTCCAAGGGGTACAGATTAATTAACTCTGTTGGTCTTCCTTTGGGGTTTCCATCTCCTTCAGGGCTTTCCATCCTTCCTCCAACCCTTCCATAAGAGTCCCCAACCTCTGTCTAATGTTTGGCTGTGGGAATCTGCATCTGAGTCAGCTGCTGGGTAGATAGAGCCTCTCAGAGGACAGTTATGCAAGGCTCCTGTCTGCAAAGCCTAACAGAGCATCATTATTAGTGTCAGGGACGGGTGCTTGCCCATGGAATGGGTTTTCCTCCATCTTTGTCCCTGTATTTCTTTTAGACAGGGCTAATTTGGGGCCAGAAGTTTTGTGGGAGGGTTAGTGCCCTTATACCCCAGTGGAGGGTCCTGCCTAGCTATAGGAGGTGACCTCTTCAAGTTCATGTCCCCACTGTTAGGCATCTTGGCTGAGGTTACCTGCATTGACTTCTGGGAGCCTCCCCATCTTATATCTCTGGGACTTTCCAGAGATTCTCCCCATTCCCCCAGCCCCAGCATCTGCAGATTTCCATTCCCTCTCCTCGGGGCCTCTCTCCTGTCTCTCTCTCCTCATACCTGATCCTGCCCCTCTCTTCCCCTTTCCCTCCTCTCTCCTACTCAGTTCCCTCCCTACCTCTGGTTGCTATGACTACTCTGTCCTCCCTTCTGAGTGGGTCTCCAGCATCCTCACTCAGACCTTCCTTCCTGTTAAACTTCTGGGTCTGTAGTGTGTATCATGGGTATTCTGCACTTTATGGCTAATATCCACTTATCAGTAAGTACATACCACAATGTCCTTTTGGGTCTGGGTTACCTCATTAAAGATGATACGCATCTAGTTCCGTCTACTTGCCTGCCAAATTCATGATGTTTTTAATAGCTGAAAAGTATTTCACTGTGTAAAAAAAAACACACACAAAAACAACAACAAAACAATACAAAAACAAGCAACCCCCCCCCCCAGTTTCTGTGTCCATTCTTCAGTTGAGGGATATCCAGGTTGTTTCCAGTTATGAATAATGCCGCCATGAACATAGTGAAACATGTGTCCTTGTGGTATGGTGGAGCATCTTTTGGGTATATGCCCAGGAGCGATATAGCTGAGAAACTGCCAGACTGACTTCTAGAATGGTTGTACAAGTTTGTGATCTGACTAGCAATGGAGGAGTGTTCCCCTTTCTCCACATCCTCACCAGCATGTGCTGTCACTTGAGTTTTTGATCTTAGCCATTCTGATTGGTGTGAGGTGGAATCTCAGAGTCATTTTAATTTGCATTTCCCTGATGACTAATGATGTTGAGCATTTTTTTAAAGTGTGTTTTGCCTATTCAAGTTTTTTCTTGAAAATTCTGTTTAGCTCTGTACCCTAGTTTTTAATTGTGTTATTTAGTTTTTGGAGTCTAACTTCTTGAGTTTTTATATATATATATATATATATATATATATATATATATATATATATATATTGAATATTGACCACCTGTCAGATGTAGGGTTAGTGAAAAACTTTTCCCTTTCTGTAGGCTCCCATTTTGTCCTATTGGCAGTGTTCTTTGCCTTACAGAGCTTTTCAGTTTTGTGAGGTCCCATTTATCAATTATTGATCTTAGAGCCTGAACCATTGGTGTTCTGTTCAGGAAATTGTCACCTGTACCAATGCATTCAAGGGCATTTTCCGTTTTCTCTTCTATTAGGTTTAGTGTATCCAGTTTTATGCTGAGGCTCTTGATCCACTTGGACTTGAAGCTTGTGCAGGGTGATGAACATGGATCTACTTGGAGACATCCAGTTACACCAACACCATTTGCTGATGATGCTTTCTTTTCCCTTGTATGATTTTTGGCTTCTTTGTCAAAAACTAAGTGTCCATAGGTGTGTGGGATTATTTCTGATTCTTTGATTCTATTCCATTGATCAACTTGTCTGCTTCTGTATCAATACCGTGCAGTTTTTATCACTGTTGCTCTGGAGTACAGCTTGAGGTAAGGGATGGTGATTCCCCCAGAAGTTCTTATTACTGTAGGATTGTTTTGGCCATCCTGGGTTCTTTGTTTTTCCATATGAAGCTGAAAATTGCTCTTTCAATGTTTGTAAAAAATGTGTTGGAATTTTGATGAGGATTGCACTGAATCTGTAGACTGTTTCTGGTAAGATGGCCGTTTTCACTGTTAATCCTCATGACTCATGAGAACATTCATCTTCAGTTCTTTCTTCAGGGACTTGAAGTTCTTGTCAGACAGATCTTTCACTTGGTTGGTTAGAGTTACACCAAGATATTTATATTATTTGTAGCTATTGTGAAGGGCATTGTTTCCCTAATTTATTTCTCTGCTCACTTATCATTTGTATAGAAGAGGGCTACTGATTTCTTAGGGTTAATTTTATATCTAGCCACTTTGTTGAAGTTGTTTGTCAGCTGTAAGTGTTCTCTGGGAGAATTTTGGGGATCGCTTATGTATACTATCATATCATCTGCGAATAGTAGTATCTTGACTTCTTCCTTTCCAATATGTATCCCCTTGATCACGTTTTGTTGTTTTATTGCTCTAGCTAGAACTTCAGGTACTATGTTGAATAGATAGGCAGAGGGTGGGCAGCCTTGTCTTGTCTCTGATTGCTTTAAGTTTCTCTCCATTTAACTTGATGTTGACTATTGGCTTGCTGTTTATTGCTCTTATTCTGTTTAGGCATGGACCTTGAATCCCTGTTCTCTCTAAGACTCTTAACATGAAGGGGTATTGTATTTTGTCGAAGGCATTTTCAAAATCTAATGAGATGATCATGTGACTTTTTTCTTTCCATTTGTTTACACAGTGGATTACATTGATGGATTTTTATATATTGAAACATCCCTGCATTCCTGGGATGAAGCCTACTTGATTGTGGTGAATGGTGGTTTTGATGTGTTCTTGTATTCGCTTTGCAGGAATTTTACCGAGTATTTTTGCATCAATGTTCATAAGCAAAATTGGCCTGAAGTTCTCTTTCTTTGTTGAATCTTCGTGTGGTTTAGGCATCAGGGTAACTGAGGCCTCATAGAATGAATTAGGTAGTCGTCCTTCTGTTTCTATTTTGTGGAATAGTTTGAGGAGACGTCTTTGGGAGTCTTGCAGAATTCTACAATAAAACTATCTGGTCCTGGGCTTTATTTGGTTAGCCGAATTTTTTTTCTTAGTGTTTTAGTTTTACCTTTTTATTTTTAAAAATTTCTTATTGGATATTTTTTATTTATGTCTCAAATGTTAGCCCCTTTCCCCCATCCACCCACCCCTTCCCACCTCCCTGCCCTGACATTCCCCTACACTGTGGGGTGCAGCCTTGGCAGGACCAAGGGCTTCTCCTCCCTTTGGTGCCCAACAAGGCCATCCTCTGCTACGTATGCAGTTGGAGCCATGGGTCTGTCCATGTGTACTCTTTGGATGGTGGTTTAGTCCCTGGGAGCTCTGGTTGGTTGGTATTGTTATACTTATGGGGTTGCAAACCAGTTGGGAAACTTTTAATGACTGCTGTTTCCTTAGTGGCTGTGGGACTGTTTGAATAATTTAGGAAGATACCTTAACTTTGGTAAGTGGTATCTGTCTAGAAAATCATCCGTTTCATTTAGATTTTCCAGTTTTGTGGAGTGTAGGCTTTTGAAGTAAGTCCTAATGATTGTTTTGAATGTTCTTATTTTCTGTTGTCTCCCTTTTCATTTCTAACTTTGTTAATTTGGATACTTTCTCTGTGCTGTTTAGTTAGTTTGATTGAGGGTTTGTTGATTTTTTTTTTCCCGAAGAACCAGCTCTTGGTTTTGTTGATTCTTGGTGTTGTTCTCTTTTTTTCTAATTAATTAATGTTGCCCTGACTTTGCTTTCTGCCATCTAACTCCTCTTGGGTGTTTGCTTCTTTTTCATCTGGAGCTTTCAGGTGTGCTGCTAAATTGCTAGTGTGAGATCTCTCCAATTTCTCTATGAAGGCATGTAGTGCTGTGAACTTTCCTCTTAATACTGTTTTCACTGTGTCCCATAAGTTTGGGTATGTTGTGCCTTTATTTTCATAGGATTATAGAAAGTCTTTAATTTCATCCTTTATTTCTTCCCTGACCAAGTAGAGCTCTTGCTTTGTACCCGATTATATGGTCAGTTTTTTGAGAAGGTTCCAGGAGGTGTTGAGAATAAGGTATATTCCTTTGTTTTGGGGTGAAACGTTCTGTAGATATCTGTTAAATCTGTTTGGTTCATAGCATCTGTTTTATCATTTCTCTGTTTTGATGACCTGCCCACTGGTGAGAGTGGGGTATTGAAGTCCCCTGCTATTATTGTGGGGTTCAGTGTATGATTTGAGTTTTAGTAAAGTTTCTTTTACAGATGTGGGTACCCTTATATTTAGGACATAGATGTTCAGAGTTGAGAGGTCAACATGGTGGATTTCTTTGATAAATATGAGGTGTCCTTCCCCATCTCTTTTGATAACTTTTGGTTATCAAAAATATACTTTATTAGATATTGTAGTTCGTACTTCAGCTTGTATCTTGGGTTCATTTGCTTGGAAAACCTTTTGCCAGCTCTCTACTCTGAGGTAGTATCCATCTTTGTTGCTTAGGTGTATTTCTTGTATATAGTAGAATGATGGGTCTTGCTTAGGTATCCACTCTGTTAGCCTGTGTCTTTTTATTGGTGAATTGAGTCTGTTGATGTTGAGACATCTTAATGACCAATGATTTAGTTCCTGTTATTTTGATGTTGGAGGTGACACCATATGTGTGTGTACATGTGTGTGTTTGTGTGTTTCTTTGTGTGTGTGTGTAAAATTCTCTTCTTTTGGTTTTGTGATTAATTTTTTTGTATTTTCTTGGGTACAGTTAGCCTCTCTGTGTTATATGGCTGGTTAGTAGAAAGATATTACTTAAATTTGGTCTTGTAATGGGATGTCTTGGCTTCTCTATCTGTAGTTATTAAGACTTTTTCTGGGTATAGTAGTCTGGGCTGTAGTCTCTTAGGGTTTGCAAGACATCTGTCTAGAATTGTCTGGCTTTTAGACTCTCTGTTGAGAAGTTGGATATAACTCTGATAGGTCTGTCTTTATATATTACGTGGCCTTTTCCCCCTTGTAGCTTATATATTCTTTTTTTGTTCTCTACATTTAGTGTTTTTTTTATTATGTGGCTTGAATATTTTCTTTTCTGGTCCAATCTATTTGGCATTCTGTAAGCTTCTTATATTGTTATAGCCATCTCTTTCTTTGGGTTAGAGAAGTTTTCTTCTACATCCTCTTCTATTCTTAGGTTTGGTCTTCTCATAATGTCCCAAATTTTGCTGATGTTTTGAGTTAGGAACTTTTTACATTTTGGCATTTTATTTGACTGATATATCAATTTCTTTTATGGTATCTTCTAAACATGAGATCCTCTGTTCCATCTCTTAATATTCTGTTGGTGATGCTTGTGTCTGTAGTTCCTGTTCTCTTTCCTAGGATTTCCGTCTCCAGGGTTGCCTCCATTTGTGTTTTCTCTATTGCTTCTACTTCCATTTTTGGGTCTTGGACCTTTTATTCATTTTCTTCACCTGTTTGATTGTATTTTCCTGTATTTCTTTATAGGATTTCTTTATTTGTTTCCTCTTTAAGGGTTTCTACCTGCTTCATTGTGTTTTCCTGTATATCTTTAAGGGAATTATTTATATCCTCTTTAAGTCTTCATGAGATTTAAAGAGCTCTCTATCACCTATCATGAGTGCCTGCCATGTGAGTGCTGGAATTCCTGTTCTCATGACATTGTTGCAAGTGCTATTCATGCTTGAACCATCTCTCCAGTTGTATTTTTGTCTTATCAAAAAAATATTTTTCACCATGATAATTGGTTTTTCAAAGACCAAAGAAGAGTCGGGGGTTTAGGAGGGGCAGTGAGGGCAGAAAGCAAATATGAACAAACAGGAATAAGGAGAAGAAATATAAGATGAAAAACCTTAAGTTGAAAAAGGTCAGATTAAGGGGTATACAACACTCACTGCCCTGAACGATTAACAGTTACTGCACAGTGGAAGCTCAGGCAACCGATAATTTCTTGCTATGTTTAAAAGTATGAAATCTGTGATTTTTGTACTTTAAATCATAAAATGCTTTTGTATTTTGCTATCTCAGTTTATCTCAATAGGAAATAGATTTTAAATTAACTATCTTTCTTTTTTCCTGGATAACTAGAAAAGCCAAGTTAAAGTTCTGCTAGTCCTATAAAATATTAAATTACAATGCAGAAATATAAATTATATATTTTCCTTCAATAGCACTTGCCAGTCAAGTCAATAATAGCCAGAAATGAATATATTTTTTAAAAACTGTCTTTCTGGGGTTGGGGATTTAGCTCAGTGGTAGAGCGCGTGCCTAGCAAGCACAAGGCCCTGGGTTTGGTCACCAGCTCCGAAAAAAAGAAAGAAAAAGAAAACTGTCTTTCTTACCTTCCGTCCCTCTTGCTTTTCTAAGAAAGAAAAATTGATGTAACCAGTTTGGAGGACACTCTGGGGAAGATGCAGATTCACCTCTCAGAAAAAGCACTAGAGAAGCTGGCAGAAGGCCTGCCCGGTGAGTCTTAGAGAAACCACCATCCCTGTGTCTGTGGTCATGAGTATGGGAGTTTCCAAAACCAGTGCCCCTGCATCAAAAGGGCTTTTGCAGAATTTAGGGAAGAATTTATTCCTAGTATGAAGGTAAGTCTTAGTTTTCATTAAATAAAAATAATCTTCAGGAATAACAAGGGAATAGACTAAAGCTCTATCTGCAAGTCACTTAACAACTTTCTTTAGAAAGAACATTTTGTCTTTATTTCCTGTATCCTGAAAATGTTCAGATTTAGGTATTTATTTATTTTTTTATCTTATTGGATACTTTTATTTACTTTTCAAATATTATAATTTATTTATTGTTTATCTTTATATGTCTACTCATGTTTATGGATGCACTGATGTATGTGAGTCGTGTGTGTGTGTGTGTGTGTGTGTGTGTGTGTGTGTGTGTGTGTGTGTGTTTGGTACATATGTTTGTGGCAACCAGAGAATGACCTTGAGTGTTGTCCCTCTGGTGTTGTACACCTTAATTTTTTAAGGATCCTTAAAGGTATTTTAAAAGATTTATTAATGTTGTGTGTGTGGAGTTTTTGCCTGCATGAATGTTTGTGCCAACAGAGTTTGGATAAAGGCATCAGATGCCTTGGAAATGAAGTTAATGGAGCTACCATGTATGTGCTGGGGAACAACTCAAAGCTCTACAAGAGCACCCTTTCTCCAGCCCTCTACCTTGTGTTTCTGGGCAGGTCTCGCCCTGGGCTGGAGCCAGTAGGATAGGCTAGGCTGGGTGATACTGAGCATCAGTGAGCTGCTTATCTGCACCTCCCAATACTGGGATTACAAGTGCTGGACCATCAGGCCTGTTTGTTATGTGCATTCTGGGGATCGAACTCAGCTCTCATGCTTATATAAAAAAATGCTCAGTGGACTAAGTTTTCTTCAACTCTGTCTTTTTATATTATATATCTTAATTTATATCTCACGTTTTTATTATTAATCTTAGACATTAGAGTAATTGACAGAAACTAAATTATTATTTATTACTGTGGTATTTGACCAAAGAAGTACTTTCTTCTTATAGTGAGTTTTAGCATATGAAGACACGTCTGGTTATCACAGACATTATGTTGGTATGTACTATTACTATTACATTTCTCATGTATTAGGGATACTGGTTTCCCTAATTCATCCAATCTTTTAACAAAATGAAAATGGCTTTATGGTTGAGTAATGTGCATAGTAATTGGAAACCCTCTGTAGTAAGCTAGCTGCTGTCTCTGTATCATTATCTGACTGCTATAGACTAAATCTTGGGAGTCAGCGCTCGCTCAACTTTTCCTTACTTGAGTCGATATATTGCAAATGAGTGTTGCCCTTCTCTTATAAAATGTGGACTTCAATTTTTTTATTTTGTATCTTTATTTTTACTATATGGATGTTCACATTCATGTATGTCTGTTTGCAACATGTGTGCCTGGTGCCTGTGGAGGTCAGAAGAATGCATCAGATCCTCTGAAATAGGAATTATAGGTGTTTGTGAGCCATCATGTGGGTGCTGGGAATCAAACCCAGGTCTTCAGGTCTTCTGCAAGATTGTTTGCTACCCTGCCTAAGCTCAGGGAATGGCCCACTCTACCTGTCCCTACCCAGATTCCCTTGAATTCACAGATAAAAAAAAAAAACAGATATACACATTGTTCAATTTCAACTTGCCTTATTGGCTCAGTGGCTAGCATGCCCTCCCTAATGCTCTTAGCTCAGCACCCTAAATCTGTCCACACCTTTAGGTGCTCAGTTATCTTTAGTCGCAGCTTGACAACTCCAGCCACCCACCTGTAGAAGTAGCCTGTGGCCACTCCACCCAAGATATCACGTGGCTGCTTAGCTCTTCTCTCTCTGAAGCATGGCGAACTCTCCCTTTTCTTTCCTATAGCTAAAATGATCAATCTCAACAAATTATTGGATACAGTAAAAGCTGAAAAATTTTAATGAGAAAATATCCTGAGTCTAAGATCCTGCTTCCCTACCCCAATTTTATTATACCGAGTTATCCATTTACCTACTTACTATTCTTTTTAACATCTGCATTGTGGAAAGTCCTACCTAATATTTTAGGGCCCGATTACATATTGTCTACATTAAGCAATGCTGTATAAAATGATGATGGTGTCCTCTTTACCCTATAAAGGTTTACCAGTGTGGCCCTTCCTCATGAATAGGCCCAGAGAAACTGTTATTATGGGATAAAAGAATGAATGGTGGCTGGGTGTGGTAGTGTATACCTTTAATACCAGCACTTGGGTGACAGGAGGATCTTTGTGTATTCAAGGCTAACCTGGTACGTAAAGTGAATTCCGAGCCAGTTGGGATTACCTAGTGAAACCCTGCCTATCAACAAGGAAACAAACAAACAAACAAACAAATAAAGCAAGCCTAAGCAGTCTCATAATTAAAGAAAATAACTGTACATGACAGTATCATTAAGTAACATCATGAATATACATATGTATTCCTATCATTATTATTAGTTTGACTAGGAATGAGAAAATAAGCCACATTCCCTGTGGAAATTGCATCATTACTGACATGAATGGGTAGGCATCGTTGTGCATTTACTATCCATACGGCCGTTAATACTGCATAAGCATGAAAGTCTGTGCATACTTAGAGTTCTTATGTCTTTAGCGAAAGTCTTATTTATTTATATTTTCTTCCATTAGAAGGAGAAAAGATCGACCTCGTTGATATAAAAAGTATCCTGCACTTAAGGGACATCTCCAGAGGAAGTGTAGAGCTCAAAAATATTTCTCTTGATGGTAAGAGTTTTAAATTGCATAGCATTTAAGATAACTTACAGTTACATCTGCTCTGTGAGGACATTCACCATTTCTATGTAGAATGCCATTTACTTGCCAGAAGTTTTTCGAAAAGAAAAGATTTCCAAAGTTTTAGAACAAATTTCTAGTCACTCCCCTTTAAAAGGAAGTTCAACTGCACTGTGCAAAAATTTTCAGACTGTCTGCTCTGGCAATCGCTGATCCTGCCATTAGCCAAAAGACTGCCTGTTTGTGCTTTAGAATCCAGTGATCGGATATCTCCGGAATTAATTTGGGAGGAGGAAATAAAATAGAGTGGGAATCAGTTAAAGGGGAGAAATGAAACAAATTAGACATAGGTGGAATGCCAAGAGGGGTAAGACATGAACAGGTAGGGAGGCCCACAGAAGGGACTCCTGTTGTGTAACTGTACTGCCTATTGGAATTATATCATAAATATTAATGACAAGCCATAATATCTATCCTTCTGGAGTACTGCTTTTAGAATGATTTAATTAATCACTTGCAATCTGATTTGTACCTTGCATGCAGACATTCGAGAATTCTACCAAAAGAAATTGGCTGAGAGCGTAGAAGACTCTGAAGGTGAGTGTGGGGCACCGAGGAGAGGCAGGTGGGTCTGAGAGCCTCACGCCTTATGTCTGCGCAGCTTCCTAATAGTTAGATTGCGGTTTCTCACACCCTTGGCTGCGTTCTGATGCCATGAGTACATTTCTTTTGGAAATTTGCATGGATTCTTACAGACAGTCATGTTCGTTCTATGGGAGAAGAAACTGAAACAATTAGAGGCCGTGTTGGCTCTTTAAAAAAATAAGTGAACCTCTGCATACATTAGAACGTTGGGTGATACATACAGTGTGGGTGCTGAGGAAATAAAGAACAATCTATCTTGTTTAAAAAAATCTTGGGTTTGTTAACTATGAATTATTTTTTAAAATAATTTATCTAATGTTTTTGAGTACACTGTAGCTGTCTTCAGACACACCAGAAGAGGGCACCAGATCTCATTACAGATGGTTGTGAGCCACCATGTGGTTGCTGGGAATTGAACTCAGGACCTCTGGAAGAGCAGTCGGTGCTCTTGACCACTGAGCCATCTCTCCAGCCCTTAACTATGAATTCTCAAGCAGTGCTCAACTAACCAGCTAACAAAAACCAGATCAGGAAAGATATTCTGTTTGTCCTTCTGCTGTTGATGTCTCTGGTACAGTTGGGCAGTTTCCACTGGGCCTTGGTCTTTGTATGCTAGAATCACTCGAAGGCCTTTAAGTAAGACAGTGATTAACATTTGCTTACATTTTTTTTCTATAGGAAAGGGTATTGATGTTCAAGAACTGGAGTCTGTTTTGCAAACCATCAATGTGAAACTTTCAGAAAGTCAAATGACTGACCTTAAGCAAAACTTGCAGGTTGATGGTAAGATATTTAAATTGCTTGTAAAGGTTTGATAATGGTAGCTTCTTCACATGACTCTCTATCATCCTTGCTTTGCACTAAGATTTTTGCACAAGCAAGCACATGATAATAGTACATTCCATCTCCATATCAAAACTTATATTTCAGTCATTACACTTGTATCTATAATATGATTGTTGATCAAACACTATTGGATTGAAGATTTAGGAAAAAGACCATTGTGAGGATGTTCAACAGGGTGGACATTAAGAGAAACAATTTAACTCCAGAAAATTTCAAGGAGAGAAAAAAATTGCCAAGAGGAAAAATTATTTAAATATTAATCGTCCTGGGGCTAGAGAGATGGCTCAGTGGTTAAGAACACTGGCTGTTCTCAAACAGGATCTGGGTTCAATTCCCAACACCCATGTGGTGGCTCACAAAAACCTGTAACTCCAGTTCCAGGGGATCCAACACCTTCTTGACTGTCTCAGGCACTGCATGCACAATGTGCACATACATACATGTAAGCCAAACATGTACACACAGACAGTAAAACACATAAAAAGGCATTATTCTCTTAGCCACCCCACCTACTGCATGGATAACATGCTTGTGGGTCTAGCCATTCCAAGAAAAGTCTGAGGTTGACTAAATAAAAATGATTAGGATAATGTGGAAAAATAGAATGTGTCTTTTCACCGTAGATGCTTATCTGAGACCTGTGACTGTTTCAGACAAGGCTATCTAGAGCTGAGGAGTATCAGGAGTGCTCCCTAAGCTCACACA
The DNA here is from genome assembly GCF_021556685.1 of Rattus norvegicus. Lineage (NCBI taxonomy): Eukaryota > Metazoa > Chordata > Mammalia > Rodentia > Muridae > Rattus > Rattus norvegicus. The sequence continues at coordinate 96,104,662 of NC_141543.1, forward strand.
GAGGTGGCCTGAGCACTTTTCTATGTACTCACAGCAGTCTTGTCCTGAAGCACAAAGGTCCTTCCCCCACAGAGTGATTCTCGACACTTGTGACTGGGTCCGATGAGCAGAGCCTATGTATTCTGATTGTTCTTTATCTCCCAACTTTAATCACTTGACATTTTTAAAGTCTTCATCATTATAACTGCATGACGGTTGTCATTTTCTTTTTAACAGATAGAGGAAGGACTTCATTCCAAAGTGTGTTGGATTCCATCACAGGAATTTTAGGTAAGAAATTCACTAGGGCTGGGCGTGCAGCTCAGTACAGAACTCTTGCTTGCCGTGTGCGCACTTGGTGTTCAATTCCCCAAACCACAGCACGGAAGAGATGGATGAATCCGTCCGTCACCGCGCTGCTTATTAAGGAAATGCATGGGGCTGGGGAGTTAGCTCAGCGGTAGAGCGCTTGCCTAGCGAGCGCAAGGCCCTGGGTTCGGTCCCCAGCTCCGGAAAAAAAAAAAAAAAAAAGGAAATGCACGTGCTCAGTTGTCTAGAGTTGGTAGTCAATTCATAACGAAGAGAGATTACCCAAACACTCTACCATGAGTAAAATGTCCTGGATAAGCTCAAAATACTTACCTATTTTTTTTCGATGTTTGAAGCGAAAGATTTAGGAGTTGAAGACAGGACAAATGTTCCTGAAGAAGTGGAGGAAGACCTGGATGAAGATAAGCTAGAGCGCTTGAGAAGTGAGCTGCCCGACGGTAAGCTCCCCCACCACGTGGCACCTACATATGATTGCTACAACTTTGGTGAGGCATTTCCTCACCTATTGGGAAGTATAAAGATTTTCTAATTTTCAGTATGCACCGACAATTATATTTCATAAATAAAATCCTAGCCTTAACACTGCCTTTTGGCTTGTGAATAATCTCCATTTATAGTCTATCAAGCTGCCAGTAGGACAAAAAGAATTGTCTGCTCTTAATTTGTCTGGCTTTTTGTTTTCCAAGACGAGATCTCTCTGTGTGTCCCTGGCTGTCCTTGTACTCGCTCTGTAGACCAGGCTGTCCTTGAACTCACAGAGATCTGCCTGCCTCTGCCTCCCGAGTGCTGGGATTAAAGGTATGAAGCACCACCAACCCGCTCTACTTGACCTTTTATTTGTTTTTAAATGTTTTCATTGGCTATTTTATGTATTTACATTTCAAACGTTATCTCTTATCCTGGTTTCCCCTCTGGAACTTCCCTCTCACATTCCCTCCCCCTACTTCCAGGAGGAGTTCCCCCACCCACCCACTCACACCTCACTGCCCTGGCATTCCCCAACACTGTGGAAATAAGCCTTCACAGGACCAAGGGCTTCTCCTGTTGATGCCAGACAATGCCATCCTCTGCTACATATGCAACTAGAGCCAAGGGTCCCTCCTTGTATATCTTTGGTTAGTGGTTTAGTCCCTGGGAGCTCTGAGGGGTCTAGGGCTGTAAAACCCTTCAGCTCCTTCACTTCTTCCTCTAACTCCTCCATTTGGGGTCCTGTGCAGCCTCTGTATTTGTCAGGCTCTGACAGAGACTCTCAGGAGACAGCTATAACAGGCTCCGGTTAGCAAGCACTTCTTGGCATCTGCAATAGGGTCTGGATTTGGTATTTTTACATAGGATGGATCCCCAGGTGGAGCAGTCTCTTGATGGCCTTTCCTTTAGTCTCTTTGTTTTGTTTTGCTTTGCCTTTTTTTTTTTTTTTGTTAAAGATTTATTGTATGTATATGAGTACACTCTCGCTCTCTTCACCAGAAGAGGGCATCAGATGCCATTACAGATGGTTGTGAGCCACCATGTGGTTGCTGGGAATTGAGCTCAGGACCTCTGGAAGAGCAGTCAGTGCTCTTAACCACTGAGCCATCTCTCCAGCCCTTTCTTCAGTCTCTATTCCACACTTTGTCCCCATATTTCCTCCTGTGAGTTTTTTTGTTCCCCCTTCTAAGAAGGACTGAAGCATCCATTTTGTTCTTTTTTTCTTCTGGAGCTTCATGTGGTCTGTGAATTGTATCTTGGGTATTCCAAGTTTTTGGGCTAATATCTACTTATCAGTGAGTACCTATTATGTGTGTTCTTTGGGATTGGGTTACCTCACTCAGGATGAAATTTTCTAGTTCTATCCATTTTCCTAAAAATTTCATGAAGTCATTGCTTTTAATAGCTACTCCATTGTGTAAATCTATCATGTTCTCTGTATGCATTCCTTTGTTGAAGGACATCTGGGTTCTTTCCAGCTTCTGGCTATTATAAATAAGGCTGCTATGAACATAGTGGAGCATGTGTCCTATGTTGGTGCATCTTTTGGGTATATGCCCAGGAATGATATAGCTGGGTCCTCAGGTAGTACTATGTCCAATTTTCTGAGGAACCTCCAGAATGATTTCCACAATCATTGTACCAGCTTGCAATCCCACCAACAATGGAGGAGTGTTCCTATTTCTCCACATCCTGGTCAGCATCTGCTGTCCCCTGAGTTTTTGATCTTAGCCATCCTGATTGGTGTGAGGTGGAATCTCAGAGTTGTTTTGATTTGCATTTCCCTGATGACTAAGGATGTTGAATGTTTCTTTAGTTACTTCTCAGCCATTCGACATTCCTCAATTGAAAATTCTTTGTTTAACTCTGTTCCCCATTTTTAATAGGATTATTTTGGTTCTCTGGAGTCTAACTTATTGAGTTCTTTGTATGTATTAAATATTAGCCCTCTATCAGATGTAGGATTGGTAAAGAACTTTTCCCAATCTGTTGGTTGTTGTTTTGTCCTATTGACAATGTCCTTTACCTTACAGAAGCTTTGCAATTTTATGAGGTCCCATTTGTTGATTTTTGATCTTAGAGTATAAGCCATTGGTGTTTGGTTCAGGAAATTTTTCCTTGTGCCCATGTGTTCAAGGCTCTTCCCCACTTTTTCTTCTATTAGTTTCAGTGCATTTGGTTTTAAGTAGAGGTCCATGATCCACTTGGGCTTGAGCTTTGTACAAGGAGATAAGAGTGGATCGATTTGCGTTCTACATGCTGACTGCCAGTTGAACCAGCCCCATTTGTTGAAAACGCTGTCTTCTTTTCCTGGATGATTTTAGCTCCTTTGTCAAAGATCAAGTGACCATAGGTGTGTGGGTTAATTTCTGGGTCTTCAACTCTATTCCATCGATCTACATGACTTTTTAATCCAGTGAGAAAACAACCTTAAGGTAATAAGAAGGAGCTGAGATATGAGAAATAAAAATAGATGAGAATTTACTGGATGATTGGAGCTTAAGAAATTATGAAGAGAGTAGTGGTGTTTTCTGCAGAGCACCAGCCTTAAATCTTTTTTTTTTTCCTGTAAGGTTACTTTTTAAAAAAAAAATTTATTCTTTTATGTTATGAGTTGCTGTCTTCAGACACACCAGAAGAGGGCATCAGATCTCATTACAGATGGTTGTGAGTCACATTGTGGTTGCTGGGAATCAAACTCAGGACCTTTGAAAGAGCAGTCGGTGCTCTTAACTGCTGAGCCATTTCTCCAGCCCCATAAGGTTACTTGTTTATTTTTCATGTTTTTTTTTTTTTTTGAAAATAGATTCCTCTCTCATACTAGTGCCAGTTAAATGCTAATGTCTGGGTCTTTCTCTATTTTACATTATTAAGACTTTATTTGAACATACCTTGAAATCATTCTGGGACAATCAGAGCGTAAGGTCTGACCTTCTAAAATCTCATTTTGGATGTACAGCCCAGCTGATGTGCCCATCCCTCCTTATGATCTGTTTCTGTAGCTAATGAACATACTCTTAGGACCAGGTCAATAGATGACATGACATTTCTTAAAAGTGAGTGTGGCGGCCTGCAGAGGGTCCCACTGCTGAGACCTGGAACCATTCTTCCAGAGAGCTCAAGCTCAGTCCCCAGCACCTACATTGGGTGGGTCACAATCAACTGTGACTCAAGGGAGCCACCGCCTCCTTTTGACCTCTGCGGGCTCTGCACTCATTCCCGCTCAGGCACACATAAGCATAACTAAAAATAAAATACAATAAATAGTTCATAGTGAATAGTAACACAAAGAAAAGGCAGAGGAGTATTTGATCCATATGAGTTTTTGCATACTCTATCCTACATATTAAAATGTAATCTTTATATGATATACCATGTGGACAAATCATTCAAAGTTGATAGACATTCATTAAGTTGTTGTATTCTGAATTCATGTCAAATGCACATTTAAAAAGTAGTTAAGTACCCATTCAGAGCCTGCCCCACATGTGGCCCATACATATACAGCCACCCAATTAGACAAGATGGATGAAGCAAAGAAGTGCAGACCAACAGGAGCCGGATGTAGATCGCTCCTGAGAGACACAGCCAGAATACAGCAAATACAGAGGCGAATGCCAGCAGCAAACCACTGAACTGAGAATAGGACCCCCATTGAAGGAATCAGAGAAAGAACTGGAAGAGCTTGAAGGGGCTCGAGACCCCATATGTACAACAATGCCAAGCAACCAGAGCTTCCAGGGACTAAGCCACTACCTAAAGACTATACATGGACTGACCCTGGACTCTGACCTCATAGGTAGCAATGAATATCCTAGTAAGAGCACCAGTGGAAGGGGAAGCCCTGGGTCCTGCTAAGACTGAACCCCCAGTGAACTAGACTGTTGGGGGGAGGGCGGCAATGGGGGGAGGGTCGGGAGGGGAACACCCATAAGGAAGGGGAGGGGGGAGGGGGATGTTTGCCCGGAAACCGGGAAAGGGAATAACACTCGAAATGTATATAAGAAATACTCAAGTTAATAAAAAAAAAAAAGTAGTTAAGTAATTAGCATCTCCGTGTAGTGTGTATGTGGACTATGTGGGGGTGGGTGTACTTGCCCAAGTGGTATGTGTGAAGGTCTGAGGTTGGTGTACAGGACCTTCCTATACTCTCCAATTTGTGTGTGTGTGTGGGGGTGTGTGTGTGTGTGCGTGTGTGTGTGTGTGTGTGTGTGTGTGTGTGTGTGTGTGTGTGTGTGTGTGTGTGTGTTGTGTGGCCCTGGGACCTTCTTGTCTCTGCCCTCTAGCTTTTAGGTCATAGGAATGAGCTGTAGCTTTCATATGGAATCTGGGATCCAAATTAAATTCCTTATATTTGTGAGTCAAGCACTTTACTCTCTGAGCCATCTCTAGCCCACATATCCTTTCTAAAAATTAAGTAGTCTTTTTTAAAAATTATTTTTACTAATGTGTATGCCGGGCTGACTTACAATTCTCTCTAAGTAGATTAGACTGGCCTCAATTTTGCAAGTGAGCCTCATAACTCTAACTCCCAAGTATTGGTATTATAGGGTATGATAGGCATGTAGTACTACACCAGCCTGCACACACACGCATGTGCACGCACACACACACACACACACACACGCACACACCCGAAAGTCCAACTTTTTTTTTTTTTGGAGCTGGGGACCGAACCCAGGGCCTTGCGCTTCCTAGGCAAGGGCTCTACCACTGAGCTAAATCCCCAACCCCTTGTCCAAACTTTTAAGTATAAAGGAAGACCATTGATTAGATTTTTTCTTTTAGTAAACCTATATATTATGTTTTCACAGCCTAGTTATTTCTTTATACTGCTTTTACTTCTAATATACAGTAATAAAAACTTAAAAATCAACCTTAGAAACAAGTTGGATACCTACTTATGTTTACTTAAGTTTTTAGATTTGCATCTTACGTGTGTTGTGTCTAGGATAGGTGCATACGATGCATGACAAGAATGTGGAACTCTGAGGAGAACTTGTAAGAGTTGGTTCTCTCCTCCTACAATGAGTTCTGAAGAATAAAGCAGCCTGGCCTACAAAGCAAGTCCCAGGCCAGCCTGGGCTACACAGAGAGACCTTGTTTCAAAAGGCAAATGACAATAATACATATATATATGTATATTTATACATATATATATATATTAAATACAGCAGCAACAGAAATCAAACAACAAAAAGATCTCATTTCGCAGTCATGGAACTATATTCACAGACACAGTAATAAAGTAAAAAGTGTGTATGAAGAAGCAATATTTTGCCAGCTTCTGCAGTCAAGCATCAGCCATATCCCTCATCACCAAAGACAGCTGCTAACTTCAACTACATAAATATTTGCTTCCTTTTTAACCAGTTACATATGCGTCACTGAATACTACAGGTATTCTTATTTTTAACCATTTAAATTGAGTTATACTGTATATAGTCCGTTATGTCTAGCTTTTTTTTTCTTTTCTATTTTTCGGAGCTGGGGACTGAACCCAGGGCCTTGCGCTTGCTAGGCAAGCGCTCTACCACTGAGCTAAATCCCCAACCCCCGTTATGTCTAGCTTTACACCTACCCTGTATAGGGTACATCCACGTTTTCATGTTTTTATAGTTATGACTCCTCCTTCTATGAATAGTGATCGTATAAACACATTGCTCTGGAAGCATGAGTTTCTAGGGTGCCTGTTTGGGACTCACATTGCTAAGATTTGTGTGACCCTGTTAGCCTGAAGGAGTCAGTGCTTCATCTTTGGCTTACAACACTTCATGAGACCAGCAGCACAAACACCAAACAGAGATCCGGAAAACGGCGTCAGCACATATTGCCGATGTTCTTCCTTTTCTGTTGGATTTGGGGATGGTATCTCCTACCCCCTTGTCCACTCTTCATTGCTCGGAGGAAGGTGCTTTGATCATTTATCCAACATTGCAGTTGTCTCAGCAGGATGGTTGTTCTAGTCAGCATAATTAGAAACAGAAGGTGATGGTGGACTTTCATTAGCAATGGAGGTATCTGATTGGTGGGTTCAGCTCCACCCACCACCACCACTAGTTGATTGACTTTCTCTTTGTTGTGGATGATTTGGCAGTTGCTCAAGCACATAGAGCATTTCAGTCCTAAGTCAAGCACGTAGAGCATTTCAGTTCTAAGTCAAGCATGTAGAGCATTTCAGTCCTAAGTCAAGCATGTAGAGCATTTCAGTCCTAAGTCAAGCATGTAGAGCATTTCAGTCCTAAGTCAAGCATGTAGAGCATTTCAGTCCTAAGTCAAGCATGTAGAGCATTTCAGTTCTAACTCTAACACCATCATTTACCCTACTCCCTATATATATGAATAGTCTATATTAGACTTTGATCTTTCTCATGAGATTTATAATAATAATAATAATAATAATAATAATAATAATAATAATAATCCACAGTAGTATTAATGATCACATTACAGCATCAGTGATTTTCCTAATATCCTCTTTTTCCCAAGAATGGATTCCTGATCCCCAAAATCTGGGTATTCTTTTACAAAGAGTAGGAATCAACCTTGAAGAACAGGAGATCAGTGATCTGCTGCAAAGTCTCCCAGTTGGTGGTAAGCATTTAAGATGGATTGGGATTTCTCAGAGAATATGTGCTTCTATAAGAGGATCTTTGAGGGGTTGGGGATTTAGCTCAGCAGTAGAGCGCTTGCCTAGCGAGCACAAGGCCCTGGGTTCGGTCCCCAGCTCCGAAAAAAAGAAAAAAAAAAGAGGATCTTTGAACACTCATAGGTGACATTAAGACACAAAGTAGGAAAGAAAATTTAATCTGAAAGTGAATGTGTTTTTGTCTCTGGACCTTTTCTTTGACTTAATTTTTGTTTTGTGTGAGAGTGTGACCAATGTCACTACTAGACTGGTGCAGAATTCGGGGGGCACGATGCTATTGGAGAAAGGGAGAGACATACTGAGGAAGGAAGGTTTTTGGTAAAGTAAGGGGGGTGGGAAATAGAGGGGAAAAGCATGCCAAAAGGGAGGGATTTTTAAATATCATTTTTACTCTGAGACGCTACCATCATTTTCTGGGACATTCAAGTGACAGAGTTGAGGAGACATTGGAGATGTTAGACTCTTTTCTCACATGAGACAGACAGTGCCCTCCAAATGTCCCACAAGGACTCAGGCCTGAATGAACAGCATACAGATCACAGCTTGTGCTAAGTTTGGATTCCCACAATTCCAAGTCAAACTCCACGGTCCAAAGACTATGTTCCCAGACTTGTAATCTCCTTTGGTGAACTAGCAACAAATTCTTAATTTAGTTGAATTAGGGGTAAATTAACTACCAAATCAAATAAGCAAAAGTTAAATATGTTAACCTGAGAACATTTCTGGTGGAGGGGGGGGCTGTCTCCATGAAACATAACCCAAACAACTTCTGGCCTTAGACAGATCAAGTCTTGCTCACTCTTTAATTCTTATTGTTTGCAACCTACCAGGCAGAATGTGGATTATTTAATTATTTCCTTCACCTGTGACAAGTGTAAGACGTTATCATGAGAAAAGGCAAGTCCAGATGTGACACTGTCCATTTCTAAGACAGAAAGTTAATTTTAGACTCATAGGTCTACCTAAAATTGTGATCCAGTTGTTCTTTCTCACACTGTCAACAGGAGCAGGCCTGTGAGGAAAACCACACGTGTTATGTGGAAACATCTTCTAGCCTTGCCACTGGTTCTAATTCATTTTCAAACAATTTCAGGTCAACCAAGGCATATGAGAAGAGACTGTTAGACAAATAACGGGCAGGTAGAAAGAGCGTGCCTCTCTTCTTTTGGTCATCTGATTGTCTGAGGTGTCGACTTTAGGGCTGTGGGAAATGAAGTGCATGCCATGAAGCCTCCTGACATACTAGGTCTCTAACCGACTTCCACAATGAAGTTAGAGGTGCAGAAAGACCCTGGAACTTCACATGTGTAGTAAAACACGCTCAAAGTGATGTAAGCATATTGGAGACACACTCATTTATCTGAAATTCATCCTGTGTAGACACATCCTCATTTCAGATAGCCCTACACTTAGTAGGTTCTCACCTATTTGTTTCTGAAAATTCCTGGTGTTTCAGTGAAACACATTTTTTTTCACTTTCCCGACCTAGCTGGCTCTACTGTAGAGATAATGTGTGGAATATTCTACCTTAGTAGGTCCAGAAGAAAAAAAAAACAATCTATTCAGCCCAGGTATAGCCACCGTATGAGCAGTACATAGATTTGTATATAAGAGCACATTTTTGCTTAGCATACATTTCTGTCACTGTTATGTGCATATAATGTTTGAAAATATAATTTAACTTGTAATAATCCTCATCCCATATTAGCAAATTAACTGCAATATGCATTTGAAAGTTTTTTATGATATAAAAGTATTTTACATAATGCTACAATATATCAGTTACAATTTTAAAAATTAGAAATATTTCAAGCAACTTATCAATACTGAAGATTTTCAGTTTATTTCTTTCTTCATGATAAAATATAACATATAATAGCTCAAATACATCTACTTGTAATAATTATTTTCTTTGGAATTTTTTTTTGGAGAGGTTTCACTGTGCAGAGCAGCCCTGACTGTTTTGGAACCTGCTCTGTAAACCGGACTGGCCTTGAACTCACAGAAATTTTCCTACCTCTACCTCCCGAGTGCTGGGAAGGCCTATATCACCATGGCCTGTGTTAATATATTTTGATTGCTAATTTTTATGATTTTTTCATGGACAGTGTACTGTGAAAACATGGTAATCACTAGAATTAAGAGATCAACTTTAAAATGATAAGTATCTTACTCATATAGATTAGATTATCTGATGAAGTCACTCAGGGCTCAGTAGGTAAGGGATAATTTCAGTTAAACAGTGATGAGTGTAGTAAACTGTTTTAAATTTTGTTCTTTTTAGAATGAAAAAAAGGTTGATTCTCCAAAGTCTAAAGTTCAATAGAAAAAGAGGTCCCTTTAAGTTGTGCACATATTAATTATCAGAAATTCATTTTTTATGACAGTATGTTGAATCCAGTATTTTGAGAAGCACATTTATAATAGGTAGTAAATTCACTTCATGGACCTTGTCCATGCTCACTGGGGATGACATAGGCTAAAATTCAGTTGCTGATTAAGTTGCTATTGAATTTCTTAACGCTTCAAATTTCTAAATGAATGTTGTGTGTACACTTTCTTACAGTTCATGGGGAAGTGGAAACGGAAACGTTTATGGATAAGATAGCATCTTTTACAGGTGAGTGAGATACTCTTTAAATGTCTTCGCGACTGTGATGGGTGATCAAAAATAGCTGACCATGGTGGCTGCAGAAAGGCTAGGTTAGCAGATGTGAAGGGCTCCAACGTCTGTTCTAAGTCAGCTTCTCATCCACGGGTCTTCACCCTCCCCCATCCCGACTCTCCCACCTCCCCAGGGTGTCAGCATTGTTGTGTCAGCGTTATTATGTCAGCTTCTGGTCCACGGCTTTTTCCTGTCTTTGGCGTTTGCTTGTTTGCTGAAAACTTGCTAATGTTTTCTGGACTTCAGACATAATGGAGACAACTTTCCTTGTTTCTCATCTTTTGAGTTTCTGTGGAGCGATGGTCTTACAATATTCTCTACTCCACTCCTTGTGCACTAGTTGCAGGGTACAGAATCTCTAAATAGATGATTTTCAACTGAAATCTCTGTGTTTACACTTTGAAATGATGCTTTCTCAACCCATACAAATAGACACGTTCCGGCCTCCCACCTTTGCGTTATAAAACACTTGACAAGAGTTTAGATCTTTAACACTTCAGTTAAAATTCTATGTTAGTATGACCGTGTGAGTAAGGAAGTACCAAAGGTTATTGATTTAAAAATAGTAATTGTACAGGGTCAAATTATTACCATCATTATAAGGCGAAAAATTACGTTACTCAGATCAAAAGATCATAAATACAATAAATGAGGAAATATGTTTCCCGTCTGTGATTTAATCCATTGACTGATTATGAAAACAAATTTGTATTTTAATGACGTGTTTCTGCCCCACTCTTTGCTGCTTAGCTCCCAAATAAACAGCACGGAGATATCAGAATTTATTAGCAAGCTACAACCTTAATCTGTAGGCAGATTCTGAGACTACAATAACCCAGCTAGGCTATTAATGACCAGATAAATGCCCCGTTAATTGCCAACTGAGTCTCACCTGGCTTGCTCTGCTGCCTGTGTATCCTCGGGCGAGCTTCTCTTGGCCATTTGCTCATGATCCCTCCTGCCTCATGGTGACCTTTTTCTCTCTCCTCTCTCCTTGGATCCCTTACCTGAGCCCCTCCTACTCGATCGCAAGTCCTGCCTTCCTTTTTCTCCTGCCCAGTCACAAGCTCTAACCTTTTGTTATCCAAGCAGAGATTACTGGGGAGCATTCTTTTTACAGCACATTGAATATACAGTGCCCATGTCCAGACTGCAACCTCACCTTGGGGCAAAGAACTCAGCATCTGAACACGCCGTGCACAAGACCAACCCTAAGACAAATTGCTTTTTTTTTTTTTTATGGAAGAGTTGAACCTAGGAATAAAATTCTTTGTAGCTTTTTGTTTTGTTTTTTTCTAAGACAGGATTTCACGTAGCCAAGGCTTTCCTCAGACTCCCTATGCAGCTGAGGCAAGCCTTGAACTCTTGATCCTCTTTCCTGTACCTTCCAAATGCTGGGATAACAGCTGCGAACCATCACAGCTGAAGACTCCCGATTTATAAGCGTTAAGGGGCTATATTATATTTGTGGCTCCCTGTGATTCCGTGTGGATATATGTGTTGTTTTGGCTTTTACATTTTTTGGCCTAGGGGATGATGCATTATCCAGGAAGTAAAATGTTCACTATTTTGTAAAATGCCTAGTCTTTAATATTAGATTTTGTGTTTTCAAAGGAAAAAAGATTCATAGGAATGACATGAAGGAAGTTCTGGAAGACGTGGGGATAGAGATCACGGACGAGGGGCTCAGAAAACTGCAGGATATGCTTCCCTTTGATGGTAAAGAAGAAAACAAAGGAAACTGTGAAGAAGAGAAAGAGTGGGCAGGAAGGGGGTGAGGGGAGGGGAGGGGAGGGAGGACAAGGAAGGGATGGTGAAGAACGGAAGGGGGCATTGCTTGAAGAGGATGTGCTTCTCTCTCAGCTACCAATCCCTTAGTTACCAAAACTGTACATGTGTGCATATATATGGTGTGTGTCACACTGAGACAGTGTTCTTTCCTATTACTCCATTTTACTAATAATGAGTTCAAACACTCACAGAGTCATATATAGATGTCTAACTGAAGTAATGAAAGAGTCGAACTCACGTCTCCCTTCTCTCATGGTTTGCTCCCTTTTTTTTTTATAGCTTCGGACCATGTATTTCAAAACAGAATGTTGGATGCTGTGCTATCCACGAACGGTAAGTGAAGAGTGCGAGGAGAAAAGCAGAGACATCTGAAACCTTTAAGGTTTACTTTAATGCGAGCGTGAGTCTTGTTATATCCCTTTTGTGTAGATCGTCTGTTCAGTTATTTTCATAATTTTTATGGTAAATACTGTCCAAGATCACAGCCTTACAGAAGGACACCACACACACACACACACACACACACACACACACACACACACACACACAATTTCTGGGCTAGGTAGAGCCATATATACTCAAAATACCTAGCATTTAGGAGACAGGCACTGAGTCACGAGTTCACAGTCAGATAAAACTATACAGGAAAACCCTCCCTCCCACAACCTGTACAAGCAGTAGCATTCTCAGCCTGGTCCACACGGCTCGTCCCAGTCCATTCGGGGCTACATAGCAAGACCTTACCAAATACAGCCATCCCAAAGCCTGCTTTAGAATGTCTGCGCAGCAGCCATCTGCCCAGCCTCCAGCTAATGTCACTCCTAATGATCTCTGCAACCAAAGTAGTCCAGTCGAGTCCTCCTCATGTTACCTCACCCTTCGTGCACTTGTTACCTATACAATACTATAAAAGCTGGCCATGGTGACCTGCAGCCCAGCACAGCAAGGGACAGACCCCCAGATCTCATTTCATGAGTGGTTTATAGGGAAGATACCAAACTCAAGGTAAGATTTAAGGGAAGATACTCCATTTCTGACTTCTTTCTCTCTCTCACCTCTCTCCCTCTCGCCTCTCTCTCATATCTGTTCCTGCTTCTGCTCTTTCTGCTTCTCTGTCTTTGTCTCTGTCTCTCTGTCTCTCTTTCTCTCTGCCTTAGTCTCTGTCTCTCTGTCTCTCCGTCTCTCCGTCTCTCCGTCTCTCTCTCTCTCTCTCTCTCTCTCTCTCTCTCTCTCTCTCTCTCTCTCTCTCTCTCTGTATGTGTGTACAGAGGACAACTTCCACCATGACAGTTCAGCAGATCAAACTTGCCTCCTCAGGCTTGGAGGCAAGCGTCTCTCCCCAATGATCCTCCTCACTGTCCAGTCTCTGACTTTTATATTGGTTATTTGATGTTCTTATATGAGCTAAATGGAAGTCAAACTCGAAAGTCTTCTTCCTTTAAGTGCGTTTTTCTCTTCTGTCTTCCTCATAGTAAAAACTAAAATCTTTAAATTCAGACAGTGCATGTGCAAAAATACACGTGTGTCTTAAATTCACTTTCTATTCCTGTGTGGCTTTGAAGAAGGAGAAGTTAAGCTTGGTAATGTGGACTCTGTCCTGGAGAACATGGGAGTGAAGCTTACACCAAAGGAGCAAAAAAGCATAATGAGGACTCTGCTAGTTGAAGAGGAGAGCGGTAAGTCCATTAGTGTCTTAGAGGAGAGCTGTAAGTCCATTAGTGTGTTAGAGGAGAGCTTTGAACTGGCGAGGCCAGGCAGAAACTACTAGTCACATGACTGTGGGTGCTTCACACGTCACATTGCAAATGGGGAGAACCAAGAACACTCGAAGGAATCAGTTCTCACAGTACATCACAGGGGTCAAACTTAGTTCATTGGGCAGCAGGCACCATTAGCTGCTGAGCCACCTTGTGTGCACTCTTCTGGATCTTAAGGTCACCACACACAGTAACACAGTAACAACCTCACAAAGACCAGGGTAAAGATGTAGCTCAGAGACATAGAATGAGACGCGATTACTTAATTGTTATCTTTTTAATATTCCTCAAATAGTTGTCCTGAGTCCATCAATCATTCTACTTCTTTCTTAGTGTTTTATAAACAATATATAGTTATGTATACATTTTATGAGCTTCATTTATTTGCTAAAAAAAAATCAGTTCTTTATCTTCAGCCCAGAATCTTCCCTAAACTGAAAAAAAAAAAAACAGATTTCTATTGTATCCTGTCTGTAAAGTGTTTTTTGCCTTGATAATCTTTAAGTCTTAATTATACTTAAGACTCAGTGTATTGCTTCTTGGACTTTTGGCTATGATCAAATGTAAAAATAGCTACCATAAAGTTTCTCAGTTCTACATTCTCAAAAGGGTAGGATGTGCAGAAGGGCAATTGTATAGGAGGGAATAATGGCATTTTCTCATTTTTCTATTAAAATCAGCATAATTTCCCCTCTGACATGTGGAGTGTAGGTATAATATCTATGGTTTATATTCTTAAGCTTGATAAAGTGATGAAGATAAAAGATAAAGATTAAAAACGGGTTTTGGGTTGTCTCTTCCTTTGTAATTTACCAACTTCTGGTTTGTTTTTTAGGTAGCTTTTTATAACTAACAATAATTTTTGCATTTTCTTATAGTTGACGGAAAAATCCCACTCAGTCAACTGATGCGTGCGGTGACAAAAGTTACGGGTGAGCAAGAGCCTGGCTTAGTGACCTTCGTCTTCCACTCACTTACATTCTGATGCTTCCTTCTGACTGTCACATTCTGTCCTCCCACTCTACCACTTCAGCTCAGAGGGCATTTCTATTTAACTATCTAGAATACCAAGTGGCAAACCATGACTCTTAATGTACTGGGAAAGCATTTTCTCGTGCAGTAGCCATCTCTGTTAGCTTCTGTACCATGCTATTCTTTCACACTGTCATGATAAAACTATGAAGTTCTGATAAAGATTTCACAGTCCATGAAGCCTAAACCGAATACTACCTGTCATAAGAGCATTTTTCGTCTCTAGACAATTATGGTTAACCAGTGAGGTGGATGAATTTAAATTATTTTAACTGCCTCTTATACCTTAATGTGTATAATATGAACGCCAGGAAGGATTTTTTTTCTTATTGCAATCAAAGCTGACAGATCTAACATTAAGTAAGAAGACTAGAGAACACAGAACAGAAAGGTTGGGTCACAGTCAAAATGCTATGAACACACTGTGTGTTAAACCATTTTAAGACAATATAAGAAACAAGGGAAAATGGGGTAACTTAACAAATGTGGGCCATGTTACCCAGTCTAGTGCGTACATGGAGCTGAAATTCTAACATGTAGGCTGAGTCAGTCCTTGTTACTCCTTTGGTTACAAGGAGCTGAGTTCAGAATTAATAAGGTAGACTTACAGATGAAAAATATTCTGGTCAAGATCAAAATCTCCCCTTTCAGAAAAATTCAGAGATATGTCTGATAAACAGGTGTAGGTTGCCAACACATTATACAAAAAATAAACCTGAAATAGTAAATTTTCTTAGTAGAATTAAATTCATATTGGAGCAAGAGCACCTTGAGCTGAGCTAACAGGTTAAGTACTTAAATAAAACTAAAGACAATATCGTTCCTAACTCAAGGAGAGCAGAACTGCTGGATTTGGATCAACTCTCTATGATGTTGTAAACAACTTGTACTCTCTAACCTGTGTCCCTTATGGCTGTGTCCCGTAACTGGAGAGTCTACATTTTAAGAAACAGTTGCTTTTGTGGTGACTGGGGCACTTGATTGCGAAGCTTTGGAAGCTGCCGATGAATAAACAAGTGTTTTTGTTTTCTAAACTTCAGAGCCTTTCATGACCCATTTAATTCAATTTCTTTATTTTTAAGGAGGACAAGTTAACATCAAAGATATAAAAAGTACTCTGGAAAAAATGGGAATAGAGCTCACAGAAAATGAATGTTCCCAACTGGAGAGCGTGCTTCCAATTAATGGTAAGCATTAAAAACAAACAAACAAAAACCAAACAAACAAAAACCGGCATAGACCCTTGGAGGCTCCCAGAGACTGAACTTCCGATCAAAGAGCATACAAGGGCTAGACCTAGGCCCCTGCACATGTATAGCAGATGTGAAGCTCTGTCTTCATGTGGAGCGGGGCTATACCAAAGTTGTTGTCTGTCTATGGGATATGCTTTTCTAGGCTGCCTTGTCTGGCCTCGGTGGGAGAGGATGTACCTAGTCCTGCATTGACTTGAGGTTCTAGGGTAGGTTGGTAACCAGGGGTTAACCTCCGCCTTCTCAAAGGTGAAGGGAAGGGGAGGGGAGGGGAGGGGCCATGTGAAAGGGGGGGATTGGGAGGGGATGGGGACTATGATCAGGATTTAAAGTGAATAAATAAATAAATAACTGGAAATAAAAACAGTGCAAGCTTTAAGAAGTCACATGAAACCCTACTGGTTTATAAAGCTAATTAAAACCACCATGTTTTTTTTAGAAAGAAAGTTTGAGCAGAGGTCCCACGTGTAGGTGAACAATGGACTTCCCAGAAGTCATGGGTTATTAAATAAAGATCTCAGTGTCAGACTCAGGTTCCCTCCTTGTGACTAGTTGGTCGGGGAGGTCATAGAGTCCCCCAAAACAATATACAAAGAATACTGTCATTATGCATGGTTGCCCATCATAACTAGATGGCAAGAGCCTATTTGCTGAAGACACCATACACTCTGGTTGTGGGGACTGTCTCCCTGCTTTCCTAGCTCTCACAGCACTGGTGCAGTCTGTGTGTTTTGATGGGCAGGGGCACCACAAGTTTCGATTAACTTGTTTTTTAACTTTCATGACTATTTATATTTGAAACCTAAAAAAAAAAAATAGTTTAGAAGCGATCCCCACTCATCAGAAAGCGATCTTATGGTTTGCAGTGAGTCTCTTATGACTCTTACATTAGAAAAAGGTGTGCTTTTTTTTTTTATTTGTTCATTCCAGTGAGAAAAATATCTTCAAATTCTATGGGTTCACATGTAAAGGTGAATGGTTGGGAAGGTTCCAGAGAAATTAAAGAGAGGGCAGGGGCAAACTAAGACACCTCTGCTCTGTTTCAGCAGGATAGAATGTCCGCGGTAATTCCCCCAGGATCTAGGAAGCCATATTCAGAATGTTTTTCCGTTTGAGTTGTTTTCCATCTTCTGTAAATAAGGGTGAATCGTGAAGTTAGAGCCTTGGCTGGTTTCCTTTGCTTCCTGGCCCCTGGTGACCTGCTTTCTGTCCTTACAGCCAAGGGGAAGGTGTACAAGAAGAGGTTGCTGGAGACGGTGGTGGCCTCCAAAAGTAAGTGACGATGAACAGGCTCATGAGTATGAAGCTTGTGTTGTGTTCTTTAGGTTTGGAGTCCAGTCAGTACATTAGTGTTATTTTTACAAGTGTAGAGTCTGTGTGTAATAATACTCTTGAACCATTCTTTTCATTCAAAATGCTTTTAAATTAATTATTTGGGAAACTGTACAAAGTAACGCATTATGAGGCACCTTTATGCATCTATGTCAGTATCCTTTGTTCTCATTCTTCCATTGATCCCACCCCCAACCCGTGCCCTCTTCTACCCATCATTCCCTCCTTTGCCCTGGTTAGTCCCCTTTCTAGCTTCCTTAACACATACACTCCATTATCAGCTCCATTTCCCCTTAGCTTAAGATCCCTTCTTCCTTTCTCCCTTTCTAGTTTCATGACATACATGTGCATATATAAATATCTATAGTACACATATAACACATATATGTACACGTCTCTTTCTGTGTCTCTGTCTCTGTGTCTCTGTCTCTGTGTCTCTGTTCTCTCTGTCTCTGTCTCTGTCTCTCTCTCTCTGTATGTGTGTGTGTCTGTGTGTGTACAGTTAGGAAAAAAGTAAAGTAAAACCAAATACTACTAAATGTAGAGAAGAAAGAAAGTTGGAAAAAGAAACTAGAAACTAGGAAAAGAAAAACAATATTGCATCTAAAAGATATATAGATTTAACTATATGAATATTTGAAGAATCACAAAAATATGTTAAAACACAATAAAGTAAAAGCACTATAGTGTAGTAATCTGTAGGAACAGAAAGCAAGGAATCACAGGGGGGAAATGAACAACAACAATAACAACAAAATGAGACAGGAAATGTTGGAGTACCTTTACCTGGTCCTTAAATGTAGACTCCATTTCCCCTCATGATTTATGCTGCAGCTAAGTCTGCACTGATCAAATGTCTGGTATCTACAAAAGCTGTCTTCACCAAAGTAGTCTTTTTTCTTTGTGTACTGGGAACCTCTGATGGAGACACTTAGCCTTGGATTCTGTAGGTTGGGCGAATTCCCTCACTGTCCTGAGACTCCAGAGATCACATGAAAGCTAATGATTTAACTAGAGGATGTCTCCTGAGTGCATTGGAAATCTGGGGAGCAACCACAGCACTAAGACTGGTACCCGGTCTTCCTTAGTGTTACTGTCCTTGCTATAGGGATTCCATTGTGGATATCCAGTACACTCCTGAACGTCAGTGTTCTGAGATCACAAAGCAGCAAATGACAGATTAGCTGCTCAGAGCTCCTGCCCCCAGTCTCAAAGCTGTCAAGCTCTAGCTTTATTGTTAGTTGATGAGATCTGCTCATGGCTAGCTCTTCCACCCTATCTTCTGAGTGTTCCCTGAGCTTTAGATGAAGGAGCTGGGTTGTAGATAGAACCACTGTGTCTTAGGGTTTCCATTGCTATAAAGAGACACCATGACCAAAGTAACTCTTATAATGGACAACATTTAATTGGGGCCAGCTTACAGTTTCAGAGGTTTAGTCCATTATATCAGAGCAGGAAGCATGGCAACATGCAGGCAGATATGGTGCTGGAGGACCAGAGAGTTCTACATCTTAATCTGTCTAACAGCAACTAGGAGGAAACACTCTTCTGTAGGCAGCTAGGAGCTAAAGCATAGGACCTCGAAGCTCACCCCTACAGTGATTCACTTCCTCCAACATGGCCACATCTCCTAAAAGGGCCACTTCCCATGGGCCAAGCATATTCAAACCACCACATTCCACTCTGTACCACAAAGGCTTGTTCTAAATAATGAGTTTATTGGGGCCTTACCTAGCCATAGAATAATGCAAAATACACTTAGTCTAACTTTAAAGGTCCATAGTCTCTTGCAGTCTCAACAATGTTTAAAGTCCAAAATTCAATGTCCACTCAAAAAACTTCACTCAGTCTCTTAACTGTAATCCCCTATAAAATCAGAATTAAAAAGCAGATCACATACTTTCAACAGCACAAGATATACATTACCATTTCAAAATATCATAGTGAGGAAATACTGGACCGAAAAAGCAAGATCAAAAATCAGCCTGGCAAACTCCAAACTCTGAATCTCCACATGTGATATCAAAGTGCTCTTAAGATCTCCAACTCTTTTCATCTATATTGACTGGATCACATTTCTTTTTCTTGGTCTGGTTCCACTCTATTAGGAGCTTTCCTCAGCAGACATCCTATGCCTCTGGCATCTCTAACATCTTGAGGTTCCCAAGGCAACTTCAATGTTACAGCTTCTTGTTCCAGTGTTATGGGATCCATACATCATCTTCTGGGCTCCTCCAAAGGGCTTGCATCATTTCTCCCGCTCTGCCCTCTGTAGCACTCTAGGCTCTGGTTGACTCCACTCCATTGCTGCTTCTCTTCTTGGTGGTCAACCGATGGTACTGGCATCTCCAATACACTGGGGTCTTCTGATGCAATTAGGCTTCACTGAAAGATTCTCATAAGCTCTCTTCATGGTGCTAAGCCTCTACTTCTTTGCATGACACATTCGGTCCTGGGCTGTCAACTACAACTGAGGCTGCACCTTTACTAACAGCCTTTCCTGGCCTCTCAGAGTGCCAAACTTCAGTTGTTCTCCATGAATCCTTCATGCCTGCAAAACTAGTACCACCTAGGTGACTCTGATGTTCAGCTACAGCATGAGGTACAACTTTGGCTATCTCTGCAACACAGCTTTTTGTGCTCTCAGAAAACACTTCCCAGAAGATTTTACCTCAGAGATGCTGTCTCTTCCTAACCACTGCTAATTTCTTAGCTCCAGCTAACCAGCATCAATTGTCCCAGTAGTTCCCCCTATTCTTGGCTCTAAAGCCATGTGGCCAAAGCTGCCAAGTTCTGCTGCTTGATGGGGCTGGAACATGGCCTCCTTGTTCTATTACATTATCATCAATTTTCTGTTTTCCAAATCCTTCACGGCCTAAACTTGGCTGTCCTGGAACTTGTTCTGTAGACCTACCTTGAACTCAGATAAAGTCAAGTCAACAACCAAGCTATCACAACTCATCCCTTTTCAATTCGACACATGATCATATCTCCTATGTCCAAATAAAAACAATAAACAGGTCATCATAATCCTAGATACAGTTATCCTTTGTTCAAGTGCAAACACATAACAATAAGCTTAGCTGAGTAGGACCT
The DNA here is from genome assembly GCF_021556685.1 of Rattus norvegicus. Classification (NCBI taxonomy): domain Eukaryota; kingdom Metazoa; phylum Chordata; class Mammalia; order Rodentia; family Muridae; genus Rattus; species Rattus norvegicus. The sequence continues at coordinate 96,125,011 of NC_141543.1, forward strand.
TGCTCTGAGGTCACCATTCCTTTAACCATTTATCTACTTGAATACAGCTCCATTCCATTTCCCGTTACCTGTTTAATATATGAGGCATACATGTTCCCCCTTTCTCAGCTTGCTATACTTGACCAAAATGTTCTTCATGAGAGGAAACCAGAGGACAAATCTATGCTAGGCTTTTTTTTAAAAAAATACAAAAAAACAAAACAAAACAACAACAACAAAAACCTTCTCCCTCAATGCAACTAATGTGAATCTCTTCACCTTAGCCTCAGGCAGACTCCAGAAAAGGGCAAAAAGCGGCCACATTCTTCATGAAAACACCCTAAGAATGGTCTTCAGGCAACCTACAGATTGGGAAAAGATCTTTACCAAGCCTACATCTAATAGAGGGCTAATATCCAAAATATACAGAGAAACCAAGGCAAACATTTAATTGGGGCTGGCTTGCAGTTTCAGAGGTTCAGTCCATTATCATCACGGTGGGAAGCATGACATCAGGCAGGCAGACAAGGTGCTGGAGAAGGAGCTGAGCATTCTACATCTGGATCTGAAGGCAGCCAGGAGAAGACACTGTTCTGCAGCCAATTAGGAGGAGGGCATCTTCCAACTGGGTGGAGCTTAGGTGTAAGACCTCAACACCCACCTCCACAGTGACACACTTCCTCTGCATGGGCCAAGCACAAACCACTGCACACTGGGACTGGGCATCACAGGATTTGTTGACCTCTGTAATGCTCTCTCTATTCTATAAAAGAAGCTTCTTTGAAAAGGGCTAAGAACTATGCTTATCTATATTGATAAGGATAGGGTTAGAATGCAGTTAGGTGCTATGCTGCTCTAATGAAGTTATGATGGGAGTCTCTCTTCTAAGATGCATGACTTCACTAGTCCAAGTAGTTGGCTAGTTTTCTAGAACCAGGCATATTTCCTTTCTATTCATTAAGCCTTATGTCTAATTAGACAGCTGTTGGTTAGTACTAAGATATGAGTGGCATTTTAATACCTAGAATGTATAAAGAACTCAAAATACAAAGAATCAAGGAAAGAAACCACCTGATTGAAAAATGGGCTATGGATCTGAACAGAGAGTTCTCGATACAGGAAACAAAAATGGCAAAGAAATACTCTACAAAAGTGTTCACCATCCTTAGCAGTTAGGGAAATGCAAATCAAAACAACTTTGAGATTTCATCTCACCACAGTCAGAATGTCTAAGATCAACAAAATAACTAACAATAATGCTGGTGAGTGGGAGAGGGGAGCGGGGCCCTTATTCACTGCTGGTGGGAGAGCAAGCTGGTACAACCACTCTGGAAATCAGTATGGAGAATCCTCAAAAGTCTAAACATAAGTAAAGTTTTTTTTTCTAGTTTTGATGCGTTGGTTATTTTTAAACATACGAAGGTGTGTAGAATATAGGAAACACACACAAATCAGCAAGAACAAATCAAATATCAAGTATTAAATTGGGAAAATGTAGTAGTAGAAGTTTGACAACCAGTCAGTATTATGAAAGACACTTTATGCCATTGACAATTGTGAAAATCTACATGACAAAAGCAGAAAACCACACATGTGCCAGGTTCAACAAAAAGTATAAAATCAAGCAGTACCAATCTGCTCAACGATGGCAAACAACGGAACCTCCATGCATTGCTGGAGTATGAATTGGCTCATCCCATTCAAAGGAGACTAGGTAAAATACAGAACGTTAAAGATTGCATATTTTCTTCACCTGTCCTACTGGAATGTGTGTGTTGGGGAGTGAGGGAGAGCTTGTCTCCTGGGCCAGTGGGCCTTACACATGCATATGCATACACTAGTCATCACAATCAATACTGTTTCTTATAACAAGAATTTGGGGACAACTAAATATCCATCTATAGGAGAACAGGTCAACATGTCATGGTTCATTGTTTTTGAAGAGCAATAGGAAGTAGCATGAATGAAGAGCTCTATGTTTGGATATGAACGTGCATGAAACTACAAAAAATAATGCCAGTAGGAGTGGCAGGGCGAGCTTGTAATGTGGTTTGTGTAAGCTTTAAAACTGTACAAACCACTAGCCGCACATGCATGAAATACCCACAATAATTTGAACATTTATGACAGTTGATTCCTCCTAGGAGAAAGGAATAAGAAAGCCATGAGGATGCTCTTCCTGCGCTGTCACTGTTTATTCCTAAAGCTGACTGACATAGATGTCAGTCGTATCATCATGAAGACTTCACATGCCTGCAATATTTTATAATTTGACAAAAATATCAGCAGAATGGTTCAAAGTCTTAGGTAAACTATTTGGAGATACTCTGAGGAAAGAACCATGTATTCTTTCCTGGATTAGAAGTGTGATTGTTACCTGCATTTATGTGACTTTCATTTTCTTATTTCTGCAAGTAGGGTAGGACTTAGAGCACAACCTTTGGGAGTTAGCTGTATCAACCGATCCCACACCCTGAGGACCCATTTTATTGGCAGTTTTTGTACAGCCAATCATACTGCACTGGGCTTTGAACTGACAGTGGTGAATAGCTTGTGTCAAGTTTTTGAGGTTATTCCATTTTTTAAATATTCCTTTCTTTTTTCCAAAGGCGGGGTTGTGGATGTTGCTAACATAGACACAGTTTTGCAAAACATGGAAATGAAATTCACAGACACAGAGATGGAAGAATTGCTGGAGAAATTGCCTGTTGATGGTGAGTGTGTACATCTAATTGTTCCAGTCAGACACATTGGAGAACGAGTGCTTGTGTATCACGAACTTTGGAAAAGAGTTCTTCCACTAAGATGACAACACTTATAAGAACAGACGTAGAACGCAAATAAAATGGTATTTTCTTCTTATTATATTATTGATATGGGCCAGCAACTCCTTTAATTTTAGATCTAAGAGAATATTAAAAAAGATGTCTAGAAGTATTACCAAGACTAGGAAAAAATTATAGAAAGACAAGCATCTGGGGGAAGGCAGCCTAAGCAAGTGAGAAGGGAAGTCAAGACTGGTAACAGAAAATAGCAACTCAAGGCTGGAGAGTATTAACAAAGGAGACAGCTACCACAGCCATATGATCACCCTTTCTCACTCTCTCAGCATCAAGGGCCTTCAAACATCCAGGCTGCAATATCTGGAATGTGTGATATCCCGCTTCCCAGATCAAACCCCACAATCCTTTGGCCATATTCTCAATCACTCTCTTTAAGAATTTAGAAGCATTTTGGTCATCCTTCTTCTTGAGCTTCCTGTGGTCTGTGGTTTGCATCTTGGATAATTCAAGCTTTTGGGCTAAGCTCAAGAAGAAGGAAAACCAAAATGCGGATGCTCCCACTCCTTAAAAGGGGAAAAATATCCATAAGAGGGGATATGAAAGCAAAATTTAGAGCAGTGACTGGAGGAATGGCCATTCAGAGCCTGCCCCACATGTGGCCCATATATTTACAGCCATCAAAACTAGATAAGATTGATGAAGCTAAAAAGTACATGCTGAAAGGAACCGGATATAGATCTCTCCTGAGAGACACATCCAGAGCGTGTCCAATACAGAGGTCAATGCTAGCAACAAATCACTGAACTGAGAACAGGACCCCCTTGGGGGGAGAATTAGAGTAAGGATTGAAAGAGTTGATGGAGCTTGCAACCCCATAAGAACAACAATGCCAACCAACAAGAGCTTCCAGGGACTAAACCACTCCTGAAAGACTATACATGGACTGACCCAGGGCTCCAACTGCATATGTAGCAGAGAATAGCCTTGTTGGGGCACCAGTGGAAGGGGAAGCCCTTGGTCCTGCCAAAGTTGGACCCCCAGTGCAGGGGAATTGGGGGATAAGGGGGATGGATGAGGAGAACACCCGTATGGGGGAGGGGGAGGGGATGGAGCTGATGGACAGGAAACCAGGAAAGGGAATAACATTTGAAATGTAAGTAAAGAAATATAATAATAATAATAATAATAATAATAATAATAATATAAAAATAATTTAGAAGCAAATTCTGAAACACAGTTAAAGCTGAAGTCCTGTTGAAGTGCAGTAAATCGAAGAAATCGATTATAGAATGACTTGAAGAAGCTGCATGTGAAAGAGCACATTTTTGTATTAATGTGCACTGTGTACGATTGGCAGCAGTAGAAGCAGGGTGAAGTGATGGATCCAGACTATGGCATGTGAGGTTTGAGGTGATCATGGCCATGGTTGTGTAGTTCTGCACACACTAAAATCATGCAGCTTTTTTTTTCTTTTCTTTCTTTTTTTTTTTTTTTCGGAGCTGGGGACCGAACCCAGGGCCTTGCGCTTGCTAGGCAAGCACTCTACCACTGAGCTAAATCCCCAACCCCTCATGCAGCTTTTAAATGTATAATTCACATACCCTAAAATCCAGTTATGCCGTATGTGAGTTATTTACGTGTAAGTCTTTCAGAAAAAAATGATGATAGCTTATTTACTTTTAAAGGAGAAAACAAGGAACGAAAGTTCTCCTCTGGGGAAATTTAGGGACACTGTGGACAGTTGATGGTTGCTTTCAGCTGTCAACAAGACAATGAGCAAAAACTCAGATTATTATGGGATGTTTAACAGTCTTGTCAGCTTCTCAATCACATGAAGCATGCATTTAAACATATTCAGTTGCAATTAGAAACACAGAAAATTTTATTTTGGAGTGAACAACAGAAAACACTTCTTAGTCATTTTTTATGAAATAGAAGAGAAATATCTGAGATTCTAAACTACCTTAACTTTCTGAGCAAATTTTGGCCATGTAACATGCCTCCGTTACAATTATTTTTAAACCAGTTTTACAAATAAATATTTAGTTTCTGCTTTATGAAATACATTAGTCATCAGAGTGGCAATTTATTCTATGTGATAAAAGAGTAAGGAGCTGGAAACAGAACATGCCAACTCATTACATAGGGATATCCTTTTAAAATCCAAATTAAAACACTATTATTATAACACATGCAACTCGTAACACCTGGTGCTAACTCAAGATATAATGAGAGTCTATAGAATAAACAGATTTCTGGGGCATGAGAAACATCAAGCAGACACTATAGGAGAAGGTAACAATATTGTGGCTGACTCCAGACTACTACAAGCAAAATTTCCCAACTCATAATAGGTCATTCTCTGGTAACCATGATACAGGGTTTCTAGCACAGAGAATGAAAAAAACACAAGGTAAAATTATAGAGTCTATAAATATTAACTTATTTCTATTTTATACTTTGGTGTCAATATGATTAAAGGCATGTGCCACCAGTGCCGGGCTTTTATATGTGTTTTCTTAACAGATAGTCAGAAGGTTGAATTGAGAAACTTAATAGAGACCATAGAAGGTTATACTGGTGAGTATCCAGTCTGACATGTTAATGTTTAAAATAATTTTTCAAGTTATCCAGCTGGAATATTTAGTCTTATGACTGTTTAACTAGTAGATGCTCAAAAAAAAAGTCTTATTTGGGGGATTTAAATTTAATAAGAAAATTTAAATGTTTTATTTTTGCAAAGAAATTTGAAGGAACTACCTTTCATCCATCAGTAATACGATTTCCTTCTACAGGATTTGAATGACCCCTTCTTTTGATGGGCACAGTATATAACAAATTAAAACTTTCTGGGGGATCCATGTGTCAACGCCATTGTGAGCACAATGATCACATAATTAAGAGTCTTCCTATTAGTTTCTCCGTCCAGTATCACGAATCTCCCATTCTAAATTGCTGAGAACTCTTAACTCAAAGTTCTGCTCAGTTGTGTCAGCCACCGTGCACAAACCTACCACTGAGGGCACGTTCCTTTTGTAAAGATAAGGGATGACGCGCTGGGGCCCCCGATAGTTCTTTGTAGTTGGAGGTGATTGAGGTTGACGATAAGATAGAAAAGATGAGGTATTTATAACTGGACCCAATTGGATTGTTCTCCAAATGACAAGATGTCAATGTCGCTATTTTTCAAAAGGAAGACACATTGATGTCAATGATCTACTAATGGTTCTGAGAGACATGGGGATCGAACTTTCTAAAAAAGAAGAAGAGGTGCTATTGAATGCCCTCCCCATCCATGGTGAGCTAAGCAAATGCCTTTTTAAGGGACTGGATTCTTAGGGGTCGTGGATAGTTTTCTAAACGTGTCTCTTCTATTGCTTCGTTTACAAAGTGCTGAAAATGAATAGGAAAAAAAAAAACCCCAACACATTCCCTGTAATAGAATTTTAATCTAAGATTTACCAAGCTCTTTAATAATTCTGCCTTCAGAATTGATTTAATTCTGGCCCATCCATGTTATTGAGCCCTAAACACATGAGGGAAAGAAGACAAACCACGGAGAGTAAGTTATGCTAAGGTTCTGTTTAGGAGAGAAGGGTGCGGGAGAGGAAACAGAAGGACATGGAGATAGTTCCTAGGTAGCTACCCATCAGGTCTCTCCCATATATATTTGTGTCTCTGAGAAAATTTACCTTTTAAAAACTATTTTCATAGGATGTTAGGGAAGATTTCCCTAAAACGCCTTAAAAATCTCACTGACTGAAACTAGCTGCTTGCTCGAAAGCTGTAACTTTCTTTTCCTTGGGGGATCAATTTCACTTCTTTCTTGCAGAATCTGGAACAGTGTTTGAGAAGAGAGTGTTGGAACAAGTGAAGGCTATGAAAGGTTTGTATGAAGTGTGATTGGCAGAAAAATCTGCTAAGAAGTCAGCACATGCACTGGTAACAGTGGGTTTTAATTGTGCCTATGTCCCTATATTTAGATTTCCCTTTTCCTATACTCAGTACTTTGATGTAATCATTCATGTTATAGCTCACAAGATGTCCATTTTTGAATCTTTTTAATCCAAGCCCTCAAAAAAAATCATTCAAAATATAAAGACTTCCCGGATGTAATAAAGAAAATATTACTCATTTCTCTGTGAACTATTCAACAGCAATTCAGAAAGATTATTTTATTTTATTTCACAAATCAAAAAATATCCTCATTTTAAAAAATACTATATCATTCTCCTTAAAGCCAATTAACAAACAAAGGATGAAGAAGAAAGGGTGGATTGTGGCTAAGTCGCCTTCCCACTCCCTTCCTCAGTACAATTGATTACAAAGAACAGGAAAGGAAGAGAAGTTTGGCTTTGGGCTGTGTGATGACAGAGTCTCTTCCAGGCCTCAGCCAGTCCCCTAACAGCCCAGGCTCCTGGAATACTGTCAGTTAGCAATGTTCTTTGCAGAATTTTGGATGATGAGGGTATTGTCAGTGATATTCAGGTGGAGAGAGTGGTTATAGTTTTTAATACATCTTAAACTGTACCAACAAAGCAGAATTGACTATGGGGAGCTAAAGCCAGGACTCTCCAGTGCTGCCATGACTGTTCTAGAGGAAGGCTTGCCTAGTGTTCCTTCTACGCCCCACAGAGACTGCTATCTTTGATATCTTTGATACCTTATAGGACAGGCAGTTTTTAAAGCCATGCAACTCGAAGCACATGATCACAGTCCCAAGCAATGCTTTAACCTTAGACTATTTCTGCTGTAAATACTTCGCTTGATTGTAGCTGATTGGCTGAGCTAACTTTCAATGATTATTCACTAATACAAATAAATTATACACATATACTCTTGTTGTGCTGAAATATAAGATTAAAGATTAAAAATCTAGGCCTAGGTATATGCATATATTGGAAGCATTAGCTAATATTTTTTTTTATAATTCTTTTTGTTTCTTTCCCAAGGAGGAATGGTTAGAGTCAATAACCTAGATACTGTTCTGGAAAGTCTGGGCATCGAGCTCACAGATAAAGAACATGAGAGTCTGACAGAAAATCTACCACTCACTGGTGAGTGTTGTACATCACAGTGAATTGTAGACAAGAACTGACATGGTGATAGGGGACATATATTCACTGCTTATATTTTACTTATAAAAATATTATTCAAAGGTAAGGGGAAAAACAGTCCCAATTTGAGAACAATATGTATTAGAGCATTTAAAGAAAAATTCGACAGACTCTGAACATTAAAATCTGGACACTCTGAGAACCAGACATTCAGAGAATTCAGAGAGCCTCTTCTGCGGTGTGCACAGCAGACATTTTTTCTTTTTTCCTGAAATGGAGTCACACTATGTAGTGCAGGCTGGCCTTGAACTTACCATTTTCCCGCCTCAGCCTCTCCAGTCCAGAGATAACAGTCCTGGATACCCATGTAGGCATTTACAGTCTGACTGTAGGAACCAAGAGAATTTACCCAATTGGCTATAGTAAGGAATTTCCTTGTTTTATGTGATCCCTGTGATTAATGGCTGGTAGCTGTTTGCAACTGGTTTAGTTTTGTTTTCTTTAGATTTTTTTTCCTTCCTAAATCTATCAGTTAAATGGAATACCTTCCAGTTTTAGCTCACTTCTCTAAGGATTCTGAGTTCAGAAACAATCCTGGACTCATGGCTGCCTATTTATTTTATTTTAGCAAAAGAACAAACTAATTTAAAAAAAAAAACACTTAAAATGTGTCATATTTAAATACATTAGAGCTATTCTCTCCAGTGCAAGTTGAAATAAATGAAGCAACTGAGAAAGAATAAACCTGAAATATTTGATAAATGTGTGGAAAGTGGACTGACTGAATACAGCAGAAACAGATTAAGTTGCTGATAGGAAAGAGTGAAAATGAATTCATAATTGCCTAAACCATACACACATCCTATGGTTTCAGGGCAACCAGCATACCTACAGAAAAAATTATATGGCTATCACTAAATCTACCTAGTATCAGTTGATTAGGACCATGTTCTTCTCATTACCTTCCGTAAGATAACTATGTTCCCATGTAACAAATCCCAAGCTATGTGCAGCAGCTGTTTTGATCCTGATTAACAAGTTGTGAGTGGGGGCGTGTGCAGGGGTGTATACAGGCGTATGTGTGTAGGAGTATGGGTGTGTAGGAGTATGGGTGTGTAGGGGTGTGTGTGTGTGTGTGTGTGTGTGTGTGTGTGGTGTAGCCCAAAGGTTGATGTCAGATGTCTTCTTTTATCACTTTTCTACCTTGTAAGATGCAGTTTCTTACTGGGCAAGAGCTCACCAAATAGGGCCAGGCTGGCTAGCCGGGGGCTTCAAGGATCTTCCTGTCTCTGTCCTCCCACTCCCCCAGTTTTAGGACTAAAGACTTACCCAGCATGCTTGGCTTCATACATGGGTGTTGGAGATCTAAACTCAGTTCCTCATGCCTGTGTAGCATTTGTTGACTGAGTTGTCTCCCCACCTCACTAACGGAGACATTCTTGAAGAAGTCTGTAATGAGCTACATCCAGACATGTCTTAAATTCTGCAGTAGGGGAGCTGGTTTAAAGAGGGCAAGTTTTAGGGTCCTTCCTTCTTTCTACGACCTCAACTTCTCTGTCATTACCCTATTCCTACCTCATATCCCTCAAGCTCTAGTTAGTGGGCATCTTGTCTTTGATTGCTATTTTCTACAGTATTGTGATTCAGAATTGTATATTTAAAGGGCTTGTCTAGAAATTTTATGAAGGCCTGAGGGACAGGATCTATAGTTCATGCATTCAAACTTCCTATTGAATCTTTGGAGTAAAGAATTTGTTTGTATTGTGAGACTTTTACATATATATATGTATATGTATGTATGGTATACAATTGGTAAAACAATATAAATTCACACTCAGAAGAATCATATTTCAGATTTAATGCTCTGCCATTTGATATTCTGAAATTCTTCTTAAGTTTATTTTTGAATTCATGCTTCCTAATTGAGGTCTGGTAGGAAAATAGAACAAAGCTAGAATCTTGTCTTGGGTAGGTTTGTCCTAGGACATACTCCGGCAACTACTCCAACACTGTTGAGCCTCAGATTGCTTTCTTTTTTTTTTTTTTTTTTTTTCGGAGCTGGGGACCGAACCCAGGGCCTTGCGCTTCCTAGGCAAGCGCTCTACCACTGAGCTAAATCCCCAGCCCCCTCAGATTGCTTTCTTACCACCTTGACCTCATAGTCCCTCTCACTAGAGATTATCAGTCTTTCTTGGTAATGAAATGATGCCATATGTCCACAACTCTCTACCACTAATTCTTTTTTTCCTCATAGATAATAGAAACCTTTATCCAGAGTTGATAAATACATTATTAACAAAAGATTAATAACACATATCACCAGTCATTCCTTTCAAGTTATCAGGTAAAAAAGCAATAAAAGAAAATGTACCTAAGGATGAGTCACGGGTGTAGTTACACTCAGAGACCAAGGCAGAAAATTCCAAGTTGAGACCAGCCTGGCTACACAGGGAAAATCTGTCTCTGTATTTCTATCTCCCTGTCTCTGTCTCTCTCACACACAACCCTCCCCCCCCCAACAAGATAATGAAAATCTAATTGACAGCATAAATCCTGGAAAGAACGTGGGGTTTACACTAGATTTATGGGTCTCCAGATCCTCTTCCAACATCATTAGTCTATTATTCTAACATTTCTGTAAACATAAAACTTAGAAAACATTTTCTTTACCAGTCCTCCACCAAACATAAATTAGTTCTTGCCCTTATTACATATGCAACTTTGATTGATTCAGATTAAGCCGATAGACTATAACTCTTAACTATTAATCTCTTGTGCTAATTGTGATTTTTCTTGCAGCTGATGGAAAGATTCATCTTGGACAAGTGCTAGAAACAGTAGAAGCTATTACAGGTTAGCCTCTCTAAATCATAGTCAATTTTATATCAAATTATATACTTGTGCTGTACTATTACTTTGTACTGGTTTTTATTCTCTCTTCCTTTTATTCTATGTTGATGAACTACCTGCAATTGTAGTTTAGAACATTTGCATTTTAGCCCTAGCTCAGTACAAATTTCTGATAGATAAATTATAACTAACTTCAAAATCTAAATTAGCACACGAAATTATAAACAGATTTTCATAAAGATAAAATTTTTCTTACTGAGAATTACAGGAGAAATGGGATTCTGATAAAAATAATGCAATTTTTACCCACAGTATACTGATTTACCTCTTGTAATCTTTATTCTATTATCACATTAATAGTGAAAAATTATATTTCTGTCCCAATTAGTGAGAATTGTGAGCATTTGGAATATTCGTGTGCATTAATATAGTTGTTGTCAGAGACCTTCATATGTGTTCGGAGGGAGGAGGGATTTTTCTACATTAACATATGCCTGTTTCTATGATGTTCAAGGGGGAGACATTGATATCAGTGATATGGGAAATGTTCTGAATGAAATGGGGATAGCTCTCACAAAATTGGAACACAAAGAGCTGCTAGAAAGTCTACCCATCACTAGTAAGTGTTTTAAAATGCTAATTTTGTCTTGATTGTAATGTCACTTTTATTGCTTCTGAAATGTGTATAAAGATTTTCTATAAATGCATCAAAAATACTTTCAAATTTTATTCAGATTAATTATCTCACGCCAATGGAATCATATATATATATGTATATATATATATACACACAATTATAAGTAGGAAGATAGATGGTAGATAGATAGATAGATAGATAGATAGATGATAGATAGATGACAGTAACTTGTTTATAGGAAACAGTTAAAGAGCCCCAGAAGACTGACAATGAAGGAGGAGAGAAAATATCTTTTAAAAGTTAAAAGGTTGGGAAGGGACTAGGGTGTGGCTCAGTGATTAAGAGCATGGCATCTCATAACCGTACATTAAGGAATCCAATGCTCTCTTCCACCACCCTGGACATCAGTTATGCATACATATATTTAGGCAAAACATTTACACACATAAAACAAAATAAAAATAAGTAAATTTTGGGACTGAAGAGATAGTTCATCAGTTAAGAGCACTGACTGCTCTTCCAGGGACTTGAGTTTGATCCCCAGCACCCACATGGCAACTTATACTCATCTGTAACTCCAGTTTCAGAATATCTGATACGCTCTTCCAGCCTCTGTGGGCACTGGGCATACATGTGGTACACATGCATGCATGCTGCCAAAATACCCTTACACATAAAATACTTTTTAAAATTTTAAAAAATAAGCATCACCACATATGATATCCAAATGTATAAAGTATGTTGCTTGTAGAGGATAAAAATTATCAATAATTTTTAAGAAATGAATAATATAATTTCATTTTTAAAATGATTATATCCATGGTCTGGAGAAATATTTAAAACACTTGCCGTGAGTGGTGATTAGAAAGCAAATGGCCCTCAGAAGCTCATATTTTAATCCCTAGTTGGTGGAACATTTTGGGAAGGATTGTGGGGTGTGGCTTTGTTGGAGGGGGTATATCACCAGGGGTGAGCTTTGGGGTTTCAAAAACCCACAATATGGCCAGTTAGCTCACTCTGCTTCATGGTAGTGTCTCAAGATGTGAGCTCTTAGCTACTGTTTCAGCCTCATGCCTGCCTGCCTGCTGCCATGCTGCTCCTCATGACAGTCATGAATTCTGTCTAAAATTGTAAGCCCCATATTAAATGACTTCTTTCATACCTTGGTCATAGTGTCTTGACACAGCAATAGAAAAGTAACTAGCACTGTGTTAGTATGAGGATCTGAGTTCAAATCTCTGGTACTCACATACAAAGCAGGGCATGGCAGTGTGCGCTAAAGCTCTAATCTCCACAGGGGAGCAGAGATGGGACAAGCAGATTACTGGTTAGCCAATGGCAAGCTTCATGTTCAGCAATGCTGTCTCAAAAGAGAAAGTGGGGGACTGTCAAGATGGTTTACAGGGCAGAAGTGCTTGCCACCAAGCCTACTGAACTGAGTTCTTTCCCCAGTCCCCACACAGTGGAAGGGGAGAACCAGTGCCCCACAATTTACTAATATAATTTTTATCTTAAATTATGACTTTTGCTGCCTTAGTGACTCTCTACCTGATTCATTTATGTGTGACCTGATTTATGTTTCTTGTAGCTAAAGCAAAAGTCCACAAGAACAGAATAATGGATGGTTTGAAGTCTATTAATCGTAAGTGAAGTATGTCAAAAAAAAAAATGGAAGAGACCCATCAACTTACCTACATTTTAATTTACCTTTCTTTGTTAATTGCCTTTTGTTACAAACAAAATTTGTTTACATTGTTGGATTTTCTATTTTTTTTATTACATTCGTGTTTTTTGAAAAAGGAAGTTGTATAAGAATGTGAAGCAAAGGGAACAATTCAGGTAGGAGCTGAGATGATCTTAAATCTTATAAAGTAAACAAGTCAGAACTACTTATTAATGAAAAGAAGACATTTGTATTAGTACAAATCAAGTGGATGACTGCCTGTTTGAAAATTAGTAGTGGGGCTAGACTTGTAGATCAGTGGTAGAGTTCTTGGTTTCTATGAGTAAGGCTTTGAGTTCAATCCCTACTGCCAGGAAGAGAGAAAAGGAAGCCATTGAGTTTGAGTCCACCTTGACAGTGTTTAATTGATGAGACTTTATGCTGATTCATAGAGGTCCGTAAACATAGCACCAGAGTTCAAACTGAGGAAATACATCCCATTTTAAAGCTCATTACCTTTTTGTGGCCGAAATAGTCTCATTAAAACTGGAACCCTTAAGTGAAATGGAGAACTCTAGGATTAGAATCCATCAGATTTTACTAGTTCCTCTTGATTTTCCTAGGTGGGACTGTTAATATCAATAAACTCGACAAGGTTTTGAAAAACATGGGGTCAAAACTCACAAATGAAGAAATCAAGGATCTGAAGCACAGCCTGACCCCTGACGGTGAGCATTTAGGATGCTTAGAAGTTGCTCAGAAAATCTGGAATTTGTGTGCCTGCCTCAGGTAGCCAATGTTTACCTCTAGATGTTCATCATGTACAGTGGGAAATTTTTAAATATAAAAGTAGGTGATGACCTCATGTGTTTTCATTCATGATATAGTTCTTGTCCCTAGACTGGTAAAACTGGTTTATTCAGGTATTCTACTGGAATGGGAAGATCTGGAGGAAAGGAAAAAATGTAGAAGACACTGGAGAATGATAGTACGATTAAAACGTTAAAGGAAAATTGCATGGAAAGTGACAGTGAGAAGCAATGAACGCTAAGGGTAGGGGGATTTAAGCTCCCCAGACATCCACTGAAATGACCATTTCCACAATTACTAATCCCACTTAATCCAGACATTGCACCATTCAAGGAAACAAAGCAAGGACAGGAGAGCATGCTAGTTTGGGCACATTCTATTGCCACAAAACCATGGTAAAGCCTGGCAAAGGACAAGGGCACTGGAGGATTCTCGCCAGCATTGTTGGCCCATTACTCTGTTCTCAGCATCTTGGTCTAAGCACCGTAATCTTGGGCTCCAGCTGCCCATGTCTGGGATGATGATTACCCTTAAATATATGAAATCACTGAGTAATTTCATCACAAATGATTAAAACAGAAGCGTGTGGGACTGGGGGAACTCTGGGCTTACAGCACTCATTGTGATCACATGTCATGTCAGTTCATCAATGGATGACACTGATGATGGTGTCCTTCACTAGGTTATGTGCTCTTTTCAGATATGCTTCGGTAAGTGTACCTGTATGTAAAACAGTGTTACTTGTGTTTAATGAATATGTTCGCTATGTGTTAAGTAGTGAGAAATGCTTAAATTGCAACAGGAAAAAAAATCACAATTCCTGATTTATCTAAACATTTTTAACACGTTGTTCAAATCATCCAGATTTCTTAAGATATAAAAAGCGAGACAATAAAAGTGTTTGGCATGGAGCAAATGACAACGTCATACTTTTGCCAACTAGTTTTGTCCATGCACACTTAAGTCCTGGCCAAATGTTCTACCAATGATTGGCAGGAGTTATGCTAAGGAAACATCACTTGGTGTGAATACAGTTGATGCTGAATATGTGGCTTTAAATATGATATTTGAAAAATGTAAAATTATATATTATACTACACACATTATGAAGTATTTGTAAATAGAAGCCATAATTCCTTCATGCAACTTAAGCATTACATATGAACAGTGCTTCCTGTGTTATATGGAATCTTCCTCCTTCTCATATCTTTGCCAGTAAACTGCTATGCTAAGTTTTGCATTTATAGGCCCCTTGTTTATTTATTTATTTTTTGTATGCGAGTACACTGTAGCTGTCTTCAGACACACCAGAAGAGGACATCAGATCCCATTATATATGGTTGTGAGCCACCATGTGGTTGCTGGGAATTGAACTCAGGACCTCTGGAAAAGCAGTCAGTGCTTTTAATCGCTGAGCCACCTCTCTAGCCACCAAGACTGGATAGTTTTTAAACATAATTTTTAAAGTGTTTGAATTTGTAAGGCTGTGGGGATTTTTTAAGCCTGTAAAATGGTTTATACCTTGATGTCTTCATGTGATCAGGTATTAATAGAGCAGTAAGTATGATCCACTTACCCAGAAGCACCTCACAGTTATCCCACTTCAGAAGAATAAGTGAATCTGCCTGGAAAAATAGGTAAATACTGGTTGAGAATTTATGACATGAGCAAATGGTTAGTAATCTCCAAATGTTATTAAGTAGTATGAAACAGACTGAAACCCTGTTTTAGTGGTCTGATTTAAATAAAAGCTATTTAGAGTAAATGCCTCCAAGTCTTAGCCCTTGAGTGTGGAAAGTTCAAGTTACTGTGGAACTAAACAAGGTCACTAACAATTTTTAGCATTTTATTTCTTTATTCTGACTCATTCTTATAAAGAAGGTAAAGCTGCAGAAATTCTCGAATATGTCTCTAGAATATTTTCCTCTTGCTATTTTCAAGTCATGCGATCTATTTATTTACTTGAATTTCTTATAGTTCACGGAAGAGTTGCAATGAAGGAATTGTTTAAGGGATTAAACGCATTCACCGGTGAGTGAGAACCAAACCTCGGATTTTATGCAGGAGTGTAGCTCCAAACTGCTTGCTCTACTATTCTATGCCTGATCTGTTTTGTTTTAATTCTGATAAAATGTGAGCCTTTGTCCTCATAAGTTTGTCCTTTTGCTGGTAAAAATGTGCAGAATATTAACATTGTCAGTTTTCTAGGGCATTTATTCTGGCAGTGTCATTTACTGATGCTTTATTAATAAACACCCAAACCGGACTACATCAGATAACAGCCATAAAAGACAGGGCAAATAACATAATTTAGTAAAAACTATAAAGACCATATACTGTACTCTCTGGTAAGATGCTGAAATGAACTGATGCTGATAGCTTAATTAGAAGTCATTCAGATGAAATGTATTTCCCTCTCCTTTGACTCATCCTCAGATCATAAAACACATTACAGCATTTCTACATAAGCCAGTAAATATAGTACCTGATCCCTGTTGATTCTGCATACAAGTATTTTATTGTTTTTAAAGTTTCCCTCAGATTAAAAACAAAAACAAAAACAAAAACCTTTTTTTAATGTTACATTGCTTCTTGAACTAATTATCCTATAATGTTTGGGAGGATAATACTTTTCATTTTTCAAAGGACCTAAGGTTGACATGCGGGTTCTTCCGGACATAATGGAAAAAATGGGCCTTGAGCTGACAGACAAAGAGCAGATGAATCTGATAAGCAAACTGCCTGTTGATGGTAAGCCCGGGAGATGGGGCTTAGCTTTATTGGACTGTGGGAAGGCTTCTTTTTTTTTTAATACATAGTATTTTAAAAATTGTATAAATGAATTTTTGTTGTGCATAGCATGGCAGGTGCAACACTAGTCTAAGAAGAAAAACAAAAGGAAGCTGCTGATAGAAGGAATTTTTAGAATCAGGTGGGAAAAGTCAAAAAAGGTGTGAGTATCAGCATAGCTGAGCCCATTAAAACTGACTTGGATGCAGACAGCTGTTTTGCTGAGAGCTTTTGAGCTGCTGAAGGCCAATGAGGGTGGGAGAGTCCATGTTCTTCAAGGACAAACCTATGTTGAAGTAGCCAACTCTATGCCCACACATGTGTGGCCACACTCTACTCAGGAGGACATATAAAACAGTATCTATAACAAGTGTAACTGTAGAGGAAAAGGACATAAACTCAAGAAGGGGACACAAGCTCAAGACAGGTGAAAGTGATAAAAAACACATGCATTAATGGATGGAATTCTAAAAGAAATAAAGATCATCTCAGGTGTTGCATAGTCTGTGAGGCTGATAGTTCTCGTTTCTAAATTCTTCAGGCTTTATTAGGGTATGAAAACATGTATTCATTAAATAATAAAAAAATTCTTCCCGAAAATAAGAAATGTGTATAGCTGAGTGTGTGCGTGTGTGTGTGTGTGTGTGTACAGGTCTCTAATACCAGCATTCAGGAGGTATAAGAAGTTCGAGACTAGCCTCTGCTACAGTGACCATGACTCTGAAAAATTAATTTAAATGATTAAACTAAGGAGAAAGAAATGCATGTTTTATGAGCATCTGTAATGGCGCCTGTGCTGCCACGGTACTGAGAACCGGGCGTAGGCCTGCAAGGTTTAAGAGAAAACATATACTCGGGTCATTCGTGTTATGAGAATACCAAAGGTTTACTGAGGTTGACAGAATATATACCCCAAGTCCACCGGGTGGAAAATTCCAGGAAGCATAGTGGAAAAACAGGTTTATGCCCCCAGGAACAAAAAACAGGAATTAATTCAACAATGTTACCACCCAGGTGTAATCGCTCATATGTTAGCACTCAGGTGCCAAACAGAAAGGTCAGGATGTTCCTTTGTTAGGGGACGACCACTGATGGGGCCCAGGAGGGTCCAACAAATCTCCCTTTTTTATTTTTTAAAGTAGCACCCGTCTTAGGACACTTTTGGAAAATCAATCCCCTTGCCCATCTTTGGGAATCTCTGCCAGTCTCAGAGCCCCTGTCTTAGGTGGGCATTGGTCCCAAAGAGTTGCCCGTCTTTGGCTAACTACTTCTTGTAAAGGCTGAGCCAGATTTGGGCAGAGGAGAGCAACACCTGCTTAGTCACTGCCTGGGACTGGGAGTGCTGTCTGTGCATGTGATAAGAAGCAAAAGGCCAGCTACTGTGGCACTGAGAGCCATAACACCCAGGGCCACTGTAAGTTTTCACACAAATGTGTGAAAATAAGAGATCAAGCTGTTCCTGTAAAAGCACGGACTGATGATTTATATTTAGAATTCTCAGTTGTCAGCAACTTCTTTTGAAAGTTTATCCACTGTGCTTGCCTTAACATCAGATTGGGAGAGGGCAATCCCAGACACTGTAGCCACAGTGGCTGTAGTGGCAATGGCTGCTACAATAGCAGCAATGAGGCCAAAGTCTCTCTCATGATGGTTCAGGATCAGCTGACCCTTTCCCAAATGACTGGCAGGCAATGGAACCATGCCTGAGATCTGCACAACCAGGGCAGAGTTCCCTGGTCCCCAGCAGCTTCATGTAGATGGCATGTGAAGAATAGTCAACACTATCCCCAGCATTAGCACCATTCGAGTAACACAAAGATCATCAATCCATTGTTCTAAACGTATAAATCTTCTCAAATACTCAAAACATTAACATTTCTGCTAAATGAATAACAAAAGTAACTGTCTTAACTTCTTGGATCAAAGCAATAGTGTTATTAATTAAATAGCTATACCACTATACCAGCAATAATCAAACCCTCTATCCTATTGCTTCTGCTTAAACACGGAATCACTTCTTCCAATATTTGTAAGCCTTTTTCAGAATATCAAGGTCCTATACTACTCACAAGCAATAAAACAAAAGCTGGTATATGCCAGATTTGAATACAGTAACAAAATTAGAAAGTGTACAATCAATATAACTTACATTAAATATTGTAGACGAAACAAAAATAATTTTAACACAACAAATCAATAAAAGACTAGGAGTTTTAACACATGTACTAACATTTGTTCAAAATCTAGATCCTGTATCAATTTTTTCCACTGCAAATGTAACTTCATACAAGACAATTGTGAATTTTTAAATGTCTCTGAATATGTCCAGAATCAATCTCCCAAATGAAAACTATTATTTCCAATATTGGATTGACCAGTCTATGATTGAGTCAGAATAATTTGTCACATTAAAGGAAAGAAGAATCATAACTTCTCTTTGATTTTCTGAAGGCATTTTCTACAGTCTCCATGTTCTCTGTCCCACAAAGTCTAAAAGCTTAAAGCAAGACAGCTTGTCCAATCTTGGATTTAGCAAGTAAAGATGGGTCAGGGACATATGTCCAAAACAGCTTCCCAGTCACATTCCCAGTGACCAGCTCACAGGTCAATATCATTCTTTGTCCCAGCATCAGCATGTCTCACCAGCCACTCTGGCAGCTAGTACACTCTTGCAGCATCCTGCAGAAAAAAACACAAACATGCCCTCTTCCCCATATTGAATAACTGAACAGAATCGTGCCATATGCCAATATGTGGATCCTTCCATTTCACCCAGGCATAAGTATGCCTAGTTGTAGGGTTCCATAAACATTCAAAGAGTTCCTTAGCATCCAGATTTTAAAATTTAAAATAAAAGTAGCATTATTTAAATACTTGTATGGCATACGGGGATATAACTCTCCCTTTTTATTTATTAAGATATTGTTTTAAAGTTTTATAATATCTGTTTTACAATATCTTGTCGTTGAGAATTATAATATAATTCTCAATAAGGAATCTCAATAATATGGGTAACATGTATTTGTCAAATATCATTAGGCTGTAACCCTCTTGGGTTAACTCCCAAATTGGGAGAGGAAATAAATGGGGTACACTGGGGACATTGACTATTTGGGCTGTTTATTCTTTAGTTACTCTATTGTGAAACCTCAAAGAATTAACATTAAAATGAAATTTTTCTATGTATCTGTAAAGCTTTATCATAGGCAGTACTATTTACCTATTGGAAAAACCATTAGTATCATATACAACTGTGGATACTTTTACCTCAAAGGCTTTAGGGCAGAGGCTATATACACCTGACACATAGTAGGACTATTGACCACCCCCTGAGGTACACAACCAATGATAGCTAGGAGAAGGCTCCTGAAAATTTATGGAAGGAATTCTAAAAGCAAATCTCTCACTATTTTTAGGATCTAGTGGAATAGTAAAGAAAGAATCTTTTAAGTCAATAACTATCATATGCCAATTTTTTGGTATAGCTACAGGAGAAGGGAGACCAGGCTGAGTAGGTCTCATAGGCATCATAGTTTTGTTAATTTCTCTTAAATCTTGTAATAATTTCGACTTTCTAGACCCTTTTTTAAACACAAAAATGGGTGCATTTCAAGGGGAAGTGGAAGGAACAATATCCTGTGCTAATTGATGAGCTACCTCCAATTTCTCCTAGGACAGGAGCCACTGTGCACACTTGATCATTTTAACTTCCAGGTGATAGACAAAGGCTTAACGTAAGAAGGCTTCATTAACAGTGACCCTTAGGGTAAATTTCCCAAGTCTATTTTATCATGAGGATGTTTAATTATTTTTAGCTCTTCACTTACACTAGAAGGTTTGTCTTATAAATTTTTGCCCAATCCTCTCGCTGGGATGAAGTCTTTTTTCTTCATCACGTTTTGTATAAGCTGAGTTGTTAGCACAGCTCTCATATCATTGAGTATATCTTGTCCCCACACGTTGGTAGGTATTTGTTCAAAAACAAAAGGCTAAAACTATCCTTCATGTCCTTCCTCATCTCTCCATTTAAGAATCTTGGGGGTTGTTTGTTTGTTTTTTGTTTTATTTCTTTTCTTGTATTTTGAGGAGCTATATAGCTGTCCCTACTCCTTGTAAAGTATGTAATGACTAATTATTTTTAGTTGCATCTCCTTTTAAAGCAGTTGCAACCAGCAAGTCTGAAAAAGTGTCAATAGTCACAATAAAAATGTTAATATTACTCATTTCTGGTTTGGGAAAATCTATTTGCCATAACTTGTAAAGTATAAGTCCTTGAGGATTAACACCATTATGTGATACAGGAAGAAACTGAGGACACTGAGGACTTTTATTTATAATTTGACTTGTATACCAAATTATTGTCTCCAGCTATTATTTTGATGATATAAAGAATGAGATTGTTTGGCTAACTTTTCCTTATATAATACCTATAATCTGTCTGTATGTAAATCTGTTGTGGCATTGTCCTCACTAAGGGGTCTAGGCAATCCAATGTGAGTTCTTAAATGGCCTATAAAGGAACAGAACATTCTCTTAAATCAGTTGTATAGCATAAATAATTGTAAAATTTGACGGTTAACAGTATCTATAAAAGGAAAAATTTTAATCAATTGTAAACCATAAGCTATACATCGGCTATCAGTATATGAATTGAAAGCTTGATTTTTTTTAACATTTTAAAAACAATGGCTACAGCATGTAATTTAATAACCTATGCTGAAGTAGGGGGGAAACTCAAGAAAATAAACGTGATCCAATTATATATGTTACCTTCTCATTAGGTGAGCCATCTATAAATACAGTAAGCACATTTTCTATGGGCTACATGTGTAAATTTACAGGAAATACAAAAGCATGTATAGAGGAAAATTATCAATTTTGTCTGGAAAGTTTGCACATGTAATAGGCCAAATATCAGTATTCTGTAATAACCAATTTAATTGCTGTTTGGAATAAAGTATGTTTCATTAGGTTCTTTTTCAAAATTCTTCCACAACTCTACCCTACAATTCTGTATTAGCACAATAACAGCTTCATAATAGGGCATTAAAACTTTCTTTGGAGATGAAGAAGAATGACTCTACATTAATGGTCCCTTTTGCCAAAGGACCGTTATGGGTACAAATAACCAACAATTGGCCATAGTCTATATAATTAATTTATCTGTTGTTGACACAGCTATTCCTCCCTCATCAGTTAATTTTCAAGGGGAATAAAGATTTGTATCCCCCTTGAGAATATCAAACAAAGGCTTAAGTCCTCCTGTGGTAAGCTTTAGGTGAGGTCTTAACCAATTAGCTTATCTTAGAAGCTTTAAAAAATAATCTAAAGTAAACTATCTTTTCTTACTTGAATTTTCTGTGTCACAGTTTATTTAGGATATAACAGATGTCCCAAACATTGAAAAGGAAACTGCCTTTGAATCTTTTCTGGAGCAACAACTACTCCAAAAATTTAAAAGCTCGTTGTAAGGGCAAAGGCTTGTTGTAAAACTCCTTCAGAGAGATTAACTAATAACATACCCATATAATGAATAATATACACTGAAGGATTCAAAGTCCTAACTTCTTGTACTGAAGCAGCGACAAAATCTTTACATAACATAGGGCCATAAGTGATTCCTTGAGGCAAAACTTTCCAATGATATCACTTCATGGGCTCTCCAAAATTATAAGCAACTCACTAAATGAAAACCTTTCACAATCACCAGGATGCAAAGAAACAGCATAAAAACACTCCTCTAAATCTATAATAATTCTATATGTATTTCTTGAAATGGCAGTTGGAGTAAGCAAACAGGCTGTAATGCTCTTTACAACCTCAACCCTCATCAACCCTTCATAAATCATGTAACAATCTCCACCTGTTTGATTTTTTTCTTAATTACAAATATGTGTGTGTTAGAATCCTGAGCCTGTCTGTGTTTGAACTGTAAACTGCAATCTTTAGCCACAATCTTCAAGTTTTCCTTGTAACACCAGAGCACAACCACAACTTTGGAAAGCAAAACTCAACCTCCTTCAAACGGTCTAGTCTCCAAAATCTAGTCTCTCCAAAACACTAAGTCCAACCCTCAAGTTATAAAGTTTGACTGCCAATTCCTACATACGAATGCCCAATGGCTCTAATACCTAAACAAAGAGACATTGCATTTAATTCTTTTATAAATCTGGTTTCTAGGATAAGAATTACATAAAAATATTATCCCAATTTAGACCTGTTTCCCTGGGTTGGCTCATGGCACGTGTTGTCTAGAATGACTCCATCCAAATTACCAGTTTTAAGTCAACTTTCTGTTACCAATGTTACAAATTTTTAACCATACCCAATAACTTAAAAGCCAATAATCTATATAACCAAGACACATAGAGCATATTTATACATTTAAAACCAATCAGAAACAAAAAATGAAGTGGCTACACATATCTTTAATATTTAGATCAAATACAATTTTTACTTTTTCTAGCTGTAATTTTAAGAGAAGCATCTTGTCACATGCTAAATCCAATAATCACAGTCAGAGATTTTTCTAAGAGAAACAGCCATCAGCTTCCTTACCATAGATGCTGAGAAGCTGTTGGCCCCTTTAAGATCAGCCCATGCAAACACTCAGCCCCTGGGGAGTTTCTCCAACTGACTTAGGCTCCTACCTACAGGATCAGGGCTCCAAAGGCCAATTGAGACTGCTTTTTATTTATTTGTTCCTTTTTTGAAATGAGTTAAAACTAAATCAAGGGGTGAACAACCAGCATTTAACGTTTTAACCATTTTCTTTTGAACATGAAACACAAAACATTCAAGCAATGAGAAACAAAAACCACAGACATAAACTGACAGACATGGACAGTTTGGTGCACAAAGGACAGACAATAGACAGGGAGAGAGAGAGAGCTAGATGGTGTCCCACCAAAGGGACCCAGATATCTCTTCTCTAGATTTTAGCATAACTCTTCTAAAGTTTTAATAAATTCTTTAGCTGTTTTTACCTTTACCCGTGTTCCCTGCTGTTTTAGCAGAGCTACCATTGATGTGTTAGCTGTAATGTAGAACTCAAGGTTCTCGTGGCACAATTTTTTTTCCAATGTACCACTCACACAATACATTCTTTCCACTTCGCCGGCCGGCTTCTGAAATGACCTGGTCAGGGATTCCTTTCTTCCCGATCTCAGTGGGAACTCCACTTGACGGCATCTATGCCACCACAGTAGAGAGAACTGGGAGTTGGCCTGCAAGGTTTAAGAAAAAACACATACTCGGGTCATTCGTGTTACAAGAATGCCAAAGCTTTACTGAGGTTGACAGAATATATACCCTAAGCCCTCTGGGTGGAAAATTCCAGAAAACATAGTGGAAAAACAGTTTTATGCCCTCAGGAACAAAAACAGGAATTGATTCAACGATGTTACTGCCCAGGTGTAATCGCCCAGGCGATACCACCTAGGTGCCAAACAGAAAGGTCGGGATATTCCTTTGTTAGGAACAAAAGGTTTCCACGTGCATCAGCAAGGCTCAGCAGGGGACAACCACAGATGGGGCCCAGGAGGGTCGGACATATCTGAATCACATTTTGTTTGACTTTATGTTTTTTTATTATAGAATCTGGGAAGATCTATAAGAAAAGATTATTAAATGGGATAAAGTCATTCAAAGGTGAGTAGTGAGCAGTTTGAGAATTGATGTTTAGATAGTGTTTTAAGAGCTCTCATGTCATACTTTCTGAATTTACCTTCTTTATTATAAATGCCCTTTGCCTCTACAATGAGTGACTTGGTTTTGTCTTTGTGAAAAGTCCCACAGTCTCTTGTATTGTTTTCAAAATAAACTGCCATATTGGCATTTTATGACAACAGCAAGAATTACTCTGGAATCAGCTAGAGAAATCCACAAATTAATCACCCCCATTATCGGGGATATTAAGACTTACGTTCCTCTTAAAAGATCTTATTTTGTGTGTGGGGCATGTGTGCCTGTGCTTGGTGTGCATTAGGAGGCCAGAGGACAGCTTGTAGGAATTGGTTCTCTCCATCCCCATGTGGGCCCTAGAAATTGAACTCAGGACATCAGGATTGATGGCATGAGGCTTTACCTGATGATTTTGGTAGAATGTGGTCCATTCTTTTATTATGATTTTTTTAACTAGAACATGTTTTTAGTGACATTCAGCTAAGGAAAACTGACAAATCCATTAAGGTTGTAACAAAGGTATTTGCCCCCCTCTGAGCTTCCCAGCAATTACTTCAGAAAAAGAAAAGGAATTTGGGGTTGATTAAAGAGCTAGAAGTTCTCTCTACATTTGACCCCTGTTGATAGGATGCAGGAAGGATGCTTCTCCAGCTGAAGGAAGGATACTTCCTGGCATTTTTAGGCCCTTTGGAAGAAGGCAGCCAGAATATTTCTTTCTTTCTTTTTTTTTTTCATCTTTATTAACTTGGGTATTTCTTATCTACATTTCGATTGTTATTCCCTTTCCCAGTTTCCAGGCCAACATCCCCCTAACCTCTCCTTCTCCCCTTCTATATAGGTGTTCCCTTCCCCATGCTCCCCCCATTACCGCCCTCCCCCCAACAATCAAGTTCACTGGGCATTCAGCCTTGGCAGGACCAAGGGCTTCCCCTTCTACTGGTGCTCTTACTAGGCTATTCATGGCTACCTATGCGGTTGGAGCCCAGGGTCAGTCCATGTATAGTCTTTGGGTAGTGGTTTAGTCCCTGGAAGCTCTGGTTAGTTGGCATTGTTGTTCATATGGGGTCTCAAGCCCCTTCAAGCTCTTTCAGTCCTTTCTCTGACTTCTTCAATGGGGGTCCCGTTCTTAGTTCAGTGGTTTGCTGCTGGCATTCATCTATGTATTTGCTGTATTCTGGCTGTGTCTCTCAGGAGAGATCTACATCCGGTTCCTGTCAGCCTGCACTTCTTTGCTTCATCCATCTTATCTAGTTTGGTGGCTGTATATGTATGGGCCACATGTGGGGGAGGCTCTGAATGGGCGTTCCTTCTGCCTCTGTTCTAAACTTTGCATCCCTATTCCCTCCCAAGGCTATTCTTGTTCACCTTTTAAAGAAGGAGTGAAGCATTCGCATGTTGGTCATCCTTCTTGAGTTTCATGTGTTCTGTGCATCTAGGGTAATTCGAGCATTTGGGCTGATAGCCACTTATCAATGAGTGCATGCCATGTGTGTTTTTCTGTGATTGGGTTACCTCACTTAGGATGATATTTTCCAGTTCCATCCATTTGCCTATGAATTTCATAAAGTCATTGTTTTTGATAGCTGAGTAATATTCCATTGTGTAGATGTACCACATTTTCTGTATCCATTCCTCTGTTGAAGGGCATTTGGGTTCTTTCCAGCTTCTGGCTATTATGAATAAGGCTGCTATGAACACAGTGGAGCCTGTGTTTTTGTTATATGTTGGGGCATCTTTTGGGTATATGCCCAAGAAAGGTATAGCTGGGTCCTCAGGTAGTTCAATGTCCAATTTTCTGAGAAACCTCCAGACTGATTTTCAGAGTGGTTGTACCAGTTCGAAATCCCACCAACAATGGAGGAGTGTTCTTCTTTCTCAATATCCTGGCCAACATCTGCTGTCCCCTGAGTTTTGACCTTAGCCATTCTCACTGGTGTGAGGTGAAATCTCAGGGTTGTTTTGATTTGCATTTCCCTTATGACTAAAGATGTTGAACATTTTTTTTAGGTGTTTCTCAGCCATTCAACATTCCTCAGCTGTGAATTCTTTGTTTAGCTCTGAACCCCATTTTTTAATATGGTTATTTGTCTCCCTGTAGTCTAACTTCTTGAGTCGTTTGTATATTTTGGACATAAGCCCTCTATCAGTTGTAGGATTGGTAAAGATTTTTTCCCAATCTGTTGGTAGCCGTTTTGTCCTAACAACACTGTCCTTTGCCTTACAGAAGCTTTGCAGTTTTATGAGATCCCGTTTGTCAATTCTTGATCTTAGAGCATAAGCCATTGGTGTTTTGTTCAGAAAATTTTCTCCAGTGCTCATGTGTTCAAGATTCTTCCACACTTTTTCTTCTATTAGTTTGAGTATATCTGGTTTGATGTGGAGGTCCTTGATCCACTTGGACTTAAGCTTTGTACAGGGTGATAAGCATGGATCGATGTGCATTCTTCTACATGTTGACCTCCAGTTGAACCAGCACCATTTGCTAAAAATGCTATCTTTTTTCCATTGGATGGTTTTAGCTCCTTTGTCAAAATTGAAGTGACCTTAGGTGTGTGGGTTCATTTTTGGTTCTTCAATTCTATTCCACTGGTCTATCTGTCTGTCTCTGTACCAATACCATGCAGTTTTTATCACTATTACTCTGCTTGAGTTTTGGGATAGCGATTCCCCAAGAAGTCCTTTTATTGTTGAGGATAGTTTTACCTATCCTGGGTTTTTTGTTATCCCAGATGAATTTGCCAATTATTCTAACTCTCTGAAGAATTAGATTGGTATTTTGATGGGGATTGCATTGAATCTGTAGATGGCTTTTTGTAAAATGGCCATTTTTACTATATTAATCCTGCCAATCCATGAGCATGGGAGATCTTTCCATCTTCTGAGGTCTTCTTCAATTTCTTTCTTCAAAGGCTTGAAGTTCTTATCATACAGATCTTTTACTTGCTTGGTTAAAGTCACACCGAGGTATTTTATATTATTTGGGACTATTATGAATGGTGTTGTTTCCCTAATTTCTATCTCGGCTTGTTTCTCTTTTGTGTAGAGGAGGGCTACTGATTTATTTGAGTTAAGTTTATACCCAGCCACTTTGCTGAAGGTGTTTATCAGATGTAGTAATTCTCTGGTGGAACTTTTGGGAACATTTAAATATACTATCATATCATCTGCAAATAGTGATATTTTGACTTCTTCCTTTCCAATCTTTATCCCTTTGATCTCCTTTTGTTGTCTGATTGCTCTGGCTAGAACTTCAAGAACAATATTGAATATGTCTAGTCCCTGATTTCAGTGTCATTGCTTCAAGTTTCTCTCCATTTAGTTTAATGTTAACAACTGGTTTGCTGTATATAGCTTTTACTATGTTTAAGTATGGGCCTTGAATTCCTATTCTTTCCAGGACTTTTATCATGAAGGGGTGTTGAATTTTGTCAAATGCTTTCTCAGCATCTAATGAAACGATCATGTGGCTTTTATCTTTCAGTTTGTTTATATAGTGGATTACGTTGATGGTTTTCCGTATATTAAACCATCCCTGCATGCCTGGGATGAAGCCTACTTGATCATAATGGATGATTGTTTTGATGTGCTCTTGGATTCAGTTTGCAAGAATTTTATTGAGTATTTTTGTGTCAATATTCATAAGCGTAATTGATCTGAAGTTCTCTTTCTTTGTTGGGTCTTTGTGTTGTTTAGGTATAAGAGTAATTGTGGCTTCATAGAAGGAATTCGGTAGTGCTCCATCTGTTTCAATTTTGTGGAATAGTTTGGATAGTATTGGTATGAGGTCTTCTATGAAGGTCTGATAGAATTCTGCACTAAACCCGTCTGGACCTGGGCTCTTTTTGGTTGGGAGACCTTTAATGACTGCTTCTATTTCCTTAGGAGTTATGGGGTTGTTTAACTGGTTTATCTGTTCCTGATTTAACTTCGGTACCTGGTATCTGTCTAGGAAATTGTCCATTTCCTTCAGGTTTTCAAGTTTTGTTGAATATAGGCTTTTATAGTAGGACCTGATGATTTTTTGAGTTTCCTCTGATTCTGTAGTTATGTCTCCCTTTCCATTTCTCATTTTGTTAATTTGGACATACTCTCTGTGTCCTCTCGTTAGTCTGGCTAAGGGTTTATCTATTCTGTTGATTTTCTCAAAGAACCAGCTTTTGGTTCTGTTGATTCTTTGTATAGTCCTTTTTATTTCTCCTTGGTTGATTTCAGCTCTGAGTTTGATTATTTCCTGCCTTCTATTCCTCCTGGGTATATTTGCTTCTTTTAGTTCTAGAGCTTTTAGGTGTGCTGTCAAGCTGCTGATATATGCTCTCTCCTGTTTCTTTCTGCAGGCACTCAGAGCTATGTGTTTTCCTCTTAGCACAACTATTCATTGTGTCCCATAAGTTTGGGTATGTTGTACCTTCATTTTCATTAAATTCGAAGAAGTTTTTAATTTCTTTCTTTATTTCTTCCTTGACCAGGTTATCACTGAGTAGAGCATTGTTCAACTTCCAGGTATATGTGGGCATTCTTCCCTTATTGTTGTTGAAGACCAGCTTTAGCCCGTGGTGGTCTGATAGGACACATGGGATTATTTCTATCTTTCTGTATCTATTGCCGCCTGTTTTATGACCCATTATATGGTCAATTTTGGAGAAAGTACCATGAGGTGGTGAGAAGAAGGTATATCCTTTTGTTTTATGATAGAATGTTCTATAAATATCTGTTAAGTCCACTTGGTTCATGACTTCTCTTAGTCTGTCTATGTCTCTGTTTAATTTCTGTTTCCATGATCTGTCCATTGATGAGAGTGGGGTATTGAAATCTCACAATAGTGTGAGGTGCAATGTGTGGTTTGAGCTTTAGTAAGGTTTTTTTTTTTTTATGTATGTAGGTGCCCTTGTATTTGAAGCATAGATATTTAGGATTGAAAGTTCATCCTGGTGGATTTTTCCTTTGATGAATATGAAGTGTCTTTCCTTCTCTTTTTTTATGACTTTTGGTTGAAAATCAATTTTATTTGATATTAGAATGGCTACTCCAGTTTGCTTTTTCAGACCATTTGCTTGGAAAGTTGTTTTCCAGCCTTTCACTCTGAGGTAGGCTGTCTTTGTCTCTGAGGTGTGTTTCCTGTAGGCAGCAGAATGTAGGGTCCTCATTGCGTATCCAGTTTGTTAATCTGTGTCTTTTTATTGGGGAGTTGAGTCCATTGATGTTGAGCGATATTAAGGAATAGTGATTGTTGCTTCCTGTTATATTTGTATTTGAATGTGAGATTATGTTTTTGTGCTTTTCTTCTCTTTATTTTGTTGCCAAGACGATTAGTTTCTTGCTTTTTCTAGAGTGTAGCTTGCCTCCTTATGTTGGGGTTTAATGTTTTCCTGTGTTTCCCTAAGGGAGTTCTTTACGTCTTTCTTGAAGTTCTCCATCATTATGATCAAATGTGATTTTAAATCTAGATCTTGCTTTTCTGGTGTGTTTGGATATTCAGTGTTTGCTTTGGTGGGAGAATTGGGCTCCAATGATGCCATGTAGTCTTGGTTTCTGTTGCTTGGGTTCCTGTGCTTGCCTCTCACCATCAGGTTGTCTCTGGTGTTACCTTGTTCTGCTATTTCTGACAGTGGCTAGACCGTCCTATAGGCCTGTGTGTCAGGAGTGCTGTAGACTTGTTTTCCTGTTTTCTTTCAGCCAGATATGGAAATAGAGTGTTCTGCTTTTGGGCGTGTAGTCTTTCCTGTCTACTGGTCTTCAGCTGTTCCTGTGGGCGTGTGTTCTGACTCTACCAGGCAGGTCACTTGGAGCAGAAAAGTTGGTCTTACCTCTGGTCCTGGGCCTGAAGTCGCTCCTGTGGGGTGCGTTTCACCTCTCCATGAGGGCAGCAACCAGAAGGGCCTGCCCCACCTTTTCTTGAGCCCCCTGTGCACAGGGGTCCCAGATGTCATTAGGTGTTTTCCTCTAGAGTCAGGAATGTGTGCAGAGTGTAGTCTCTTCTGGCTTCCCAGGCGTGTCTACCCCTCTGAAGGTTTAGCTCTCCCTCCCATGGGATTTGGGTGCAGGGAGCTGTTGACCGGGTTCCTTCAGATCCGGGCGGTATCTGGACTGCCAGAATATTTCTTGGAGAACTTAGTTCATGACAATTCATGATGCTTCACGTTTTTGAATTTGAAAATATTATCACTACATAAATTGAATGTCACTGTTAAAAATATCAAGGACTTTAGGGCTGAAGAGATGGCTCAGTAGCTAAGAGTTCTGGCTGCTTTTCCAGAGAATCCAGGTTCAATTCCCAGCACCCATATGGTAGCTTACAACTGTCTATTTCCAGGGTATCTGACACTCTCACACAGAATACATGTAAGCAAAATACCAATGCACACTAAAAAAATTAAATGAAGCATTGGTTGCCAGGAGCCTCACTGGTCACGCCCGTAGTGGCTCCCTCATTCCATGGGTCCCATGCTAAATAACAACTATCTTCTCTTTTGGCCCCCTGGATTTTAAATTTTAAAACATGAGCCCTCTTATATTATCTCAGGAGGTTTATAGAGACAGGTATGTATGTTTAAACCAATATAATTTTTTTTCTATTTTTAATAATCTCTACTCAAAAACTATCTTCAAATATGGGTAAACCAGATCTATTGAAATTTTGAAATATCTGTGGAAGCAAATACTGCTTGTTTCAAAGTCCCTCTGCTATGCATTTAATTGTTTTCAATCACAACTTTATAAACTACTTATGAGTTTTACAAATGTAAAGTTATTTAATACAGAGTTCTAAAGGTTCATTAACATTTAAACACTGTATTAGTATCTAGAAATGTATTGTATTTTCTTTACTTTGTATTTTAATATAATGTAGTTAATATATTTCTAATACTTAAAACAGTTCTCATCTTAATATATCTCTCTTTCTAAGGAGGAAAAGTTAAACAAAATAAAATAAACGATACCTTAGAAAACGTGGGAATCAAACTTACTGAGAAGGAGCTTGATCTTCTAAAAGCAAACCTACCAGATAAGGGTGAGCTTCTGAGTTGTCAACTCCGCCTTCTGTATGGTTTTGTTTGCAAACTGGTTTATTGAACTTTTCTTGTGTACCTTGTTGAGTTTTCTTAAGATTGTTATTTTAATTTTTAAGCACAAATTTCTGTTTTGAATTCAATTCTTAGAACTTATTAAGTATATTACAGTCTAAAGCAAAAGGAAAGGAGAGAGAGAGAGAGAGAGAGAGAGAGAGAGAGAGAGAGAAATTAGGTGCTCAAAATACCCAGCAGAACCCAACTGATGAAGGTCAGCTGGAGGTCCCACAGTAAAGAGAGTTCCAGGGAGGTGTGAGCATCCCCTTAGGTGAGGCTTCCAAGTAAAGAACAAATAAACAGAAAGGAGCATTGTCAAATCTAGGCTTGCAAACATGTACTGGGAACAGAGCGACTTCAGTTTGCCTCAGTGACTTGGTCTGGCGGGCTTACAAGGGTCTTGTGCACAGCAGCATTCAGCATATATATGCTTCACCTTTTACCATCCCATTGGAATATTTACGGCTTTTGTAAGCTGCACAAACTTAGTTTCATCTAAAATAGTCCTCTTTTAATTGGCATTTTGGTTCGTGTATTCTTCGTAATTAATGTTTTCATAGTAGAACATGATAATAATTAGAAAAGCACACAAAACAAGTTATTGTTATAACATTGATATCCTTAAAGTCACCTCCTGGTTAAGACATGGGAACAGGGTACCGTTTTACTAATATGTCATGATTTTCCAAGAGCTGGTCATTAAAATTGGAAGATGATTTTCAAAACATAATACGGATAATTTTTGTGGGTCAAGTAAATTTTATTTGCATGTTTTTCTCTTTGACAATGCTTGTGTCCTAATATCTGTTCTTACAGGTGAAGGGAAAGTTAATTTCCATGACTTAATGAAGAAAGTAAAGACTCTCATAGGTAAGCCATCATTTTTCTAAATCCAAGGCTGTCACTTTTATCTGAACAGCTATCCTGATTTCTCTATTCTCTTCTACTCTTGCTTACATCTAATATAGTTATACTTTGAATTATATGCATTTTAAGGCTAATTATTCTAACTGTTCTTTGTTAACAGTGAGATTTCCTCCTGTATATTAATTTTAATTAACATAATTTTAGTACTCTGTGCCTTAAAAATATAAAGTTATAAATTATGAAGTAGTGTTTAATAAAAATATAAACTCCATAACTTGAATAACAAACCCATCCAGCCTCTGATTATAAAATTATCTGGATAATTAAAATGTAAACTGAACTTTTCAATAAATGCTTAACTCTGTGCTATACTTGATGTCTGTTTGAAGTCACCTGATTTAGTAGGACAGGGGAAGAAACCCACTCCTTTCCAAGTAGAAGCAGTTAGGTGGGGTCTGCACTGTGGTTCCTTTACTTGTTGATATTAACACTGAATAGTCACATTACTCAATCTTTTATTTATTCATTTTAGTTGTTTTTATGATTTATTTCTTTTCATTTTATGCACAATCATGTTTTGCCTGCATGTGTGTCCGTAGGAGAGTGTTGGATCCCCTGGAACTGGAGTTACTGACAGTTGGGAGCTGTCATGTGGGTGCTGGGAATTGAACTCGGGTCCTCTGGAAGAATAACCAACACTCTTAACCACTGAGCCATCTCTCCAGCCTCATTTTACCTTGTTAAAGCAGATTCTCCTATGTAGCACAGACTAGCCTTAAACTAGGTTAGGTTTGAACTTTTGGTCCTCTTGACTCTATCTACTGAGTTGAGCCATGGCACCTGACACCAAAAGAAAGTATTTATTTAATTTTATTTTCATGTGTATGGCCGCTTTGCCTGCATATATGTCTGTATGTATGCCTGGTGCCCAGAGTAGTCAGAAGAGGGCCTCAGATCCTCTCTGACTGGAGTTTAAGACTGTTGTGATCCTCTATATGGATGCTGGGCAGCAAACTCAGGTCCTCTGAAAAGAGTAGCCAGTGCTGAGCCATCTCTCAAGCCCCACAAATAATTATTTTAAAATGTCACCTAGCCTCAAAGTAACATATAGCTCTGTTGCCTTGCTTTGTTTTTAAGGAGATGAAGAAAACATCAAAGACATGAAAGATATTCTAGACAGCCTGGGAGTGGAGCTCACGGAGGAGGAAGTCATAGAGCTGATGAATAACCTCCCTGTTGACAGTAAGTTCTGCTGTAGCCATGAGGAGAACGTAGGTGGGAGTTCACCTGTGAGGGCTTGACTACCTTCATCATAATGGCCATGGAGACATTAAGATCAGATGTCGGCCCAAGTATGACGCGCAAGCAAGCCCAGCTGTGCCATTCAACTCTTCTTCAGTTCTTTAGATAGAAATAATGCTTTTCTGTAGAAAGGCTCCTTATAACAAAGAAAGAAGAGTAGTCTCGTTTGAACCTTCACCACTTTAGTGAGTTGCGCTTCCGAGAAGGAAAAGAAGCAAGCTGGCTTCTAAAATATTTCCTGGGGAATGGAGAGATGGAGAGATGGCTTAGTGGGAAGGAGCATCTGCTGCTCTTGCTGTGGACCAGGGATCAATTCCCAGCACCCACGTGGTGCTTCACAACCATCTATAAATCTGGTCCCAGAAGATCAGACAACTTCTTCTTGCCTCTGCTGACCACAGTTGGTGCACAGACATACATGCAGGCAGAACTACTCGTACACATAGAAATAAAAGACAATAAATAAATAGGTAAATAAATCTGTATATTTTTCTAGTGGATACCTCCTTAAAATTCTAAATACTGAGTAGTGTGTGTGTGTGTGTGTGTGTGTGTGTGTATTTCTATATACTTGGGTTATAATTCCATGTTTCATTTAACCTAATACTTGCATCATTATTTCATAGTTTGTCCTTACTTTTTGTTGTGATTGAGAGATTCTATGCGTTTATTAATGTTTTTCTACTAGTTTGATAGCCAGAAACTCATGTGTGTTTAATGTACACATTTTACCCACAGTACCATGGCCATCCACGGTCAAAGTTACTAAACACATTACTTCCAAAACTTTCCTTATGTTCCTTTGAAACTTTTTTTATCATATTTAAGTGTGCATGCACAGTCTCCTTCCATCATGTGTTCCCTGAGGCCTGAACTCAGGTCATCAACCTTGATAGCCAATGCCTTTACCCTCTGAGACAGCTAACTGGTCTTCTTTACATTCTTTTGTTGTCTTTAAGATGTTAGACTGTCAAACAGGCAAAGAAACATTCTAGGGCAGAAATGGCCTTGGAAAATGTAACTGAGCTTGGTTGGGGATCCTGTCAGGCACCTAAAGGAAGAGAGCCCAGAATTTTTAAGAGACTCACAACTGCTCCAGGAGTATCCCCTACACTTCCCAGGGCCTCATACAATCAAATACCCCTTAATCCATGGGGTTTAAAACTGCTATTTCCATGAGGACTTTCATAGATCTCTCAATAGTTGTTTTGTCCTTTGCAAAGAGCCCATCTTGTGATTTTTGCCCTATATTTTCCTAGTTGGCATCTGTTTTTCTCACTGTTCTGTAAACATCCTTTAGGAAGCAAGCACATGATTTGGGCAAAAAGCTCGATGGCAAATACACTAGGCTTTACCACCTCTATCAGAACTGCTCAGCCTTCTTAATGTAAGCCAAAATTACTCACGGTTCATAGTTTTATTTTTGAAAGGGTATAGCTATGCACCAGTAAAACTGCATTTATAAATCAGGGTCAAGAAAGGTGGCTCTCTTTGCTTTCCTGCTTTTTTTTTTTTAAAGAATTATTTATTTTATGTATCTGAGTAGTACACTGTAGCTGTCTTCAGACACACCAGAAGAGGGCACCGGATCTCATTACAGATGATTGTGAGCCACCACGTGGTTGCTGGGATTGAACTCGGGGCCTCTGGAAGAGCAGTCAGTGCTCTTAACTGCTGAGCCATTTCTCCAGCCCTGTTTTCCTGTTTTAAATACTAATTTTTTGTTTATATTTTTAAAAATATTCCTTGATGTTGACATGGCTTTACATTTTCATCTGTATTCATATGCCCTTTAAATTTATGTAGATTCCTTTTTAAGATTTGAATTTTTATGTATTTTTACTGCAAAGTCATAAAAAATATCCTATTTTTTTGTGAGAGTTTTAAACTTTGCCTTTCATACTTAGAGCTATATAAATTGCCTGTTTTAAAAATACGGTAATAAACTGCGTTAGGTCAAAATATTACCCTTGAAGGCTAGAGAGATGGCTCAATAGCTAAAGGTCCAAAGAGTGACTTCAACTCATCCTACATTGATCTAAACTGTGCTTTCTCCTACAGCGGATGGAAATTTCTACCATAATAGATTGATGGGCACTGTGAAGTCTCTTAAAAGTAAGTGATAAGCAATTAAATCCGATATCAATATCTTCCATTTATAACCCTTTATACTTAACTGAAGCACCAGTTCTTCAGTCTGCCATGTGTCTGTGTGTCCCCTGCTCATTTGCGTTTGCTGCCTGCATCCTAGCACCTAGTCCCGTTGACTTTCCAACGGATACGTGCACCATTGAGCGCAGGATTTTCAAGTCACTGGCAAGGCGGGAAATAAAGTGGAAGCCTGAACAATGAATAACAAACGAAAAGTAGTACTAACAATTTAAAAATCTGTTCTAGAGCTCGGGAAGTTTATGGAGACATCAGAGAAACGATGATCAGCACACTTTTCAGAATCCTCAGTGGGCATTTCTTTGTGTCCTTCTGATGATTCTAAAAAAAAAAAAAAAAAAAAAACTCAGAAAATACATTCTACTTTCACTGTGTTATGACTTTGTGCACTTACCTTGACCTCTATGGACCTTTAACCTCATACTGAGAAACCTGTGATAGCCAGGAAAGAACTGGATTTGTCACATTTTGTCACTGATTTTTCTTCATGATCTCCCTCCCCCCACCTTAAGGAGGGAAAGTTTCTGCCAACAAACTGGACACGGTGGTGAAGAGCATGGGGGCGAAACTTACAGACATGGAATATAAAGACATGGCCAAGAGCTTGCCAGTGAGCGGTCAGTACATAAAGAAAGCTCTTACAGCCCGGGCATACTGGAATTCGAGCTTTTTGTTTGTTTGTTTAGACTGGTTTTGTTGTTGTTGTTGTTGTTGTTGTGATGGTGGTGGTGGCATATATAGTAGATTTTGTTGTTCATTATACATTCTTATTTATATTCCTTTGTCATTTCATGCATGGATAAGATATATTTAGATTATACCCACTTCCCTTTTCTCCTTCAACCCTTCCCAGAGGAGAACGAGAAAAGATTGCTGACTACTTTTTCTTTTTGTTCTTTTTTTCGGAGCTGGGGACCGAACCCAGGGCCTTGCGCTTCCTAGGCAAGCGCTCTACCACTGAGCTAAATCCCCAACCCCTGCTGACTACTTTTTAAAAGAAGATATATCTCAAATAGACAACCCAGAGTTATGCCTCAGTGACCAAGCCAGCTCAGTCAACCAACAGGTTCTCTAGGGCAGGAGTGAGGATTAAAAAGAAAAAGGACAATTAGACAACATTATAACATGACTCCAGCCAGTTCTGAGGCTGAAGCGGATTTACTGTTTTCCAGTCTGCTTTTATACTACTTTAATGACATGCATTATAATAAGATCAGGTCTGGGTCAAGGAACAAGCCAGGCAATAAGCAAAATCCTGTAAACACCTTTCTAGGGGCTTAGTCAGGACGACCAAGACAAAGGATGCCACATAGGTCTCCACTGAGCCTGCTCTGAGTTTTGCATTAACTCAAATGTACTTAATCTGGGCCTTTTTCCTGAGTCCTGGCCCAAAGTCAGATTCCTGCCTTGAGTTTACTTCTTTTGTCCTGGCCAAATTCCTGCCAAGTGTCTAGAAGAAAGTGGCCCCAAAAGGCTCTCCACACCTCAGAGGGCTAAAGAGAAATTTAGTGCAGACAGAGAAGGATATGGATAAAGAGTACAGCAGGAGTCAGCAAAAGACAGCCTAGGAAAGCCATGGGGAAGTCAGCAAAGCTAAAGGTTGAACTTCTGAAAACATAGACTTGACAAGCTTAAAGCTGACCTAACTAAACTAGCTGACCTAAGAAAAAGTAAGAAAGCTAAAATATACAAAATCAGTAAGAAATAGGAGAGACACTGCGGACAATACCATAGACATACTCAAGTGCCCAGGAGACCTAGAAGAGAGCAGCGAATCCCTAGATGCACAGCCCAGCTCTGTTCGCATTTTTCGTGCCGTGAGAGGGCACCCCAGAAAATCACCCCAGTGGAGGAAAATTAGACACACAAAGGCAGGTGCTGATTGTCTATGTCTGGGTTGGATTTTGAAGTAGACAACGCATAGAACCAAAAGGAGGCTCCAGATTGGAGTGAGTTGGGGTAAGAAAGGAAGGGAGATATGTTCAAAGGGTTCAAAGTTCTGGCTTCATAGGAGCACTACTGAGTCGTTCATGTTTAGTACAGTTAGTAATAGCATACACTTTTGCAGTACAACTCCAGTGGAAATGGCAAAGTGGATGGTAAAGCCCATGAGGCCGCCACCCTACACAAAGAGCTATGAGCAATTAAAGAATGCCACAAATGAGTCTTCCCTGGGGGAGAGCACACCAACTGGTTATCCAATATCAAATGATCAGCCCTGAAAACATACATGCAAGTAACATTATACAGACTGAGGAGGTCATATTTAGGAATATATGTGTATATATTATAATCTCAAAAAAGTTAAAGACAGAAAAATAATAGTGTGTATTTTTAAATCGATGAACGTAGATTTTTTTAACATTCTCATCATAAAAGCATGCATATGAAGTATTTAAAATACGTTAAAATGCTAGAGCATCTAAATACTACTTAACTTAATGTCGTGATTCATGCTTTCTGAATCTTGGGAATCATGTCCATATATAAATGCTTATTTTCTTACAGATGCTGGAGAAATTGAAATGAAAAACTTGGTTGATGTAATGAAAGCTTATACAGGTGGGTAAGATTAACATAACTGAAACTCTTACACTGTGCTGTATTAAACGGCTTTTATCAGTCATATACACCTGCTTTTAGAGTCTGCATTTTTGCTCATTGCTAAGGAATAATTTGCCCTGGTGCCTGGAGAGATGACTCAGTGTGTACAGAGTTTCTCATATAAGTGTGAGAAACTGAATTAAATCCCTAGCATCCACATAGAAGTAGGGTATGGAACACACATATATACCCAACGTGATGGGGGCAGAGACAAGTAGACCCTGGGGGCTTGCTGCCAGGGGGGGAAGGAGAGGGAGGGAGAGGGAGGGAAAGGCAAATGTACCATCCGCACACATATTTAAAACAATTTAAAAATTAATTTGCTATTGTTTCTGATACTCCATCGATAGGTTATCAAGATTTTAGTACTGAAATGCTATTTGCTTTTTCTTGGAACCACTTTTTCTCATTTCTGGAGATACTCTATAGTTAGAGGGATTTTGTCTACTATGATATAAATATACACACATATTATTTTACATACATAGACATATATACTAGAAACATAGCAAATGGTAAGATAAATTTGGGACAAATTTTGAAGATTCAAAATGTTGTTACAGTGATTTATTTTTTTATTGATTTTTTTTCATTTTTTTGAGACAAGATTTTTCTATGTAGTTCCAGCTATCCTGGAATATTCACTCTGTAGACCAGGCTAGCCTGGAACTAAAAGATCCTCTGCTCTCCACCCCCCTATTCCTCCACCACCCCTCCCAATATGTGCTGCCACCAGCCAGCTTATAACATTAAATCTTGTGTTTTAAATCAAAAGAATTATACCTGTAGAAATGTCTATTTATTTCTGATTAGGCTCCTAAATTTCTGAGTTATATATGCATTATCCCTGTCATTTTGTCAGGTCTCCAAAATTTAAAAAAAAAATCTCTTATTCAAACCACCAGTCAGGATAATTTTAAAATGTTTCTTCTATCGGTTTTATGTAGATAAATGTTATCTAAACATTAGACTTTAATTTGTACAACATGCCTTACAAGCATGGCTAAATATCTGGTTTACCTAATGACAATACTGCTGTCTTTTCAAAGGTAATAAAATTGATATCAATGATCTCAAATACATTCTGGGAAGCATGGGCATTGAGCTCACAGAGAAGGCGATCTCGGATCTGGCGCAGGTCCTGCCTGTGGACGGTAAGCCTCAAACACTAATGAAGCATCACCCATGGGTATCAGTGGGCAGTGAAGAAGCTTTAGACTTTCCTACTTAATTCTCTGTGGAAATTGCTGGAGTATAAATTTAACCGTAAGTCCTTGGTGCTATTAGAGCTATGCAAAAGGCTTTGGGTTCTATAAACACGAAAATATGGGGAAAGTAAAGAGGAACGAGAAACTAGGAAGGAAATAAAAGGAGAAAATAATATGTGTTTCACTATTGTAGAAGTTTACTAAATATGTGTGCGTTTCACACACTATAGAACAACTAAAAATGCGGCCAATGCGAGACTGTAGATTTATCAGGAAGCAAAAATTTCCCTTTCCCAAATTCATGTATATTTGAGGGCAGTGGAGTATAAATATTTAAGGAAATATGTTTCAATTCTATATAATCATAATACATGTAAATGCTGTCTTTAATAGTATTTCTGTTGTGAAATAAAACATTAATATTCATGACAAATGTATAGTTTTTATGATTTTATATTACAAAAATATGATATTATTTTATTATAGATGATGAAATGGTATTCCAGAATAGATTGTTGAATGAAATAAAGACTCTCAAAGGTAAGCTAGAGAATTAGTAAGAAAACAGAATTTTCTCAAGGAACCTCGTGGTCCAGATAGTAACTCATTAGATAGGAAATCCCATTTCTTATTTATAGCTCATTTCCTTAAATTTTGAAGTATATATTTGTAATTTGACAAATAGTATCCTAGACACTATCTTTGCTTAAGCAAAAATAAATTTGGAATTTTTCAAGTTTTACTTCAAAAGAATGACTTCATGTATTTTTGCAGCAAAAGTGAAAAGAAAGGTCAAAGTTCCCGGGATCTCGTTTGTTTGTTTTTTAATTCAGCAAGCAGTCTCGATAATAATTAACTCAAAGCCTCAGAAAACACAAATAGGCTTTATTGTTCAAAAGTATTGCTGGGAAAGAGGCGTAAAAATGTTCAGTGAGCAGTGTCCCGTGTAGGTTTGAGTCAACCACAAACCTCAGGGAGAGAGAGAGGCTCTGATTTTAGTGTTTAAACTCTACTAACTCTGCCCTCTGGAGCACAGAGTCAGACTATTCATATTGTGTTCATATTGTGATATAAATGTGTGAATCATCAAGTTTTTAATTTTAATATGAGCGTAGGGTCATATTAAAATTAAACAATAGTGGGGTTGGGGATTTAGCTCAGTGGTAGAGCGCTTGCCTAGCAAGCGCAAGGCCCTGGGTTCGGTCCCCAGCTCCGAAAAAAAGAAAAAAGAGAAAAAAAATTAAACAATGGCATGTAATGGTGAAAGAAATGTTTTAATTATTCGCTTTCCGTGCATTTCTAATTTAATGTTTTTCAAAGAAGGGAAAGTTGATGTCAGTAACATGGACACCGTCTTGGACAATATGGAGATTAGACTCACAGACGACGAGCTTAAAGACCTAATAGAAACCCTGCCAGTTGATGGTGAGCCTGTTATAGAACTGCTGTGTCTCCTGTTGTGTCTTCACTAAGCTATATAAGGATTATTAAAGTTTTCTTTTCTCAAAAAAGACGTTGGAGGAAGACAAAAAAAATAGAAATCCTATTATTTTATTAAAACCCCAAATTACCCATCCCTTCTGTAATAGATTAAGATACACCAGGGGTAACACCATGATTACTATCTAACCTCCAAAAACGGCCAAGGAACAGAGCTAGACATTCAGAGAGTAAAACACAAGATTCAAAAGAAAGCATGAACTCAATAAACACTATCCCTCAACCAGCCCCTTTCCCTGTCACTCAGGAACTTTCAGGTCCATGTCTCTATTCCAGTCTATGCTGAACCTTGGGATTACACAACTGTATGCTGACCAGACCTAACCCTTAAACAATCCTTTTGAAACCCAATCTCAACATTACCACATTGAAATTGATCCCCTTGCTGCCAAGCTTACTCTCTGGTATCTTCCTGATGGCTGCTTGCCACATATTTACCCAAAC
Organism: Rattus norvegicus; assembly: GCF_021556685.1. NCBI lineage: Eukaryota > Metazoa > Chordata > Mammalia > Rodentia > Muridae > Rattus > Rattus norvegicus. Next base: position 96,166,421 of record NC_141543.1, read on the forward strand.
GTAACTATACTCTCCTCCTCTTGGCCATTCTTCCCCTTGCTCCCGAGGTTGCCTTAAACACTTATGCATATTTCCTCAGTTTACCCCTAAGTTCTGTCCTACTAGCACGGGCCACATTTCAAGCCTGTCACTTCCAGTTGGTGGTCTCAGAATAGCAACACAACTCTTCTCTCCACGTTGTCTTTTTGCGTATCTGTTTCAACTTATTATTTTAATTTTATTTTATGCGTGTGGGTTCATTTGTCTGCACGTATGTCAGTGCACTATGTGAGTGTCTGGTGCCTGCAGAGGCCACACGAGGATGTTAGGTTTCTTGGAATTGGAGTTGTTGAAAGTTTTCGAGCTGTTATGTGAGTGCTGGGAATAGAGCTTGAGTTCTCTGGAAGAGCAGCCCAGGATTTTAACTGCAGAACCATCTCTCCAGCCTCATTTTTAAAGACTTATTTAAATTTTAAAATATGGGTATGTGTCTGTGTGTGAGCACATACGTATGAACGTATCGGCCATAGACAGAGTCCAGAAGAAAGCGTCAGGTACTTCGGATCTGCCCATCCTGAACCTGGATGTTCTTCAAGAGCTGTAAGTGTTCTTCACCCCTGAGCTCTCCGTTCACCACCACTGCTGCTTCCTCTCTGTGGCCCTCACCTCCCCCTCCCATATTGTCTACCAGACTGCTGGAATGATCTATCTAAAGTTCAGAACTGATTCAAACCGTAAGTACATTGTTTTCAGGGCCCTGGGAAGACCGATCAGAGAAGGTGCTTTCGAGTGACAATCCAGACTTCACAGCATCTTTGTTATCAGGGTCACGGACATCCTCTCACAGTCTTAATTATACACATATGTGAGATTTTACACATTCAATTTTACACCTGTCTGCCTATCCTCTAAGTTAGCAAAAATTCCAGTCTGTGTTACTTTTCTCGTGGCATTTATTTCTCAGTGCATGGTCATGCAAGAGCAAAGCCTTTTGAAACTTCAAAATTAGTTTTCTGGGCTGAAGATGTGAGTGAACAGTTAAGCTCATGCAATGATTCTGCTCAGGACCAGAGTTCATTTCCCAGCACCCCATGGGGTAGCTCACAACTGTCTGGGACTCTGGCTCTTAGAGATCCATTGCCCTCTTCTGGCTTCCATGGGCACCTGAACATGTGTGTGTTTATGCCCCATGCTGACACACATGCATAATTAAAATACATATTTTAAAATGTCCTTTTTTCTATCTTTGGCATGTTCCACTCAGAAATTTAACAAAAGAAATAACACTTAAAACATCGTGTTAGAGCTAAGAATTATGGGTACCGATCTCCTTCCCAAGTCCCACATCTTGTTGTTCTTCCTCTTCAGTGTCAGAAACCTTGTTTCAGTTGGGTTCATGGTTGTCTAGGATAAGTACTACATTTCCTATCTCCACTGAAGCTACCTGTGGTAAGATGATGTGTTCTGCCTAATGAAAGTCAGAAGTGTTATTTTCTAGAAACATCCTTAACCAGGGAGGCCTCATCTTGTTTTTTCCCTTCTCCTCAAATGTTGGATAGAGGGGCCATCTTGGATTTGAAACAGAAGTCCACATAAGAATGAGTAGAAGACAGGAGGAAATGTATTTACTGAACAAAACCAAGGGAGCCATTTTCTTAGACTCTGCCCGGCGTGCTGGGTGGTGACAATTCATAGCTAGAATCTATTTTAGTTATTACTGACACAGACTGAGGAGCGGCCACTGAAAGGGCAGGTCTTACCTTCAGGTTAGGCCTACTTTACAAGATTCCTTTCTTTGCTTACTAGGAGCCACTGGTGCAGGAGCCCCACCCCAGTGTGCTTCAAAGCCTGTGAGTCCAGCAAGCTCCCACTCACCACACAAGCCCACCAGTCTATACATACAGCAACAAACACCCAAGGTCAGAGGTGTCCCCCATGTGCTTCAGGAAATGGGGAAGGCAAAGTACTGAATTCTATATGGAGAGAGAGCCCTGAAGAAGGCCAGCACTCTACCTGGGGGTCTCAGTGCTTTTAGATTCTGTCTGGCAACAAACCACAGTGCAGGGGGAGGAGATTGTAGAGACGAAGAGGTATTACAGAACCAGAGTTACATCTCAGAGCTGCCCAGGACTACACTGTAGGTGATCATCCAGGAGACATTACTGTAAGGAAGAAATCATCTGGTGATAGCTTCAGAGATCTCAAGTCTGTGACAGTCTCCAGAACCTGTGGTGCCCTTGGCTCCAGTCATCACACCTTCCAAGCTCTACCATGCCTAAACTCATGACTCTCCCTCTGACCCTCCATCCTCCCTTTGTGGCTACCTCTCACCTACACACTGAGACTGGAGGTGTCTGTGACTTGAGATTGATTCTTGGTTCCTGATCCAAAGAGTATCTGAGTCTCAAACAATACCTCCCCCAACACGATGGCAGCTGGCTATAGGTTTCTGAGATGTGGCGAGGGACAAATATATTTCTTTTCCAGTGTTATCACACAAGTAGTGACACAACCCCACCAAATCCCCCACCACCTGGGACCTAGCACTTTGCAGAACTATAGGCTTCTCCCATAGTTAGAACCACCAGTCCATTTAGCTTCTAGGATGCTCACCTGCCCTTGTGTCTGTTCCCCCTCCTCACTACCTCTCCCAGAGGAACTGGAATTGGTGTTATAAACTTGCTCTGACGCTTTTCAGCTTTTCCCACTTAGCTCCCTTGTTAAGTCTTGATTCACAGATGTCTCCCTCTCTGCTTGGGATGTAGGATGTTCTTTGTTATGCGACCCTTCTTAACCACACAGGGAATTCATAATAGCTTCCTAGGGAGGAAAGTCTGTCAGTCCTGGCATCAGTCCAACTTTAGTTGTTGGTGGTGGCGGTTGTTTGTTGTGGGTATGTTCTTTCTCTTTCCCTCAAACCCCAACAATGCAACATGTCTGGATCTTTTACGTGCCTGTTTTCCAAAGCTCCTTTTTCTTTTAGTTTTCAGTTTATCTTACTTTCCATTTTATTGGCTTCAAGTTCACTGTCTTTTTCTTCCTGCTTACTCTCTGTTTAATTAGTTACCAATCTCCACTAAATATTTCTCTCTCCATTCATCTGGGATTACACTTCCTTCCAGGAGCAGAGATTCAATCACTCAAAGCCTTTGCTAATTATTTTTGTTATAATTGCTTATTTGAGACAGGTTCTCTCTAGATAACCAAGGAGAGTATCATTCATATTTATGGTTCTCCTGTAACTGGATGTCAGAAATAATGACATTCTAAAACTGGTCCTGTGGCTCTCAATCTGACCATCAAACTATTGAAACAATAAATTCCCCCAAAGATGAATTTCCCCCCAGGAATCTCATGCTGGGAGAAGGACCAGGCATCAGTCAGAAGGGGAACTTGTCTCCCTCAGAGATTTTCTCATGGTTCTAACGACTTGTCTGACCACCACCTTACAGAGTGAGACTGAAGCCCAGACAAGGTTGGGTCAGTGATTCTCGGGATCGCGCCTTTACTGGGGCTACCTCGACATCGCATGTCTTTAATGTTCTACTTTAGTCTCTCTCTTCAGCACCCTAAAGAAGGTCGTGAGGGTCCTGGATCTCTTTGTCCCTCTTCCCAATGTGGTTACATCGAATACATCCGCTTTTCTGCTTCCCTCTCCTAATTCAGTTCTTTAGATTGGTTTGTTAAGAAGAGGTGGCTGACCCTACTTGGGGTAGGGACTGCGACTCCAAATTCATTAGCACTCTTGCTTCGGCCTCCCAACTTCTCAGATTACGGGTGTATGTCACTGCATCTGGTTCTCTGATAAATCTGACATCTCAGCAGCAGAAGAAACAATCCACTATGGTCACCACCTCATCCATCTTGTTCAGTGTTGTTCTGTGGGACAACCGAAACATAGGTCTGATATCTGAATGATCTATCTTTTTCTGTATAAATAAAGGGGATCTATTAGGGATGGTTAATTTCTTGTGAGCCACTCTATAGCACTGTAGCAAAGCTCTCAGTGATCCTTGTGACTCCACAAAGTACCACACAGCTTCTTAGGGACTGTCTGACTGACAAACCACTATTTGATGGCAAAATAAACAAAAGCAATGGAAAATGAGACTGACATTTTACCTTTGACAAGGTAAATGTGGTTGATTCAAAAAGAGAGCAGTCACATTTGATTAGTCGTTTAAGATTACCATAGTGACTGAAACTTTTCTAAAAATTAATACTGGGAATATTTGAAAAATTAGCAAAGATGGGGAGGATCCCTGCAGGCATCCTAGCTATGCAGCAAAATGATATGCAAAGAGGTGAAAAAGAAAACTTGACTCTCCCAACTTAGCCAGGCTGGCTCAAACTTCAGGAGTCTGATGACAGACAGTTTATTGCCAACATATTTAAACACACTACAATTTAGAAAATAGTTTCTTGGTACAAAACCATCCCAAGTACTCAAGGAGGCAAAACTACATCTAAACTCAACTCAGAGTACATGTGATTTCTTCCAACGAGATGGATTCTAGAGATAAGCTACCTGTGCTAGCTTAAGGGACTAGGGAAAGATCTGGAGTGAACGCAGTCATACAGATAGCATAGAGGTCACTTGGGCTGTTAGCCATCTCTGATCTTTACTCTTAAATTTTTAAAAGTAAATGACCATTGTTAACTTAATAGATTTTGTTTGTATAAATTTCATACATTATTCCAAACTTCATATAAGTAAAATACATAAAGAGCCATTTGACAAATTTAAGTTCAGATATGACATAATGGTATTTCTCTGGAGCCTCCAGAGCCCCATGTCATGCCTGGGCATGCTTTGTAGATAGATACATAGAAGAGGCATCCTTACAGTGTACTCGGTGCACAGGTTCCTACTACCTGACAACAGATATCTAAGACACAGGCAGCCATAGTTTCAAATATCAAGGTGATGTCCATTGTCTTAGTCAGGGTTTGTATTCCTCCACAAAACATCATGACCAAGTTGAGGAGAAAGGTTTTATTCAGCTTACACTTCCACATTGCTGTTCATCACCAATGGAAGTCAGGACAGGAACTCACACAAGGCAGGAACCTGGAGGCAGGAGCTGATGCAGAGGCCATGGAGGGTGCTGCTTACTGGCTTGCTTCCCCTGGCTTGCTCAGCTTGTTTTCTTATAGAATCCAGGACCACCAGTCCAGGAATGGCCCCACCCACAATGGGTGGGTCCTCCCACCCTTGATTACTAATTGAGGAAATGCTTTACAGCTGGATCTCATGGAGGCATTTCCTCAAGGGAGGCTCCTTTCTCTGTGAATATTCCAGCTTGTGTCAAGTTGACACACAAAACCAGACATTACATTCATTCACTACTAATTATGTACTAGAAGCTTGGAATACTGCATAAAATGTCTTTATACTATATAAGATGATTTCCTTAATAGAAGACAGATGCTGTTAAGTATCTCCCCTGCCAGAATCTGACCATTTACCAGACCAAAGGCAAGCATAAAGCTAAAACAACAAACAAAATCTATTAAATCAACAATGATCATTGACCTTTAAATTTTTTTAAAGTAGGGCTTTTTAACTAAGAATTTGGGATTTTTGAAATTCAGGACAATTTTAATTATGAGTTTAAAAAGACTTTCCTACAGGGTAGCAGGATATTTGGAAGTACCTGAGAAATAACCACAAAAAAATCCTGAAGTATAAAAGTTTATATCCAGCTGCTACTGTAAATGAAACAAGACTGTGAACAACATCAAAGTATGATGCTTCCACAGAGCAAAAACTTGCTGGAAAGCTTTAGTTTTTACTGCATTCTGCAGACAGTCAGATTCAAAAGTTGTATCAAGGGGCTGGAGAGATGGCTCAGTGGTTAAGAGCACAGACTGCTCTTCCAGAGGTCCTGAGTTCAATTCCCAGCAACCACATGGTGGCTCACAACCATCTGTAATGGGATCCGACCTCTACCGGTGTGTCTGAAGAGCAACAGTGTACTCACATACATGAAATAAATAAAGCTGTATCAAAAAATAAATATAGATGAAAACATTAAAACAATCTAATTCTTATTCACTGCAGTTTCAGTTACCTCTTTTTGCCCTCCAAGGAGCTTTGAGGGCACATAATTAATTATGCTTGCATTTCTTGGCCAGTGTATTAACCAGGAAAAAAAAATCCTGAAAAGCTTTCTTGATTCCACTTTACTCCTATTTCCTTGCTAAGTGCATTCCAAGCCCATTCCTGTTTTTAACATTTTTGTTATGTTGTACAAATAACCATATTTAAAAAATAAAGGTTTAGTAGTTACAAATATAAAAGAATCTATGTGGTCTGGGTTTTCAATGCCTAGAAAGGCCTGGAGTGAGGAAAAAAATCTCCATTTATTGATGTAAAAGACAAAATAATATTTCTCATTTTGCTAATACTGTAAACATATCACTGGCATGGATTTGTAATTCCACAAGGCAACCATCCATTAAGTATATCTAATCTTAAACTTTGTTTTTAGTTATTTTCCTTAGGTTTAACCTTGCCAGCATTTATAGGAGGCCAAAGCTTGTCCTTGTGAATGAATTACATTTGTACTTAGCATGACTGTAAGCATAGTTCTGAGCACATTGAAGAGTTTGATCACTTATACTGTGACTGACCATGAACTCGTATGGCTTAATTATCTTTAAAGATAATTTGCAACAAATTAGTGACTTCGGTAAGATTGGGATTTTATAGTTTTTATCCCTGTTAAGTTTGAGCCTTAAATTTTGTATTGAAAATTCTTTAGGATCAAAATACAACTTCAGACCATAATAAGTACAATCACAAAGACAAAAAGCCTAGATATATATCTTTAAGTCAGTATTTTCTATCATAAATGGAGCTTAAGAATTTATAGATTATTTTCACTTGTTAAAAATAAGAAAAATAGATTCTTTTTTCCAAACACTCTATCTTGATTACAGTTTCTTCTCTCTCTCCTCCTCCAGACACTCCCCACCTCCTTTCCCATCCAAAGCCACTCCATTTCTATCCCTCATTAGGAAAAACAAACAAACAAACAAACAATCTTCTAGGAGATAACAAAACAATACAAAAATAAAATGAAATAAGATAAAACAATAACCGTCATTTCAAGGCTGGACAAGGCAACCCACCAGAAAGAGAAGAGCCCCAAGAGCAGGCACAAGAATCAGACCCACTCATTCATACACTCAGAGTCCCATAAAAATTCTAAGCTGAAAGCTATACATACGTACACAGAGGCTCTAGTTCAGGCCCATGCAGGCTGGGTGCCTGCTCCTGATTCAGTCTTTATGCGTTCATAGAAGCTTGGCTCAATTGATTCAGAGAGCCTTGTTCTCCTGATATCCTCCATCCTCTCTGGTTCTTACCTTCCTTCTGCCCCGTCTCCCAAGGGGTTTCTCTGAACTCTGAGGGGAAGGATTCGATGGAGATAGCCTATTTGACCTGTGTTTTCCAAGGTCTGTTTCTGTATATACTATTTAGTGTCTGTATTTGTTACCATCTACTGCAAGAGGAAGCTTCGGTGATGATGGCTGAATAAGGCACTGTTCTATGACTCAGCAGAATATTATTAGGAATCATTTTATTACTTTTTCTCAGAGCAGTAGTATTTGCTTTTACCCTATCCAGTCTCTGGTTCTTGGTCACCCAGTGCTGGACATGGGTTCCGTCAAGAGTCAAGTCACACATTGGTTGGTTACTCCCACAAGTCTTAGACCACCATCACCTTAGCATATCTTGAAGGCAGGACATATAGTAGGTCAAAGATTTTATGGCTGGGTTGGTGTCTTAGGGTGCCCTGACTATGGCACCTCTTACAAAGTAAAGCATTTCCTAAACAAAGAATTCTCAACTGAGGAATACTGAATGGCTGAGAAGCACCTGAAGAAATGTTCAACATCCAAAAAAAATAAATAAATAAAAATAAATAAATAAAGCTTTTCATTGGGGCTGGATTCAGAGCTTAACTCCATTATCACCATAGCAGGAAGCATGGACGCACTCAGGTAGACATTGTGCTGGAAAAATAGCTGAGAGTTCTACCTCTGGATCGTCAAGTAGCAGGAAGAGGTGTTAACACTAGGCCTGGCTTGAGCATCTAAAACATCAAAGCCCACCCTCCAGTGACACATTTTCTCCAACAAGGTCACACGTACTTTAACAAGGCCACACCTAATAGTGCCACTCCTCATGGGCCTATGGGGTCCATTTTCACTCAAACCACCATAGTTGGTGTCTATGTTTCTCCTTTGATAGAATACCTACCTGCCCCAAAGGCAATGGAATGTAAGGGTGAAGCCTCCTTGTAGACTCTAGCTCTACTTTTCCATATTCAGTGAGTTGAGTTGTGTGGGTGTTGTCCTCAGCAATGCTCTCCCCACCACATCCCTCAGAATCAGGTTGTGGACGGCAACCCATTGTCTTGGCAAACAGCCTGGTTTGTTTGGGGGATTTCAGTGAAACCTCCTTGGCCAACCAACCACATGAGCTCAGTCATAAATTTGTAGCCCTACTATTGTCGCACAGAAGCACACACAGATGAACAAGCAGATGACTGTGTCTCTGTCCCAGTATGTATTTATGGACATTACAACCTAGTAGTTTTTATGAGACATGGATGTTTTTTTTGGGGGTTACAATAATTAAAAATAAAAGGCAATTCTGACATAAGTGATTAAAAATCAAAAGGTTTTGGACTGAACAAGCTCTGAATCAGGATAAAGAATACTGTTTACTGTTAGAGAATCCCTCACATCTAAGATTTGTATACTGATGTGTGATGTAGGCCACAACTGCAGAATGCAGACTTTAGCGTATAGGGACTTCAAGCTTTATTTTTCCTGAATCTGCTCATTTTAAAAATATTTTAATTGAACGAGTGAATGTAATATAGTATGATAGTACATATGCAATATTTCCATATCATTATTACCTTGTGTTTAGATCCATCTATTTCTTTCCTAGTAATTAATAAAATATATTCTAGGTGGTTGTGAGCTACAGGCTCCCTGCTGTTCTTTAGGACAATAGAATTTACTTTTGTCTATACGTGAACACCTACTATCTAATCTCCAACTATCCTTTTGCCCCCTATGCATCAGAACCTCTAGTAATCAATGTTCTTAAATTCTTACTGGCTTTTCCAAAACAGAAACAAAAACAACCTACGTTTGAAGATCGGAGTAGGCTGTGGAACTTTTCTTTCTCCTTCTGAGTAATTCCATTTAGCACAATGTCTTTGATCTGGGTCCATCCGTTTGGTGAACTGATGAAATATTCTTTTTGTGGTTGAACAACACTCCATTGTGCTCAAGCATTCTACTTTTTTAATCTTACAGCTAACGGCAAAGCTGAACTTACTGAGATGATGGACGCAGTGAAAACTCTCACAGGTGATAAATTAATATAAATGAAGAGTATACATTATATTTCATTTTTATTACCACTTTATCTTTTGTTTGGTAACCTTTCAATCTGATTTATCTAGTGTTCTAGAACTGTGCTTCTATGGTCTTTGGCTTTGTAATAAATTTTAGTTTTGTGTCTTGGTACAAAATTATTCGATATTCATAGATGACATAAAATATTCATATATAGAAGAGGAAAAGGCAAAATCTGGATTAAATCACTGAATGATAAGAGTAAAATATGATATAAATGTAGGCGATTTTATTATTTAAAGATGCTCAGAAACACGACCTGACATGATAACATGCTTATGCAGATAGTAAAGTCCCGATTCACTAGGAAATTATATGAGCCTCTTTTTCTTGTGTTGATAGCTCACAACAGGTTTTAACTGGTGTGGCTTACTTTTATTAATATGAAATGAGGCACTTCATTAGCATTAGACAAAATTATCTGTTTACAAATCCAGTTGTGTGTGTGTGAGTGTGAGTATGTGTGTGTGTGTGAGTGTGTGAGTGTGTGTGTGTGTGTAACACTGTCCTTATCAATCAGTAAATTAATCTGGAATAGGTTGAGATGTGATGGATGTTCTAAGTGTTTTTAGAAGTAGGTGTTGTTTAAATTATTTCATTTTGTGTTTTTGAAGGGGAAGAGACTGACACCAAAGATGTTCAAAATGTTCTGGAAGAAATGGGAATCAACCTCACGGAAAAAGAATTGTTGAAGTTGCTAAAAAAATTGCCAGTTAATGGTGAGAATTTCAATTAGCATTAGTTCTTTAAAAGAACATAGTGCTGTAGAGATTTTAGGCCAGCCATGGCTATACACTTAGATCCTGTCGAAACCAAGAAAAGGGGGGAGGGAGAACTTAGGGGCATGTGTGAGTGGGGAGGGAGAACCTGGGGCTGTGTGTGAGAGAGAGCAGGGGTAGGAGGAGGTGGAGCTGTTCAGTTGCTCTTTAAGAGTATATGGCTGGCCAGAGATCCTCTTCCTCAGTGCCTATTGTCTCCCCCCACCCCCTGTGGGTTGTGGGGAACAAACTCTCTAGTCCCTGTTGGTGGCAATCTTTAAAATTACCTTTATTTGATTGCGGAAGAAAGAACACATATCTTGAGATCCTTTGCACAGACCTGTGTTGCAAGCATGAATTCCCATTAAACTAAACATTAAATCATGATAAAGAAACACATTTGGACAAGTATAATAGAGATGAAATAGATGAATCACAAGGGTGTGAAGAAGAAAGCGAGCAAGGTAGCCAGAACTAACAGCAACTGTTGCTCATGGAGGGTTGGGGTTGGGGGAAGAGTGTCCTAAAAAACTCTTGGCTTCTTGATTGGATCACTTTGGATTGACCTCACATATGCACATAATCAAATAAGTCTTTTACAAATTATAGCTTTCGTATGTTCCCTGACATGACCTGGCATGTTCATTTCTTACAGAAGACGGAAAGGTCTATAAAAATAGGTTGATGGACAGCCTGAAGTCTCTTAAAGGTGAGTGAGAGCCGTGATGATGTGCAGAGAGACCTGAACTCTCTGCTTCTTCATTTGTATGTCGTGGATGCTGTGGTTACTGCACTCAGACATCTCTTGTGGGCTGTTTGCCATTTGCTCTCTTTGCTTTCTCTCTGTCTTAGAAAGATGCCGCAAATTCTGGTAAGTGTGGCACTCAGGGCAAAGGCAAACGAAGGAGACTTCATTTGGGATGTTAAAGAGGGGGATAATAAAGATTGGTTTATATAGGGCACTTGGCCATTAATAGAAACAATCTGAAGCTTCAGAAAACAAAAGGTAAATTTACAAAAACAAAAGAAAAAAATCACAAAACCCATCACCTCCATCAGTGCACATGACCTAACCCTTTCGCAGTGCATGCTGGGTAGATGGTGCTTGGGGCCAGTTTTGCATGGGATGGTCTCTACTACTAAGTCCACTAGGATTCTCTTTGTCATTGTTACTATTTGTTGAGCTGTGGGTCTGTGTTATCTTGGCAAGATAACAGTGCATAAAATGTGATAACTTTGAGACATTTGGTTCTTTCAATTTTGCTCATATGTCTGTGTCTTTCACAAGGAGGGACTATTAGTGCCACAAAAGTAGATTCTCTTCTGGGAAGCATGGGTGTGAAACTCGAAGAAAAGGAATTTAAAGACCTGATTGAGAATCTGCAGATGGATGGTAAGCCTGTAACCTCACTGAGCTTCTTGGGAGCAGAGGGGTTTCCCTATACACACCATCAGCCTTCCAGTCGTCAGTCCACCCTCCTATGGCATGCTCTTCCTATGCAGTTAAAGAGGAGGAAATCTGTAAGACTGCAAGCTATGTGTATATTGTACATGGGTGTTTTGCTTGTGTGTGTGTTGTGTCTTTGCACCGCATGTGTGCCGGGCCTACCCCGGATGCTTCATAGAGGACTAATGAGAGTATAGGGAGGGGACAGAGAACAGTTAGAAGATGCTCCAGTAATCCAGAGGATGAACAGGGAAACCAGGGTAGAGCCAGGCACTGGGACAGGAAAGCCACAGTCTGAAGACAGCCAGTTGTAATAATCTAAGGATTGGATATCAGTCTGGTTCTCTACACAGCATCTGAAGTTATCCTGTTAACATACAAATCACAACATGAAACACCTGTACTCAAAATCCCTTTCAAAGCTTCCTTGTTTCTCCCAGGGTTAAAGTCAGAGTTCTTACTATGACCCAGAAGGCATTATATGATTTGTTTAGTGTTCCCATAGCCCTGGGCTAGAATAGTTTCACCCATTCTAAAGACATTTTCCTTAGACACATGAGCCAGCATGCTGCCTTTGCAAGCCTTTCACTCACTCTGAAGTGCCCATCTCTCGGACATTCACCTATCCCACTCCCTCATGTTTAGGTCTTTTCAAATGTCACCTCCATGAGACCTCTCGTACCCTCTCTTCAAACTTCAATCGCAGCACTTGGCATCATCCTCTGCCATTTCTCAGATTTACCACCACCTGATATCTTAGTGAAGCTTTCCTTCCAAGGACTGCTCTGTGCTTATTACTTAAGAAACCATGCTAAACACAGAGGAAGTTCCCAATAGCCAGTGCACTTCATTGAATTTAGTTGGTCTCCACAGTGTGCAGTTGACTGCTAAGTAATGCAGTTAGGTACAGTATTCTAAAAATGTTTATGTAAGCATTTACTATTAAATAGCAAATCGAACTGTAACAAAAATGTTAATAATTATTTGTAGATTAGACAATCTCCTCAAATCAGTTGACCAACCAGCATGTGATGGGATCCAGTTGTAGGTTTTACTTCCTCTGTATATTAGAGAGAAAGGTATATTCTACAATTTCCAAGAAAATTAATTCCAAGGGAAGACTTGAAATTCAACTTTGTGTGTGTGTTTGTGTGTGTGTATGTTGTCTGTGTGTGTGTGTGTGTGTGTGTGTGTCTACAGTAACTCAAAAGAGGAAATGCAGAGTTAACTGTTATAAAAATTTTAACATGTAAGACAATGTGTCTCTTTCAACCTTGAAAGAAATGTTAAGTAAAACAGTAAAGATCATTCTAGAACAAGTCTTAGAAGGTGCTTTCCTTTGTATCTTGTATCAAAATTTTAATCTGTGTTAATGATTTGTTTCTGAATTATCTTGAAGCTGATGGGAATGTTGCTCTTAAAACGATAATGGATGGAGTAAAAACCTTTTCTGGTGAGTAAACACTCGTCATGTAGCCGCCCTTGAGCTGTACATGGTTTCCTACTTACATTGTCTAGCTTCCTGGTCGGTGACTTTAAAGGTGTGTAGGGTTTTATTACTATTGAGAGTGTAGTCACTGCAGTTGGACAGTACACGACTCAGGTTTTTAAAATAGACCAAAAGGTTGTGTGTTCATAGCATGTTGCCTCCCCTTGTAATTCGTTTCCTTAAAAAAACAAAACAAAACAAAACAAACCACTAATTGCTGTATTGTTTATTTGCAGTTTGAGGTGTAGGCAGAGCAAATATATAAAACCATCACCCTTGTTACTACAACCACTTATGCTTAGTCACATCAACCAGATCAAAGCCTGGAGAGGTCATGAATGTTTAAATCGCTCATCTATGGTGCTCTGGTCACTAGACAATTAGGCAGCTCCGATTCAGTATGCCTTGACCTCAGACTTAAAGAGAACATCAATAAGTTCAACTGTTTTAATGTTTTCTCCATAAAGATTCATCCTTTCTTTCTTCTCTACTTCTGCTTCCTCTCCCCATTTACTTCCTGCTCCCCCTTCTCATTCTTTCTCCTCTTTTCCATTTCCAGAAATAGGGGATAATTTCATTCTTCCCTTGCTTGGTCTCAAATTGTAGGTGACTTGTGAGATTGGCATGAGAATTGCATTATTTGAAATCATTAAGTGAGTCCCTAAATTCTCAACTAATTCTCTTTCTTCCTTCCCTTCCTTCCTTCCTTCTTTCTTTTTTAAGGAAACAAGATTGATGCAAACGATCTTCAGAATTATCTCAGAGGCCTGGGGATCGAGCTAACAGAGGCAGAATGTTCAGAGCTCAAGGAAACCCTGCCTACTGATGGTGAGCCATGCTGTTGCCTCTTTAGCCTCACAAAGGGCTATTTATAAGCACATATAAGAACTTTCTATAACATTAATAATTTTATGACACTAATAATTCTAGAACTCCATCGTCTTCGTTAGGGTTTTACTGCTGTGAACAGGCATCTTAACCAAGGAAACTGTTATAAAGACAGCATTTAATTGGGGCTGGCTTACAGGTTCAAAGGTTCAGTCCATTATTATCAAGAGGGGAGCATGGCAGCATCCAGGTAGGCATGGTACAGGAGAAGCTGAGAGTTCTGCATCTTTATCTGAAGGTGGCTAGGAGAAGACTGTCTTCCAGGTAGCTAGGACAAGGGTCTTAAAGCCCACACTCACAGTGATATACTTCCTCCAAGGCCACACCTACTCCACACCACCACATAGTGCCACTCCCTGGGCCAAGCGTATTCAAACCACCACATCCATTAACTCTAATTCGATTCTAGGTTATATAGAAGACATGCAATTATTAATTAAATTTCACCTCTTAAATCATGAAAACCTTCAAAGGCAAGTGATTACTATAACTTAATATTTATCCAAGCTTAGGTCTGATCAGAAAAAGAAAGGGAAATAGAGAGTGGAAAGTTAGTACAAGGACTAGGAAGAAGTAAGAGGAAGCAATGGTGTAGTGAAGTGGTGAAGAGTCACAAGTCTGAGTGCACAGACCCAAACCCTGGTTCCTCTACCTGTCGCTGTGTTATCTTGGACAAGTTACTTAACTGTTCCACATCCTGAGTTCCACATCTTTAAAATAGGAGTAAGAACTGAATGAAATGAAGGACCTTGAAAAGTGATCGGTGTGGAGTTAAACACTGGTGGATGCTAATGGCTATTAATGACTGAGTGACTGTGGTTGGATGCTGTGTGGTGGCCATGGTGACGGTGGTAAAGGCAGTCATAGTGCTAAAGCTTGGAAGCAGTCCTAACACAAAATAATAGCTCAGGGGACAAAGCTCCCAGAGATCTGTCACTTTCCCAGGAATTTGACATTCCAACTTTCATTTCAGAGTAAATGTAAAAGCAGTTTTTAGAGTGTCCTAAGACATGTCCTAATCTACATGATCTTCATCTAAGGTGAATTTACTTTTTCCTCATAGCTGCCGGAAAGGTCTATCAGAATAAAGTGCTGGATTCTATAAAGTCACATGAAGGTAATGGCTCAAATATTAAATTTCCATGTCTGTATTTGTATTTTAAATATTAGACACTTACTAATTGCCCATGCTTCCTGACAAATTGGTTTCATTAGCAAATAGTCTTACTTGTATCCCTGCGTAGAGCCTCGAGTTTTTACAAACTTTTACTTCCCACCTCACATTTTAGGTAATAACATCTATTAAATAAGATGCAGGGGTAGTTGGATCTTGAATGCACTAAAACTGTCTAACTGTCTCATTTCCTTCTTTCTAAGGAGGGATGGTTAATGTCAATGACCTGGACAAAGTTCTTAGCAACATGGGACTTGAGCTCACAGAAAAAGAACAGAAAATTCTAAGAGATAGCCTCATAGTTAAAGGTGAGCACTAAATATGCAACATCCCGATATTTTTTAAAGTTCAAAGGATTATTTAAAGTTTAAAGTATCTGTTATGGGTACCAGATTTAGATGTTCCTGGAAACTATGAAAATTCCACAGAGCCAGGAAAGAATTAATTATATTTCATTATGTTGAGCTCTGTCCCCTCTATCCCTTGCATATTCAGGGTTTTTTTTTTCTTTTCATAAAGGATGTCAGGTTTTCTCAAAGGCCTTTTCTGGTGCTTTTGAGTGACTCTGGGATCCATGTCCTCATACTCAGCTATGTGGTAAATTCCATTTATTGGTTTGCATATGTTGAACTATGTCTTTATCTCTGGAATGAAGGCAGCCTGATCATGGCGAATGATCCTTCTGTGTGTTCTCAGATGAGGTTTCTAAGTGTTTTACTGAATATGTTTCTGTTTGTGGTCAACAGGGAGATTGCTCTGTTGTTCTGTCTTTATCTGGTTTTGGTATTGGCACAGTACTGGCTTTTTAACAAGTATTACAAAGCATTCTTTCCATTTCTAACTTTATGGTGCTGGCTAAAGATTTTCCAATTTTATTGATCTTTCCAAAGAACCAACTTCTATTTTCTCAACTCCATTGTTTTATATTTATCCCATTGCTCCCCATCTAAGCCTTGGCCTCAGGTTGACACAGTTTACCTCATGGACTTGCTTAGGAAGGGCTGAGTCTGAGGTGTTTGGTCATGTGACAGAGAATCACCAAGTTAGGTTCTGTTTCTTATGACTGATTTGTAGACACCAGCAGTGTCTCACACATATCCCCAAAGCCAATTATTATATAAACTGTTACTAGTGTCATATATTCAATAAACAAATTATCAAATATTTTAAAACACTTTCCTCTTTTATATAAACTTTTTTAAAAGATTTATTTATTTATTATATGTATGTGCGTATGCTACCGCTCTCTTCAGATGCACCAAGAGAAGGCATCCATGATGTCTTGCTGGGAATTGAACTCAGGACCTCTGGAAGAGCAGTCAGTTCTCTGCTCCACCTCAGTGCTCCGTTGAGTCATCTCTCCAGCCCAAATTACCAAATATTTTAATAAGGATCTATATGGAGAACAGTAAGATGTCTTAGTAGTTGTCTCCAATAAATAGAAATAAGTATCCAGAAAGCCAAGGTAATAGAACATATAAGAGGGGAGTATTTTGACCAAAAGATGAAAATTTCCCTTTTGTGATGATCACTGATAGAACATTATGGCTAATGCAAGTCAAATTTTACACTCTTTCTAAGGAAAAATGTGAAAGGCCATATAAGATAGGAGACTGATGGTCTTATTTTGCTGGAAGATTTGCCCAATTCTATTAATTATAAACTATATATGACTTGAAAAATACAACAAAAAGATTAGATTTTGGCTCGAGTTATAAATAGGCATGTTGTATACATAAAGAGATCTAATTGATTACGTCTTTTCTCATAGCTGATGGGAAGATTAGTCTCAGTAAGCTTCTAGACACAGTAAAAGCCGCTAGAGGTGAGTGATAAAGTACTCAGGATGAACCTGAGGACATAAATAATCCTACTAAATTACGTTTATGATCCACATATCATGGTTATCACCTTTATTCAGGTATTTTCCCTTTCACTTATGAGTGCTATATCTCTAATTTCCTAGAATTGGAATACAGACTAGCTATATTTCAGTTATTATTTTGTGTAAAAGTATTTATGTGTCCGAATGTTTTGCCTACATGTATGTGTGTAGACCACATGAGTGTCTGGAACCCCTGGAGGCCTAAAAATGGTATCAGATCTCATGGAATTAGAGTTATAGATAGTTGTGAGCCACTGTGGTAAATGCCAGGAATCAAGCCTAGTCCTCTGCAAGAGCAGCAAGTCCTCTAACCACTGAGCCATCTCTCTAGCCAGCCTCTCTATGCAAAATTTTAATCGCCTCTTTTTAACAGGACTTTTTTTTTCTTCTTAATTATTTCTCCACAACATATTTGACTACTGAGATTAAATGACGTATGATTAATCAATTAAGCAAAGCTTCGGTTAAGGATACAGATGTTACAAAAAGGCTAACAAATTTTACTAATTTATGAATCCAGACCACCAAGAATATTCTGGTCTATAGTGATGCTTTACTCCACACATTAGCATGTATAACACTTTCCCCGTGATTACAAGAAGATGCTGTTTACCTCTGTTTATATTGAAGATTTGCTCTTGGTACAGCACTTGAGAACAATGCTGAGAATGTTTAAGTAATTTTAAAGTTCTTAGATTTTTTTATTCTTATTGTTTACAGGAGAGGTTATTGACATGGACGATTTAGCAGATGTTGTGGAAGACATGGGGATAGAACTTACAGACAAGGAATTCCTAAGGCTGGTGGAAAATTTACAAGCTGATGGTAAGTGTTTAAAATAGACACAGCTGTGATTTTCGGCAGGGGACAGTTTTTATGCTGAGCAGACATTGGCAGCATCTAGAGGCAGGCTTTCTGTGGTGCATCTGGCAGGGGCAGATGTGGGGGGTACCACTGGTAACTAGTGGGCTGACGCCATGGGTTAATAACACCCTTAGAGTAATAAACAAGTTTCAGTGGATAAGACAGCCCTGCTGCATATAAGAACCATCCAGCCTAAAGTAGCTACGGTTCTGCTAGTAAACCCCCTCAGTGTAACCTTCTGGGAAGCCAGGGTTTGTGTGCTTCTGTACAGACACTCTGTCCTACTCAGCTGTGAGGAGAGCATCTCAGCCACATCAGGCATTTCTGCTGTGGTGTACTCATTCATCTCTGTTCCAGAAACATGAGACGGGCCGACCGTGATCTAAAATCCCCGAAACCATGAATCGAAATAAATCTTTCCTCCATTAAGTTGATTCTCTCAGGTTAATCTCACAGCAGCAAAAAGTCTGCCACACACATGCCAGACAGAAAAAGATGCTCAAATTTTTCAAAATCCTATGTCATAAAATGTTTCTATGCGTTGATTTACATAGAAAGAAAACAAGGACTTGGTTTAGAGACATACTTCTGAGATGGTTTTTTTTAATACTGTCATAATAATTGATTTCTCCTTGGCCTGAATTGTTTCTTCTTACAGCTAATAGGAAGACTTATCAGAAGAGATTGATGAAGGGTTTAATGACCCTTAAAGGTAAGAGAACTGTGGTGTAAAAGCAAACATACAAGAAGACCTCATGGTTTGCTTACTTTCTTTCCTGGACATTCAGACACGAACGACCCTTCTGGTAGGCTCAGTCTTTATCCTTGTCATTAAAATCTTCTGTAGAGCCCCCGTAAGCTGCCATCTTTACTGAGGTAAACCACTCACAGCACAGTTTACCATTTTAAGTGCACGCACCACTAACATTAGGTGCTGCACTCACGGTGCTGTACAGCCGTGCCCACTCCTCACCTTCAGAGCCTTTTGTCATAGTGAACAGAAACTCTGTACCTGTTAGGGATTCACTAGTATTTTCTCCTTCCCCCAGCTCCTGACCACCTCTGTTCCACTTTCTATGAACTTATCTCTTCTAGGAACCTAGAAGTGCCAATAAAGTCAATTGCATTCAATTTTATATTTTTAATTTTAAGTTGCAGAGGAAATTTCCCCATTCCTCTGGAAATTCTCAAAAGTTTATCAGACTCCCAAATGAAATCTAAATGTTCACAACTTTTAAAATGTAATTGACAGCACGTTCCATCGAACTGAAAGTTCAATTAACAACAATCATTTTATTACCTAAATAGCAAAGAACGGGGTCATCTATTTTTTGACCCATTTTAAAGTTACTATCTTTTACATTTAGCTGTATCTCTTTTTAAGAAGGGAAAATCAAGCCTGATAAAGTGGACATGTTTCTGAAGAACACAGAGATGGACCTCTCAGATTCAGAACTTAAGGATCTGAAACAAAACCTGCCTGTTTCTGGTAAGCACCCACCATTTTGCATCAGAATGGCAAAGCTGTTTAAAATGCAGACTCCAGAGCCAGGCTGACTGATTTGAATCCGGCTCTTCTTTTGAATGCTCATATCATCTTGATGTCCTTTCTGTGCCCCACTTTCTTCATCTATATAAAAGCATATTGAGAATACCTAATTAATAAAGCTTTGTGAGGACCAAATTCTATCAGTTCTATCATCGCTGTCAGTATTATCATAATCTAACCTTCTGCGATTAAGTACGCAGAACTTCAAAATGCTATGGACATCAAGCAACTTAAAAAGTTAAGTATTATAATTAAAACGTTGAGTATGATAGCATACGCTCACTTTTAATTCCAGCACTGGAGAGGTGGAGATAGACTGCCTTGTACCTTGGGCTCCCTGGACGGCCAGCCTAGTCTAACCTTTAGACATTGTCTTAAAAATCAAGGATGATAGCATCTGAGGAAGCACAACTGTGGTTATCCTTTGACCTACATGCAGACAGACACACACACACACACACACACACACACACACACACACATGCACGCACACAGCTAAAGTAAGAATAAATCCTTCCTCTTAGCATTTACAGCAAGAGAATGAGTTCTTTCACTGTGAATTCTATATCTGGCTGAGGAGTCACTACAAAGGGCCAAGATGAGGAGGCAAAAGGAAAAAGGAAGCAAGTGGGACAGTGCAAAGGAAGTGTATTGGGGTGCAAGCAATTTAAAGATAAAATGGTGGAAAAGCAGAGACCAGCTTGTAGGGATAAGGATCAAACCTCTCCGAATGGCTTCACATTGGCAGAGGCTATTTCCTCTAGTCAATATAAAACAGAGAAAAAGTTTCAAAGAAGTAACAGTAGTATACCACCTATTTGGTTCCTTGTCATCGACCGAGATACAAGTGAGACTGATCAGCATGTTGTAGTGAGACCCTCTTTTCCAAGATCTGGAAAAACACTGATTCATATACATTCATTCATTCACTCATTCATTCATTCACTCATTCATTCATACATATGTTCATACATACATACATGCATTCATTCATACATGCACACATACATTCATACATACATGCATACATACATACGTACATATATACATTATTTTTACCAGTTTTAAAGAGGCATTACAAAACATTACAGAAAATTAAAAAATCCCTAAATTAAATTTTCAATCATACTGGTTGTTTCATTTCTATTTATTTTGATCTCTTAAGAATTTCATACATGAGCAATAGTGTATAGACATAATTTATATTTTAAATTATGTCTTTTACTACCATGTAAATGGTAGGCTGACAGTCATTAAAAACAGACCTCTAAATATCTGGTATAGAAAAGCTGTGCCACTAATATGTGACATTAATCACGTCTGTGTGTAATTGAAGCATTGGTAAAGTCCGTACAGTTTAATTATAACATTGCATGGATTGTGATATGAGCCAACTGTATGTGAATGGAGATTTTCTTAGTGTGTTGCCATGTAGCGTAAACTTGTGTTAAAATGTTGTTCCTGTGGTCAGGCTAACTAACAGATGCTCACCTCAGAGTGAAGAGCTGAAGAGAAACACTCCAGAGCGTTCTTTTGTGGCTAAAACTTCCAAAAGCTGCGTTGTCAATAAAGCTTCACTGTGGGATTAAAACCCTTTCCGTCTCACACTAAGGAAGAGTGCTGTGATGACTATTATAAATCGTGCTTGTTTCTGATCTTTATTCTCATTATTCGTGTATCTTGCAGCTACTGGGAAAATCGATATAAGAGCTATGATAAAAGAAGCAAATGCTTTCAGAGGTCAGTGATGAGTTCTTGCCAGACTAAAGCCTTCTTCAGACCATTATAATAATTTGTACTGTTCTGTTGTTTTTCCACGCTGCTCTGAAATTAGATTCAGTAGAAGAAAAGTCTTAGATTGCATAAATTTGACAAAATGTGGCCAAAACAGTACAAATAAAACACCTATAGGACTTTGTCTTAGTAAGGAATCCTGTGTTGTGTAGAATCTTAGTTCCTAATCTCTCTGTGAAATACGCAGGCTCAGGAAAGGGCACTCTGAGTTTTTATAAGATTCAGTTAACACAGTTGACAACTGAAACCTTAATGAAAGCGTAAAATGCATTCTTGGAGGATTATTTATACTAGCCACCGTATGTGCTGATTTCACAGTAATAAAGCCCAATTTAGCTTTTCTAGACTCTAAAGAGAGCCCGTGTAAATGCTTAAGGAACACGCAAACACCCCAGAGTTCCTCCCACCCAGGGCAGGGTGGAAGAACTGTGTTCTGCTTCTGTTACTCAGCCTAAACTTGGAGACAACTAATGTGCCCACCTCCCACTGTGTCTGATCTTTTAGGGGGGAAGGTTGCTGTGAGTAATGTGAGAAATCTGCTAAGGAAGTTGGGGGTCGAGTTTACCGGTCCGGAGTACATAAACCTGCTGAGAATGCTGCCCGTGGACGGTAAGACTTGAAAAGCCACCAGAGTTTCCGGACCGTAATTGAACAAGCCTGGGAGGGAAATGCAAATTTCAGTGCCTAGAAGGTCTAGACCATCTAAAGAATATATTATAAAATAAACGACTTGTGGAAATGATGAGACAAGAGACTAAGGCAGCAGCCGACAGTGAAAAATTAGAGGCGTGGCAGCTCCGTCCATCGTTTTGAACAGTGGCAGCAAAGGAGCGATTGACAAGATCAAGTCCATCTATTATCTGGGTGTGTCCGATACGACGGATGCAAGTTAGGGTGGCTCGCAAAACACGCGGCCAAAGGAAGAGAGTTGGGAGAACTCTTCACGCTATATTTGCCCTTTCTATAATTCTAAAATGGTACCTAAATCGAAGGTTAGAATAAAGACATACTGGCAGCGCTGTAGAGGTTTGGTTCCAGGGCCGCGGAACTCTTCTCCGAACCTGTCGTGATGAGATAAATGATTTCACTATCATCAAGGTACAGTCCACGTGATTGCCCAAAGCCTCTTGAGTTGTTGTATGTAAACAACGGAAAACAGGAAGTGAACTGTTTCAGTTCGCTATTTTTGTCTCCCACCAATTTTATAGTTTACATCCAGGGTAGCATGCTTCCCTTGCTCGCATGAGGTCATGGTTCAATTCCCAGCCCTGCCAAAAAAAAAAAAAGAAAAAGAAAAAGAAAAAGAAAAAGCCTTTTCCCCTCTGGAATATTAACCAATTTATATATAGTGTTTGGATCTGGAAAGTGTTTTCATGCAATTTGTAAAATACACTGTCTATCCATAGCCATCTTCACTCTCTTTCCCATCAGACATCACTCTGTTTGTCTTCTTCCTGACCCTGTAGCTTGTTAATATTGTGGCTTACATTTTATTTCACTCCTGAGGATTCTTAAACCTGCTGTCTTGAGTCTTCTGCTTACCGACTTCCATTTCTGTCTTAACGTCTGTTGTTCCTTTCCTTTTGGGTTTCGGACTCTTTAAATGCCCTGTTCCCTAGGATGGGTGGTGAGGTCTGTTTTCATTCTTTGCTGCTTTAACATTCTGTTCTTCTCTCACCGGTGTTCGTGAGTGATGTAAAAGGCTCACCCAAAATGATCTTGCTTCCACACAGAAAACGGGATGGTGTATTGGAAAAGAGTCCTGAAAGCTGTGAAGTCTCTCAAAGGTGAGTTAAAGCTCACACTAAGGCGTCTGTCTGAAATCCTCAGGCTTTATAAAGTATTCCTGCCGTTGTTTCTCTCTCCTCCTCAAAGAAAACATCAGACTTAGACTCCTCATAAATTTATTACCAAGAGGAAAAAATAAAAATTGAAAAAAAAAATTTTTAAATTTAGGTAACAAAAGGCTTCGTTACCTAAATACATAGAGTAAAATTGTAGAGAAAGAACACATGCGTTTTGTTAGTTTTAGGAATATCATTCAGTAGTAGACAAAAACAATCTGGGAGTCTGGCAATGGAATTAGTACTCTTTAATATTGACTACAAGTATTGGAAATGATGCATCAGTGAGCTGACTCTAGTCCAGTGCCGTTAAGCCTTCTAAAGAACTTCTCGGTTCTGACAGGTTTGTGGCCAGGAAAGAGTTTTTTTTTTTTTTTAAGACAGATTTATTTGTTTGTTTGTTTGTTTATTTATTTATTTATTTATTTATGAGCACACTGTAGCTGTCTTCAGATACACCAAAAGAGGGCATCAGATCTCATTACAGATGTTTGTGAGCCACCATGTGGTTGCTGGGATTTGAACTCAGGACCTCTGGGAGAGCAGTCAGTGCTCTTGACCCCTGAGCCATCTCTCCAGCCCAAAAGAGTTTTTAAAAGCAGGTTGCAATTACCTTATGACTCTTGACCTTCTCTGTTTTATTGGGAAATTTTAGACGATTTTTGTAATAAATACTAATAACAATACAAAAATGCAAAGTATATTTTTTTTATATTTTCTTAAAGTAGTTACACAGTCATTAAAAACACAAACGTGATTTTCATGGTTTGCATCTCTCATTTACTCTCCTTTTTCTTTGTGTCTTTCTCCCCCCCGCCCCCCGCCTCCCCTTAAGAAGGAAAAGTTGATGTCAAAAGACTGGCCGCTTTCCTGGAAAGCATGGGTATCAAACTTACTGAACGGGAAGTGGAGCAGCTGGCAGAGAGTCTGCCGGTTGACGGTATGCCCCTTACATAACAGTCTGTCCCCGAAGAAGGCATTTAATCCTACAGCTAAGATTTGAAAAACCAGATTGACTTGGTGCTGAGTGTTTTCAAAATCTTAGGGAACCCTAGCATTATAAAAAACATTTTAAGTACCAGCTTAAAAAAAAAACAAAAACCTCTAACTACGTAAGTGAGAAAATTAAGTAAGATTTTATTTTCACGTGCCTTTGAAAATTAGGAAATAAAACAAGAAAAGTCCATTAAAATCATTGAATTTTAGATATGTCGTTTTGGTTCATGGGCCTTTGAACAAGATTAAAATATAAAATTTTAAGTCATTCCCCCATAGCTAGAAACAAAAATATTCAATTTAAAGCAACAAAGCACATTTACAAAATACCTAGAAATAAATTTATTTTAAATCCTACTCACGTCGCTTAAGAGATTTTACCCACTGTCAAGGTTTTTTTTTTTTTTTTTTCTGTTCCAAAAGTCAAAGGAGGTCTAAGAAGTACAGGGCAAATTTCTAGGTCCTTCCTTCCTTCTTGTATCTGTCTCCATGAAGGCCGAAGACTTTCTTCAAACAACAGAAGCACTTAACATATTGAAACAGATAGAAACCAATTAACAAAATGGTAAGGGTAACTCCTTACCTACCTATAACTACACCAAGTGTGAACGGACTAAATTCTACAATCAAAAGGCAGACTGTAAGAGTAGATAAATCAAACCCAACCATTTGACTCAATTGAGTTTAAGAACTTAGAGAGACCAAAAGTGAAAGAGTGGTGGGTAAGAGGATTTCATGCATCTTTGCTGGAGCTGGAAGTGAACAAGGATAACCATGTCAAACATTAAGAAAAATAAATAAATATAACAAAGCCTTTTTTAAGGAATATAAAAAAATCCCAAGATTTATGAGATACATCAAAAAACAGTTCTAAAGGGGAAACTTAGAATAAAGGACGGCCATCAACAGAGATCTCAAATAAACATCCTAACGGTGAGCCTCAGGGGACTAGAAAAGGAAAAACAGACTAAAGCCAAACATACCAGAAGGTAAGAAACATCAAAGGTTGAAGTGGAGCGTTCACACTGGAGCTTCCGGAAGGAAGTATCTCTGTTGGGCTCTGAGGGGAAAGCCCGTGCCAGCTGCAGTCAGAATGGGCAAGAGAGGCTCCAAGCCACAAGGCGCAAAGTCCTCGAAAGCCTTCTTCCCGCAGACCTGCCGGAAGGAGCACAAGAGGCTCGCCAGCTCCCCAGTCAACTTCCGTGAGTTCTGAAAGAAAAGCCCCGAGAGATGGAAGACCATATCTGCAAAGGAAGAGTCAAAGTTTGAAGATCTGGCCAAGAGCAACTAGGCTCGTTATGACAGAGAGAAAGGCGATAAGAAAGGAAAGGAAGAAGATCCTAATGCTCGAAAAGGACCACCGACTGCTTTCTTCCTGTTTTGCTCTGAACATCTCCCAGAGATCAAAAGTGAACGCCCAGGCCTGTCTATCGGAGATACTGCGAGGAAACTGGGTGAGATGTGGTCTGAGCAATCTGTCAAAGATAAACAACCGTATGAGCGGAGAGCAGCTAAGCTAAGGGAGGCGTGTGAAAAGGATATTGCTGTGCGTACGGTGCTGAGCATAAAGGTGAAACAGCAAAGAAGGGTCTTGGTGGGACAACAGGCTCAAACCGGAGAAGAAGGAGGAGAAGAGGAGGAGGAGGGTGAGGAGGAGGAGGGTGAGGAGGAGGAGGGCGAGGAGGAGGAGGGTGAGGAGGAGGAGGAGGGTGAGGAGGAGGAGGGTGAGGAGGAGGGTGAGGAGGAGGAGGGTGAGGAGGAGGAGGGTGAGGAGGAGGAGGGTGAGGAGGAGGAGGGTGAGGAGGAGGAGGAGGGTGAGGAGGAGGAGGGTGAGGAGGAGGAGGGTGAGGAGGAGGAGGAAGGTGAGGAGGAGGAGGGTGAGGAGGAGGGTGAGGAGGAGGGTGAGGAGGAGGAGGGTGAGGAGGAGGAGGGTGAGGAGGAGGAGGAAGGTGAGGAGGAGGAGGGTGAGGAGGAGGAGGAGGGTGAGGAGGAGGGTGAGGAGGAGGAGGGTGAGGAGGAGGAGGGTGAGGAGGAGGAGGGTGAGGAGGAGGAGGGTGAGGAGGAGGGCGAGGAGGAGGAGGGTGAGGAGGAGGAGGGTGAGGAGGAGGAGGGTGAGGAGGAGGGCGAGGAGGAGGAGGGCGAGGAGGAGGAGGGCGAGGAGGAGGAGGGCGAGGAGGAGGAGGGTGAGGAGGAGGAGGGTGAGGAGGAGGAGGGTGAGGAGGAGGAGGGTGAGGAGGAGGGCGAGGAGGAGGAGGGTGAGGAGGAGGAGGGTGAGGAGGAGGAGGGTGAGGAGGAGGAGGAGAAGGAGAAGGAGAAGAAGAAAGAGGAGGAGGGAGGAGGGAGGAGGAAGAGAAAGAGGAAGAAAGAAGACAGGATGAAGAATAAATGACTGTCCAAAAATGCGTGGACTGTATGTGCTCGGGCAACCATTTTGCTAAGAATGTGAAATTTGACATTAGCTTCACTGTAAAAACTACACAGAATTTTGTTCAACTGATGAGATTCTTTGAAGTGAAAGTACTTTTAAAAAAATGTTTGTAGCTTTTTGAGTGGTTAAAACATACAGTTAGATTGAAAGCTTTTGATGTCGAATGTTTTTAAATATTTAAAAGTTTCTTTAATTTCTTATGGTAGCGAAACAAACTTCATAGGAATTGCCAGTAAAAATTAAAAAAAAACTTTTAGGATGTTGCTTTTATTATTTTTAATAAAATAATGTATATTACTTGAAAAAAAAGGTTGAAGTAGAAATAAGTGAAAGACTAGGAAAACAATAGAAAATGCTGACCAAACTAAGATTTGTTTTTCTTTAAATAGAAATGAAATCAACAAACCTTTGGCTAGACTAAGAATAAAAGTGAGAATGCTCAAAAAATAAAAAAATAAAAAAATCCCACAAAGATTAAAGAGAAGACATTATAGCTGAGAGCACAGATGTACAAAAGCTCAAAGCGTGTGAGCAGTTACAAAGCAATGAATTGGACAGCCTAGAAAAGTGACATTTTATCGATTTCTAGACAATTTATCAATTCTGAATCATCCCGAAATAGAAAATCTGACCAGACACCCCCCCAAAATTAAAGAGGTTAAATATTATCAGTCTATTTTCCATTGTTAATTCAAAATACTTTAGGCTGGTAATTGTGTGAAGAAAGGAGATATTTAGTTCTAAGTTTGGATAGCACCATTTCCTCTGAGACATTAATGAACATCTGCTAACCCCAGAGAGGGAACCAACCACAGACCCAAAATAATTTCAATTTATAGGTAGGAAGAATTAATACTATTACAGTGTCCAAATTACTTAAAGCAATCTACATTCAATTTACTAAATTTCAGTTTTTCACAGGGATATAAAAGCAATCTTAAAATTCATGTGGAACAACAGAGACCTTAGGGGCCCAAGTCACTCTTTAGTAAGGCATCGTGCTACCCACTTCAAGGTGGGCTGGAAATTTGTGGGCAAGCTCTTCCACTGCTTATCCTCTGCACCTGGCTTCTGAACTTACCACATTAATTGCATTTCTCCTTTCAACCTTTTATTCACAGCTAATGGAAAAGTTGATCTAGCCAAGGTATTGGATGAAGCAAGAACCTTTACAGGCAAGTGAGATCCTAATTTTTTACAGTAAAGGATTTTAAGTATCATTTATGTGTGCATTTGTGACCATCTCCGTGAGTAAACGACACATGTAGGATGCTTCATCCCTGGGTCAGGCAGTTATGAACCAAGTTGAGGTCTTTTAGGAGAACCATCTCTCCAGCTTCAACACGATTTCCCTCATGTCTTTATCGCCAATTCTATAACACCTATTTGTTTCTCAATCCAACATCCAGAAATTGGAATGTTTTCTAATGTGTTTTCTTCTTCGTCTGTTAGTGTGGTTGGTGTTACTTGATGTCAGAAGCCAAGCAGAGTCAGCCCTGATTGGTATTTGGATAGGAAAGTTCTTAGACCAAAAACCATCCAGTCTTTAGAAGGACTGGCAGGGTTTCCAGCAATCCTACAGCAAAGTCAGCCGCCACTTACAGAAATGGGTTTCTTTTGTATCTACCGTTGCTCTCAGTCATATCGATCTCAGGAAGCCTAAGTGAGATGGAGAAAATATGGGGTCGGATTTCAAAGTGGTTCTGGGGCTGACTACGTTCTCAGTGTACCCCACTGGCATGTTCTCACAACCAGCATTAAGAGCAAGCTCTCTTCACTTGATGCCATCAACAGAGACATCATGTTTCTTTGAAGGTTGTTCTCTCTAGATCTTAGTGGCCGTGGATATCCCTACCCTGAGCTTATATTGAATAGTTTAATTATTTATAACTATGCAAAATTCCATGTGTGTCATTATCTTAATCTTTATTATTAAGGAGAAAAAATTGGTATTGATGAGGTAAAGAGTTTTCTGGAAAATATGGGGATAGAGTTCAAAGATGAAGACTTCACCAAACTGATGGAGAAGCTGCCATTTGATGGTAAGCATCTTAAATATTAATGCGATAAAGAGGGTTTTAGATTGCTGTGACAAAACTATCCTCGTTTTTGTAACACTAAGTAGAAAGACTGTCTCAGAAACTATTAAAAATTAGATTGTCCATGTACTCTGACACGAATTCTCTCTACACAGGCTTCCATTTTAGATCTGGACATTCCTCTTTAGTATGCTGTCAATGCCAAGGGAGACAGGATTCATGGGAAGAGTAAGAGATAGTTTAGGAATGAGCAGGGCTGGGGAAGAGTAAAAGAGGTGTGTGTGTGTGTGTGTGTGTGTGTGTGTGTGTGTGTGTGTGTGTGTGATATAGAACCTGACTACTAAACTTCCCCAATTTCCTCTAACATTGTTATCCACACACATGCATATGTGTAATGGGTGTGGGTGTGCCTGTTCCACCGTACGTGTATGGAGGTCATGTACAACTTTGTAGAAGTAGCTTCTCTTCTCCCACCATGTGGATCCAGGGGATTCGACTGGAGTTGTTAGACTGGACTTGGCAGCAAGCTCCCTTACCATCTCATTGGCTCTCACGGTTTTTATAAGAAGGGAGATCTCTAGAGAAGATTCTAAATGTCTGTTTTCCTGAGCAAATGCTAATGATCAGACACACTTCTGTAACTTGGATCCTGTATCTTTACAGAAGACGGAAAGGTCTACCGAAACAGGTTGCTAGCAAGCTTGAAGACTTTGAAAGGTGAGTGACAGTAAGTTTTGGAGACACCAGAGCTCATACGTACTTGTACATAAACGTATGCCCCATTGCTGTCACAGCCTTTACTGCAGCTGCCGAGCCTCTATCTTAGACCTAAGGAAGAAGACCCCCACTTTTTCAAGATTTCGTTTCCTTTTTTGAACAAAAGAAACAACAGGATTTCACATTTGTAGAAAAAAGGGCAATTTGAAAAATTAGTAGCGTATTTAGTCAGGAGAAAACAGAAACTAGACTTGGAGTTCAGCCATTGTAAATTAACCCCAAATATTGTTCAGAAACAAGAAATAGTTACCTCCAGAACTAGAATTTCCTCAGTATTCATTTTTATTAAAATGAAATTACACATATTTATCATGTACATGATGCTTTAAAGTATAAATGACTAAATTTGGCTGGTTATTACAACACATTACTTCATATAGTCTCGTCTTGCAAAGAAAACACCAATATTCGTGCTCCTGGCTTCATCTCTGTTGCTATGATAAAATGCTCTAACTGAAAGCAACTTTAGGGAGGACAGTTTCTTTGCCTTACAATCGCAAGCCATAATTTATCACTGCATTTAACACCTTCACTACCTAAACCTTAAGAATGTTTATCAGTAGAATGTGACCGTTCAAAATAATGTTAATATAAATAAAATAGTTTTTTCCTATTTTAGACATTACTAATACTAGTAAATAACTGAAGAAAGTCTATGAATAAGCATTAGAAAATGTGTGATCTACCTTCCCAAAAGAATTTATATGCAATCTTTCTGAGTACTGGCACAATGTGTGAGTTGGCAGCAGGGTAACTACCTCCAAAGGCTTTAGGAAGCTGTCTTGGAAGCTTTGTGTCCTCCTTCATGAGTCTCTCTTTCCTCAGGTGGGATGGTCAGTACCGGCAACCTGAAATCTGTCATGGATAAATTAGGAATCAAACTCAAGGATAACGAATTTAAGGATCTGATGCAAAATCTCCCTGTTGATGGTAAGTGGGGCTTTCAAATATCCTACTTACACTGGGAGAGTACTTCTTTATGAAAAGAAAGACCTTAACAATAAAAGTCCTAGGGTAAGGGGCCTTAGGAATGGTGGCCTCGTGTCATGTAATCAGAAATTTATACATACGGGGAAAGCATATAAGCAAACAGTAAGCAAAATTAGTGTTGAAGCCTATGTCTGAGTGTGTGACATTTTTAATCTCCACTCATGACCAGTAGTAGACAGTCTTCTACACATTGAATAGCAAAATACAGAATCTTGAGATAATGGTACTTCTGAATTTCTTCCCATCACTAACACACATGATGAGTTTGGGATATTAGAATTGTGAATGAGATTCATACTATTGAAATGGGACCTTTATACTTTCAAGATTTTCTTCATGATATTCACGGAGGCAATGGAATTGGATAAGACAACAGGAGATGTTGCCTGCATATTTCTTCTTAGAAATGTATTATTTTGTGTGTATGAGTGCTTTGCCTGCATGTATGTCTGTATACTACATGCATGCAGCACTGATAAAGCCAGGGGTGGGCATTGGGTCTCCTGGAGTAACAGGCATCTGGGTACTGAGAATCAAACCTGGGTACTTTAGAAGAACAGTAAGGGCTCTTAGCCACTGAGCCATTTCTCCAGTCCTCACCACTGTATTTCTTAAATAACTATATAAAGTGCCTAGGAGAGAGTCTTTGTAAATGATAAATGACAGTTTGTCATTTTTATTCTCATGCTTTCTTCCAGCTAACAAGATTTCTCTAGAGACATTGATGAAAAAATTGAAGGCTTTTACAGGTGAGGAAGTACCTTCTGATAGTGTAAGTACTTACGTTAAATTTATTTAAATTAAAGGTCACTGAAAAGAAGAGAAAATATTTAGGAATTCCAATCAGTGGCACCTCAGTTTTTCCATGGCATTTCTAGAATCACATAAAATTAAAATGTTTCATATTGAGATAATCACATCTAAGGCCCCTTGGACTAACTTCAGATGATAAAGTGTTTTGTACCAGAATACAATATTGTCCGTTTTCCTTAATGTACCTCACTTCACAAATGGCTTAAAGTAGTCTAAAACCTTATAGAATATGGTATAGTAAATAAAATATAGGAATGATGGGAACACCATTTTCACTGGAAGAAGCAAACATCTTACCACACAAATATTTCTGAAGAGCAGCTCGTAAGAATCAATGTTATCATAGTTCTCTCATCAGCTTTTAATTCTAAAAGTTATATTTTCTAATGTTAGTAAAACAAACAAACGCACCAACAAAGCGCCTCTCGTGTATGTAAAGTCAGTAGCTCCCGTGGCGTCGCACCAACAAAGCGCCTCTCGTGTATGTAAAGTCAGTAGCTCCCGTGGCGTGTACCCATCGGCTCTGTAATTGATTCTTCCACTTGACCAAAGTTTTTCAACCCATGGTAATTGTTCACGTTACTCAGACACATCCTGTAAAGCTCATGTGCCCTCAACTCCCTCTTTGAAAGGAGACAAGATCAATTCCGTTGACATGAGAAACATCTTAAAGAACCTGGGGATCGAACTCACAGAGAAGGAACAAGAAAGGCTACTGAGAACACTGCCTGCTGATGGTGAGCCAGCTGGGGCACTTGGAAGCTTGGTTTTGTTCCTTTGTTCCTTTGTTTCTGTCTGTAGGGCTGTGTAAAACTCTCTAACTCTACTTCTGTTTATTTACCTCTAAAAATACAAAGAAAAGAGAAAAAGGAGGCAGGGAGAGGACAGGGAGAGGGGAGGGGGTAGGGGGAGGGG
The DNA here is from genome assembly GCF_021556685.1 of Rattus norvegicus. NCBI lineage: Eukaryota > Metazoa > Chordata > Mammalia > Rodentia > Muridae > Rattus > Rattus norvegicus. Next base: position 96,198,497 of record NC_141543.1, read on the forward strand.
AGAGGGAGGGGAGCTATTGTTATAGATGATCTTGCCCAGTTGTCTTTAACACTTTATATTGTAAGTGCAAGAAGCCCTGAGACAAAAGATGACATCACTCATAAAGCATGTTATTGTTAGGCCACTAATTTGTTTACATCATGAAGTGAGAAAAAGGTGGAGGAGAAGAAAATATATCAGTGGGGAAAAAAAGCGACATTTAGCACACAGAGTCCTTCAGGTGCTAGAGTAGAGAGGCTCATCCCAAGGAGGAAGGTCTCTACTCCACGACTTCACTGTCTCAACTTAAATAGCATGCAACATAGAGACAGTTCTTTTTAATTTTCATTACTGTATGTTAGTGTATATGCTATGGATGTGTGCAGAGGCTGAGCATAAACTTATGACGTCACTCTCTCTTATCACTATCTCCTGGGTGCCGAGTTATGATTCAAGTTGCCAGGGTTACAGAGCATATACCTTTATCGGCTGAGCCATCTCACTAGCCCAAGATAACTCTTTAAAGTGTTGATGATTAGATCACTTGGATCATGCTACTTTTAGGATGTAAAGTTAGTTTCACATTAAACCAACTATGGTTTTTCTTCAGATGTTGGGAAGACATATTACAACAAGTTGATAGAAAGTGTGAAGTCCTTCAATGGTGAGTAACTCAATTAAAAGACAGATATCTATATCTATATCTATATCTATATCAGATATAGATATATAGATCTGACATTCACCATTCATTAAATCAGTAATTGTGATTTACTTTAGTATAACTCCATGTTTCTTTACACTAACACACTTTCTTTACATGAACGTACACTAAGACACATATATCATGTGCACACAATAATCATAAAAATGAAAAGACTCTATTTCTATCCATCTTACAACCAACAGCATTTATTTTATCTTAAAGCAGTGGTTCTCAATCTTCCAAATGCTGCAACCTTTTAATACAGTGGTTCCTCATACTGTGGTAGCCGCCAGCCATAATATTACTCTTGCTGCTACATTATAACTGTAGTTGCTACTGTTATTAATTGTAATGTAAGGATCTGATATGTAACCCTGTAAAAGGGTCATCACTCCCAGAGCAGTCACAACCCATGGGTTGAGAACTTCTGTCTTAGAGGGGTCTATAGCATCTTGGTTTTTTTTTTCAGCCCCCGTCATGGTGTAACTGAGACCAAAAAAAAAGTTTTTATTTTATCTTTTTCTGAGGCAAAATTTATTTTGAACTATTTTATTATATTTCTATGTGTACTTTGTTTTTGTTTGTTTGTTTGTTTTTTGCTTTTGTTTTTTTTCCGGAGCTGGGGACCGAACCCAGGGCCTTTCGCTTGCTAGGCAAGCGCTCTACCACTGAGCTAAATCCCCAACCCCTCTATGTGTACTTTGACAAGTCTATTTGGGGTTTCAAGGCATAAAATACATCTTACTTTGTAATATTTTATTTTAATGGAATTTATGGTCATAGTATTACTTAGAATTTGATTAGGGAAGCATAATTGCCAGGAGCAGCATATGTTAAGAGTTTTATTACAATATTAAGCCATGAAATCATGAGATATAATGAATTCTGAGGGCTGACGCCTCTGCTCCTGCTCCTGAGCCTGAGATCACTTCACTTGTGACTTCATGCAGAATACACTATGGAACCGTAGAGTAAAGGACTCTGTAGAAACAAGACAAGAATATTATGCTTCTGAGATGGCTGTTTCATTGCCCTAGGAAGCAGCCAGACAGCCCCATGCAAAACACTCTCTGCATCCAAAGACAGGGCAGACTTAAGTAGAAAGTCACACAGAATGATGCAACCTGCAACCTCAGTTCTGCTCTGCAATTATGCAGGTTTCTCTTTGACAAATGCTACCTCAGAGCTATGCAGAAAGGCTGGGGGTGTGACTCAGAGGTAGAGCTTAGCATGCATGAGGCCCTGGGTTCAGGTGACATCACAGAAGAAAAAAAAAATAAAAACATGTACAGAAAATGGGATTCTTGGAAACATGATTTCAGCTTAGTAAGTTGGTGCCATTTAAACCGCTTTAGTGGATAAAGATGCTAGTTGTGAGTTTACTTATGGAAGATGTTGCCAAAATGCACCTTTTTTTTAATTCCCATGTTATCTTTTTCCTAAGAGGGAAAGATTGACGTAAGTAACCTGAACAATATCCTGAAAAGTCTGGGAATCAAACTCCGAGAAGAGGAGTTTGCAAAGGTGTCCAAAGACCTACCTGTGGACTGTAAGTGCTACAAATGGCCCCAGGACATTCTCCTGTCTTTGTGGTACATCTAATCTATTTTTAAATAGATGCAATTGGTGACAGATACATATTAGAAAAATTGGAGGAGCTAATAGTAAGGTAAGAGTGTGGCTGGGTGACATCAAGGAGCTGACAGGCTGAGGTCAGAGTCTGAAACAGGAGATGAAACAAGAGGTTCTATTATTTATGAGGAAGGGTGTAAAGAAGCAATGACCTTGGAGGAGAACTTAATTATCTCTTCTACTTCTCTGGATATTAATCCTGCTTTTTGGGAGTCCAGGGTTGTGGTGGCGGTAGATTTACTAACAACACCCATTTCCCACCTGGGATTCCATAGGTCCCAGATATGGAAGGAGAGTGTCTTGCATTGTAGATAGAAGAAATAATTTTTCTCTGTATTGGCAAATGTAATTGGTAAGACCAGTATGGGGAGCCTCCCTATCCGTCTGGTCACTCTTTATAGTAGCTTTGTATCTGATCAAAAGAGGAAGCAAACAAAATGTCACAATATTCAGAAGGAAAGGTGGGTATAGGAGTGATAGGAATTTTAATGGACTTCTAGCATCTGACTACAAAGCAATTTTCCAACCCTATTCAGAGAGACTGTTTGTTATGAAGGAGGGGTTTTCTTGATCTTAGAATGTCCGTATGTAAGGGTTACCCTGGATTGAAACAAACAAGAAGGGGAGGGAAAAAAAGTCTGTATCAGATCCAGTAAGGTCAAGCATCGCTGCCTGAGTGAAGCTTCATTCTTCTGATACTGGGGATGAGGTGTTGGTCTCAGCATCTTCTGAAGCTTAAGGGAGCAGGGTCCTGTTGGTGCTGATATTTAAAAAGGGAAGTTATTCTGAGGTGGGGGGTGATAAAGGGCTTGAGGTGAGATAGGTAAGTCCCATGAGGAAGTTCCTCAAGCTTAGCAGCTATAGGAGTCACAAGAATCACCTTGAAGGAACCCCACCATTTAGAGAACAGGGGTGAGGGACAACCAGAGGGGAAAGAAGGATCTGATCTCCAATGTTGGTAAGGAGTGGACAGGAGTTAGTGTGTGGCCATGGTAGAGAGTGGTCAATACAGTTCCGTAGGAGAGAGCAGAGATGACAGATTGAGATGGTGAGTAGGTGACCAGGGAGGGCAGAGGGTTTGGGTGAAAGACCAGAGTCAGAACTGGTTAGCCATACATGAGCTCAAAGAGTGAGATGTTGAGGTACAGTTCCTGTGGCAGTTTGACAAGGGTGTTTTTTAAGGACGGTTAGTCTGTTCTATCTTTCCTGAGGCCTGGAGTGGTATGGGATATGAAAATGCCGAGATGTCAAAGGCTTTCAATAAGGTTTGGGAAAGTTAGGAGGTGATTTGAGGATCATCATCTGACTAGAGGAGGGCTGGGATTCTAAATTAAGGGATGATCTCCAGGAGGAGGAGATGAGAGACTGTTGGAGCCCTTTTGTTGGTGGTGGGGAATGCCTCCACCCATTCTGAGAAGGTATCCACCAAGACCAGGAGATACATAACACATTTGACTCTGAGCATGTGGGTAAAGTCAAGTTGCCAGTCAGTCCCAGGGAGGGAGCCTCTAGCATGGTAAGTAGAAAAGGGGCGGGAGTTGGGGTCTGACATCTGACAAGTTTCACAATGGGCAGTGATAGACCTTAAGAAATCTAAGTCCTCAGGGGTATGCTGTAGGTGGTCTTTAACAGAGTGAGATAAGGCTTAAGAGCTGGTATAGATAGGACAGAATTTGACGAGTAACAGGAGGGATATGGGCTGTAGTGTGAGAATGACCTGTGGTGGATGCAATGAGTCTGGACAGCTCTACCTGTCTTGGTGAGAAGAGCTGACTCTAGCTGTAAAGACCATGACCAGGGTGCCTCCATTCCCCAGGACACCAGAGGGGTGCAGGATGCTCAACCATCACTCCCTCATATCCGGGAAGGCATTTATGCTGACCAGGAAAAGGAAACTCACCAATCAGTTGGTGATAGACAGAAGTCCAGCGACCGAGTAGCAGGAAAGTGAGCCTGTAGCAGCTAGACTGGGAATAAAGTTCCAGCATGTGGGCCCACCCCACAGTGGAGTGCACAAGCCCTGGGATATTCTAAGTCATGGTGCCAAATGCTGGATTTATGTGGAGGGATCCCTAAGTCACACCATGTGACAGGTCTCACATGGGTGGCATATTCAGGAAGGGAGCAGAAGGTGCAGTACAGGAAAAAGGGGGAGGGGAGAGGAGGAATGGGGCCTTTTATCAGGGCATTCACAGCAGGAGGACATGACAGTGGGATGTATCACTTCAGCAGCTAGTGATGATGTGTCTTGCTGTTGCAGGGCCCCTGACTGGCTGTGGAGGTGGCCGATTGCTAGCAACCCTAACTTATTCTGTTTTCTTCTCCTTCAGCTGTAGTGCCACATCATAATGTTCCTTGGTTTTTCTCTTCATGCAACTTTTGTAGCCATACTTTTATAGGCTGCTCTATTATCTATCACCCTTCCAAACCTTATTCTACTCCAAGCCCTTCCAGCCCCCCAACACTAGGCAGGAGAGAAAAGTTAGAGGAGAAATGGGGCAAAGACCTCTTTAGACTTCTTCCTAATGATTAGGGGCATCAAGTTCCTTGGGGTAAGTCTAATCTTCATTATCAGAATATCTTCCAACCAGCAATCCAGCAATCCAGCAATCCAGCAATCCAGCAATCCAGCAATCCAGCAATCCAGCAATCCAGCAATCCAGCAATCCAGCAATCCAGCAATCCAGCAATCCAGCAATCCAGCAGTAGCAAAGGCAGTGCAGGGACCAGCAGCACCAGGGGCAGCAACAATCACTCCAGGCCTTCTTGGGGTTCTTGCATTAATATCCTCTCAAGAGTCCCCAGAATTTCAAACATAAGTTATCTACAGCTGGCAAAGATCATGTCCCTCCTAGAGCAGAAGACAGTCATAACTAGTGGCTATGGGTAATCTGAAGGAGCCCTATATCCCACACCTGGGATTAAAATAAAAGCATATCTGCTTAACGTAACTGGGTGTAAGAAGCCAAAATTCTCACTACAAGCTCCCATATAAAATCTCATCTGTCTTTCTGTGTCTCTCCCTATCTGTACCAACACATCCAGATGTTAGTTCCTGTGGAAAGGAATCTAGAGCATACGAGGCTAAGTTGGTGACCCCCTGCTTCAGTTCTTTATGAATACATGAAGTTACTGGAATACTGGTCACATACAGTAGTATCTTCAAAGTTGCTTATAATGGCTTCCAAACACCATGGAGAATATAATTGTCCTGACCCAGGTTCCTTGGTATTAGTGACATTTCCCATTTAATGGAGATCACATTAATACCTTGAGGTCCAAGAATTTAGTAAGTAAATGGAAAATTCGTGTGGTAGAGATTTTTTTATTAACTTGAGTATTTCTTATTTACATTTCGAATGTTATTCCCTTTCCCAGTTTCCGGGCCAACATCCCCCTAACCCCTCCCCCTCCCCTTCTATATGGGTGTTCCCCTCCCCATCCTCCCCCCATTACTGCCCTCCCCGCAACAATCACGTTCACTGGGGGTTCAGTCTTAGCAGGACCAAGGGCTTCCCCTTCCACTGGTGCTCTTACTAGGATATTCATTGTGTGGTAGAGATTTTTATTGGATTTCCTTTCACCAAAAATGTATCTTAAGTTTCTTTTTCTATGTTGATGATATTAATCTCGTTGTGCCTTTTCTCATAGCTAGTGGGAAGGCTGAGATGAAGAAGGTGATGGATATAATTAAAACTACTACAGGTGAGTGAGCAACTGTGAATCTAAAGTGCTTAGTGTGTATAGTGATTTTTTTCCTTTTCTTTTGGGTTTTTGTTTGTTTGTTTGTTTTTCAAACAAACAACAGGATTTCTCGGTATAACCCTGGCTGTCCCGGAACTCATTCTGTAGACTAGGCTAGCCTTAAACTAGCAGAGTTCAGCCTGCCTCTGCCTTCCAAGTACTGAAATTAAAGGCAAGTGACACCACTGACCATGTCAGCTCAGTCAATCAACAGGGTCTTGAGGGAGGGAGGGAGGGAGGGAGGGAGGGAGGGAGGGAGGGAGGGAGGGAGGGAGGGAGAATTAAAGAAAGAAAAAAACATTTAGACAACATTATATAACATGGCCCTGGCCAATGTTGAAGTGGGTTTGTTTTTCTCCTGTCTGCTTTTATACCATTCTAGGTACATGCAAAGAGTAGGGTCAGTTCTAGGTCAAAGACCAAGTAGTCAAGGAACAAGCAAGGCATAAACAAAGGTCCCATGATTACTGTATTCAGGGACTTAACGGGACCCAAAAGATACAAAGAACACATCCCTCGGCTGTATTCATCTTGAGCCTTGTCCTAGCCCATTGTCAAATTCTTACCTGAGCCTACTCTCGTGTCTTAGCTCTATGTATATATTCTTGCCAATGTCCTTGAAGTGGCACCAAGATCTCTCCACACAACACCCAGCAGTGGTTATATTTTGTCATCATTGAAGAGTCAAGTTAATTATGGCATTTACTTCATTTGTTATATGTTTAAAGCCAATCAGTAGCATTTTACTTGTTTTCTGATATATTTTTATTTCTACATAATCTTTCTCTTTTAGTTTAATAGCACCCAAACCTCTGTATCAGTAAGATAACAGCTGCCATGAACCTTTGATAAGCTCTTCAGATAAATTATAACTTCTAATAATGAGCCTGGAAGACGTCACTGTGCATATGGTGTGGTTGAAGAGAGAGGGATGCATACTATAGATGTCTCTGCATTCAGACTTGCCCTGCCAGTTTTTCTATTTTAAAAAAAAAATTAACTGTGTCTATGTCTGTACATCTGAATGCGGGTGTGTGTTTCTGAGTTCAGGTATCTAAGGAGGTTAGAGGCACCCTTGGTGCTGAGCTACGGGTGAGTGCAAGCTACCCAAAGTCTCAGTCTGTGAAGAAGTAGAAACCACTGAGCCATCCTCTCAGCCCCGTATACCTTCTTTATGAGCAGTTAGGGATCAACTCATTTGGCCATGACAGTAGGTGCCCTTGTGGGAACGTCTGACCTCAGCTCCCATTCAGCACCTCTCATGCAATGAAGTTATAGATTATATCCCCATTTAGAACCATAGACGAAGCTTGAAATCCATCTACGTAATGGTGCACCTTGACTTTTAGGAGGAGAGGTGGATAGAAAACATGTGCGACGTGTTCTATCAAAACTGGGAATAGAGCTTACAGACAGCGAATTCTTTAAACTGATGGAAACTTTGTCTTTTGACAGTAAGTATTTCAAATAGTAAGATGACTTAAAAGCATTCTGGGCTTTTTAAGATTAAAAAAAAATTAACATCTGAAATTATCCCCATTTCCTAAGATTGAAGAAATTTAAACCTATATCCAAAATATTAAGATATTAACTTATTCTCAGGGGGAAATTCCATCAAATTTCTTTGAAGCTTTTAACTTTTAGTTTGGAAATAAGTATCCCCATCATGTTGATCTATGCTATCCAAAGGAAGGAGTTAAGCCATCCAAAGGACGGAGTATCTGATGTTAGCCTTACCACATAGATACCTATAGGTCATTGTGGAGTTAAAGAAGGGAAAGGGTAATGATTACCTACAAGTGGATAAAACAGGGGACATGGAAGAAACATACATACATGCTCACACACACACACACACACACGCATGCCCACATATACACAACTCACATACATACATATACACATGCATGCACATACACATACACACAACAAACATACACACATTCATATACATGCACACACATATACATACATGCATACAGGCACATATGCACATACAATGCAAGTTGTACTTAAAGTGAGTTTTCCAGTAACTCCACCATGCTCTAAACTTCACCTAATACTATCTCAAATTACATTTTAATTGAGTTCTTTCTAGGGCAATTTATAAAATCGTAGTTTTACAGCAATCATTTTAGTAAATCATCAAGTATTTTTCTATTACCTGAAACTGGCCTTCTTTTATTTTTTTAGATGATGACAAGATCTTCAAGAACAGGTTAATAGAATCTGTGACGTCTCTCCAAGGTGAGTGCAAGGCAGGTAAATGAGGAGGTAAATGAAGCTGTGAGCCTCACAGTTATGGAGTCAGCGTGACAATGAGTGCTGGGTGCCTGCATCTCTGAAGATCAGTTGCAAATGTGCCCCGTGTTCCACCTTGCAAGAGGAAGTCCCGCCCAGGAAAGGAAATAAACACATTTCAAATTTGCATAGCAAAAACTGTAGAAATGATTCTCAGTGATGCCAAAAACTTGATCAGCAGCAAATAAATGTAAAATTGGGATTTCAGTCACTTACAGTCAGCACTATGTATTGTTCAAATTAAAGAATGTTTTCCTTTCATTATCAAAAAGCCTGGAAACTTGGATCCGTGTAGGTTTCTCAAGTCAAGACTCAAAGAAACTAGCATGCATTCTAACTTGATAACCGACTTTGAATAGTTTCAGTGGGTCGGTAATGATTCCAAAATCCACGCTTTGTGATTAATGACACCTTGCTCACAAAATTCGTAATGTGGTATATGTATCAAGGAAATCTAAGAAGTCTTCTGTAGGTGCCATTTAATCTTCTCCGTGCTATCGTCTTTAGGTGGTAAAGTCGACAGCAACAACCTGGACACAGTTCTGGATAACATGGGAATCAAACTTTCAAATACGGAACTTCAAGATCTGAAGCAAAGCATGAACGTTGGAGGTGAGTATCTGATCAGATGTCCGATGTCTCCATTCCTTTGCGTCACTACAATACACCTGCACGGACGGAAAGACAACTTCCAAGGTCTGTATGGAGGCAGCATCTGTCGATAATAAATCTGACAGACTGTGGCTTAGGCGATGGAACATCAAGAGGCAGAGAGGATCCTGGGAGAGGGCCAGGCAGATTTGCCTGAAAAGATGAGAGAAGACAGACACGTAGCACCTGAGCACAGGTACCCAGCCATGTGGCAGAATGTAGGTTAAAATAAATGAGATATTTTAAAATAGATCTAGTCAGAGAAGAGCCTAGCTATATGGCCAAGGTAAGTGTGAATATATTTTAAGTCTGAGCCTTACTTCAGGGAGCATGGGCATGGGGAGTAAAACCAGACCTAACTTGTAATATATAGACTGTATAATTTATAAAGAAGTGAGCCTTATTTTCTCTGTTTGAGAGATTGTGAAGTCCTAGATTAGACAAGAGTGTCCTTTTGCTGGATCATTACATGCTGGAAGCCTCATGGACTAATCTATTAAAAATACTTACTTTCAGGCTAAGGAGAAGCTCTGTGGCATGAGGCCCTTGGTTCAAATCCCCAGATCCTGTATAGGAAGGATACAGTAGCATGTGTCTGCTGTCTCAGCACATCTACGGTAGTCTACAGTGACATGGGAGGCACAGACAGGAGAATCCCCAGAAGCCCGAGGGCCAGGCAGCCTGACGGAGCAAAGCCAGCTAGACATCCCGTCTCTAACAGTGTAGGTGAGGGCCGACGCCTAGGTTGTCCACTGACCACTCCATGTGCACCACAGCATCTGCACACACAAGCACACATATGCCATCAAAACTTTTTAATTCCACCTTTAAATATTATTAAAATGGCAAATAAATTCTATGTGATTTTGAAAGAGGACATATATTAAAATAATAGTACCATAGCTTACTTCAAAGAACCCGTGTGTGTGTGTGTGCGTGTGTGTGTGCGTGGGTATATATGTGTGCCTGTGCATGTATATGTGTGTATATGTGTGAGTGTCCCGTGTGCATGTGTGTGTGCATGTGTGTGTGCATGAGTGTGTGTGTGTGCATGTGTGCGGTGTGTGTGTATGTGTGTGTGTGTGTGCGCGCGCGTGTGTGTGTGTGTGTATCATTTTCCTAAGGAGAAGGAAGAACCCAAGAAGAGGTGCCTTGAAGGAGGCATGAGCATTCAACTCGTATTTAAAAAATAAAATATTAACCTATGGTTTATAAGATTTTTGCTCTCCCAAGTATCACATAGTACAAAAGCCTTCCACATTTTGACTATGAGCTCAAACTCTCAGGATAAACTGCATCCCAGTCATTTTTCCTCCCAGTATAGACAAATTTGAGACACTATATGCTAGTTATAACATCACTGAAAAATTTTAAGACTTTAATATTTCAAGTGACAAGAAGTTGGGTGAATGGTTTACAGAGTGTTGTTTTGAGTGTGTATGTACATTGTAGAATGACAGCATCCACATGATTACCATATGAACCAACTTCATTTTTGTGAGGCATACACACGTGTAAATTCTACTCTTACTCAGTGTTCAGAAATATGATGCATCTATATTAACTGTTGCACAACAGATCTTTTCACCATTCCTTCCATCTAGGCTGAATTTGTTATCCTTTGACCAATGAAGTCTCCCCCCCCTTCACCTAGTCCAGGCCCTGTGAGCCAGCATACTTCTTATTTCTCAAAGTTCTCCTGTCTTACACCCCACGTGCATGTAAAACCATTCAGTGTCTTTCTTTCCGTGCTTGGCTTTGTTTTTCTCCTTCCCTCCCAATGTGCATACCTCTAATTTATTTATCTCGTCTTCTCTGACTACCACATCAGTACTATTTTGAATGGGAGTGATGAAAGTGTATATAGGTGTCTTGCGATGAACCTTGGAGGAAAAGCTTTCATTTCTCCATTGGTTGCAATACTAAATTGTGAGATGTTCATGAATGTCCTTGAGTATATTAAGGATGCTGGGGTTTTTTTTTTCTACCCATTGTGTTTTTCTGTCTATTGACAGAAGAATGTGATGGTTATCTTTCCACCATAGCAACAAAGTACCTGGTACAAGTTTTTTTTTTTAATAGATTTCTGTATGACTTAAAAGTTTTGGAATTCAGAGTCTGATATTGCATAACATCACCTCTCATCCGTATCACCATGTGGAACCGATGGCAAAGGTGGCTGTGTGTGTGGAAACAAACAACTAATTGTATCTTGAACTAGGAGCAGAGAGGGTGGTGCCAAATCCAGGCTTTTGGACAATGTACTAATGCACACTACCAATGAGTCCCAAAAGAGCAACTTTCTGAGGTCGCATCTCAGAAGACTGTGGTATCTGTGGTAGTAACGGGGCGGCAGGAGGTCTGACTGTCATTTCCCCCCTGAGCTCCACACTAATTACACTAGGGAGCTAGAGTGGCATTCAGAAAGCTTTCCCCCTTCCCCTGTTCATCCAGCCTGAGATCACGTGCCCCATGGGATTCCTCCCACCCCTTTGCTATATACACCTTTAGAAAACAGTCAAAAATGTAGTCTAGGACCATTTTGAAGAAGACACAGGCAATGGTATTAGGCCTTTCAAGTTGATCAGCTTGGTGACGTCACTTGGAATCTTCCTTTCTGAATCTTGTTAAGGGAGTAAGGACAAAGTGTTGACCTAGAAAGTGTGTTCAGTATCAGTTTCTGAAGTGTGGGAACAATGGAGATGATGCCCAAAAACTAGCGATGCGAGTCATTCCTTACATCTGCGCAGCCCCCGGTCTCTGTTTCATAGCAACGTCTTTTCATCTTCTCCCACAGTTGACAATAAAATTTCACTGCAGACACTGATGCAAAAAATGAAAGATTTTACAGGTGAGTGGGAAGGTTATAAAATTAGGGTTGGACGAACCTCAATAATGTTTCATAGTCAGTAATATTTCTCATTACCCGATGCCTGAGTTATAAATTCTGGTGTTTCTATATACCTGTTGACAGTATTTGACTCTACAGCTCCATGTTTTCAGTTTTTCCATAGTTTGGGAATGGAATTCTCTAATCTGTTGTTTATGATGCTACAGTTTGCCTCAATGGCACTTGGAAACACAGCAGAGAAAGGCACAGTGAACCTGAGTCAAGTCTTCAAATAATCAAGTCAATGTCTGCATTATGTTAATTGTAATTCTCTTTTAAAAATCAAAATGGCTTTTTGCCTAAGCATAGTAGCTCATATCTCTAATCCCAGCATTCTGGAGAGTGAGGCAGGACTAAGTTCCAAGTCAGTCTCCACCATATAACTTTGAGGCTCATATGAAACACATAGGGACTCTGTCTCAAAAGTAAAAGAAGCAAATAAATAAATATAAAAATATTTTCGAAGAAAACTTTGCCTTTTAATAAATAATATAAAGTATCTCTTTATAAATTAAATTAAATCCTAATGAGATGGATCAGTAAGTAGAGGTACATGCCGTCATGCTGGTGGGAAAGAGAGAATTGACTCCTGCAAGTTCTCCTCTGGCCTCCACACCTGCACCATGTCATGTGTATACCATATACACATGTGCACAGCACACACACATGCACATGCAAACACATACACACACATGCACACACACGCACACACACACACACACACACACACAAATAAATGTAATAAATTAAATTTCTCAAATTTTATTTGGAAAGTTACTATTCACTCACTGTCAAAGTAGCTTATTTATATCATGAATATAAATTTAGCCTAACAAGTTTATCGTTCCAATGGTTTTAAAATTATTTGTGTTTACTTTAATCTTTGACCTGAAAATGGGGATGCTTTTAATTATAAGGAAACTCATTTTGTTAGCTGTCACCAGCACGGTCTGAACTGTGGTCCTTAGCCAGTCTCTTTTGACAGGGGAGAAGATCGAACCCAGTGATGTACCGAGTATCCTGGAGAAACTTCACATAGAGCTCACAGAGGAGGAGCTAGAGGAGCTGATGAAAAGGTTACCCGTAGACGGTAAGTCAGTGGGAGCTCCTTGTGAGGGTGGATTTTACTTGTCAGCATTACATTTTTAATTGTTCCAAAGGACTAAGAATAATTTGAAGACTAGATATGCATATGAAAATTATTAGCACCAGAGTTTCTGTAAGAAACCAGGCAGCCCTTGATACATGTTTTCTGTTCCCGCTTCCACACCACTAGGGAGTTTGCAATATGTATTTATATGGAAGAAACTAAAAGCAACTTCAGAATTTAAAAGAAAGAAAAGGTGCATGTATGTATTGGCATAATAGACTTACTAGCATATTGAGAAAAGCCATTAATTTCATTGTTAAAGGTGAAAAGTTCAGGTAGAATATTGTTACTCTATTGATAATAACTCATGGGCTAAATAATTAATGAGATGAAAGGTGTGAAGGAGCTAGAGAGCTAGCACAGTGATTAAAAACACTGGCTGCTCTTCCAGAGGACCTGGGCTTAGTTCCCAGCACCCACATGGTTGATCACAACTGTCTGTTTAAAAGGATTTAGCACCCTCTTCTGACCTTGTCAGGCACCAGGCATGCAGATGGTGAACAGACATATGAGTAGACAAAACACCCACACACATATAATAAAAATAAAGTATATGATCCAATGTTGTTCCCTGTGGTTACAGGCTTGTACATTCATCAAAATTGTTAATTTTAGAGTATATCTGTGATCTCCAAACAGAAACACCACAGCCAGTGTCAGTCATTCCTCATCCCCAATCCTTCTACACTACTAGGACAGCCACTAACCCATCTTCATCAATTTGCCTATTGCAAACAGTTTATATAAATGGGATTGTGTGATGTCCTAATATGTGCCAGTACTTTATGACTGAATAATCTTGCATGCTAGAAATATCATATTTTATTTATTATTTATCTGTTCACTGGTAGATGGGTATTTAATTATTTCCAAATTTGGGCAAGTATGAATGGTCCTGCAACTGTTTGCATATAAGTTTTTGTGTTGATATATGTTTTAACACTTCTAAGATAGTTCTAGAAGCAAAATTGTTGGGCCATATAGTAACTTTATATTTAATGGTTAAAGAAAGCCAGGCTACGGGCTGAAGAAATGACTTAGTAGTCAAGGTTTCTCTTGGAGGAGACCAGAGTTCAGTTCCCAGCATCTACATCATGTATGTAACTGTGAGATTTTTCCACTCACACCCCAGTTCCCAAATAATGACCGAGAGGTTTTTTATTTATGAACAATGCTTGTGGCCTTTTGCTAGGCTTGTTCCCTGACTTGCTCTTAACTTATTTAACCCATTTAAACTGTTCTATGTCTGCTATATGGCTGGTTACCTCTCCTCAGTTTCATCTGACTTCCTCAGAGTCTGGGTGGCAAATCCCCTACTTCTGACTGTTTCCCATAATTCCAATGTCCCCACCAGAACTTTCACCTTGTACTTCCTGCCTTTTGCTAAGAAGACATCAGCTTTTTATTGACAGATGATGTTCCCACACAGTACACAAGAGATTTACTCCTATAATGTGATCCAAATCATGTGTAACTATCTCCAGGGGGTCTGATTCCTTCTTCCCTGTGCGCGCGCACACGCACACACACACACACACACACACACACACACACACACACACACACACACACACACACAGAGAGAGATATTAAATAAAGAAAATATTTTTTTAAGAAAGAAAGCCAGAATACATTTCAAAGTGGTTGTACTACCTTACACTCCCACTAGTGGAGTATCAGTATTGTAGTAAATCTAGTGTAAGGTAATTTTAGTGGGGTTCTGCCCCACTCTATCCCATTTAGCTCCTGAGTAAATGACAGTGAGACAACAGATTTTATCAACAAGGTGATGGCACTGTACTGGGCAGGTTCTGACCTATCCTAACCCAACCAGGCTATCAATGACCAGTAAATGCCCGATTACTTGCCATTTGAGTCTTGCTCTGTTCCATGTGTGTCCTCGAGGTGAGCTTCTCTTGACCACATGCTCATGGTCCATCCAGACTCATGGCCAACCCCCTTCTTACCTTTTCTTTTCTCCTCTGTCCACTTTCCCTCATGGTCGTTCCTGATACAACCCCCACTCAATTGTAAGTACTGCCTTCCTATTCTCTTTGCCAAGTCTTAGACTGCAGCCTTTTAGTCACCAGTTAGAGATTATGGGGGTGCATTCTCTATAGCACATTGGCCAATACAGTGCCCACGTTCAAACAGCCACCCGATTTTGAGGTACGGAACCCAGCATCTGAATGTACACTGCACAAGACCAACACCAACAACTTCCCTCTTTAGTCCAATAAAAGGCTCTTTCTCTTACAATAACAAACTGTATATAATAAGAACAATTATGAAACAATTATGAAAACCATCATGTAAGAGTTGCATTCACAATATCTAGCCCATTTATAAATGACAATTTAGGAGAAAGTACTCTATTATCTATTCTATCTGCTGAGTTCAGAGTTCTGCACATAAATCATTTTCTATTATAACCTGTATTATCAATCTAAAAACATCTTCTTATACCTAAAAACATTTTCTTAAATCCTAAACAACTTAAGCTTTAATTGTGAGACTACAACTATCTAGTCTTTAACCCCATCAGAGACTCAGTAAGGAATAAATACTACCTCAGTAAGCAGGAAGTGCAGAGGAATCAGCTTCCAAAGCTATAAAAATGACCAAATAGCTGGCTGCCTGAAGAGTGCACCCAAATTTCTCCATAACATTGGAGCATCTCTCTTCAGCCTTCTGGCCCAGGATATCTGATAGACTTTTTTTGTAAAACAGGAATTATGAAGGCCTTGCCTACCTTGTCCTTCCAAAGCTTAACAGTTGACTTCTCTGTGTCTCAATTTTTGTCCAGTTTGGACAGCATACTGTCAGCAGTTGAAGCAAGGAGAGTGGCAGCTTGCCAGCTTTGAAACAGCCTCTCCGTGGAGGCTCTTCAATCCTCATCACCGTCTTTGAAGTAGAAAAGCACTGCTACCAGGATCTGACACGTTTCGATGTCAGAAAATCTGCTTATGAACAAAGCATCTTAAATGCCACCTTATGTGGGTCTCCGAGGTTTCTGAAGACCCATCTACACTATATCTGAATGACAACCTAGGAGAAATTCCATTGTTCATTTCTAGGTATTTACTATCAGTTTAGCCTAGGAAACACATTTCTGTAATTAACTAAATTAGTGTCTAACATGACCGTGAGTTTGATTGACTGACTACTAACTTGTATTACCTAATTATCCTGAACAGTTTGTAATAGTAGCTTTCAAAAGGACTAGGACCTAATGGTGCATTTTAAATCATTAAATAGGTACATACCTTGAACAAGAGTTGAACCCTAGGTACATAGTGTGTTTTTAACAAAATATAACCTTAGTCTGTATCAATACACAAAGTCCATACCAAATGTAAAGTGTTTGGTTTGTTAATGTTCTTTGGTCTAGAAGTAGATTCAATAATCTTCCCTTTTTCTTATCATTCCTATATCGCATTTTTCTTTTCATCCTTTCTCCCCTTTCCCTTTACCCCTTCTCCCCGCTACACAAGAAAGAAGAATAGAAGAAAGAAAATGAGAGAGAAATGCCTGAATTTAACCTCCTTTGCTTTGTTTCCTTCTTGACCATGACCATTTAACAATCAACCCCCCTTTTAATGACGATAAACTCGTTAAGTGACCAAAAACCAATCTACCTGACTTTTAGGAAATGGTCCATCGTTCTCTTAATACTTCTTCCTGCTGTTTTGGGACATTTCTGCTGTTGGAGGTGACATTTCCTCTTGGGAGCCCAAGAAATCGGAACATAGGGCAGTCTTAAGAAGGCTGTCTGAACGTTTGTTGTCCATTCTCTGTGTGCTGTGAAAGTGCAGGCTTATTGGAAGGCATGACTGGAACAGTGTGAAAGGCTGGACTGATTGGGGTCAGCAGCTTTCTTTGAAGCTGCCCGGGAAGTTTTCATGAAACAGCTAATGAGAGCAGTCTGAGGTTGTATCAAGCAGGAACCCAGAATAAATACAGCTCAGCATCTCGGCGGTGTCTTTCAGCATCCTCGAGGGTAACCCTTGTCAAGGCTTAATTCCCTTGGTGTGTGGTCCTCTTCTGTAAGCATACAGACTCTCGCAATCAGTATACATTTCTACAGTAATAAATGTGTGGAAAGTGCAGTGTGGACAGAGCAGTTAAAGGTGGTTCTCTGCTCTCTATACAAGCAGGTGAAAGGCATCTATCATTCTTTATAAGTTAGTTTGGATTGTAGAACAAGACAATAAAAAGTTTCATTCACATCCTGTGAAAGGACAGCATGACGAGCCCTGAGAATTCTGTAGCCAACAAAATTGATTGGCTATGTAAGGCCTGGATGAAGACATTTTCATGTCTCAACCAGTCTCCGAGCTGCTCTCATGCAGAGGGACCAGCAAAACAAGTTACCTGTTTTGTTGGTCTTCCTGTCTCTTGCCAAGATCTTCAGGGTTTCTTCCCCAGTCATATCTGATTTTTAAGGAATCCATAGCTTATCTTTTCCTATGGAATATATATAAAACACACCATAACACATTTCCTTCACTATATTCAAAAGTTAAGTCATCTCTCATATACAAAGGCTGAATCATTTCGTCTTTTTTTCCAACAATCCAATGTCTCTCAGCAGCTAAAGTTTTTTTGCTCACTGGCATTTAAAAAAATTAAAGTTAATAAAGCATTATTCACTCTATCTCTGGAGGGCTTTGTTACCCCTTTCTGTTTGTTAAGCACTTTTTTAAAGGTACGATTAGATTTCTCTACAACTGCTTGTCCTGTAGGATTGTGTGGTATACCTGTAACATGTTTTATAGTATAATGTACAAAAAACTGTTTCATGTTACTACAGACATATGCTGGGGCATTGTCTGTAAAGGGCCAGCTTTGACATCCAGCATCAACTGAGGTGGGCTATAGAGTCAGCCACTGGTTGGGGCCAGCGAGATGCCCCTGGTTTGCCTTGTGAAGAAGATTCCTTGGGTGCCATAGAGTCAGTGACTGATTGCTTGGATTTTTCTCTGAGGGAATAAGGCTTGATTCACAGGGACTGGGACTCCCTGTGGCAAGCAAGAGACTCCGAACTCTTAGAACACTTTGGGGACTGGAGAAAATGAAAAAGGGAACACACACACACACACACACACACACACACACATTGTGTGAATGAAGCAAGACAGGCTCCAGCTACTTTACATATATATACATATACACACATACATACATAGACACACATACACACACACACATTGTGTGGATGAAGCAAGACAGGCTCCAGCTACTGTACATATATATATATATATATATATATATATATATATATATGTATACACACATACATACATAGACACACACACACACACACACACACACACACACATTGAGTGGATGAAGCAAGACAGGCTCCAGCTACTTTATATATACATACACACACACACACACACACACACACACACACACACACACACTGAGTGGATGAAACAAGACAGGCTCCAGCAGCTTCACACACACATATGCATCCACACATTGGGTGGTGGAGCAAAGCTCAAACCATTTCACACATACACACAGACAGACATACTGATGGATGGAGCAAAGCTCCAACAGGCGCTCCGACTGTCTCACATACATACGTACACATACACACATTTGGTAGATGAAACAAGCTCCAAAAACTTTATTTTTCCTTTTATCCTTTTTATACCATCTAAAGCAAAGTTCTTTATGTCAGGGATTACCTCATAAGTTACATATTCTCTAAAAACCACCATTACAAAAACATGTTCTTTGAAAACAGAATAAAATCATTACACCAAAGGAAATTACAACATGATTATTAATTATATAGTCTTCTTTTGAACTCATATCTAAATAAACAGCAATGATGCTTTTGACATTGATTAACAAAGCTTAAATAAGCCAAGTCTATAGTAGCAAGTTTTTTTCTATGCTTAGCTGATGAGCTTTGTATTTACCAAGAAAGAGACATCCATCTTACCTCTTATTTTTGAAGTCTTGTTCAACTAGACTGGCTAATCATGTATTCTCTATTCTGTACTAATAATAGAATTATTCACTTTTTGTTCACAACCTTGCTTTTTCACAATGCAAACTGAAATCTGTGGTCAAATCCCTAGAATACAAGATCCAGGAATTCCAACCCGACCTAGAATAAAATGTTGCCTTTGATTATTAACTGTCTCAAGCCTGTTTTTCTCTTTCAAGGACAATTACAGGATTGTAATGGATGAAAGCTCACAGTACTCCAACCTATGCAGCCATCACCACCCTACAAGGGAGGAGGCACATTCTGCCCGGAATTCTAACTTTATTATACCTATCTGGCAAAGCAACTTAAACTATCTCCTTAAACTTTCTTTCAATTGCCCTAACTTCCTGAACTATTTAAGTCAAATCAGGAAATGCCATAAATTCATTAATTCACCTAATAGCATTATTTTATGATAGTTGACCTTCATATTGATCTGCAGGAAAATTGCCCGATAGAGTGGACCCTCTCCAGGAAGCTCGCTTACCCACTGCAGCTTCTCCTGCATGAGGTCTGCTGATTGTCAGTTTAGATCTGTACAGGTTGCCATAACTTCTAATAAATGCATAATTACAAATCAGCCTTTTCAGGATTTAAAGCGGTTGCCCGTTGAAATCCTGAACATGTGTCTGTAGTCTGCACATAGCTCGGTTTACCAAATTCTGCAAAATGGAACACATCCACTTGCCAAGTTTCATCTCTTTTGGAACCTTTAGGGTTATTCCCTGCAGGTAATGGAGTTTTGTTATATAAAGAATAAATGATAAATTCTCTTATAATTTCCTTGACTTGTTGCCAAGTGATAGAAAAAGTCTTTAAACCTTTGCTGTTAACATGGTGGGGTTTTTTTATGAAACTCTGAAGCAGCTAGCACATTTCTTATTAATGGCTGATCAACTTCAGCATTACCTTGTGCTAGAGAAATGATTACTATTTCTGTTTTGTGTGTGTGTGTGTGAGAGAGAGAGAGAGAGAGAGAGAGAGAGAGAGAGAGAGAGAGAGAGAGAGAGAGAGAGAAATCTAAAAATAGTATCTAATCTCAAGATATTCCTGTTTATACCAAAGTTCTTCTGGGAATTTTGGCTTTTATGTTTAGGTGTTTAATTTGTGTGGGACATATTTTGTGGGGGAGATGAGATTGGAATCCTAAGCAATGGCCTTCTCTTTCAAGTGACTATCCAGTTCTCCCAGGAGCATTTGTTGAAAACACTATCTTCTCCCTTTGAATGATGCTGACATCCTTCTCAAAAGTGAACTGATTTTAAACACAGGAATTACTTCTGTCCGTTGTCTTCAGTTGTCTCTGTGGTTCCTTATCTCAGAGCCTGGAGATCCTGATTCTTGTTACTTTGTAGTGAGTCTTCAGGTCTTAAAGCACGAGCCTTCCATCTTTGTCCTTCCTTTTCAAGGTAATTTGGGCCCCTTTGCTAAATGCATCTTAGTATCAGCCCTTCAGTTGACACAAACAAATTAGCGTGGGTTTGATAGACTGCATTGAGTCTTCAGATTAGTTTGAGGAAGAACACTGTATTCACAACAGTAAGTTTGCAATGAATCTTGGACACAGTTGATTTATTTGAGTCTTTGAAAATTTCATTCTATCATGCTTATAATTTTCAGAGTGTAAATGTTTTCTTTTTGTGAAATGCATTCTAAAACATTTCATTCTATAGATGCTATTATAACTGGAATTGCATTTATTTGTGATTATTAAGTATATTCAAAATGTAATTGATGTTTACAAACAAGTTAACAGTTTTGAATGTTTGGAATTTTTATTGTTAATTTCATACTATTTTGCTAGTCTCAAATTTATCATAACACAATTTATGGCTTTTCTTACAGAGACTGGAAAGTTATATAGTAACAGGTTGCTGAAGAATCTGAAAGACCTCAAAAGTAAGGAACTGCAGGACAAGGCATAGTGTCCAAATTCTCCAGACCTCAGGCCATCGTGTTAGTGACTGGGGCCCACAAAATACACAGTTGTAACTCACTGAGCATACATTTTATCTACTGTTGTAATATATTTTGGTGACATACAGCCTATTTTATTTTTATAATTATTATTCACTTTTTCTGTAAATAAAAAGAACAAAACAGTGGGCTATTCATGACTGAAATGTACCATGGAGCCACAGAGATAACTAACAGTTCACAAATACTAATGACCTGGCTCTTTGTGCAATGGAGTAAAGTTGGTATCAATGGCCCATCTTTCTAGACCCTTAACAGTGTTTAAACACGTCCATTTATCCGTAAGAATAATTAAAAACAGTACATCTGGCTCCCCTGTTAAGACATTTGAATGGACAGATTTGGGACCTCAGCGTTATTGAAATGTAATGTTACAAAACCATAAAATTTTAGAATTTTTAAATCTCTTATTTTGTTTTAGAAATACAATTATTTAAGCTTAATGTGAATAAAACATCTTTCTTATTTTACTACCATGTGACTCTTTCTTTCCAATGTCACTTTGCTATCTTTTTTCTAAGTGGGGAAGATCAAAAAGGCTAACCTCCATAGTTCTTTGGAAAATATGGGGTTGAAACTCTCAATGGAGGAATTTGCTGAAGTGGCAGACAACCTAGAAACGGATGGTGAGTAATAAGATGGACTTAAATTATCTGTTGGCTTTTCCTCCTATATGATAAAATATTATAATCAATATTGAGTAAATATTTAAAAACCTGGAGGAGGTCCCCGTATTAAGGTAAGAGTACACAATTTAAAAACAACCAAAAATTAGTATATTTTCTGTGTGGACTGCAAGAATGTACTGAGGCTAGCAGAACTGGTAAGACTCCAGTAAGGGCTGGCCATACAGTGCAGTGGGTCAGTGCTTGCCTGGCGTATTCAATCCTCAGTACAAAGAGGGAAGAAGGGAAGAAGGAGAGGGAGAGAGACAGGGAAGAAGAGGCGGTGGGGGAAGATGAGGAAGAGAAATGAGGGGGGAAGGAGGGAAAGGGAGGAAAGAAGGAAGGAAGATAGGCAAGGAGAAGAGGGAGGGAGAAAAGAGCAAAGTAATGGATTCTTTTTCTCCCCTTTTTATATTCCCTTTATCTCTCTCTGTAGCCTTATTGCTGTCCCTGCCTGGGGACAGGTTGACAACTGGTGCATATGTCCTCCCTATTATCTAAATAGAAATGTCTCTCAGGGCTCGAGAGAGGCTGGGTTTGAACTGGAGCTAGGCAATTCCTCTTGAATGGCCTAGGGATGAAAACCAGGGGCAAAGCACCTACCAGAGCCCGAGGCCCTTGGCTTCCTCTCTAAGACTCAAAATTAGTTAAGTAATTCAAATTAGAATGATTATAAGGGGTTAAAAACATCAGGAAGGATTGGGCACACATGCTATGGCACATGCATGGCACTCAGAGGACAGCTTGTAGGAGGTCAGTTCTCTTTGGCCACCATGAGGGTCCTGGAGGTAGAACCTGGATCTTCAGGCTTGGTGGCAAGTGCCTGTACCCATCGAGCCTTTACCTCACTGGCCCCTGATTACAAATGTTTAAAGGAGAATGGACAAGTTTCCAACAGATAATTCTTAGTGTGGCATAATTCCTAAAAAATCAAAAAAAAAAAAAGCTTAAGAGGTGTCAGAATTACAATGCGAGTTGAGTAAAGCTGGATTTCATTGTGTAGCCATAACGTGAATCTGTTTTCTGAGCTCACACTCTTGATGGTGTGTTTCTGTTACACACTTACAGCAAAGGGGAATGCTGATCTGCAGAAAGTGATGGAAAAGGTGAAAGCCATTTCAGGTGAGGAGGAACCTGGCCACCTGGGGTTTCTTATGGGTTCTGTTCCTATGCTTTGCCATTGGTCTTAATTGCTGTGGTGAGTCTGTTGATTTGCTCCATTGTATAAACCTCTGCTTAATTGGACTTTAAAGTTAGGCTCTCGGTAGTAACATTTTAGTGTTACATCTTGGTAGGGATGCATTTATTTTCTGAAGTAATTTTCACAGATGTCTCCTCGTGGTTAATACAATAAGGATACGCAGAAATATTGTTTAAATTTTTCATAGTTGAAGCTGAATATAGTGGCACATCCTTGTAATCCCAGCACTTGGGAGGCAGAGGCAGGAGGATTATAAGTTTGATACCAACCTGGACTACATTGCAAGACAGTGTCTCAAAAGGGAAAGAGGACTCCAACCCCCCATGAACTTCTGGTTTATGAAAGTACATGGTTACTCCTAACCAGAGGAGAGATAATTCATTCCTTTCCCATAAACCATGCAGACGCTTCATTAGGGGCAAACTGCCTTGAAAGACTCCTTTCCTTCCTAGGTACTGTGTACACAGTCAAATGTCAGCTTCAACCAACAGGGAAAGCGCTAGCTAAGGCTAAGTAGGGAAGGAACTACAGGACCAGCCAGTATACCCTGGTGCGAACTGGAACACATCTAGGAGAGGCACTTGGGAGCGCTGTGGCAGTGTGGGGTGTGGCGTGTGAGGAAGGTTACTGGCACAAGGATGTGCTCCTGTAGCTCAGCTTTGAGTGCATGGTGTGCAGTCAAACTTACCGTTCTGTTTGGGTGGCTCTTAGAAACGGAGAAAACAACGTTCCATGTTAAATGATTTAGAAATTTCAGAAATGCTTTAGAGGTGTAAGGGAACAAAACAAAAAAATTTAAAGAAGTCGAATGTGGAGTCTGCTCCCTAAGACCCAAAAGAGACATCGATGAGGTGACTATATTGACTTGTCCATGACAGCAAGTCTATCTATAAAATGTCCCTTCTTTCAGTCTCAGATCCCACTTCCCGGCAGAGCTAGGACTCTGATGGGGAGACTTGATGAGACTAAGCTCAACTTTCTCTGACCTTTTCTTATCTTGATCCCAGCTCCAGCAAGGTTTCCTTAGCCATCACGAAAAGTGGACCCCTTTAAGGCTGCCATTGAGGCTTTCAAACTTTATCCCACCACATCTCAAGTAGCTACACTTATGATGACGATTCTCTCAAAGTATAAATGCACGTAAGCAAACCTGTCTTAGGTCACAAAGGGGCTCTCCGAATCTAGGTGACAGGTGTTCATGTTCTAAGCCAAACCACATTCAAACCAGCATAAGTAATAAGGAAGGGTCCAGTGTTTGTTCGCAGCACAGGAATTACAGACTAAGAAATATCTGTCTGTCCTCTATCCACATGAGAATCTTATGGGATGGTCAGGAGCCGAGGGATGAAAAAATACAATAGCTACGTAATAAGAGAAGAGAGAAAGGGAGAAAAGGGAAGAATAGGAGAAAAGCGTAGTAACTATTTCATGTTGATGATATGCCAACTTGAACAGAGATTCTTTTCCAAATTAATATAAAAATTTCCTCTAACTTGAGTATAAGTTGAGCAAACATTTAAAGCAAATTATTAAAAAAAAAACTTGTCCTTTTTTTGCTACCCTAGTGAATTAACATACCATTTTTGTGACCTGTAATTGAGGTTATTCATAAGAGTTTCCAGACAGTCCAATAGGAAGTTGGGTTTTTAATGGTCATTTATACTAATATACATGAGTTCTGTGGTATGTTGAAATGTTATAAAAAGCAAAATATTTGGGGCTGATGAGATGGCTCAGTGGTTAGGAACACTGACTGGTCTTCCAGAGAACCCAGGTTCATGATGACTCACAACCGACTGTAACTCAGTTCCAAGGGACCAGATACCCTCATATGGACATACATGAAGGCAAAACACCAATGCCCGTAAAATAAAAATAAATTTTAAAAAGCAAAGCATAGATAACCACTATGGACTGATACATGTCATATAATTGCAGAATAAAATAAATACGAACTAGTTATAAATTATAAATTATGAATTATTTATAAATTGATAAATGGCATAAAGTAGAAGTATCTTAGATCTCAACTCATTTGACACAATATATAATACTGCATTCCTTACATATTTTATTCAATAAAGTATTGCTTTTATGTGAAAAGCAAAATCGTGATTCAGAGCATTTCTTTCAATATGAAACAAAATGGATTTCACAAGCATTTGTGAGACCTACTGCTGGGTCTCCACCCATCTCTAAGACCTTCATGCAGTTTATAAATACATAAAATATGTGGATCTGTAAGATCAAATCTACAGCTTCCCTCGGATTTTCAAAGGGAGTATGTCCCTAGAAACAAGTCCCTTTACTACAATTTTGAGTTAATAATTTTCTTCTTATGGTTCTTTCTTTTTCTGAGTAGAGAATGTCAATGTTAAAAATCTGGAAAATGTTCTAAGCAACATGGGAGTCAAGCTGACCAAGAAAGAACTGGAAGATCTGTTAAAAAGTCTGCCCATCAGTGGTGAGTGTGTTGGATACCATTGACTTTATGATCCTGATCTTGCTGTCTAACTCAGGAAAGCCTGGAACTTGCTATGTGTCTTGGTCTACTGCTGTGATAAAATGCTGCGATCAAAAGCAATTTGGGGAGGAAAGAGTTTATTTCTTCTTATAGCTTAGAGTCCATAACAAAGGGAAGTCAGGGCAAGGACCATGGAAGGAGAGGCCGTGAAAGGACGCTGCTTACTGGCCTGCTCCTTATGGTCTGCTCTGCCCACTTTCTTATATCACCCAGGATGATTGGCCAGGACTGGACCCTCCCATGTCAATCATTAATGAAGAAAATGTCCTGCAGTCCCTCCTATAGGCAATCTGATGGAGGCATGCTCTCAGTTGAGGTTCCTCTTCCTAGAAACTCTAGCTTGTGTCAAGTTGACAAAACTAACCAGACTTGTATGCAACCCAGGTAGCCCAGGAAGTCTTGAACACTTCCCGAGTACAGGGAATGCAGCCATGTGCCACCGTGCCTAGATGCACTGACATGTGAGCCTTTGGTTTTATAGACATTTAGCTTTAGAAATGAAGAAATAAATGAGCGTCTTCTAGGGGACAACAGCAGTACCAGGGGAGACAGTGCCAGTGAAGAGGCACTTGAGAAGTACATCCCGAGCGCCGGTGACATGGTCAGGAAGACTTTCTAAATTTGGGAACAGGAAAGCTGGCCCCTAGGCAATCTTCTGAATCTTATCCCTTCATTATCAAATATGAGATTTGCTCTTTTATGTAGCAAAAGACATGATTTCTGAAGTCAGATTATTTTCTATTTAAAATTTTCTATATTTCTTGCTTTTTATATATTATGAATAAATACATTGAGTGACTAAATTAAATGCTTAATAAGAACCCCCCACACACACTGTAATTTATAGGGACACGGCTTTGGATTATTGTTTTAGGAGAAGGGGAAGTGCTCAGAAGTTATTTTGTATCACATTTTGAGCTTCAAGTTGTATTTGTTTTTTGTTATAGCTGACAATAAAGTGCCTCTGAAAACGCTGCGAGAAGAACTAAAAGCTTTCGTTGGTAAGAATTTGTTGTGACTTATTTTTAAACAAATTATGTTTTACACCTACGTTTTAATAGTATTTTCTGAGGTGTGGTAATAACTTATAGTGGCATGCACTTTTAATAGTCCCCCTGATAAAATATTCACATCACTGGCCCACAGGTTCTTTTCCTTATTTTATAAAGTAAAGCAAAAATGTCTACTTTTGGTGTCTTACTTTCTTGGCTACTTTTCCCCGGTAAACTGGTATCATTGTTTACCAGCATCAGAACTAGATAGTTCATAAGAGAATGAAGCGTTTCAAAAGACGTAAATAATATCTTACAAATGATATAAAGTTCTAACAAAAGAGGAAATAGATCATATTTTAATTGTATATATATTGTTATGCTCAAGCTATTATCATCCCTAAGTCTCTGAGAAATTATATGGTCTTTCTCAGACCATCTCCTTCACTAGGAGGATCATTTGATCTACAAATACTAAGAGATGGATTTTTGTTCTACACTCATGATGAAAATATTTCCATCAGAGGATTTCACATCTCTCTCTCTCTCTTTCATACTTGCATTAGAAGAGTTGTAACAGAAGCACATTTGTAGGTGATTAAAAATAATTTGATTATCCCATAGTATTTTATCTATAAATGTCCATCTTTTTAAAGGAAAAAAAATTGACCCTGACAACCTAAAGAGTGTACTTAAAAATATGGGGATTGAGCTTTCGGATAACGAATTGAAGAAGATCCTGAAAACGTTGCCCACTGATGGTAAGTCATGCCACATATCTCGCTCGAAGTAGCAGATACCTTCCAGGGACCTTGGCTCAGTGAGTCTTTACAAAAACTCCATAGGTCGCTGCAAAGGCACTTTTGACCACACTGTCGCTTGAAGTCTAGAGCAACAACAGAATGAAAAGGAAGTGTGTTTTACATATCTTTTTAAATAATTTCGTTTTATTTTGGGTGCATTGGTGTGTTGCCTGCATGTTTGTCTGTGTGAGGACGTCAGATCCTCTGGAACTGGAGTTACAGACAGTTGTGAGCTGTCATGTGAGTGCTCAAATTGAACCTGGGTCCTCTGGAAGAACAGCCAGTGTCCTTAACCACTGAGCCATCCCTCAGCCCCTATACATCTCATTGTATTGCCGTGTGGAAGGATTAAATTCCTAAATGACTATAAAACCAAAGAATAGATATGCTTGTGAGAATGGAAAATATCTGCATTTCAAGTTTGCGTGGTGCGACTTTACCGATGGCACCTCATTAAAATGCATCCTGTCACGGTCGTGTGATTTGTAATGCTTTGATGACATTCCATGTCAGGGTTCTACAGCGCTGCATTCTGCCTCTCTTTACAGATGACGGAAAGGTGTTTCAAAACAGAGTGCTGAAAAACGTGAAGGATAATAAACGTGAGTAGGAACAAGGAGGAGGCATTCGAACTCCCCTCTGCCACTGAATTTTCATTGATACAATGAAGAGACTTATTTTGCTTCTTGGAGGATATTTTTCCTGATGATAGTTTGTATTCAACAAGGAAGCATTCTGGTGTCTTGCATTTTACAAACTTTCCTGACAAAAAGGTTAAATGAATGGAGATGCAAATGCACGGAGAAGCATTATGGTTGCTTCTGGCGACGATCCTGGCACTCAGGAGGAGGAAGCACAAGAATCACTGGAAGTTCAATGTCAGCCTGGATTATACATTGAATTCCAGGCAGTCCAGACTACACGGGGATACTCTGTCTCAGCATTAACAAAGAATTCTGAGGGTGGGAGAGGAAAGGAAATATATGATGAAAGGGGGCAGGCAAGATGGCTCAGTGGTGGGGAAAGGTGCCTGCTGCCAAGCCTGACCAGGTCCAGGAAACACATAATGGAAAGAGGGAAGTGGCCTCCATGCATTGTTCTCTGACTTCCACTTGCACACCATAATAAACATATTTATGTGGGTGATACACAGAGAGAGACAGAGAGAGAGAGAGAGAGAGAGAGAGAGACAGACAGACAGACAGACAGACAGACAGACAGACAGACACACACAGAGAGAGACAGACAGGCACACACAGAGAGAGAGACAGACAGACACACAGAGACAGACAGACAGACACAGAGAGACAGACAGACACACAGAGAGACAGACAGACACAGAGAGACAGACAGACACACACAGAGAGAGAGACAAACAGACACACACACAGAGACAGACAGACACCCACAGAGAGAGACAGACAGACACACACACAGAGTCAGACACCCACAGAGACAGACAGACAGACAGACACACACAGAGACAGACACCCACAGAGAGAGACAGACAGACAGACAGACACACACACACACACACACACACACACACACACACACACACACACACACATTAAATAAATAGCTCTTGGACCTTGAGTGGGTATCTAAGAAGGAGAAGAGAAAGAGATAAAAGACACCAGAAAGGAAAGAGGAAGCATTAAATCTCTTTCTTTGTGAACTGTATTGGTTGGTACGTTCACGTTATCTCTGCCCTGGCTCACATCCTTATGTGTAGATACTTTTAATAAATAAATAGACTAAAAATTTAACCCTAATCTTAACTTTTTGGATTGGATTTTTAAAAGCCTATTACATATAGTTTTGTTCTTTCGTTTTTAAATATTGGCACTTGCACTAGACTGTGGGAACGTCTTCCTCAACACACATTAAGTAGTGAAGTGTTAGTTAACATAGTAACATGCATGCACGTTGGAACACTTACGAGCCATTCTGCTTTCTGTCTTCTTTCGGCTTCACCAGAAGGGAAAGTTGATGTGGATAATCTGGAAGCTGTTTTAGAAGCCCTGAACATCAAGCTCACAGAAGAGGAGATTGACATGATAAAGGATTCTCTGAAAAGTGGTGAGTGGTATAAGAAGTCTGCCTTTAAACAGAAGCTGAGCTTGAGGAATAAACTAGGACTGCTTTGAGGTTCAATTCACTTTTAGCCCAAAGAGATTTTTAATAGCTTTCAGGAGAACTTCTCATGAAACAAATAAGATATGTTATTTCAAACCCATAATCTGAGCAGGCATGATGGCTCAGAGGGTAAAGGTGCTCTTTACCAACCCTGAGGATGTAAATTCACCCCCGGGACCCACATAGTAGAAGGAGAGAACAAACCCCTCAAGTTGTCCTTTGACCCCCACATGTGCACCGTGGTACATGCACACTACGCAGACATGCTAACAATAGATAGATAGATAGATAGATAGATAGATAGATAGATAGATAGATAGATAGATAGATAGATAGATTAATAGATACATAGATAGATTAATAGATACATAGATAGATTAATAGACAGACAGATAGATAGGATAGATAGGATAGACAGATGGGCAGATGACATAGACTAGAAGGATAGATTTTTTTTTTAATTTACAATCCTTCCATTTCTCTCTCTCTGCATCCCAGAGTAGGGCTGGATGCCAGTGGTGGAGTAAGAGTTATTGTTGGGTTTTACAAAAACAGAATCTGCAGCCTGATTTTTCTAACTGACCCATATCTCACTGATAGCGATACAATGTATCCAATTTGTCCCACCATTCTTCAGTCTACCATTCATGGGTTTTGACATTTTCCTCCCTCCCTTCCAGCCTCTCTTCCTTTCTAGTCCATTTTTTCTTTTCTTTAGGTTTTGTCACTGTAAAAGTAAGTTACAAAGCAACATCATGCCGCTAACCTTTAACCCGTGCACTGATTGGGTGTGATGGTGCACACCTATAATCACAGAACCTAGAAACTTGTTTACAGGTGGAAAATTGTGAGTTTGAGTCAGGCTGGGCTACGTTTTGTTTCCCTTTCTCAGAAAACAAAAATGGAAGGATGGAGAAGTAGCCCAGTAGTCTAGAGCACCTGTAGCTCTCAGGGAGGTCCCAGGTTCAAGTCCCAACACCCACATAGCTCCTCAGAACATCCATAACTTCAGTTCTAGGGAGCCCAACATGCTCTTCTGGCCTTTGTAGGGACAAGGCATGCACGTGGTCCACGGAAGTACATGCCAGAAAAAAACACTCATAGATATAAAATAAAATAAATCTTAAAATAAAAAAGCCCTGGGCTATGGATATGGCTCAGTGAGTAAATGGCGTGCTGAGCAAACATGAAGGCCTGAGCTTGGATCTACAGCATTGGAGAAAAGCCAGCCACAGCAGCAGCTTGCTTCTGTGTCCATTAGGGTGAAAAGGACAGAGAAGCCACATGGCGTTAACCAATTGTTAATTACTATTATTAATTATTAATAGTACTTAATATTTGCATAGTTGATCAATAATTAACAATTTATAGTATTAATGATCATGTATTAATTTTACTGATGGTATTGTTATTGGTATTCTTAATTTGGTTATTATTAGATTATTCTGTATTATTAGTAATGATAAGAACAACTCTTAAGAGTAAAAATTCAGAGGTGGGGTGGAAAAAAAGAAGAGTGAAAATTCACACAGCACACATTTTAGACCCATGAGCCTTCTGAGAGGCAGTCCTCTAACTCATTACTAAAGGGCCTTGGCAACTGGCGTGAGAAGAGGAGAAAGGAGAAAGATCTATTCCTTATACACTTGTGTCGTTTTCAAATTTTTATACGAAGTGAGCATTATCATTTTAACTTGATTATTTTAACTTAAAATGGACACAAATGGTACAGTGAGCTAACAGCTAGCCTCATACCGAGGAGTTGGCCCCAGCAGGCAGTAAGTTGACCACTCAAGTCGTTCTTGCTGCCTCCACCAAACATTCCTGCCCAGCACCAGCCTCCTCATTTCTGTCAGCGCCGGACGATACAAGATAACAGTCTTTGCAAATGTTGAAAAAGACATGGCTTCCGGAAGTAAAGGTGGAGATCTGCTCAGTTCTAAGCAAAGCTACTTAAAATATGTCCACAACATACTATTATGAATAATTGAAGAATAAAAATATTACCTTTTTTTTTGTTTCGAAGCTCCAATGGGTACCATAGCAAACAAATAAAAAATTTAAAAAATTAAAAAATAGAATTTTGCCACAAGCCAACACTTCCAGAAGTCAATACTTGTTAACTTCAATACTACGTTGAGGGAAAAGTATTGGCTCAGGACCCCCAAGACCAAGTACTCAGTGTAAAGGAAATTTATTTGCCCCAGAAGGACAGCAGAAAATAGGAGACAAGAACAGGGATAGAGGATGAGAGAGAAGGGGAAGAGAACGAGGGTGAGTGTGAGAGGCATTTGTCCTAGAGGACAAAGGGTGGCTCTGGAGAGAGGAGGCAGACATGGCCCATAGGCAGATGGTAGTTTGTAAAGGCACAAGGGGAAACCCTATGTTAGGATGAGGTGTTTAATATTAATCGGGTGTGTTCACTAGGTGAGCCGGCGGGGCTGGACCTCTATACTTGGGTGGCTGGACCTTGGTAGTCAGTCACTTCCTGGAGGAACAGAACTTGGTGGCTTTGGGATGTAACCTGACAGCTTTCAGCAGGGGAGAGGGATGGGAGAAAGGAGCAAGGTTTGCCCGAGTCATGTTGGCCATGCTCAAGCTGGCTGCAGTCCCTCACCAAGGATTGTAGCTGGACTTATAACTTGAATTGTCATGTGGAATAAGTTTACTTCACAATTCGCCTTTCGTTCAAACGTTTTTTAGAGTATCTTCATTTATTGTCTACTATTAAATGTCAGTCTTCCGTTTAGTTAGATTTACTTTGTTGGTTATCTGGTTAGGTATAAAGGATCTCCTGAGATGTACAGTTTTCTGAGTCTATATTAATGTCCCCCCTCTGCTTAACTTATCAGGCAAAAGCAAAATTGACCTGAGAAAACTGATGGATAAAATAGAATCTATTTCAGGTAAGAAGAAAGTTAGTAAACAGACGTGTTTGTAATTTCCTTTGTAGTAATCTGGCTTTATTCTTGAACTAGACGTTTTTGAGAGAACACCAAGAAATAAAAATATACTCAATCTTAGACCAAAAAATTACATAAGATTTTAAGATTTAATGATTTTAAGAGAGGGTTTCGGCCTTTTGAAATCTGAACTTGAAACGTATGCTTCAGTGAGAGAATAATTTGTATTTTAAAGATTGCTCAAGTCAAAGAAAAAATCGACAGCACACCAGGTCTAGAAAAGGCCAGAGTTTCCTCAATTTGTTCTCGTTTAAAAGTTTACATGTTTTCATTTCTTATGAAACTTCATACATGTACACAGTATAGTCTTATACATTCATCCACCACTCCTCCCATTAATTCCTCCCAACTTGTCATCCTCTGAGTCTGTGCTGCTCGAGGGACTAGGGTCATGCATCCAAGCATGGTAGAACTCCTAGGAGTCTCACCTTAAAGAAATTGACTCTCCCTTCCCCAGCTGTCAGAATCTCCTCAGCTAGGGGTGGGGGCTCATGGCCTCCGCCGGCATGCTGGGATGTTGACTGGCTTGGTCATAGGGAGGCAACTGCAGCTGCCCTGAGTCCAAGAATCCATGTCCTGTCAGCCTTCCAACCCTCCAGTCTACTTCACAAGAAAAGAAAATAAGAAACACTGGTCTTGGTGACACTGTCTTAGTTCACTAAGGATCCCCAGTTCTATTCATGCTCCTGCAAGTAACACAATGTTATTCTCTGTGACGGAATTAACCACCCGTTTTCTCCATTCACATGTTGATGCTCTTTGAGCTGATTCTGTAGCTTGACTATTATAAGTAGGTAAGCGGACAGGTGTGTCGCCCTGGAAAACTGGAGGGCTTGTGATTTCAACTTTCTGTGCAATTAAATCGGCTCAGAATGCAACTGTGAAAAAAGACATCTGCTTGGTCTATTTGCATATTTATCAACTAGATTGTTTGGTCTGTTGATATTTAAGTTCTTCTTAAATTCTGTGTATTAATAACCGGCAAGATGAATATATGTCAAAGATTTCCTCCCCTTCTGCAAATCTTATCCTTTTACTATGATTTGTACAGCATTTTCTAATTTAGTGAAAGCCAATTCATCGTGTCTTGCTTTCACTTCCCAAGTAGGCACAGCCTAACTTAGTCATTACATATGCCTCGATCTGCAAGTATTGTCCTTTGACCTTTAAAAGCTCCAAAGCTCCAGGTCTCCGTTAAGGTCCTTGATCCATTCTGAGTTGATTTTTATGCAGGTGAGGGCTGGAGATCTAGTTTCCATCTCCCACAGCTGCATGTCCAATTCTCTCCTTAGCACTTGAGGAGGCCGTCTTTTCCCACTGCATGTTATTGACACCTTGTAAGGTCCAATGACTGTAACTAGGTGGGCTTATCTGGGTCTTTTGCTCCATTCCACTTGTCACCCAGCTGGTTCTTTGCCACTGCAAGGCTGTTTTATCCTATTATGTCTCTGTAGTAGTTTCAGATCAGATATTAAGGTATCTCCTTCATTGCTACTTTCACTCAAGAATGGTCTTGTATCTGGGGTCTTTGGCTTATCTATGTGCATTTGACATTGGTTTTCCTAGTTTTCTGTGAAAAACACCATAATGATGCTAACAGGAATCTATACATCATGTTTAGTAGTATGGCCATTATAGTGTCACCAGCGCTGCCAATCTATATACGTGGGCTCTCTTCCCATCTTTGTGCCTTTGTGCCTTTGGTTTCATTCTTCGGTGCCTTTATAAAGGTTCACTTGTGATGGCATTTACACGTGAGTGCTTGATTTCGAGGCTGATATAAGACTGCTTTCTTGGTTTCTTTCTTATTGATACATAGGAAAGGCTACATAATTTGCATGCTACTGATGACTAATGGTCTTTAGCACACACCCCCCACCATGGTCTTTTAGTAGAGTCTTTCAGCTCCTTTAAGTAGGCTCGTGTCATCTGAAAACATGGATAATTTGACACCTTCCTTCTCTGTTTATATCCCTTATTTCTTTTTCTTGCTTTATTTCTCTAACTGTCAAAGACCAGCTCTGACACAACAGGTAAACTGAGGCAGGGCCTAAAGTCAGTAGACTTTTCTCTGAGGGAACAAAGCTTGATTCTCTGGGGGCAGTAAGAAGCTCCTTGAGTCCAGCAAGAAACTCTCTGGGGCCTACAAAAAGGGTTAGGGAACACACACACACACACACACACACACACACACACACACACACACACAAACCAATCAGTCATTTCTACTTTAAATCCTTATGAACATGTACTCATTAATGATTTTTTATTAGACTGTATCAGGAAACTGAGGGCAAAGAGGGGTATAAGAAATTAATCACTTTGATCAGCTTTCGCTAGAGAGGGCACGTCAGCCATTTCTAGTTGGGCTGCCACTGTCCTTGTTCCCTGACCTCCAAAAATCCCGAGCTCAAGTATCAAGAGTGTGCCTTTCTGAATTTCCTAAATTGTTCCCTAAGATTTTCTACATCAAAGCCACCAGCAAAAACATCTTAACTTCACTAACAAGTTATATCTCCCAAATTCTTTCTAAGGGTGGTAATTGAATCATTAATCTGCCCCAGCAGCAATGCTTGAAAAAGTTTAGTCCCTATTACTTTAAGTGCCAATGGCTCTTCCCCACGAGGGGAAACTATGTGAAAACTATAGAGTTTTCATACAACTCAGATTAGGGGTGACTCGATGAGCTCGAGGGCAACAAGCAGAGCTGTGCTCTGTAAGAGCATGGAGTTCTCGGGACACAGAGACCTCGGATCTCTGCCTCTCCAAGGTTCACCCATCGTGAATGTGCTAACCAGTAGGCCACATGCCATGAGTTCTAGAGTTGTTTCGGTGTTCCTCCTGCATGGACCCCAGCAGCCATTCTCAGCACCTCAGTAAGGGTGAGTTGTGAGAGCAGACACCTCTGTCTCACTTTAATTTTAGGTTTTCAGTTCTTCCTTATTGGGTATGATATTAGTTATTGGTTTGTCGTACATAGCTTGGGCTTTTCCCAGAGTTTTCAACTTTTCCCAGAATTTTTGTCATGAAGAAATAAGGATTTTTTTCTCCGTTTTCTTTATTTTTTTTAATATCCTAGCCACAGTTTCTCCTCCCTCTTCTCCCAGCCCTGCCCCATCCCCTCCTCCCCTTCACTCCTTTCTCTTCTGAATGTGGAATTTTGTCAGAGGCTTTTTCTGTGTCTATTTAGGTGACCACATGATTTTCGCCCTTATTCTATGTATATACCATGCTGTGTTCTACAGGCCACATGTGTTGAACCATGCTGGCTCTCCTGGAATTAAATAAACTTGAACATGGTATATGATCTTTTACTATGTTATTGAAAGTATGGCATAGAGGATTTTATATCTGTTCATCCAGGAAATCGATACATAACCTTCTTTTGGATGTTACCATTATTATATTTCTTTCTGGTATAAGAACCGGGTTATAATTGTATTCACGGGATGAGCTTAGAAATGTTCAGTTTTATTTTCTAAGATAGTTTTTACTTTTATTTTCTAGGATAGTTTAAGAAGCCATCATATTGGTCCTTCTCTAAGGATCTGATTGAGCTCAAGAGCTTTTCATCTTGGAGTTTTCTTGTAAGGAAGCTCACTGCTTCAACCACATTGCTTGCTGCCTGTTGATCTACATGGCTGGTTTATATTCATAGCTCAACTTCAGTCAGTCGTGTGCTTCTAGAAGTTTTCCCACGTACTCCAGTGCAGTTTTTCTCAATATTCCATATTGATCATCCAGAGTCCAGTAGTGGTTTCATTACGTATCTATTTCACCCCTAATTTTGTTAATTTGGGCCTTCTCTCTATGTGTTTTGGTCAATTCAAATTAGAGTTTTTAAGTCTTGTTTAGCTTCTCAAAGAACCATTTGCTCCGTTGGTCCATGTATTGTTTGTTGTTGGTTTGGTTTGGATTTTTGTTGTTGTTATTTCATTAGTGTCCGATCTTGTTCATTCTATCTACCAACGTGGTAATAGATATTTGACTGAATGATCTATTTAGTGATAGTAATGAGGTATTGAACTGCTCCAGAATTATTGTATATGGACTGTTAGTCCCTGTATATCAGTATTATTTCCTTTATGAAATCCCTAATGTACTTACTGTCATCGCATCGTGGTGGATTATTAGAATATAGTGAATTTTTTTCTAATGTTGGCTTGAAGTCTGTGTCAGATGTGAGTGTTGCCTTTAGAGCCCGTCATTTAATACACTTCAGGCCGTATCACTACCAATAGAGCCCGTCATTTAATACACTTCAGGCTGTATCATTACCATAGACTGTGCTCCTTCCAGAAAGAAGCAGCTCTCGTACTGCTGGCCTTCCAGACAGTTTGCATCTTTTAATTAAAGACCTAAGAGCGCTTACACCTAGGTACTGTTGAGAAGCTTCTGCCAATTCCTGTGAGTATTCTTTTGTGGTTGATGGGCGTTACCCTTTGTTCTTCCACTTCTCTTTCGTTCATCTCTTCTGTCCATGAAATTTATTCTTTCCCAAGATTTTAGGATTGTGGCTCTCTCTCCTTCCCAAATAACTATTGTTTGTTTTACAAGGCGAGGCCTTATTTCTGGATTGAAGCTAATCTCTGTCCGCCATTTACTCTTGTACACTAGGCCTTTCCACACCACTTAACCCTCCCTGTGTCCACACACCTGATGTTTTGTTTGGTTCATGGAAAAATAGGGTGAGCAGATATCCCTAAGCCATCATCTTCCCCCATTATTGTCAGACCGTCTCGACTTGCCAGCTCCCAATAATGACACAGAGGCTTGTTAATATTTGTGAAAGCTTAGGCGCTAATTTCCTAACTAGCTTGTATAACTTAATTAACACATTTATTCTAGTCCATGTTTGCCAAGTGGCCCAATACCTTTCATTAAGTCCCAGTATATATCTTCCCATGTCTGGCTGGTAAATCCCTCAGCTCTCAATTCTTCCCATAGTTTCTATCTCTGCCCAGAAGTCTCCCCTTTCCTCTTCTACCTTGGCTACAGGATGTCAGCTCTTTATTAAACCAAGCAGAAGATGAGGGTGGCACATGTTTACAAAATGCTAAGGCAGGTGATGATCCAATACAATTAACAATACCAAAGTCTGGCCTGTACTCAACTCTTTGCTGGCACAGAAACCAACATTTGAATAATACAAAGACAACGTTTACACAGTGCACAAAAATTATCCCAACACCTCATTTCAACAATTTTTAATTTCGTTGAATTTTATATTGGTTTTCTTCTTTATGCCATATTTGTTCCTTTATGATATTTATTTCCTTCTGCTAAGGTAGTGTTTGTTTCTTCTTTTTCTAGTTTCTTGAGATATAAATTTAGGTTGTTTATTTGAAATCTTTCCTCCTTCTTAATATGGACATTTTTTGCTATAAGTTTCCCTTGGGACTTCTTCTGTTATAGCCCATACGTTTGGATATGCTGTACATCCATTTGCAGGAGACTGGCAGGTGTATGCAAACCATTCTGTTCTTACATGAAATGGCGTTGGTCTAGTTTCCTAGACCTCAACTTTGACTTACCAATATTTTGACCACACTGTGTGGTTCCATACTTTTAGCAAGCCCTGTAATCTTGTGAGGAGCTTTTATAAGTCATTCAAGTGCATTTAGTAAAAAAACAAGTAACTCCTACTATAGTAATAATAATAATAACAATAATAATAATAAAGAAAAAATGTATTGCCTGCTGGTAAGCTCTCACAAGCAGAAATTGCCGCAGTCTATTACAAAATACTTTGCTATTCTTATCTTTCTTACCAGGGTCGAAGCCAACACTTCCATTTTCTGCCAGAACTAGACATGCCCAAATAAGACCTTTATTATGCATTGAGTGCAAGATCTCATGTCATCTGTGATAATTAAATAGTTCTTCCACATGTTACCATTTTTATCTGTAGGGAGCGAAGTCGATGTCGACAATGTGGATAAGGTTCTTGGAGACATGGGAATAGAGCTTTCTGACTCAGAGATCTCTAAACTAGTGAGCAGCGTGCCCGTTGATGGTAGGTACTTTGACCAAAAAAAAATGCACAAGAGCGGCTTACTGTTAAACTGTAGAAAAGTCTACAAGTGTCTGTCTGCTTGCTTGCCAAATAATAATGAGTGACCTGTGTATATATAGTCTTAAGTGAGTTCACAGCCTGGCCAGCCCATACACATATCCAAAACTCAATACACGAAACTGTCCGAGTGCCGAGGTACTACCACAAGTGGGCAAGCCCACGTGACTTCCTATGATAGATCACAATCAGCCAAAAACATTATACAAAACTACTCTCAGCCCAGGTGGATAAGCAAAATCAGAAACATACATCTTATTTTTAAATTTGCAACCATCCTCATGGCCTCTCATTCTGTATGTTGAAGTAACTTCAAATCAAGGAAAGGCCAAAGAACTTGTGTTTCCGGATGGCTGGGTAAGGGATACTAAAAGAGTATTAATGCTTTTTAATCCCTATATTCACTAGATTATTATATAGTAATACACTATACACTATCAGATAATTCTACTATTGCATAAGTTCAATTGTATTTTTATTTTTATTCTACTGAACCGTCTAATATTTAGCCAACAGTATGTGAGAAAACAAGAAGTTAGAGGGAGATCTACTAGGAAACTGAGAAAGTACCACAAACACGCGTTGTGACGTGTCAATAAAGTTAGAAGATTCCACACAGTCCATATAGCTTCATTATTTATTGGGAAATCAGAAAAGCCCTGAACACTTTACAAAGAAAGTCTTTGTAAAATGACCGGTTTTGAAGCTCCGTGCTGCCCTTCTGTGATCTGAACAGGTTCTTCTTCCTACAGATGGAAAGGTCTATCTGGGAAGGTTGCTGGACAGCATAAGACTTCTTAAAGGTAAGAGGGACACGGAGTCGAGCGGGTGATTCTGAGACCTTGTGATTAAACCGTGAATGTTCCACCTAGAGCTCAGATGACCACACACATCCATACTATATTTTATAGTATATATAATATGTTTAAATACATTTAATATAATGTATTTAAATATATTTATATACATAATACATCCAACTATATTTTAGCAGTAATTTCTTTCTGTGTATCTTGGGAAGACTGTGCCCTCATGCAGTTTTTTTCAGGCTTTGACAGAGGAAGAAATAAAAATCCAGGTTTCACAGCAATAAAAATAGGGAGAATTACCATACCCTGAGTAAACTGAGTGTCAGAGTCTGTTAATCTGACATTCATGCCAAAAGTGAAAAAGTAAAAATATTATGAAGGCTCCATGAAAGATGAATATGGAGGGACATAAGAGTAATGAGACCCCTGGGAAGCTGGGCGGGGAGACCCACCACCGCACCCCTGGGAAGCTGGGCGGGGAGACCCACCACCACACCCCTGGGAAGCTGGGCTGGGAGACCCACCATCGCACCCCTGGGAAGCTGGGCGGGGAGACCCACCACCGCACCCTTGGGAAGCTGGGCCAGGAGACCCTCGCGTGCCAGGATCACGCTCTCTGATTCATATATGCCATCTGACTACCACTGACACTTTTACTTACTTAAAAGTAAAATTTTAAGTAAGCTGCTTCCAAGTGGGACTCGAATCCCAGCATCCTTAATATGCTAAAAGTTAATTATAAATACAACAAAAGCAAAGCAAGATTAATTAGAAACAGTGGGCGGACTGTCACCTTCCTGTAACTTTGTCACCCCCAGTTTTCAGAAGTAGGTCTCTTCACAACGATTAGATCGACAAGCTGTCTTAGATTCTGCCAATAACTGTTCTCATTGGTCCCTGATTTTTCAATAGAAACAAGAGGCCCTAATCCTGAGGAATTGTAAGCTTTCTCCACACTTGAGGGACAATAACCTTTGTTTGCTTCTCTCTTTCCACAAAAAGGGAAGGTCGATCCCAGTAAAGTGGACACACTTCTGGGAAACCTGGGGCTAAATCTCACTCAAAAGGAGTTTGACGATCTCAAAAGAAACCTGAAACTTGATGGTGAGAATTTTTACTATTATTGAGCAATCGGAAAAGGCTAATCATAAAAGCTTGTTTTAATCTGTACTTACAGAGCATCAAAAACGCATTTTGAGGGGCTGGGGATTTAGCTCAGTGGTAGAGCGCTTACCTAGGAAGCGCAAGGCCCTGGGTTCGGTCCCCAGCTCCGAAAAAAAGAACCAAAAACAAAAAAACAAAAAACAAAAAACAAAAACAAAAACAAAACAAAAAAAACAAAAAAAATGCATTTTGAAAACTTGTGGTGAGCACAAGGGAAGAGCACACCCTACCTCTGGCCAGCTTCAAGCACCTTTTAGAGGATTTTAAGTGCTCCCCCGACATGCTCCCCCCCCCCAACTTCCTCCAACCTGGCTCAGTTTTACTCTTTTTCGTTTCATTTTGAGACAGGGTCACTGTGTAGACCAGGCTAGTCTGGAATTTACAGAGACCCACCTGCCTCTGCCTCCCAGTGCTGGGATTAGAGGTGTGCACCAGGGCATCTGGCCCCAATCTTTTCTCAGGTAAGGTAAAGATATAGGTGACACTCAAATTTCAATCTCCTCCTTGGCCAGCTTCTGAGCGGACGGCCTCAGTGTTTATTCTCTTAGTCTCACTGAAGCAAACCTATTGGGCAAGCAGCCTCCTAATTTGGAACTCCCATCCCTTACTTTTGAGCTGGGTCCCTCAGAGAAAGTCCATGGCGGACAGTTTGAAGCACAGCTCCCTAAGCGTGGGTCATGACCCTATTAGAGGGAATGCAAATGGGTGTGGGGGTTGTAAAAACATGGAGATGGTAAAAGATTTCCGAAGGCCAAGTAGAACTCAAACTCACACGTAACAAGCCTGAGGGATTCTGAGTGGGCATCGTGGAGGTAGTTTCACCGAGGAGTAGCCCTGCTTCTGCGCACAGTGGGTGCTCTGCACCTTATGCGTAGGCAGGCCACACAGCAGCAATGAAAGCTGTTGGAAATGCCTTGGCACGGACTAAGAGTATATGATGTGAACTGCAGTGGTTTTGCTGTACATACGAAGTTTTTCAAACCCCCAAGTGGATCTCAGACCCATGCCACTCGTGCTTCATGCATGCATACATTCATACATGTACTTTCCGTTTATTTGTCTGAACAACTTTAGTACATGTGAACTGGGAATTTCATATTTTGTTTCAATCAATCCACTTATTAGGAAGTTTAGGGTGTTTTTTTCCCCTTTACTTCTAGTGATATGTCTTGCTTTAAAGAATACTTTATCCATGGGACTGGTGTGATGGCTCAGAGGTTAAGAGCACCTGCTGCCCTTCCAGAGGACCTAAGTTTGATTCCCAGCAACCCCTTGGTCTTTTCTGATCATCTATAAAGGAATCTGACGCCCTCTCCTGGCATGCAGGTGTACATACAGCAGAGCGCTCACATATTAAATAAATAATAGTTTTTAAAGAAGAGTACTTTGTGTTACCAACATTACCAACTTGCTTGCAAGCCTGTCTTTATCTTGCCTTTTCCTTGTGTTCAAAGAGTAAGTTTTATAAGCAGCATATAGTTGGAATGCTTTTTTTTTATTGAGTCTGACATTTCAACTAAAGCTTTTATTACATTGAATGAGATTACTGATACAGACCAGAACAGTGCGGTTGCCGAGTTTGGCTGAGTGCTCGAACCTGCAGTCTTAGCATCTGTCAAGACAGCATTGGCTCTTGTGCATGAGTCTTCCTCAGACCCCATCCTAAACCTCCTCCACCCAAACACAAAAGCAACTGATCCCCCCCCCCAATTAGCTTTGCTTAACCAGGACATCGTGTAGCAAAATCACACAGCGTGTGTTCTTCTAGAAAGCCTATCTTGCTGCTTTCCAATACTACAGGATAATGACTCCAAGAACTAGCAGCACAAAGCAACTGCCTTTGCTTTTTTTGTAATTAGAAATTCATTAGGTGGGGAATCGGATGTGACTGGGTGGGTTTGGCTTCTTCTGACTTGTAACATCTGGAATCGGCTTTGGAACCATCTAAAGTTCGTGGGTCCCGTGTAGGGGTTAGTGCTAGCCATTGGGTTTGGATTGAAACAGGATCTGTTTCTCTCCAAGCAGATGCCCGGCGGGGTTTCCTTGCATCATCTAGTTTGTGCTTCCCCCACAGCACGAGGCTGAGAGCCACGTTAAAGCACCCGAACAGACAGGAAGGCAAAAACTGCATCCTTTATACGATGTGAGCACGTGACCGCGAAGTCACACGGCTCTGCCCTCACCAAATGTTATCTTCAGAGGGGTTGCAAGACTGTATTACAGTCAGTGCAGCTTCTTGGTGAGGAATGTATCGGCCCCAACTCAGAGGTTGCATGTGGGACGAGAGAGAAGTGTTACACACTTCTCTATCATGTGTGAAGCTGCCGCGGACACTATACAGAGAGTGTGGACGTGTGCTTCCTTTTCCTTCGGGTAAATGTCTCAGTAGAAATACTGTGCCCTGGTCTTCGGTTTTCTAAGAAGTTGACAGATGTTTTCCAAACAGGCATACGTCTCAACAATGCTTAAGAGTTCTACTTCTCCTGTTTCTTTCTGCAGGCACTCAGCGCTATGAGTTTTCCTCTTAGCACAGCTTTCATTGTGTCCCATAAGTTTGAGTATGTTGTATCCTCATTTTCATTAAATTCTAAAAAGTTTTTAATTTCTTTCTTTATTTCTTCCTTGACCAGGTTATCATTGAGTAGAGCATTGTTCAATTTCCACGTATATGTGGGCATTCTTCCCTTATTGTTATTGAAGACCAGTTTTAGGCCGTGGTGGTCTGATAGCACGCATGGGATTATTTCTATCTTTTTGTACCTGTTGAGGCCCGTTTTTTGACCAATTATATGGTCAATTTTGGAGAAAGTACCATGAGGAGCTGAGAAGAAGGTATATCCTTTTGCTTTAGGATAGAATGTTCTATAAATATCCGTTAAGTCCATTTGGCTCATGACTTCTCTTAGTCTGTCGACATCACTGTTTAATTTCTGTTTCCATGATCTGTCCATTGATGAGAGTGGGGTGTTGAAATCTCCCACTATTATTGTGTGAGGTGCAATGTGTGTTTTGAGCTTTAGTAAGGTTTCTTTTACGTATGTAGGTGCCCTTGTATTTGGGGCATAGATATTTAGGATTGAGAGTTCATCTTGGTGGATTTTTCCTTTGATGAATATGAAGTGTCCTTCCTTATCTTTTTTGATGACTTTTAGTTGGAAATTGATTTTATTTGATATTAGAATGGCTACTCCAGCTTGCTTCTTCTGACCATTTGCTTGGAAAGTTGTTTTCCAGCCTTTCACTCTGAGGTAGTGTCTGTCTTTGTCTCTGAGGTGTGTTTCCTGTAGGCAGCAGAATGCAGGGTCCTCGTTGCGTATCCAGTTTGTTAATCTATGTCTTTTTATTGGGGAGTT
This sequence comes from Rattus norvegicus, assembly GCF_021556685.1. Classification (NCBI taxonomy): domain Eukaryota; kingdom Metazoa; phylum Chordata; class Mammalia; order Rodentia; family Muridae; genus Rattus; species Rattus norvegicus. Next base: position 96,242,223 of record NC_141543.1, read on the forward strand.
GAGGCCATTGATATTGAGAGATATTAAGGAATAGTGATTATTGCTTCCCGTTATATTCATATTTGGATGTAAGGTTATGTTTGTGTGCTTTCATTCTCTTTGTTTTGTTGCCAAGACGATTAGTTTCTTGCTTCTTCTAGGGTATAGCTTGCCTCCTTGTGTTGGGCTTTACCATTTATTATCCTTTGTAGTGCTGGATTTGTAGAAAGATATTGTGTAAATTAGAAACAAAAAGGACCATAGAAAGAATCAACAGAACCAAAAGTTGGTTCTTTGAGAAAATCAACAAGATAGATAAACCCTTAGCCAGACTAACGAGAGGACACAGAGAGTGCGTCCAAATTAACAAAATCAGAAATGAAAAGGGAGACATAACTACAGATTCAGAGGAAATTCAAAAAATCATCAGATCTTACTATAAAAACCTATATTCAACAAAATTTGAAAATCTTCAGGAAATGGACAATTTCCTAGACAGATACCAGGTATCAAAGTTAAATCAGGAACAGATAAACCAGTTAAACAACCCCATAACTCCTAAGGAAATAGAAGCAGTCATTAAAGGTCTCCCAACCAAAAAGAGCCCAGGTCCAGATGGGTTTAGTGCAGAATTCTATCAAACCTTCATAGAAGACCTCATACCAATATTATCCAAACTATTCCACAAAATTGAAACAGATGGAGCCCTACCAAATTCCTTCTACGAAGCTACAATTACTCTTATACCTAAACCACACAAAGACACAACAAAGAAAGAGAACTTCAGACCAATTTCCCTTATGAATATCGACGCAAAAATACTCAATAAAATTCTGGCAAACCGAATTCAAGAGCACATCAAAACAATCATCCACCATGATCAAGTAGGCTTCATCCCAGGCATGCAGGGATGGTTTAATATACGGAAAACCATCAACGTGATCCATTATATAAACAAACTGAAAGAACAGAACCACATGATCATTTCATTAGATGCTGAGAAAGCATTTGACAAAATTCAACACCCCTTCATGATAAAAGTCCTGGAAAGAATAGGAATTCAAGGCCCATACCTAAACATAGTAAAAGCCATATACAGCAAACCAGTTGCTAACATTAAACTAAATGGAGAGAAACTTGAAGCAATCCCACTAAAATCAGGGACTAGACAAGGCTGCCCACTCTCTCCCTACTTATTCAATATAGTTCTTGAAGTTCTAGCCAGAGCAATCAGACAACAAAAGGAGATCAAAGGGATACAGATCGGAAAAGAAGAGGTCAAAATATCACTATTTGCAGATGACATGATAGTATATTTAAGTGATCCCAAAAGTTCCACCAGAGAACTACTAAAGCTGATAAACAACTTCAGCAAAGTGGCTGGGTATAAAATTAACTCAAATAAATCAGTTGCCTTCCTCTATACAAAAGAGAAACAAGCCGAGAAAGAAATTAGGGAAACGACACCCTTCATAATAGACCCAAATAATATAAAGTACCTCGGTGTGACTTTAACCAAGCAAGTAAAAGATCTGTACAATAAGAACTTCAAGACACTGAAGAAAGAAATTGAAGAAGACCTCAGAAGATGGAAAGATCTCCCATGCTCATGGATTGGCAGGATTAATATAGTAAAAATGGCCATTTTACCAAAAGCGATCTACAGATTCAATGCAATCCCCATCAAAATACCAATCCAATTCTTCAAAGAGTTAGACAGAACAATTTGCAAATTCATCTGGAATAACAAAAAACCCAGGATAGCTAAAACTATCCTCAACAATAAAAGGACTTCAGGGGGAATCACTATCCCTGAACTCAAGCAGTATTACAGAGCAATAGTGATAAAAACTGCATGGTATTGGTACAGAGACAGACAGATAGACCAATGGAATAGAATTGAAGACCCAGAAATGAACCCACACACCTATGGTCACTTGATTTTTGACAAAGGAGCCAAAACCATCCATTGGAAAAAAGATAGCATTTTCAGCAAATGGTGCTGGTTCAACTGGAGGGCAACATGTAGAAGAATGCAGATCGATCCATGCTTATCACCCTGTACAAAGCTTAAGTCCAAGTGGATCAAGGACCTCCACATCAAACCAGACACACTCAAACTAATAGAAGAAAAACTAGGGAAGCATCTGGAACACATGGGCACTGGAAAAAATTTCCTGAACAAAACACCAATGGCTTATGCTCTAAGATCAAGAATTGACAAATGGGATCTCATAAAACTGCAAAGCTTCTGTAAGGCAAAGGACACTGTGGTTAGGACAAAACGGCAACCAACAGATTGGGAAAAGATCTTTACCAACCCTACAACAGATAGAGGCCTTATATCCAAAATATACAAAGAACTCAAGAAGTTAGACCGCAGGGAAACAAATAACCCTATTAAAAAATGGGGTTCAGAGCTAAACAAAGAATTCACAGCTGAGGAATGCCGAATGGCTGAGAAAAACCTAAAGAAATGTTCAACATCTTTAGTCATAAGGGAAATGCAAATCAAAACAACCCTGAGATTTCACCTCACACCAGTGCGATTGGCTAAGATCAAAAACTCAGGTGACAGCAGATGCTGGCGAGGATGTGGAGAAAGAGGAACACTCCTCCATTGTTGGTGGGATTGCAGACTGGTAAAACCATTCTGGAAATCAGTCTGGAGGTTCCTCAGAAAATTGGACATTGAACTGCCTGAGGATCCAGCTATACCTCTCTTGGGCATATACCCAAAAGATGCCTCAACATATAAAAGAGACACGTGCTCCACTATGTTCATTGCAGCCTTATTTATAATAGCCAGAAAATGGAAAGAACCCAGATGCCCTTCAACAGAGGAATGGATACAGAAAATGTGGTACATCTACACAATGGAATATTACTCAGCTATCAAAAACAACGAGTTTATGAAATTCGTAGGCAAATGGTTGGAACTGGAAAATATCATCCTGAGTGAACTAACCCAATCACAGAAAGACATACATGGTATGCACTCATTGATAAGTGGCTATTAGCCCAAATGCTTGAATTACCCTAGATCGCTAGAACAAACGAAACTCAAGACGGATGATCAAAATGTGAATGCTTCACTCCTTCTTTAAATGAGGAAAAAGAATACCCTTGGCAGGGAAGGGAGAGGCAAAGATTAAAACAGAGACTGAAGGAACACCCATTCAGAGCCTGTCCCACATTTGGCCCATACATATACAGCCACCCAATTGGACTAGATGGATGAAGCAAAGAAGTGCAGACCGACAGGAGCCGGATGTAGATCGCTCCTGAGAGACACAGCCAGAATACAGCAAATACAGAGGCGAATGCCAGCAGCAAACCACTGAACTGAGAATAGGTCCCCTATTGAAGGAATCAGAGAAAGAACTGGAAGAGCTTGAAGGGGCTCGAGACCCCATATGAACAACAATGCCAAGCAACCAGAGCCGCCAGGGACTAAGCCACTACCTAAAGACTATACATGGACTGACCCTGGACTCTGACCCCATAGGTAGCAATGAATATACTAGTAAGAGCACCAGTGGAAGGGGAAGCCCTGGGTCCTGCTAAGACTGAACCCCCAGTGAACTAGTCTATGGGGGGAGGGCGGCAATGGTGGGAGGGTTGGGAGGGGAACACCCATAAGGAAGGGGAGGGGGGAGGGGGATGTTTGCCCGGAAACCGGGAAAGGGAATAACACTCGAAATGTATATAAGAAATACTCAAGTTAATAAAAAAAAAAAAAAAAAAAAAAAAGAGTTCTACTTCTCTTCCCCTCCTTATCGGATTGGGGGAGGGGCGGGGAGCGGTGATACTGGGGAGCAAAACCAGGTTCACATCTGCACTAGGTGAAGACTTTACTACTAAGCTAACTACCCCAGCCCCTGCTCTCAGGGTGTGAAGATCCTATCCCAAAATGCCTTCAACTTAAATTTCTCTAAATAGTAAGGATACTGAGTGCTTTCTAAAGTAATTATTCTTGTGCCCTTATTTTCTCTCCCTGTACGTGAAAGACAATTTTGCTTTACTTGGTTTCATTTAAAAATAAATTTAAAAATCAATATTTTTAACTAAAAACCTGTAAAACTGAGTATGGTCAATACGCATGCATAAAAAGTATTAAAAATAAAGACATTTTCTCCAATGTGCTGTTTGTAAACACCAGAAAACTAAATCAGGTTGCAAAGTACATTTAGGCCAGTGGCCCTCAAACTGTAGGTTGCAACCCTTTGGGGGGTCGCATATCAGATATCCTGCATCTTAGATATTTATATTACAGTTCATAACAATAGCAAAACTACGGTTATGAAATAGCAATGGAAATAAATGTTATGGTTGGGGGCCACCACAGCACGAGGAAACTGTATAAAAGGGTCTCAGCATGAGGAAGGTTGAGCACCACTGGCTTAGGGTGTGATCATTTGTGTGTGCGTGTTCTGGAATGGTGAATAGCAGTGATTGTTAGAGTTTTATTGAAGGTTTCAGATTCGCTGTGAATCCTAGCTTATTTAATAAGGTTTCTGTTCAAACTGCTTTGTTTGCCATAGATGATTATTTCAGTCTGCACCTACAGTTTCCTCGGGTGTGGGGCAGGCCGGTCCCCCCCCCGGGCAGGAGTTTGTTCACTGTTACTACTTTGGGTTCCATTTTTCCTCTTCACCCTCGTGAAGAACAGGACAAAAACCTGTATTTCCTTGAGCAGGTTTGCATTTGAGCAAACTGACTCCTCGGCTCAACGTCGTGTTCATGGTGTCCGTGTCACACTCCTGTCCGATCTGTTTATGTCTTTCAGAAAACCAGAAAGCGGATATCAAAAGGGTAATAAACGAAGCCAAACTCTTCACAGGTAGGACATCACTAAGACGTTTTTTGTGCCGTGCTTGGATCCCCACCCCACCCCCCCACATTCCATAATAAGTTTATTAGTGCTCATCCTTAAGATATTTACAATGAATTTTTTCATATCCAACTTTTCTTACACCTTTAACTTCGATGTAGAGTTCAGCCATACAGAGTGACGCTGATATTTAATAAACAAAATATATATTTTTTTTGTGGTTTCTGACAAAAGCGTGCTTATTCTTCTAGGGTTTTAGTGGAGGCCTCGGATCAGCTATTCGTGAGCCAAGAGGTCTAGCAGCACTGTGGTTATATTCGCTCCCTCCTTCCCTCCCTCGTCTCCTTCCTCCCTCTGTCTCTCTCTCTCTCCATCTCTTTCAATTGTCTTGAGACAGAATCTTGCTATGTAACCCAGGATGACCTTGAACTAACTGTGTAGTGGCAGGGCAGTCTCAGACTTGAGATCTCTGTTCCTCGGCCTCCCACATGCTGGACTCACAGGCTTGAGCATCCATACTGGTTCTGGCTTCTTTCCGCCCCTCCCATCCTGTCCCTCTTTTGCCAAGGCTTGTCCTCTACCTTACCTCAGCCACTCTCGCTCGCCACCTCTAGGTCCCGTGAGCTTTTAGATTAACTGGCTCTTGCTTAGAAACTACATAAATATCAATATTATGATGATGGTGGTGACGGTGGTGGTGGTGATGATGATGACGATATTTCAGAGGGTTAAAGTGAGTCGAGCCGCTTTAGTCATAATCATATCTAGCAGCAATGGAGGAAGACCAGGAAGGCCTGACTCAGTGGCCCATTCCAGATTGCGATTTTCTTCTGGGTTAGGATGCCTTTTGGCCAACAGGTTCAGAAGACCACGCTCCCTCTTAATCAAGAATCAAGACATATGTTTGCCTTACTTGGGAATGTATAAGAAGATGAACGGGAGGATGAGTCTGGGCCAGCATTTTCGTTATTCGGGATCCAAAAATTACCACACATCAACCATTTTTTTCCTTTTTGTGTCAAAGGCCAGAAAGTTGATGCCAGCAAACTTCAAGACATTCTGAGAAGCTATGGCATTAAACTCAATCCTAACGAAATAGAAAACTTGAAAAAGATGTTGCCAGTGGATGGTAAGCATCGTGAGTGGCATTTGGGCTTGTTAGGTAGTTTGATTTTCCGTCTCTGTAAAGAAATCCCCGAACTAAAAATGCTTGAAAACTATTAAAACCTAATGATGATAACCAATAAACTCTCATTAGATTTTAATTTAAAAATCATAAAATCTTTCAGCTACCAAAGTTCTTTACTGGATTTGTTTTTTAAAGGGGGAGGGGTAGAAGGAATAGAGGGAGGGCAAGCAAGTAGAGGTGGAGAAGGAAACGAGAATAAAGGGACAAAAAGTGAAATAATGTGGCTGCGTGGTTCTGCAAGAATAAAATATCTACTTAACCAAATGATGATTTTATATATTAAGAAAGGCTGGATATTCTAATCATGCTTGGGCATGTGTATTAGACACATACGCGTACGTGTTTGCGTGGAAACCAGAAGGCAACCTCAGATGCTTTCCTCAGGCTCTCCGTAGTCTGGAGCTCACCCATATGACTCACTGGGCTATCTCACAGGTTCTGGAGTTCAACTTGATTCTAGTGTTTGAAGGCAAGCACCTTCTGACCAACCAACATCCCAGGCCACCAAAAGATGGATTTCTTGGCTTCGTTATTAGAGGAAATGAAACTAAAAGCAAATCGAGGGAACACAAAGTATATTCAAACCCAAAAGTCGAAGAGAAGCACAATTTTTTTTCATGGATTTGTGTGTCACGCTTTTAAGACAGGAAATGATTGATTAATTGATGGATAATATTTCTTAGTTATCCATATTAAATATTAACTTATTTGTAACTTTTCATGGTGCTAATATGGGTGCTGACCATAGAAAAGCTTGGCGATACAAATAAGCAAAGGTGAAAAAAGTCCTTCCTCAAATCTGTGCCTACTGTCAAAATTTGGGAACGTGGATTCCAGCACCCTGACTGTAAATATATCTTTTCTTTTTAAACTTCATACCCTTAGATAAATCTGTACCAACAGCCTAAAGTCTCTAGAGACTTAGTTGTGAAATGTATCAAGTTTAAATGTATCAAGTTTCCCTCCAGAGAACTTATAATTTCAACACCCACAAGCAGCAGTTAAGGGCACTGTTTTCCTCATTTATAATGTAGGAACAAAGGGAGATTTTACACATCTCGTTACTGTTTGGGTTTCACTCACGAACCTCTGTGTATTCTCTGTGTGTATTTGAATTCGTTTCAGGTAAAGATGTTTGAATTCCTTTCTCTCTCTGAGGCAGAAGTTGTGCACGATCTTGTGACTCTTACCTCCAATCCACCCTTCTTTTACAGATGATGGAAAAGTTTCTCAGAAAAGGTTGTTGAAGGGTGTGACGACTCTGGATGGTAAGGAGTAAAGCCCAAAGGCCTGTAAGGCCCTTGTTTATACTGTGGAACGAAGCGTCGTTCTTTTATTTCACACTATATCCTCACTTAGGCTACATCTTCCAAGTTCACTCCTGTGCTGGGACTATTTGGGCTTCCTTGGATAGCCCCACATTCCGGCCCCAAGGAGAAACTGTTCTTTTAACCAGAACAACAAGCAACGCAGGGTAAAGTCTCTCACCTAAAGATTTAGGTCCAAAGTAGAGAGCAATCACTCGCAGGCACTGCCGGTCAACGTTCGCTCTCCTTAAGATGGCTTTGCACTTACACCTGTGCCCAGCGTAAGAATTGAGGGGGTTTTATTCTCCTACTTACTGAGCAACACTGAAAGGTTGATATTTATCTTAAAATCGTAATAATAATGTCAGGAAACTAGTGATTTTTTAAAATTATAATAAAATGCATGACTGTGTTAAAGAGAAGACAAGCTAGAACAACAGTATAGCTTCACAGTCCAGGTTAGACTTATTCCATTTTAATGCATTTGTTTCCTGTCCTCTACTTAGAAGCCACTGTTGATGTCAATAACCTGGATAAGTTTTTAGAAAGCATGGGGATTGAGATCACTGAGAAAGAATTCACAGATCTAACAAACATGCTGCCAGAGACTGGTGAGTGCTGTGACCAGCTTGGGGGTGGGTGGGATGCAGGACCAGTCTATGAGAAACATCTCATAGATGTTTCAAAAGCATAGAAAAAAAATCTGAATTTGAGGAAAATATTTCTTTATCTTTGTTGCCTTGGTTGTGGTATCTCTTCACAACAATGGAAACCCTAACTAAGACAGAAATTGGTACCAGCAATACTGTAGTTTTGCTGAGACAGGCCTGACCATGTTATTGTTTGGAGGAATGTTGATCTTGAGACTTTAGAAAACAGTGCAATACTCTAGGTGGGGTATAATGGGCTATCCTAGTAGTTATATGGAAGATGGTGGTCCCGAGGGTGATTTGAACTGTGGAGGCCTGCTGGCTCAAGAGATTTCAGAGAAGAATTTTAATATGTGGCCTAGAGACTGTTCTTGTGATGTTTTGGTGATGAATGTAGCTGATTTTTGCCTTTGTCTGAAGAGTCTGCCCGAGGTTACAGAGAAGAGAATCAGATTAATTGCACTAACAAAGAAGTCTCAGAAAAGCCCGGCATAGACTTTGTCCTCTGGTTCACTTTCATGAAGAACATTTTGATCAAATATAGAAAGCTGAGGAAGGAAAAATACAAAATGTATGGTTCAAATAACAAAGGGGGACCAAGAAGTGGAATGGAGCTGAATCCTGTGTTCAAGGAAATAAACAAATTAAGAGAGTGGTGATCTCAGGGCAAGATCCCACCCAGCTAAACTTATTGTTTATGTTTGCTGTTGAAGGAAGAATAGTTATGTCATGCTAGGTGTTATTACCTGGTTATCATGTTCATTTTTACTTTAATCTGAAATGAACTACAATCCAGAAATGCAGGGCACACTTGTGATCCAGATCTTGAAGCTGGAAGACAGGCTTTTGATCCAGATTTGAGGAATAGTGGCCATGAAAACTTTGGCCCAGATGTGGTGGTACACACTTTTAATCCCAAAAGACAAAGGCAAGCAGATCTCTGAGTTCAAGGCTAGCCTGGTACAGAGTAATTTCTAGGTAAAGAAAAGCTTAAGTCTAGGCATGATGGTGTTCACTTTTAATCCCAGAACCCAAGAGATAGAGACTTGCTGATCTCTGCGTTCAAGGTCAATCTACAGAGCAAGTTCCAGGACAGCCTAGCTTAAGCAGTGAAGGAGTTGGAAAATAGAAAGCTAGTTATAATGTAATAGAATAAGGAGGCCATGTTTCAGCTTCAGCAAGCAGCAGAACTCATCAGCTTCAGCCATGTGGCCCTGGCTTTAGAGTCAAGAATAGAACGAACTACTGGAACAATTGATGCTGGATAGCTGGAGCTAAAAAATTAGCAGTGATTAAGAAGAGTCCAGCATCACTGAGGTGAAATCTTCTGTAAAGTGTTTTCTGAGAGCACAAAGAAACTGTGTTCCAGAGACAGTCAAGGTTGTACCTCATGTTGCAGCTGGACTTGGTAATGTGTGAGAATCATCCAGGTGATACTGGTTTTAAAGGCATGAAGGGGTTCTGGTTAGCAGCTGAAAGACTTTTTATGGTCAGAGGTCTTTGGTGAAGGTGCAGCCTCAGTTGCATTTGGCAGCCCAGGACTGAAGGGCTTGCAAGAAGCTGAGGCTTGGCACCATGAAGAGAGCCTATGACAGGTTTTGGTGAAACCTAGTCCCTTCTATTCTTGACTCTAAAGCCAGAGCCACATGGCTGAAGCTGCTGAGTTCTGCTGCTTGCAGGAGCTGGAACATGGTCCCCTTGTTCTATTATATCAGAAGACCCAGCATATTGGAGATGCCAGTATCATGGGAAGCAGCAGTGGAGTAGAATCAGCCAGAGCCTAGAGTGCTACAGAAAGTGGAACAAGAGAAGTGACCCAAAAGGAGCCCAGGAGATCATGTGTGGATCCCAGACATTGAAAACAGAAGCTATGAAGTTGAAATTGCCTTGGATATCCCAAGATGTTAGAGATGCCAGAACCCTGGGATGCCTGCCAAGGAAGCTGCTATCAGGGACTGGAACCAACCAAAGAGAAAGAATTGTGTCGCAGTCAAATTATTTTGTTTAATGCAAACTTCACGGACTTGAGATTTCTTTCTCTGACCTGTTCTTAGGTACAAGCAATAAAGAAGAGTCCTGAGTGCCAGCCATTGCAGAGTCCTGTGCAAACCCATCATCTGCTTTGACTCTTTCTGCTCTTCCTATAGCCGTTTTCATTCAAGCCAGATTGGAAAGCTTTAGTTTAGCATGAACCATGGGCAGACACTCTTGATAGTTCCTTTTCCTAGTCCACTTGCTATCACTCTCTTATTATAAAAGCAGCTTAATGCTACCAGCAGTGTATACCAGAATGTATTATCAGCATTTCCAAGAGAAATGTGGACTTAGAAACAAGATGCATCCAAAACACGTGAGAGAAGATCTTATCTACACGAGAACAAACGATGCAAACCATCTCAGTTCTGGTAGCTGTTAATGGAACTATCCATTGAAGGCCGAAATTATACATTTTAGAAGGATGATTTATTAATGTAATCATCAAGTCTGTAATTCATTGCAGGGGTAAGGGGGGCGGCTCCCATCCTGGAATGGGTTGAAGTGAGCCACAGAATCTGACACAAGTGTAGTTTTAAAGACCGATGGTCTCTGGACATTCTAGCTCTCTAACTATAATGAATGCTTGTTGATAATGTCTAAAAAGTTCTAAAAACTTTCTTGCTCATTCTAAGGGTTAAAAGCAGCTGGCTTAAATGATTAACACCTCTAGCCTAATGGCTGGGGATTAAGTAAAGTAGCCTTAGTTCTATCTCCACAGGAACTGCATGACTCTAACTCCCAGCCTGCTAGTTGAAGTAGCAGGAAGAAAAAGGGACACTTTGAAAAGTGAATTTAGTCTTTACTTATAAGTTCTCTCTAAAACATTTCCTAAGAAAGTTCTTCTCTAAAAGGTTCTTCTCTCTTTAAGGCTCTTCTCTCTGAAAGTTTCATCTCTGCTCTCTCCTCCTAATCTCGCTCATTCCTCCTGCTCTAATGTAACAATAATGCCCTTACTCTTGATGCCATGCCCTCCAATGTTACTCCCAGTGCTTGTACTTCCAATTGCTATACCATGTAATCGTTCCTAGTCTTTTGTACCTTTTCTAGGGGAATAGGTCACATGGTCTCTTTTTTTTTAAACAGAAGTTAACTAGTAGTTCAAACAAACTCAAATCATAAATTGATTAAGATGTTTACAACAGAGAATGTTTACATGCATATCCACTAAGAGTAATTATCTGACCAAACATTCATTATCAGTCACTAGCTCAACAGGTTCATTGAAAGTTAAAAACTATAATTTTTGTGACTTATTAGTGAAGTTTTGTATAGATAAACTCAGTCAATATATTACCTTCTGTCTTAGCACCTATAGTAAATTGTAGTTCCCTTTTTATGACCTCTGGTTAATTGTTTTACAACCTCTTGGAATATGCTCTAAATTGCAGATGCCTGCTTGCTATCTCAGAAGGAGTTAACTCATGACACTTGAAAACTGACAGAGTTCTCACTGCAGCTTTGACATCGGAAAGGACTTAATAGCAAGCCTATTATAAAAGAGCTTAATAATGACTAATATAATTCTAGGAATTCTTATAGAATCATTAACAATTAAGAAATCATCTATTCATCTATAGCATCACTACAAGACAGTACATCTTTGTCGTTCTGCAGAAAGCTGCTTAAAGGGGTGGGCTAATATCTAGTGATTGTTATATATATGTAATAATAACAGGAAAACCATATTAATAGCAGGAAACTTCCCTCAGAGATAATCTCCTTGGCCTTGCCTAAAGAAGCAAATCTGTCATTAACTTAATAGTTCATGGAGGAACCATCTCAGAAAGATCACCTGCTAGTTTTTAGTTTCTCCCTGATGACTCCTGGCATTTCATAATTTAAGTGCTGAATGTTCTTGCCTTTTTCTGAGTTTGGTTTTATTAATATCTGAATTTTTCCTGTCTTACAGCTGATGGGAAAGTGGAAATAAATGATGTAATGGAAAAACTAAATACTGTTTTAGGTAAGTAGGAATTTACTTAATTTTTTCATACTGTTTTACTTATATCTCCCACTGTGTCTTTATTTTCTTGTTAATTTTACTACTTTAGCATTTTGTTAAACATTTTCATCTACTTGCTTTGCATCACCTTTTCTTTTGCATTAAACACATTCCAAAATTTCAGATATTTCAAATTTTAAACAATGACTAAGGTACTATCTACAGATGCAATTTTTGGTGTGGGTCATCAACAACATTATCGTTTCTGGGCAATTGGGTGAGTATTGGGTTATTTGCAAATATGTTCCCTTGTAAGTAAGTAAGCTCCCTTAAAGTAAGAGACAGTTCTGTATTTCTAAATCTGATGCTTATTCTGTCCTCATGTGTTGTTTAGTCAACCATGAAAGATTGCTGGACATGCTTTGTTTTTCATAATTTGAATTCATTTGATGGTGTTCTGTAGCAATGACCATACACTTTCTTAATAGTACAAGAATGTTTGAGTCCTTACCTTTAGGTCCCTCTTCAACCAAAGTCACAGAAGACCCCTATCAGGGTTGACCATATCTCCTTCACGATTGCTGATTCTCCTTGGAGTGACTGCCTCAGTATCAATCAGGATATTTTTATCCTTTTCTGTCTTTAAATCAACTGATGAACGTGTTTCATGGTATGATGATGGCTCTGTACAAGAATTCAAGACACTGAAGAACAGAATTCAAATAGTTATAAGACAAACAAAGCAGAAAGAGTTATACAAAAGACCTGGAAGGTGCTGGAATCCAGGTCCATTATCTTCTCAGGTCTGAAAGATTAGTTCAAATAGAAGATTGGGCCAAATAATGCCTTAAGTTTACTATGAACAAGCTACTTTTTCTTTTACATATATGCAAAGTCTCACCTCACTAGCTAGTAGAGCAATGATTGTGTTACATAATAGTCAAAATGACGTGAAATTTTTGAGATCTTAAATTTAATAATTCCTGTGAATGATGTCAATTATATGTAAGAATCCATTCCACCAGTTACTATTTGTAGAACATAAACACTTACATATCATAAATATTTGTTTGGGAGGGATTTACAAGACTAATATATAAGGTCTTGTGAAGTCCAAGCTGGCCTTGAACTTTCTGCGTAGCCAAGACTCTTCTTAAACTCCTTATCCAGCTGCCTCACCCAACCCAAGTACTGTGGTTACAAGCATGCACCCCAGAAAGATTCCTGTCCCCACTGGACTTTTTGTAAAGAAACAAATATTTGCCATTATTGATGTTACACACAAATAGCTAGTAATTCTTTAATTTGGTTTACTCTTAAAATCTGAATTATAAAATTATTTGGGGCCTAGGTGGGCATTAGTACAGAAGATTATATCTCTCTAAGTTGAAAATGAATAACAGTAAATCAACAAACAAAACCTCTGACAAAAAGATTAAAAATAAAAGCATATGAAGATGTGTGAAATGCTTCATTTTCTTGTTCTGATGACCTTAAGCAGAAGATTTCTATTTCTTGAAGATTTGAACTTGTTCTGAGGGGCTTGGATCTTAAGTCAGAGGTACCGTCCATGTGCCCCTTTTGCTGTAGTGAAGCTTTTTATCTCCTAAAATTCATGCTAAGACCCTAACCTCCAGGCCTATGGTATTAGGAAATGGAACCTGAGTAGGTCACAGGGGTTCAACTCTCATGAGTGGAATTAGTGCCTCATAAACTATAAAATGCTTGAGGGGACATAAGCTCCCAAAGCAGTGGGAGTTTCTAAGAACACTCAGTCCTTGTCCAGGTCCAACCCACATCACTACTCTGCGATCACTGTCAGGATAAGTACTCTTTTCTCTGACCCATCCCTGTTTATTTTACAGCTAAAAATAGTCTTGACATAGACATTAGTAAAACCCCAGTATATATGATTCAAGAAACAACCAAAGAATGAATGATGGTACTGGAGTCCCTGAAGGCAATAAATGCCACTGTTGTGGCCAAAATAAACTCTGGATTTGTAAGAATCCAGAATGATCATTTCCTGATTATCCTAATCTTCTTTATATTTGGTACATAAAAAGTCCAAGGGTGTTATTGTAATATGACAAATACATAAATAAAAGACTCTTAGGGATACTGTCAATGAATTCACTTCTGTTTTGCACAGTAACATGGTTTAGGACTCTATAAAATCTCACACATGATCTCATCTAATCTCCCCAAAAACTTTGTGCATAAATATCACTAGCATAAGAATTTGGGGTGTTATATTTCTGATGTATGAGCTTTTGCAAGACGCATATAAACTCACATGAATTCTACATTGCTTTTCCTAATTTTGTGGTGGGGGGGTCACTAGAATTTTGATAAGAAAAGGCTGAGAATATAGCTCAGTGAGTAAAATGCTTGCTGAATCTAGATTGTAACCCTGGTGCTGGGGATCAGAGGTGGGCAGATCCAAGTGTTCATTGGCCAGCCAGTCTAGCTGAAATGTTCAGTTCCAGGTTCAGTGAGAGAGCCTGTCTCAGACAGTTAATGTGGAAGCACAATCGCAGAGTACATCCTGATGTCAACCTTTGTCTTCCCCATGAACTCACATGGGTGAGTATAGCCACACACATGTACACATGCATGTACAGATATTCAGATAGGGATTCCATTGGAAGCTAAGGAATACCTTGAGATGGTCCACATTTCAAAAACATTAATTCTTCTAGTCCATTAGTGCAGGGTTTCCTTCTGTTTATTTGTATCTTGTTTCTTTCATCGATTTTCTTTTCAGTTAATTTCTTTAGTTAAATTTATTTCTAGATATTTTTAATTTTTATTATTTTTTAAAGAATGTATATCTGTATAAATGAATGCGGAGGCCAGAGGCATGGATCGCCTAGAACTAGAGTTACTGGTGGTTGTGAGTCACCTGACATAGCCCCTAGGAATTAAACTTAGATCCTCCGGGAGAGCAATATGCACTGTTAGGGTTTGGACCATCTCCCTTACCCCTCCTCCTTAAGAATTTTTGACAGCTACCATAAATGTAATTTCTCTCTTGGTTCCTTTATAAGGTAGCTCATTGATACTTTACAGAAACACTACTGATTTTCACAGGCTAACATAGTATCATACAACCTCAGTGGGTCTATCTGTTAATATTTTAAACATATTAGTGGTGAGTAATATTCTTTATATAGGATACTGTCATCTGTAAAGACAATTTAACTTCTTCCAATAGATATAATTTTTCATCCTTTCTCTTGTCCAGTTCCTTTTGATAAAGATTCCCACTGTTGTGTTAGTAGAAGTGTCAAGAATGGCGCTCTCAGTCCTCTCTTAGAGAAGTCCCAGTTTTTGCTGGAAAGTATAATATAGGTTGGCTGTGGGTTTACTATTAATGGCCTTCTGAAGCACAAGGCTAATAACTAATGTATTTGTGCTTTAACATGAAAAGCTATTGAACTGACTGATTGTTCTGCACCTGTCAGAATGACCTAATGGGTTTTTGTCCTTCCTTCTACTAATATGACATAACTTATATATTGCTTTTGTATGTGATCACAGTCCACCATGGTGAGAAAGGGTCTTAATGAAAGTTTAAATTCTGTGTGTTTGTGTTTGGGTGAAATTTTTGTGTCTGTCTTTGTCAGAGATGGTAGCTTATAGTTTTCTTTCTTTTGTGTTTCTCTAGCTTTGCTATTAGAATAGCAGAACCCAAGTCCATTTTTAAGACACTTTTTCACAAGCATTTACTGAGTGATTTTTTGGTACATTCTATTAATAAATAATTAATTAATATAAGACATCTAATACGTGTGCCTTTTTATGTGAAATTTATGGACATCATAATTCATAGCTCCAAACGTGATCACTTCAAACTCCTGAAGTAAATATTTAAATTTTATTTTATATAAAAAAAAGCACTTAAGTATTGCTTGTTTTATGGTCATCTGTATACTTAATTCAAGTTCACAAGTTTTACAATTTTTCAGTGTCAAGAATCATAGGTTTTATGTTCTCAAATTCTTTTCTTGTCACCATTTACATGTTTCCTAGGAGGGTCAGTGGATATTAATGATGTAGAAAACATTCTGCAAGACATGAAAGTTGAATACACAGATAAAGACTATTTGAATCTGATAAAACATCTTTCACGTAATGGTAAGCATGTGTATATTTTATTGATACGTACTAATAAGGATTATTATGTATATAAATCCTTCAGAAGGTTTTTGAGCACTCGATTAGGAGGTGTTTTTGGCGTCACATTATCAGGGGTTTTATTTTTTAATATTTTATTTAATATTTATACATGCGTAGAATGTGTTTTGATCAATTCCAGTCCCACTCCTTCCCCCTCCAACTTCCCACTTGAGTCCCCTTCTACTCCCCCTGCCCAACTTCATGTTGCCAGGATTTTAAAATCATTTCTTAGAACTTCCAGAATATCTTTGCCAAAAGAATAACTGAATCGTTGGCTTTTCAATATGGTGGCAAAGCTATTTCATCATTTCTCCTGATAAGCCTTGTGTGTTTCTGTGTGTTGTCCTTCTTTCCATTAGCATGCCAAAAGAGAAATATGAAAAGGGAAAACAAGTTGTATTAGTCAAATGGGATACATGTTTCAGAGTTAACAACCAATGATCATTAGGTTTTGTACATGAGTGAATAAAATTGCCTATAATTCCAGTCTCCAGGGATCTAATGCCTCGTCTTGGCCTTCCCAAGGGCCAGGCACACAAATAGTGCACATATGTGCCCCAAACACCTATGCACTTAAAATACAGGGGTTTCTCAAGTTTAAAACATTAAAGTCTTTCTCCATAAAACTCTATTATTGAGAGACAACAAATAAATTTGGAAGAAACCATCAAGAAACCTGATTTTTCTGAAGTCAGAGGATTGTGAGAATTATAGTTTGTTGCTTGTTTAAACAAATTTTCCTTATTACTGTTTTCTGACCTGAGTTGTGTTTTTCTTACAGCTTCCGGAAAAGTGTTTAGAAAAAGGCTATTGGATGGTATAAAGAGTCTTAAAAGTGAGTGCAAAGATCATAAGAACACAAATAAATAAATAACATATGTAAGTTCATGTACATAAATTCATCTTTATTAACATTTTACAAATATCAAATTATTTTCACAGAATGATTTTTAGATTATTATATATTCCAATGTAAAGTATTGGATTATTATGCTATGAGTCTCTGGAAATTTATCTAGGTCCATTTAGAATTTCATATGTTCAATATGAGCAAAAGATACCATCAGAGAATGAGATACAACATCTAGTTTTGACCTTGTTTCTTCTTACGCCTATGACTAGGCCTTCCTGAGTCATAAGTTCTCGTAGATAAAGTTACAGCCATAGCACTCCTGAATTGACAAGATTTTCCCACATTTTGATATCTTTTTAATACTTTGTCTACCCTAAGGAGGAAAAATTGATGTGAATAACTTGAGCCCATTTCTGGAAAACATGGGGATTGAACTCTCACAGAATGAGTTTGAAGACTTTGTAGAAAGTCTACCAGTTGATGGTAAGCTTTATAAGCTAAAATATGTCCCTTTTGGAACACTTTAAGTTTAACAGCTTCCTTAGATGGCATTTACTTTATATCAAAAGGACATTTTGAAACGTTTACAGCAGCATCCAGATGAAAACAGGATTTGTCTTTATTAGTTCAAGCCTAGCAGGTGCCCTCCACTGTGGATGATGAAGGGGGATGAATCCTGAGAGACTTCATTCAGGTGCGAATGAAGGAGAAAATCAAATGAGAGACTTTTGTAGACTCACTGAACATTACATGATTACAAAGAAGCTTGCCTACTAGGAACATTTCAAATACAGTAATGATTGTGTCTGGTGTGAATGATTTGCTATTCTGAATGAGAAGATCAATGGATAGAGAGAAATACAGTAATTTAAAGTGATATATAACTGTGGATACTGAGAATAATTATACTACTGTAATGAAGTACTGTGTGTGGTATAAGATTTGGATTTTAAATATAATAATAAAATGGGAATTATTTCCAATAGAAAAATAAATGGTCAATGTTGATTGAAGAAGATATGAAAAATATAACTAGATCAATAATGGCAGTTGAAAAAGTAGTTGACTCTCCACCACTATCCATCACTCTAACCAAGGACGATGGGCTAAAGGTCTTTCCTTTGTCTGTTTGTTCTTGTAGTCCTGGGAATTGAACCTAGGACCTTGCACATGCTAGTTGAGTCCTCTTTACCACTGGGGAGTATCACCAAAACAAGCCCAGATCATTTTAAAAGTAACTTCTACCAAATCTTTTAGTAACTGTTGTAATGCTTTAGAAAGCACGGTGGGAATGGCAGTGGTCTTTTGAAACCTCGAAGCATCCCCACAATGACACATCTCCAACAATACCACACCTCTTAATCCTTCCCAAACAGTTCCGTCAGCTGGGGATTCAAGTTGGGGATTTGAGCTGGGAGGAATCACCACAATGTATGAAATTAAATAGAAGGAAAAAAAAGGGACATGTTTCATCTACTTGGTGTTAATTATCTGAAAATGTAGGCATCTAGAACTACAATTTGGGATGATTGTAGAATTCATTATCAGTCTGTGATTCTTTTTGTGTGTGCAGAAAATGGAAAGGTTGATCTAAAAAGCGTTGTGTCAAAAATGAAAGACTTCGTAGGTGAGTTTCTCCAACACAGATAACCAAATGCTATAAATATCTTAGATGTTTCCCCAATATATTGTTGATATCAACATAGTCATTTTATTCAATTATTTGTCAGATCAAACTTATCTGATAACTTATGTATTCAAAATAATCCACAAGATTTACTCTCTTTCCATTGTTGTTTGTTTAATGAGGAGGCATCTTTATGTAACCAAGACTGTCCTGGATTTCACTATGCAGATCAGGTTAGCCTCAAACTTACAGAGAGATCCGACTATCTCTGCCTTCTGCATGCTGGGTCTGGAGATGTGAGCCACCATGCCCAAAACAAGACTTATTTTTAATAACAAGTCCTGTGATTTTTAGGAATACATTTTTTCATTTATAAATATTTCTTGGCTATTTGTAAATAGCTAAATTTTAAGTAAGCACACTAATAAATAAGAAACATTTTAGATAACTCCAGGTAATATTTTTCTATGTGATCAGTTTTATAGTCAGTATAATTATTGTTACCAGCAGTTCTGTGCCATTTGTATAGTAGATTGCATTCTGCATCCCAGTGCCTTTGTTGTGCAAAGACTCCCTTTGACTTCTTTTGACCTCTGTCACTGTATTTGTTCATCCATTTTGTCCTTAGAAAAGACTTAATTCCAAGCTGAAATTGCCTCCACATAACTTATTATTTTAAAAGACACATCAGAGATCCTATTGGTTAATAACATGTTCTTAGAAATCTGCCCCCCTTTTTTTTATTAAATTATCAGGCTAGGCCAGTGTGGAAAGCTACAAGCTAAAAGCAATCCTGGCACCCTCAGTTCAGTCTCCAGCACCCACTGTTGACAGAGAGAACTGACACACAGAGTTGTCCTCAGATCTCCACACGCCCTAGCATGAGTGCCAACCCCTGACACACACGCACTTTAACAAATTTTTTCAAATGAGTTACAAGTTCTTAAGATGTTCACCTGTAAACATTCTGCCTTTTGAAGGAGAAAAGATTGGTGTCGGTGGCCTGAGAAACACTGTGGAACAGATGGGAGTTGAAGTGAATGATAAAGAGTATGTGGACCTGCTGGGAAAGCTGCCATTCGATGGTAAGCTGTGGGCATGTTCCTGAGACCTCCAAAACTTTAGGCCTATGGTTCTACTCTTTGAAATGTGTGTGCGCATGTGTGCACACGCGTGCGTGCACGTGTGTGTGTGTGTGTGTGTGTGTGTGTGCGTGCCTGCGTGTGTGCACGCATGTGTGTATTCTGTTTCCATGTGTGTGTGGTGGGCATTGGATTTTAGTTGTATGTAGGCATGGTGTGTAGATGTGCATGCATGTGCAGGCCCAGGTTGATGTGAAACATCCAGGACGCTCTTCTAGCTCATTCCTTAAGGCAGGGTTTCTCAGCCTACCCCAGACCTCGAAAGTTTAACTGGTTTCACTAATCAACTTGCTCAGGGATCTCCTGTCTCTGCTTTCTAAGGCTAGAATTGCAGGCGGGCTGCCACACACTCCCAGCATGTATGTGGGTTCTAGGGATTCTGACTCCTTTCTTAGAGCAGGGGGCAAGTGCTTAACCACTGAGCCTTCCCCGCAACCTCTGAAATATGTATTTTGACATGATGTGTGTTGAAATGTTACCTGTACCCCTCTTCTAGTCCTTCCTTATGAAGAATCTGTTATTCCGTACCTCCAATGCAGAGTGTAATACTCAAAGAATCTCCCACAAAATCAGGTGTTGAGAAGGAAAAAAAATGTTCTTGCCAGTTTTTCAGTGGAAAGCAGGGCTTACATCTTTCTTCTAGTACACAGCAGTGGTCCTGCTCTCTCTGGGGCACTTTTCTAAATCTTGGTTGTTTTCTTATCCGTTTCCCCTCCCCCCAAGCTAAACCCTAACCATTCTAGCTTTTGTTCTCAGTGTTTGGGAATAGGCCAAATCTCTCTCACTTCTCCTTCTTTAAACAAAAAGACTCAACATCTTCCCAATATAATTCTGTATTATTTTAATTTTATTAGAAAAGTCCCACATTGTAGCCAACGTTAACTTTAAAATCTCTACATAGCCCAAGCTGGCCCCAAACTCTCAACCATCCTCCTGTCTCTTAAAGTAAACTTTATGAAAGCATGGTTTTAGCCAGATATGATAGCGTGTCTAGAATCCCAATACTGGAAGACAGGGGAGGTGGGGGGAGGAGGAGGAGGAGGAGGAGGAGGAGGAGGAGGAGGAGGAGGAGGAGAAGGAGAAAAAAAGAGGAAGGGGTGGTTTAAAGACAGTCTGATCTGTACAGTGAAACAATCAAAAGGAAAGGGAAGGAAAACATTTTCAAGCTTCTTCTTGGGCTTGAGAGACTTCTCAGTGGTTAGAGCACAGTCTGCTCCTGCAGAGAAGAATTCTGTTCCCAGCACACACATGGTGGTGTACAGCAATCTGTAACTTTAGTTCCAGAGGATTCAGTGGCCTCTCCAGGCTTCTACAAACACTAGGCACACCGGCACACATTTGGTATACACCACATTCAAGCAAACACTCATACATATAAAATTAAAACTAAACTTTTTTTTTAAGTGCCTTCTCACAAATACCTACTTCTGTGGGTAATTCTTGTATCAGATGCTAAATTAACTTCTCCCATATTGTTATGCTAGTTCGGAAGTTAGCAAAACCTTTTGAGCAAAACCTTGCCATTAAAGACTAAGGGAATTCTTGCTGCCTCTTAGGCCACAGGCATGTCCCCCTTCTGTAGTGAGATAAGTGGAAGCAATAGGGTGAAC
Organism: Rattus norvegicus; assembly: GCF_021556685.1. Taxonomy (NCBI): domain Eukaryota; kingdom Metazoa; phylum Chordata; class Mammalia; order Rodentia; family Muridae; genus Rattus; species Rattus norvegicus. The sequence goes on from NC_141543.1 coordinate 96,263,575, forward strand.
TTGTGGTAGAAGAGAGGGAGGGAGGACTCGCAGGTAGGACCACAGGGTAGGGAGGACTGTAGTAAAACAACATCTGAACATGCCAGGACCATTTTACTCGGGAGCCCGAGGCAGCTATGGTTCCCTGCATGAGAACACATCAGGGTTCCAGCATAAATGAGGAGGGGACACAACAGCCTCCATCCTTAGGTGAAAGGCTATAAGCGGTTGATGGATGCTAAGGGAGACTGTTTCCTTAGGGAATGTCATCCCTGGTGGGTCACTCCAATGGTAGCCCTAATACCATGCATGCATAAATAAACAGTACTAATTGGATCGGGTGGGCTATCTTAAAAGGGGGTGAGGTTGGAGAGAAGACTCAGCAGTTAAGAGTACTCACTGTTCTCTCAGAAGACTTGAGTTCCATTCCCAGCACCCACACCAGACAGCCCACAGAACCCATGACTCCAGGTCCAAAGGATTCTACCCCATCTTCTCACCTTCAGGGGCACAAATGAAGCATGTGTACATGCATGTGTTTCTCAGAGAACAAAGTCAGGAAGAAGACATGGGGGAAATTAGGGAGTAAATATGATTGAAATACAGTATATACATGTATTAAGTTCTCAAAAGATAAAGTATATTTAAAAAGTAAGGGGCCAGAGATGACTGGTTAAGAAAACTTGTTGCCTTTTTTCTTTGAGTTTGTTTATACAGTGGATTACGTTGATGGATTTCCATATACTGAACCATACCTGCATCCCTGGTTGATGTGTTCTTGGATTCAGTTTGTGATGATTTTATTATTTTTGCATCGATATTCCTAAGAGAAATTGGTCTGAAGTTCTCTTTCTTTGTTAGGTCTTTGTGTGGTTTAGGTATAAGTGTAATTGTAGCTTCATCGAATGAATTGGGTAGTGTCCCTTCTGTTTCTATTTTGTGGAATAGTTTGAACAGTATTGGTATTAGGTCTTCTATGAGAGTCTGATATAATTCTGCACTAAACCCATCTGGTCCTGGACTTCTTTTGGTTGGGAGACTTTTAAAAAACCACATGATCATCTCATTAAATGCTAAGAAAGCATTTGACAAAATTTAACACCCTTTCATGTTAAAAGTCTTGGAAAGATCAGGAATTGAAGGCCCATACCTAAACATAGTAAAAGCAATATATAGCCAACCAGTAGCCAACATCAAACTAAATGGAGAGAAACTTGAAGCAATCTCACTAAAATCAGGGACTAGACAAGGCTGCCCACTCACTCCCTGCCTATTCAATATAGTACTCAAAGTCCTAGCCAGAACAATCAGACAACAAAAGAAGGTCAAAGTGATACAAATTGGAAAGGAAGAAGTCAAAATATCACTATTTACAGATGATGTGATAGTATACTTAAATGACCCCAAAACTTCTACCAGAAAACTACTACACCTGATAAACCACTTCAACAAAGTGGCTGAATATAAAATTAACTCAAACAAATCAGTAGCCTTCCTCTACTCAAAGGATAAACAGGCTGAGAAAGAAATTACGACAACCTTCACAATAGTCACAAATAATATAAAATACTTCAGTGTGACTCTAACCAAGCAAGTCAAAAATCTGTATGATAAAAACTTCAAGTCTCTGAAGAAAGAAATTGAAGATCTCAGAAGATGGAAAGATCTCCCATGCTCATGGATTGGCAGGATTAATTGTAAGAAGATGGATTGTAAAAATAATAATAATAATAAAAATAAAAAAGGCCATCTTTCCAAAAGCAATCTAGAGATTCAATGCAATCCCCATCAAAATTCCAACTCAATTCTTCATAGAGTTAGAAAGCGCAATTTGCAAATTCATTTGGAATAACAAAAAACCCAGGATAGCAAAAACTATCCTCAGCAATCAAAGAAATTCCGGGGGAATCACTATCCCTGAACTCAAGCAGTATTACAGAGCAGTAGTGATAAAACTGTATGGTATTGGTACAGAGACAGGCAGGTAGATCAATGGAATAGAATTGAAGACCCAGAAATGAGCCCACACACCTATGGTCACTTGATGTTTGACAAAGGAGCCAAAACCATCAAGTGGAAAAAGATAGCGTTTTCAACAAATAGTGCTGGTTCAACTGGAGGTCAGCATGTAGAAGAATGCAGATTGATCCATGCTTATCACCCTGTACAAAGCTCAAGTACAAGTGGATCAAGGACCTCCACATAAAATCAGATACACTCAAACTTATAGAAGAAAAAGTGGGGAAGAGCCTCGAACACATGGGCATTGGGGAAAATTTCCTGAACAGAACCCCAATGACTTATGCTCTAAGATCGAGAATGGACAAATGGGACCTCATAAAACTGGAAAGCTTCTATAAGGCAAAGGACACTGTCATTAGGACAAAACGGCAACCAACAGATTGGAAAAAGATCTTTACCAATCCTACATCTGATAAAGGGCTAATATCCAAACTATACAAAGAACTCAAGAAGTTAGACTCCAGAGAGTCCAATAACCCTATTAAAAATGGGGTACAGAGCTAAGCAAAGAATTCTCTGCTGAGGAATATCGAATGGCTGAGAAGTACCTAAAGAAATGTTCAATATCCTTAGTCATCAGGGAAATGCAAATCAAAACAACCCTGAGATTCCACCTCACACCAGTCAGAATGGCTAAGGTCAAAAACATAGGGGACAACAGATGCTGGCGAGGATGTGGAGAAAAAGGAACACTCCTCCATTGTTGAGCTGGTACAACCACTCTGGAAATCAGTCTGGCAGTTCCTCAGAACACTGAACATAGTACTACCTGAGGACCCAGATATTAACAGTCCTGGGCATATATCCAAAAGATATTCCAACATATAACAAGGATACATGCCCACTTTGTTCATAGCAGCCTTATTTATAACAGCCAGAAGCTGGAAAGAACCCAGATGTCCCTCAATAGAGGAATGGATAGAAAATGTGATACATCTACACAATGGAGTACTACTCATCTATTAAAAACAATGACTTCGGGGTTGGGGATTTAGCTCAGTGGTAGAGTGCTTGCCTAGCAAGCGCAAGGCCCTGGGTTTGGTCCCCAGCTCTGAAAAAAAGAAAAGAGAAAAAAAAAAGAAAAAAAAACCAATGACTTCATGAAATTCATAGACAAATGGATGGAACTAGAAAACATCATCCTGAGTGAGGTAACCCAATCACAAAGAAAACCACACATGGTATGCACTCACTGATAAGTGGATATTAGCCCAAAAGCTCGGAATACCCAATGATACGATCCACAGACCACATGAAGCTCAAGAAGAAGGACAACCAAAGTGCAGATGCTTCAGTCCTTCTTAGAAGGGGGAACAAAAATATTAATAGGAGGAGATATGGAGACAAAGTTTGGAGCAGAGACTGAAGGAAAGGCCATCCAGAGCCTGCCCCACCTGGGGATCCAGCCCATATAAATACAGCCACCAAACCCAGACAATATTGCTGATGCCAAGAAGTGCATGCTGACAGGATCCTAATATAGCTATCTCCTGACAGGCTCTGCCAGAGCCTGACAAATACAAAGGCAGATGCTCACATCCAACCATTGAACCAAGAACTGAGGAGTTAGAGAAAGGATTAAAGGAACTGAAGGGATTTGCAACCCCATAAAAATAACAATACCAACCAACCAGAGGTTCCAGGAACTATACCACCATCCAAAGTATACACACCGATAGACCCATGGCTCCAGCTGCATATGTAGCAGAGGATGGCCTTGTTGGACACCAGTGGGAGGAGAATCCCTTGGTCTTGTCAAGGCTCGACCCCTCTCCCCCTTCCAGTGTAAAGGAATGTCAAGTTGGGGAGGAGGGAAGGAGTCGGTGGATGGGTGGGGGAACACACTCATAGAAGAAAGGGGAGGGGGATGGGATAGGGGGTTTATGGACAGGAAACTAGGAAAGGAGATAACATTTGAAATGTAAATTTAAAAAATTCAATAAAAAAAAGAAAAGAAAACCTTGTTGCTCTTGTAGAGGACCCAGCTTTGGTTCTTAGCCATCTGTCTCCCTAATTTCAGGGAATCTGGTGCCCTTTTTGGCCTTCAAATATACCAGCAAGCATGATATGCACAGACATAGATGCAAGCAAACGCTCATAGACATAAAAAGTAAAAATAAATGCCTTTTAAAATAATATTTAAAGATGGAAAAGAAGACAGATAAGAACAATGAATTGTGGGGTTTCCGCTCTCTTACATCAGCCAGTGTTTGTTGTGGAGGTTGATGTAGTAATAATAGTTTAGTTACCTTAGTCCTAATGGTGCTCAGGAGCCAACTTCTCCACACTGTGATAGCACTCATCCCAAGGTTACAGTGCAGGAATGGCAGGTATAGATCTGCCTAAGGCCACCAGCCAGTCAGAAGCCAAGCCTGAGCATTTAAACCTGAGCTCTCACCCTCTAACCAAATGCTCACTCTGAATCGTCATGGTCTTCATCTTCAAGTTCATCATGACTTGAAGGTGGAGACGAACTTCGTAAGTCAGCCACAGCATGAAAAAGTCTGACTCTGTATTCTCCAAGACATTCTCTGACCTGAACTGTGATTTTTTTTAACAGAAAATAATAATGTTTTTCGGAATAGACTCCTGTCAACTCTCAGGTCTTACAAAGGTGAGTGACAGATGTCATGAGAAAGTGACAAATAGGACTGGTTTGATAGTCTCAGCCTTTGTTTGTCCTTTTCTCCTAGTTTATGATTCCTCTGGTAGCTCTTCTATGTATTGATCATGTTTTTGTATGTAGTTGGTATGTAACTTAGGTCAGCATCAAGTTGAAAGGAATCAGCCTTGAACACACAGCTCTATTTCTGTGTGTCTTGGATGGATCTCCTGAGAGCTTGACCATCACTGTGCTGGATTCGAACCACCACAATGCTCATTTAATAAAATAAAATAAAAAATACTGCAACTCAAGAGTCCAGTTACCTAGTCATAACCACTTGATATCTTTAAGCCATTTATAATTAAAATACCAAAATTTTCATATAGTCAGAAGTGCTCTAACACCCCATTGGAAATTTGCACACGTGTCCTGGTCTTACTCTAACAGTCACTCCCTTCAGTGCCGGAAGCAATTATCATGCCTGCAGTCGAGATGAAGTAACTGATTTGTGATGGGCGTATGGAGTACCCATTCATCCAACCAAGGGATAAATGTGTTTGAGATTCACAAGTAACTAATGTGCTTGCTGGGTGATGGCAGATATAATCACAGGCACCATTCGTGTCATGACTATTTTTGCTAGGACAGTGATTTCAATTTCTGTACTCTACATGATGCCACAACTCTACCCAATTAAAAACTGTTCTCTTACTGTAACCATCCTATATAATAATTATATGTAGCTATATTTTTCTGTGGAATAAAAATAAGCTCAACACCAGCCACTTAAGTAGATATTTAATCCCTAGAGGTGCCGTTTGGTTTTCCATTTTATCTATCATACGTAAAACTACAAGTACATTCGCCCTTCTCATTCTGTGAAGAGTGGAAAGTGGTAGCCCAAAAGCCATAAAAACTTTAAAGGAACGTCATTGCCAAACCACTTTCAAATAATTTTCTAATTTTTTTATTCTATGTTTATTTGCCTCTGTTTCCTGAGACAAAGTCTCACTATGAAGTCCTGGAAACTCTCTGTGAAGACCAGGCTGGCTTCTAACTCATAAAGATCCACCCGCCTCTGCCTCCCAGATCCTGGGAATAAAGACATAGCCTCCACACCCAGCCTAATTAGCTCTTAACAGTAGTCAGGCACGGGGAATGTTACTCTAATTTAGCAAGAGAAGTCTTTATGTCTAGATTGGAGTTTGCTCGAATTCCTGTCTTTTTTTTTTTTTTTAAGGTGGAAGAGTTAATCCCAATAAGCTGAAGACGCTCCTCATGAACTTGGATCTGAAACTCAAAAACAGAGAAATGAAGAAGGTGATGCAGAAGCAAACTGCGGGTGGTAAGCACAAGGGGGTTTATGGGGAGGGGGCAAGGGGCACAGAATCTAGGGAATAAGTGTAAGAATTCCTGCATACCTACAACCTCAGCACTCGGGAGACAGAGACAGGAGGATTCCTAGAAGTCCAAGGCCACTTTGTGCTACCTAGTAAGTTCCAGGTCATTTAGACAAAACACACACACACACACACACACACACACACACACACACACACACGAACGCACGCACGCACGCACGCACCCCGAATCTACAATTAGATTGATCTGAGAATTTAAGATATTTTTATGGAGAGAAATTTGGCCTGAAAACAAGAAAGAATGCTGAATCTCTTTGTCTTTTTGGAATCTGAAGTCACCATGCTGTCCCAGTGAATGCTGAGAGCACACTGACAGGCCAGGGACTTCTAGGAATAAAGAAAATGGGAGCAGTGGTGAAAAGTGAATGAATTACAAAGACAGAGAGAAGGATCTACAGTGGGAAATAGTAGAACACCATTAATATTTCCTAAAATATCAGTGACATGAGATGAATACGGAAGTGGGTAACATGGGGGGCACAATGTATCAGGAATAGATGGAGGATAGGAAGCATCTTGCTCAATGTCTACATTAAATGTGAGGGACAGAGACAGAGAGACGGGGAGAGAGAGAGGAGAGAGATGACAGCAACAGAGAGAGAGAGAGAGAGAGAGAGAGAGAGAGAGAGAGAGAGAGAGAGGCATCTTGAATGGTGTCACTACCATACTTAGAAGGCAACTAAAGATTCAAAGACTGTGGATAAGGTTCTTAAGTGCCATGAAGACATGACACATACAACAGCCAAACCCTGTGTTCAAGATAATGGCCACAGTCCACAATTCTAATGAGGAATTCTGAATCCAAAACAGGAAATATACATTTATGGTAAACACAAGTAGATTAGTAAAATGTATATTCTCCTATTACATCCTAATCTATAATTTTTCTAAGTTCTATGTCCTCGTCTTAATCATTTGTGTTCTGTATTACAGCTAGCCGAAGTATCCCTTTGAAAAAAGTACTGACAGATGTGAACTCAGTTCTAGGCAAGTTAAAAGTTATATAAATTTTAAAACCCTAAATTTTAATATCTCATGTCTTTTCAATAGCACATAAATACACAAGCAAGGGAGGCATATAAACAAAACCCTGGAGTCCTGTCAGTGTACTGCATCCCTCATCTAGACTAGCAAACATGCGGCCCTTAGTTCAAACCCTGGCACCTATATAAAAGCAAGTTGTGAGGGCACACTCTTAATCTTAGTACTGGGAAGGTAGGGCTAAGTGGATCCCTGGGGCTTTCTGGTAGGCCAACCTATCATACTGTATGAACTCCAAGCCAGTGAGATACACTGTCTCAAAATCTCAAGGTGTATGGCCCACTGAAGGACCCCAGCTGAGGCTGACCTCTGACCTCCATGCCCACACATACCTGCACATGCACATGCACCCACAAATATACCCACACATGCATATACAACAGACAAATAATTTTTAAATAAAGTGTAATAAAATAGCTTCTCTCCCCAGAGTGAAACGTGTTCTGATTGTCCTCCTGTTTATTCTGCTTTGAATAAAGTCTCTCTGTGCCTTTTTTCCGTAACAGTTACATTGTGTAATATAAAAACATGGACAATTTTCTTCCATGCCTTTTGCTGTTTAGATATCTCTTCATATTGCAGACTATACTTACCATTTCTGTTTTTTGAAGGAGAAAAAGTTAATATCAAAGATGTGAAAACTTTTGTGGAAGATACTGGGATAACATTGACACCCAAAGAACAGGTGGAACTGATTAAAAATCTACCAGTTGATGGTGAGCATTTCAAACACTGTGAGAGTATTAAAGAAAGTCCAGTCAGTGTTAAGACATGTATAAAAAGCAAATTTTATCTTCTGATATAAGTGCTGTATCCTAGGATGGTGGTTGTTATTGTTGTAGTGGTGGTAGTGGTTGGTGGTTGGTTGATTGGTTGGTTGGTTAATTGGTTGGTTGTTTGGTGGTTGGTTGATTGGTTGGTTGGTGGTTGATTGGTTGGTTGGTTAATTGGTTGGTTGGTTAATTGGTTGGTTGGTTGGTTAATTGGTTGGTTGTTTGGTGGTTGGTTGATTGGTTGGTTGGTTAATTGGTTGGTTGGTGGTTGGTTAATTGGTTGGTTGTTTGGTGGTTGGTTGATTGGTTGGTTGGTTAATTGGTTGGTTGGTGGTTGGTTAATTGGTTGGTTGGTTGGTGGTTGGTTGATTGGTTGGTTGGTGGTTGATTGGTTGGTTGATTGGTTGTTTGGTTAATTGGTTGGTTGGTTAATTGGTTGGTTGTTTGGTGGTTGGTTGATTGGTTGGTTGGTTGGTTGGTGGTTGGTTAATTGGTTAGTTGGTTGGTTAATTGGTTGGTTGGTTGGTTAATTGGTTGGTTGTTTGGTTAATTGGTTGGTTGATTGGTTATTTGGTTGGTTGATTGATTGGTTGGTTGGTTGGTTTGTTGGTTGGTTGGTTTTGTTTTTTTTCCAGAGCTGCCAAATTTTTTTCAAATGACATTTTTCTTTTTTTTTTTTTTTTTTTTGGTTCTTTTTTTTGGAGCTGGGGATCGAACCCAGGGCCTTGCGCTTCCTAGGCAAGCGCTCTACCACTGAGCTAAATCCCCAACCCCGACATTTTTCTTAACACACAAAGCATAATTTTGTTTTTTCAGCATCTCTCTTTTCTTGATTTCCTATGATTGGAGATGAAAGCCAACATTATGTACCATTTCACCCTTGTAATGAAAGTTGACTTGGGAGATGTGAGGAGGAAGTGAGGCTGGTGGGAAGAGGAAAGTGGGAGAAACAAGGAAGATAAGAAAAGAGAAGCAAAGAAAAGATGTGTTTGTATTCCTGTGTGATGTTTGCAACAAATGACTAGATATTTCTGTTCAGTTAAGCATGTGCTCTAAAAATGTTCTCTGTTCCATGCTTTGGTACTCTTGGGAAGGCAAAATATCAAATATAAGTCAAAACAAAGAAGCCCCTGACTGAGTTGATGGCTTCACGCTGTCTCACCGAGTTGCTGGTACCACTTTTCTGTGATATGCGTGTGCCCCTGTTTTTCAGATGAAGGAAACATACATGAGAGAAGATTGATAGATGAGCTGAAATCTTTCGGAGGTGAGGAGCACAATGAGAAGAAAGAGAACAAGAGTCCTGGCCTCCTACCTGTGCCATGCCCTAGTCGACCTCTGATAGAGACCACTTTTCCCACACTAACCCCATACTTACTCTCCTGTCTTCACAGCCACCGTTTCCAAATAGTTTTTCATTTTCCTGACGGTATTGGCTCTTGACAAAAAGTCAAATTCAAATCTGGCTCCACATAGAAAATGTGAAATAAAGAATTGGCTAAGGCGGGGGAGTGGTCATTAACTCAGCAAACTAAAGTGAGCTTCCTAGTCCCTACCATTGTAACTGATGGAACAATGGGTTCCTTGGGATTTTCCTCTGGACTGAGAAAGGGTGTTTTCAGTTCCCTTTCCATTTTGGCCATGTCTGTGCACTGTGAATATTTGGGTTGTTGACATTCTGGCTGACAGCCATAATATGAGGGATCAGTGAAAGTTAACTACATTTGTTTGGTATTCCTGATTCTTTCTTTAGGTGGGACAGTTAATGTCAATAACATGGAAAATGTTCTCGAAAATTTGAAGATCAAGCTGTCAGATGAGAAAGTAAAAGAACTGTCAGAAAACCTTCCAGCTGACTGTAAGCATATGGATGTTATCAGACCTTTCAGGGACTCTTACCCTTAGGCACTTATGCCTGTGGCCTCCAGAAGCATCATCTGTTTGATGCATATATATATATATTAAAGAATGATCCAGACCATGTAATAGCACATTTTGGTTTAGTATATTTTCACTAATTTTGATGTATATGATATATGTGCTACAGTGTGTTACAGGTGACACATCTTTATTTAAGGGACAGTGAAGGAAAACAGCCTACGACACTGAAAAGGTTGCTAATTTCATATTAATTACATCGTTTCAGTTTCTAAAAGCTATGTCATCAAACTATCTATTTCTCTACCTTGTAATATATGTACTTCTTTGTCTGTTATTCCTAATTTAAGGACCGCCCACAAGAGTCTTTCCTGGCCTCAACTCTTGGATAGACTAGCAATTTTAAGCTGCAATGTTTTTTTCTTCTTTTCAAAAGAATCAGACAGGAGAGAACAGACTCCCACAAGTTGTCCTCTGACAACTGCATGGTATGGTGACATGTGCACCTACACAAATGTATACACAGTAAGAGTTTGAATGAGAATGGCCCCCATGGATCTTATGTATGAATGTTTAATTCCCAGTTAGTGGAACTATCTGGGAAAGATTGGGAGGTGTGGCCTTGTTGGAGTAGGTGTGTGGCCTTCATGGAGTAGGCATGGCCTTATTGTAAGAAGTCACTGGTGGTAGACTTTGAGGGTTCAAAAGTCCATGCTAGGCCCAGTCCTAGTTGTTCTGCCTATAACTTATGATTAGATGTGATCTCTCAGCTACTGCTCCAGCGCTGTGCCTGCCTACCTGCTGGCACACTCTCTGTTATGATGGTCTTGGCTTAAACCTCTGAAACTGTAAGCTAAGCAAGCTCCCCTCCACCCCCCACCCAATTAAATGTCACAGCTCCACAAGTTCACTGAAGTTTAAAACCATAACTAAGTTATTAGTGAAGTTTTGTATAGATAAACTCAGTCAATATTTTTTATCCTCTGTCCTAGCACCTATAATAAATAGTTAGCTCCCTTTCTGTGACCTTTGGCTAGTTGTTTTACAACCTCTTGGAATGTGCTCTGAGTAGGAGAAAGTCTGGTTACTCTCTAAGAGCAATTAACGGTGACACCTGGGAGACTGGCAGAGCTCTCATTGCAGTTTTGACTATCAGAAGAGGACCTAATAGCAGTCCCACTGTAAAAGAGTGTAACAGTCACTGATATAATTTTAGGAATTCTTATAGGATCATAATAAGACTTAGGAAGTCATCTATTTGTCTATACAGCATTGCTACAAGACAGTACATCTTCATGGATCTGCAGAGATCTGCTCCAAAGGGGTGTGTTATTACTTAGTGATTGTTATATATTTAATAATAACAGGAAAAGCATATTAATAGCGGGAATCTTTCCTAAAAAATGAACTCTCCTACAGCCTTGCTCAATAAGAATGAACCTGTCACAGATTATATATTAATCCAAAGCAGACTATCTCAGGAAGATCACCTGCTAGTTCTTAGCTTGTCCCATTATGGTTCCTGACAGTAATAGAAATAACCCCCTGAGGAAGAATGGGATCACATAGCAATGCCACGTCCTTTAGTATAAGAAATACCAATAATGGGCAAAGTTTCTAGTTATTCTTTTTCTTGTCCTGAAATATCCTACACCTTTGGGCTGAATGATAGCTCAGCAGTTAAGAGCATGTGTTGCTCTTGAAGAGGTCCAGGGTTTGATTCCCAGCACCCACATGGTCCCTCACAGCCATCTGTAACTCCAGTTGCAAAGGATCTGATGCTCTCTTTTGGGCTTTGTGGGTCTCGCACACACATATAATGCACAGACACACATATAGGCACAGCACTTACACACAAGTTTTTTTTTTTTTGAAAAACGAAAAATTAAATATGCTACATCTTCACTTCTAACAAGTTGCACTGATTTGAGGACCTCGTAGTAGATAAACTAAAGAGACAAGTCCCGAAGAGGAAGATGCAAATTATACACAAAGATTAAGATTAGTAGTGTGTACATGCATGCACGCGCATGCGGGGTGTGTGTGTGTGTGTGTGTGTGTGTGTGTGTGTGTGTGTGTGTGTGTTGGGCAATGTGTGCTATGATGAGTATGTAGATCTAAGGACAACCTTTTGGAATCTGTTCTCTCCTCCACCTTGTGTGTCCCAGGAATTGAACTCAAGTCATCAGGCTTGGCAGCACGTACCTTAGTCTACTGAATAAGGTGGAAGTTTTGAAAAAAAAAGAGAGAGAGAGAGAGAGTAGATGATGATATTACTAGGTAACATATGGCAAGAGTAATTTTCCTCGTTTCACATTCATCTGTGTATGCCATTATGCTGTGATTTTTTTTAAAAATCGTAAGAAAAAGTCCTATTTAAAGTCCTATTTATCTCTGCATTAGTGCACAGTTATGTATAATGTAAATTGTGGCCTTTTGCAGCTTCTGGGATGACCAATTTTCAGACAATGCTGAAAGAAATAAGAAAATTGACTGGTAAGCCAGACATTTCGTAAAAGATACTACACAAGAGCTTCACGCTTACATACATTTTTTTTAAATTGAATTTTCTCAGCTGGCATGTAGTAATTTCAACATTCTGGAGGCTGAGGCAGAAGACTTGCTACAAAGCCAATCTGGATACTTAGCGAGTACCAGACCAGCCAGGGCTGCACAGTAAGATAGTTTACCCCAGTAATCCCAGCATTCAAGAGGAATACAGGAGTTCAAGGCCAACCTGTTCTCCAGTAGGGAGTTCCAGACCAGCTAAGGCTAAATAGAAGGATCCTGTCACAATACATACCTATGTAGGTGTGTGCAAATAATACACATATATATTACATGCATACACTTAAAGTTTTCTTATCTTGTCATTGGCTTCAAAATTTTTAACTGGCATGAAAATTATATTTGTTTAATCCATTTTGGCAAAATCCTGTGATGATATATATGTACAACGAGTTCTACACTTATTTGGAAACCTCCTGTTGTTGTAAAATTATAAAAAAATAAAACAGTCTTTTTACCTGTTCTAGGTCCGGCACTACAGTGTCCCAAGATCTCTGCTAGATATCTTAGTCTCACCCGCTTTGCTCCATCCCATATCACACTGCCAAAGGCCTCTCTCTGAGCCTGGCAGCAATCTCTCTACCCATCCAGTTCCCAAGGCAGGTTGCCACCATGCCAGAAACACACATCCCAATTCCGTGGCAGTTCAGTGTCCCAGCTGCCACACACTCTCTCACACTTAAATCGCCACATGAAAGAACACACAACACAATGACCTCTGATCCAGTTGATAAGATATAATTGCCCACCTAAACATGCAAAACCCTATGCACATCCATCCTCAAGAACATTCAAACAACCTGTAAGTACACAGAGTGGAATCTTAACGTCAGCTTCCATGTTCTCTCCGCCACGGCTTCTCTGCCGCCTTCTCCTGTCTTCTATTCCTGTCTACTCCTCTTCCTTCAAACTTTTCTCCCACCATCCTTCCTTCTCGTCCAATTCTATCCTCGTTTATTCTATCCTGTACCTGCCTCACCTGTATGATGACATCATCCTACAACCTCCTTTTTATTTTATGCTGCATTTCACCATGATAGCCCAGTCAACACCAAGCATCATTCATCCAAAATACTTAACATCTACTCTAACTCAGAAAATGTTAAGACACAACTGTGACAGTATGACTTCTGAGGTCATTTACACCATCACAAATGCATAATTTCTACGAATTTGAACACATTTCCATGTGTTTTGTACAAACTTAGTTTTGTCAGCCAAAGTCAGCAAGCAATTTTCACTTTTATAATTTCCATTATTTTTCCCTAAAGGAGGAAAGATTGATGCTAAAGTCACACAAAAAGTGCTCGGAAGCATGGGCATAGAGCTTACAGATAAAGACGTCAGTGACCTGCTGAAAAGGTTGCCTGTTGCTGGTAGGTACTGTGTGAACCCTATGGGATGTATCTTCATGTTTGTAAAAACTTCAGCATGAGAACATCATAAAAAACTAACCCCTGCCTTGCCCTACAACACCTAGAAAACTCAAGCTGTAATTAGGAAAGCATGTGTCTTTGGCGTTTGAATTTGTTTTGATCCCTGCCAGCATCTTTAAACTAAATCTTGGCATTAAAATCTTGGCGTTCCTGGCTATGGGGGATAGCTCAGTGAGTAAAGCACTTGCTGTCCAAGACTGATGCTCTCAGTTCACACCTCTGGAACACAGGTAAAAGTTGCAGTGCTTGGGTCTGTAATCTTGGTCCTTCTACAATGAGATGGGAAGTGGCGATGAGAGATTCCACAAGAGTCTCCAGAACACCCAGCCTGGAATAACAGTGCAACATCAAACAAGACAGATCCTGTCTTAAGCAAGATAAATGGTTGACATCATCCAAAGCTCTACTCCACCCTACACACACACTGTGACAAACTGCCCATTCATGCACACATGCACGCACACACACACGTGCACACACATACACACACACATACACACACATGAATGCATGCACATACAAACACATATTCATGCACACACAGACACACACACACACACATACACAGATAAATATTTTTAAATAGTGCCAATACCTTAAGATAAATAAAGCTTAAATAGAACAAAGAGAGAAAAGGATGAACGAACAATAACAAGGAACAAGAAAGAGAGAGCCGAGTGTGAGGAAAGACATCCATTAGCTTCACTTTCAGAATTTTGTCCAGGGCTGGGGAAGTCTCAGTGGCAGGGCACTTGCTCAGATATACAAAACCTTGGGTTTAGGCCTGAGCACTACTTGAAGGAGGACGAGAAGGAAGGAAAGGAGGAGGACAAGAGGAACCTTGGAGCTTAGATCAGTGTAAGCCCTAGGCTCAATCCCCAGAGAGACAAAAGTCGTAAAAAAATATATTCCATATTTCACACACTTTGTAAAGAAGTGTTTGTAGACATGGGAACTGTAGATGTATACATTTTAAAGGTAAATCTTTATAATCGTCACTTAAAATCATATCCCTCTGTACCACTTTTACCATATACATCATTTTCTCTAATTATAATCGCGTCTTGTTTTACAGAAGATGGGAAAATACTTAAAAGCGTATTACTTGATCATGTAAAGTGGCATTCTGGTAAGTGATATCTCAGCATGGCAATTCAAACTATAATCTGTAGTCTTTACCTTAACTTTAAAAAAATCGTGTCATTACACAGTAATTAGGTGATTTGTTTTATTTTCTCTACTTTTAAAGATCTTTTAGATGCAACTATACCGAATGTAGTTTATAGTCTTCTGACAATAAAAGTGTTTCAAATTCTGTTTGCTGATTAAGGATGCTAGTTGTCTGATGTAACTTATCAGTTCATCTAAAAAAATATAGTTATAGTCTATAGAATCAGTACATATAATGAATATATAAGTAAAAACTTACATAACTCCTCTGATACATAATTAAATAAAGTGCACATAACTCATCTGATACATAATTAACTTTTAAATATACATTTCTTGCACACTAAAGAAAGGACCCTCTGGAGCAGTATTGGCACATTACATGCATGTTCAGCTTCCACAGTGGCTGCAGCCCTGAGAGCTATTTGTCACCATGCAATGGACTGCATCTGTCCGTGGTAACTTAGCCTCTGGCTCCTTCCTTCCTAAGGGTCGAAGTGTCATGTCTCCAAACTGGGCAACATTCTAGAAGACTTGGGCTTCGATCTGGAGGATGAAGAAATTGAAGACCTGACAAACCGTCTGCCAGTTGAAGGTGAGGGTACTGTTGTGTCTTCAGAGAGCCTCTCCGCTCCCCAGACAAACTTCCAGAAATGCTCTTGGGAAAACCTGTTATCCCAGATTGTGATGCCTCGGTTAGAAAGGAGCTGGAGGGGTTTGCAACCAAGAACAACAAGATCAACCAACCAGACCCCCCCCCAGAGTTCCCAGGGACTAAACCACCAACCAATGAGTACACATGGAGCAACCCATGGCTCCAGCTGCATATGTAGCAGAGGGTGGCCTTGTCAGGCACCAATGGAAAGAGAAGCCCTTGGTCCTATGAAGACTCAATGCCCCAGTGTAGGGGAATGCCAGGGCAGGGAGACAGAAGGGAGTGGGTGGATGGATGGGGGAAACACCCTCATAGAAGCAGGGGGAGGGGGAGGGGGAGGGAATAGGGGGTTTCTGGAAGGGAAACCGGGAGAGGGGATAACATTTGAAACGTAAATGAAGAAAATATCCAATTAAAAAAAGAAATAAAAAGATGATTAAGAAAAACAAAACAAAACAAAGAAATGACTCATCTGTCAAGCAAGGGGGATCCACTTACAAACCCTAATGCCACTGAGAATATTTAATGACCCTATGCCAGAGAAAATAAACAAAGGATCATTTCAACAGGAGAAGAAAGGAGCAAGAGCCAAGAATTGATGCTTAAGAGAGCCCACCACTGTTCCAGAGGGCAGAGGCTTGGTTCCCAGTGCCCAGTACTCATGGTTACCTATACACGCTCCTGTTCCAGGCATCTGACTCCCTCTTCTGGCCCTCAGGGGAAAGAATTAAATCCATCCAATCACCAGGAGGCTCAGGAAAGAAAACATACCTAATCATCCTAGATTTAATTGATAGTGATGTGTATATATCCTGTGTAACATGATGTTTTTAAAGTTTACTTATTCAATAATTAAATCTAGCTAATTAACAGATGCATCACCTCATACAGTTATCATAACAATATATTTATTTACACTTTTAAAAAGCTGCGTGTGGTGGCACATTGCTTTAATCCCAGCACTCAGAAGACCGAGGCAGGAGGATTTCTGTGAGTTTGAGGCCAACCACAGCCAGGCCTACACAGAGAAACCCTATCTCAGAAAAAAAAAAAAAGAAGGAAGGAAGGAGGGAGGGAGGGAGGAAGGGAGGGAAGGGGGGAGGGAGGGAGGGAGACTAAACAAATAATCATTAACCGTGTCACTTGCTGTGCAGTTGGCTTCTTGACACTGGCTCTAAGCACGATTATGCATCCTCTGACTAGTGTCCTGCTTCCAGCTTCAGGAGAGCAATGTTTTCAGTCTACAATGGGAGAGAGCAGTGTCTGTCTCTACTCATCTCATGTAAAGTCCTCCAGTTCACCAGGGGGTTCTCCACTGCTCTCTCTCGTCTATTGTGAGCAGTGTTGGGGTGAGCATCACAGCGCACGTGAGGTGATGCATTTGTTAGCTAGCACAGAACCCCCTTCAGTCCTCCGTGCCTTCCTTCGACCCTCTACTGAGCTGCGGGGTTGTTGGTCCAGCAGTAATTCCATGTTTTGGTTTTCGAGGAGCTTCCGTGTTGCTTTCCATAAGGGCTGCACTAACGTTACTCTCACCAACAGTGTGTAAGAGTTCTTCTCTCTCATATCCTCAACAACAATGATGGTTTTTGTTCCTTTAATAATAGCCATCCTGACTCCAGTTAGGTGATATCTCATTGTGATTTGACTTACATTTCCTTGATGGCTAGCAATGCCCAGGGGGTTTTTTGTTGTTGTTGTTGTTGTTTTGTTTTGTTTTTTTGTTTTTTGGTGTGTGTTTTTTTTCCATATATTTAAGCCAAATCTATTTAACACCGTTATAGTGATGAGATAAAGTTTACTGCTTTCCTGTGGTACCAAACCCTAGACTGAGTCTGACTCCAGGAACTAACCTTACATTAATTTTAAATCAAAGTCTTTTTTCATTTAGACCTGATTAGAAGGGAGGTGAGTTGCCAGCACATACAAGCCACAAGCTTATCTAGAGAAAATAGCAAATAGGGTAGCATGTATGGCTCCTACTCTTGCAGCCAGATCGCTAGCCACAATATTGCTGGATTTGTTTTTCCTGGCACAGGGTTTCTCTGTGTAGCCCTGGCTGTTCTAGAGTTTGCTCTGTAGACCAGGTTGGCCTCAAACTCAGAGACCTGCCTGCCTCTGCCTCCCAAGTGCTAGGATTAAAGGTGTACGCCACCTGGCTGCTTTTCACAATCTGCAGTGCTAAGGTGATCAAACAGATTGCTCTGGTATTCTAAAGTGGAACCAGCCAAGGGAAAGATCAAACAATGCTTTGTAAATTTCCTAGCACCAAGGCACATAGACACGGCACATCCTTCTGCGCTGTATTTGTTTATCACATTCAGAGCTTCAGTTTTCTTTTTTTTTTTTTTTTTTTTTTTGGTTCTTTTTTTTTTTTCGGAGCTGGGGATCGAACCCAGGGCCTTGCGCTTCCTAGGTAAGCGCTCTACCACTGAGCTAAATCCCCAGCCCAGAGCTTCAGTTTTCAATCCCATGTTCATCTGGGAGAGAAGATTAGTGTATTAGCAGAACAATTCGAATTTCTGTGTTTTACCTCATAGTGTAAGGTCTTACATTTCTGGGTGTGAGTCATCATGCCTGGGTCTTATGTGCATTTCGAGTGCCTGGGTCTTATGTGCATTTTGAGTGCCTGGGTCTTATGTGCATTTTGAGTGCCTGGGTCTTATGTGCATTTTGTCTTTGCAGATGAAATGGTCAAGATGAGTGAAATGATGGAGAATGTGGAGTTGCTCACAGGTCAGTGAAAGGCCCTGGGGCAAAACGACTTTCAGTCACAATATTCTGATGAAGTTTACACTTTACACTTTTTTTACAAACCTCATTATGGGGGCTTTGTTTAGTACATTAATTTGTTAGTCTTACTGATATATCAATAATACATTTTACGCACCCCTGTGAGATGGCTCAATAGGTAGAGACACTTGGTTCTAAGCTTGGTGACATAAGTTTGGTCTGGGAAACCCATATATTAGAAAGAACTTATTCCTGCAAATTGTCTTCTGACTTCCACGAGGATGCCCACAACATAATAAATAGACAGACAAAGAAACAAATAAAGTAAATGTAATAAAAGATAAAAAAATTTATCTAATAGTTCAAATTAGTTTCCCCCCAAAACTGTTACATTTTTCTATTGTTGTAGTATCCTGGATTCCCCTGTGTTTTCCTTCTCAATGATTTAAATTTAGTTGCACTGTTCACACAGTCAAAATAAACCCAGGTAACTATGACAACTGGAAAAAATAATGCATTGTCTTATTTTTGGGAATGAATCTCTTTATTCTATTTTATCCAAAAT
The DNA here is from genome assembly GCF_021556685.1 of Rattus norvegicus. NCBI lineage: Eukaryota > Metazoa > Chordata > Mammalia > Rodentia > Muridae > Rattus > Rattus norvegicus. The sequence goes on from NC_141543.1 coordinate 96,282,421, forward strand.
ATCTATAGTCATTTTAAGAATAGATCACCTCATCATATTACCATATAGAGTAAAAATAGCATGCAGAGGGGAAGGCCCCATGAGGACCCACCCCTAACGGAAGAACCATTGGCAGTTGTTAGCCAGTTGTTGAGAGGGAGAGTGAATTCCCTTCAGTGATGTGGTCCTTGTTCATGCTCCAGTAGATGGTGTCGTGCATACATGTGTATATGGGCAGTAGTAATCCAACACGGGGGGGGGTATTAAAACGAACAAACAACAACAACAAACAGAAGAAAACAACATGAATTTGGATAGGGTATATGGGAGAATCTGAGATGGAAATCAAGGTAGGATATGTTCTGTATGCATTGTATTTACACATCTAACTACCAAAGAGTAAGCAAAACATTTGAATTGGCATTATTTATCTATAAAATATGTATATAGTCATTTATACCATAGCCATATTGATCTATGACCTCCATGTCAGAATTTTGATTTATATTGATTTTCACTGTTGCTCTTAGTGAAATGAGCAGTGATCCACCAGAGAGGCTAACCAACAACCACACTGGTAGAGCCAATTGCACGGTTTTTTGTTTGTGTTGCTTGTGCCTCTGAAAAGTCTCTTGGTAGCCAAGTCAGGGATGCAGAGTTCTAAAGGCAAAAACCAAAAGACCATAGTTTATATCAAAGTTAAATGAGGTCAGAGCAACCTTAAGATGTTTGTTCCTGGCAAAGCATAGTAATTATGTTAGACAAAACATAAATTATTTTTCACTTATATTTTTTCTAGTTATTTTAGTTTTAAAATTATTTTGGTTAATATATCTGAACCATGGTCAAGGGCTTGGAAATCTCAAGTGTGTTTCCAAAGGAAACATGGGCACTAGAGAGGTGGGTAGAGGGCTGAGAACTGTCTAAGCAAACCCAAAATGAAGTTAGAATAAGATGATACTCCTTAGGCATCTCATTAGAACTTACAAAATATTTTTCTGTCTAGCATTGAATAATTTATGTCTTTTTTTTAATATCCTCATAGACTCTTGACTTAGGCTTTTGACCATCCAACCCTGCAGGTAAACTTACATGACACCGTTTATAATCATTTTGCTTTCATTTCTATTTTTTTCAAAGGAAAAAAAGTGAATGCTGATCAAATAGGTGATGTTTTGGAAGACATAGGGATAGCTCTCACACTTAAGGAACTCTGGGACCTGAAGAAGACTCTACCAATTACCTGTGAGCATTTCCAATTCGAACTCAGCTTCGGGGAGGCAGGGGTTGAACATGTGCATTGTGGGGGCTAGCTTGGAGTCATTGAGTATACATTACTCATAAGTTTGCATTCAACACATATTGAGTATGTCATAAATGATAAGGTTAAAGCCACAAGTCTTTGCTTCCATGGAGACGATTTGACATAGGGTCTTACTCTATTGGGACTGAATTTGAGAACTCCTTAAGAAAGAAATTAATTCATGAATCGAGATCTGACTACAAGTTTTTGAGTTGGGACATTAGTTCTGTAATGTCTGATAACCCTGAAGCACGAAGAAATTAAGGACAGGAGAGGAAGCAAGACGAACGGAACATGTTAGATCAGTATCAGCCTAACAAAGTGGGACATTTAAAACAGCCAACCCTTCACGTTATTGGTAAAGCTAAGTTGAAGAAAGTTGTATGTATAAGACTGAATACACCACATCTACAAGGTCACTGCCTTCGTGGTGGTGGTCCACAGTCACGTTATGGGTGCCAGTACTGCTTGGTCTGTGACACTGACTGTGTCTTCTATTACAGCGGATAATAAAGTGTACCAGAACCGATTGTTGGATAGTTTAAAAACTTTTCACAGTGAGTAACAAGTACAATGCCAAGTAAAACAAGCCTTCAAGTTTGTTTCTTTCTGAAAAGTCAACTTATTACTTAATGGTAGCCATAGCCTGTTTCTGCTCAGGGTTTTTCCACCGCACTCCTCTGTCTCTCACGAATACTACAGGCCATAGCTCCATTCTGGCCTTCTCCCACCTAAGTTGCACTGATCCTCTTGCCTTGATCTCACAACTTGAACATGGAAACATTTCTCACCCCTAGTGTTATAGTCTATAGTTTATCAGGATTTTTTAACCGCACTTTATGTCTTTTATTTTAAATTTATGGAGATAATCTGACAGGTTTCAAACCTGGCAGCCACAGTTATGGTTGCTTCTGACATCTCTACTATGGATAAGGAACAGCTAACAAGCCTTGGCCACTCCTGTTTCGCCAGACATCTACTAAAAATGTTGGCAGCATGTCTCGTGACATGTATCCTTTCACACCCTTCACCCCCCCCCCGCCACTTGCTTTTATTCTTTCTTTAAACATTCACAGCCTTGCTTTCTTTTCACCTGTATGACCCAATCCCTGGAACTAAGTAGAATTTTAAACATTGAAGTGTAATTTTACATTTTTTTCTTATTTTGTCTATTCCTTTCTCAAGGAGGAAAAGGTTATACAAATAAACTAGACAGCATCATGGATCACCTGAACTACAATGTTGAGGAAAAAGACATGAAGGAACTACGGAACTACTTGAAAGTCGACGGTATTTTATTTACCACTATGACTTCCTTTAAGAGGAATCACAGAACTCTTCTGGTAGACTCTCTAGGGGGATTCCCAGTCAAGTGTACTTAGGAAGAAAGACACACTCGTGGAGTTATAATCCTCTAGAGCAAAAATAGAGCTTCTGCCAAGTGTGGTAGTACACACCTTTAATCCCAGCTTTGGGGATGAGGGTTAGGAGCAGAGGCAGGCAGATCTCTATGAGTTTGAGGCAAGCCAGGGTTACATAGTGAGTCCCTGTCACAAAATAGAGATGAAAGAAAGGAAGAAAGAAAGAAAGAAAGAAAGAAAGAAAGAAAGAAAGAAAGAAAGAAAGAAAGAGAGAAAGGAAGAGAGAAAGGAAGAGAGAGAGAAAGAAAGAAAGAGAGAGAAAGAAAGAAAGAAAGAAAGAAAGAAAGAAAAAAAGAAAGATAGAAAGAAAGAAATATAATATTATTATGTTATATATTAATAGAATATATACTCTATTAATCTCAGTATTGACAGAAGACTGATAATGGTACTACTAAACTTACATTGAATATCATAGGGAAACAGTAGACGTTACTGTGGTAGCTGGTAGAAAAGGTCAGATACTGATGGGTGAGAAGGAAAAGGGGTTCTGGGATTGTTTCACATATAACACACAGTAAAAGGCATCATGTTTTCCTTCAGCGAATATAAAACGAAGGTCAGATGGGTTAGAAACAGAAAGTCAGGGATTCGTGCCCAGAAAAAGTTTACCTGTCACCTAAAGTAGTACATTTTGGGTCCAAATAATGATTTAGAAGAATATCCAACTTAGCATGTTAATTCACCTTCTTTAAAATTCTATTATATGATTGCAGGCAAGGAAACAATTCAGAAAGCAGCCAGTACCCCCTGAGACTATGATGACAACTTAGAAAATCTCATAGGCAAACAAGAAAAATGTGGTCTGTGTCTGACTTATGCTTTGTTTCAGATACTGGGAAGTTTTCACTGAGCTCCTTGTCAAATGCAGCCAATTTGTTTTCTGGTGAGAAGTAATGATGGAAAGATTTAAAATTAAGATGTGTGTGTGTGTGTGTGTGTGTGAGAGAGAGAGAGAGAGAGAGAGAGAGAGAGAGAGAGATTAACATCCATTGTTCTATAAATAACACTAAAGCCTTATTCATCAATTCAATTATTAATAACATGGATGCTTTATATGTGCATGGCTATGTATATGTGTGTCTATGTGTGTGAGACATACAGAGAGAGAGAGAGAGAGAGAGAGAGAGAGAGAGAGAGAGAGAGAGAGAGAGAGCTTCTTTCCCATCTTACTGTGGGGTTGATTATGACGCACACCACTGCGTCTGGCTTCATTACATGGATTCGGGAAACTGAACACAGGTCATCCATCTTGTGCAGCAGGTACCTCTGCCCATCTCTCTGGCCCTCCGCTATAGCTTCATTGCTATCTGGTTCTAATATTTCCCCATCCTTGTCCTCAGTCCCTGACAATATTCTTTCCTCTTGGTCTAATTTATTAGTTATTTTTCTACTGTGTTTTTTTATTTGATTCATTTGGGGATTTTTATCATTTCTAGTATTATTTTCTTATCAAAATCTGGCTTTCTTGCTGACTTCCTCATCTTTGATGCTGAATTTTTTTTCCAGGTCCTGAATTTCCTGAGTTCATTCATCTGCTTGTTAGTGTACTATTCGAGGGCATTTTTTTTCAGTTGCAGGTTTTCTTAATTTAATTTTTTTACTTTACATCTCACTCACTACCCCACTCCCAGTCATCCCACAGTCCTTCCCCTGTACCCCCTGCCCTCCTTTGGGTGGTGGACCCCCCCCCTGGGTTTACCCACTGACCCTGACACTTCTGTGAAAATAGGTATCTGTGAAAATAGGCTCTTCCTCTCCCACTGAGGCCAGACAGGGCAGCCCAGCTAGAAGAACATATCCCACATACGGGCCACAAGTAATGCAATAGCCTTCACTCTAGTTGTCCAGGACCCAAATCGAGTTGCAGATCTGCTACATATAAGTAGGGAGGTCTATGTCCAGCCTATGAATATTCGTTGGTGGTTCAGACTCTTGGGAGCCCAAGGGTATATGTTAGTTGATTCTGTTGGTCTTCCTGTGGAGGTCCCATCCCCTTCAGGACCAACAATCCTTCCTCATATTCTTCAGTAAGAGTTCCCAAGCTCCATCCACTGTTTGGCTGTGGGTGTCTATATCTGTCTGAGTCAGCTGTTGGGTGGAACCTCTCAAAAGATAACATACTCCTGTCTGCAAGCATAACAGAGTATCATTAATGTTAGGGATTGGTGCTTGCCCACGGGACGGGTGTCAAGTTGGACCAGTTATTGGTTGACCATTCCCTCAGTCTCTGCTCCCTCCCCTATGCAATTTTCACAAGTAAACTTTGAAATCATCTGACACTTTAGCCATTTCAATACCATTGATATGTAGCTTTTGCAAGACTCCTGTTGCCTTGACTTATCATGTTTCTTGTGTTTCTGTGTTGCAATTTGCTCCAGGAGCTTTGCCCCAGGCTGGGTCTTCTTTCAAAGGTAGCCAAGGGAGAGAGTGTTGGCAGGGGGCAAGAGTTGGTCTTGTGAGAGATTAATATTCCTTTTATAATATAATGTTTACCTGTCTACCTGTCTTGAATCTAAGTTACTCTGAGGCCAGAAGCTACAGTTCTCTGGCAATAAACAGTGGGGATTAAGTAAAGGATTAATTGCTGGGGCTCCTTTTTCTCTTGCCTGGAAGACTCCCCACTCACTTGCCAATCTAGAGGGAGGCTTGGAGTAATAAACCTTTATTAATCCAGTAGAAGAAAGTCACACTCACGAAAGGAAAAACTTTCACACAAGCAAATATGCATCATCACACATTCATTCATACATACATGTTCATACACTCTTATTGGGCCCAGATATTTGTCTCATACACACACACACACACACACACACACACACACACACACACACACACACACACACCCTATACTTACATGTGCAATATGAAGCAAAGCCCAAGTGCCAACACAAAAAGAACTCACTCATTCTGAATGAAAAATAAGCTTCAACCCTTATTGCATAGAGAAAGACAAAGCTTCTACCTATACACAAATCTATAAGGGAAAGCCCTGTTTTTGTCAATAAGAAGCCCGCCAGCCTTCTGTATGCTTTCTCTGCATCTTTTCTATTCTCCTTCTGCATCTATTTAATTCTGCTCTCTTCTTACCTCTCCTCATCTGCCCAGCCCCTTATCTCTGAAATGCTTCTATCCTAGTCTCCTTCTGCCTACTTAATATCATCGTCCCTACTTTTTTGTACCTTTTCAGGAGAACAGATCACATAGTAGTTCAAAAGTTCACAGCAAGTTCAAACATAAATTCAAATCATAAACTGAATAAGAAATAAGAACAGGGATGTTTACATTAAGACTAGTTATCTAACTAAACATGATCTGTCACTAGCTCCCCATGTTCATTGAGAGTCTGAAACTATAATTCTTATGTCTAAGTTAACATTGAAATTTTGTATAGATAAACCCAGTCAATATAGTATCTTTTGTCCTTGCACCTACAATAAAACATTCGTTCCCTTTATGATCTTTAGTTACTGGTTTTGTGGCCTAAAGGAGTGTGTTCCTAAGTTGTAAATCTGTATGCTTGCTATCCGTCTATGCAATTAGCCGATGACGTGTCGCAGAGTCCTAATTGCAGTTTTATATTATAGAGAGCTCTAATTTCAGCCCGTTTATAAAGGGCTCAATAATTATTGGTATAAATTTAGGAGATCTTACAGAATCCTCATTAGGAATTAAGAAATCATCTATGTGTCTATATAACATCATTGTAAGACAGTGCATCTTTGTTGATCTGCAAAATGTCTGACCACTAGGGTGGGCTAGTGCCCAGGGATTGTTGTATCAATTTAACAATGACAGGAAAGGCATGCCAATAGCAAGAATAAGCCCTGAGAGCTGCCCCTTGAGCCCTCCAAAGGCTCATTCATCCCAGTTCCACGGTGAGCCATCTCTGGAAGATCATCTGCTAGCCTTCAGCCTCTCCTAGATGGCTCCTCACAACCTTGTACATCTGTTAGTTTGGATATCTCTTCAAGTTTCATTTGGGAATAGTCTCATTGACCTAAGCTTGAGGGCTCAGTCCCAAATAACACTGCTATGACAATAAGAATACCAGTGCAAGCAAAATATAAAATCAATTAAAGCCAACTAATAAACTACCAATGTCCACAAACCGGGAAGTAGCAAAAACAATATAATGTGTTATGAAGCTAAGAGTTATTTAAGAAAATGTATAAGGAGGGAATAATGCAAAGGGAAAAGCATATAGGATGAGTAACAGGGAAGGAGAAGCAAGATTAAGTAGAGGAAAAAACTCAAGGAAGAATGTTATAAGAGGAGAAAGAATATCTAGGACAATTATCTAATAATAGAAAATATAAAAAATAAAGTTATATAAATGTCATAAGAGAATATAAGAAAACCAAGAACTAAAATAGGGGAGGGGCTTGGGAGTTAACTCAGTGGTTAAGAGCACTGGCTGCTCTTATAGAAGACTTGGGTTCAGTTCCAGTTCAGAACTCCAGTTCTGGATTTCCAAAATCCTCTTCTGACCTCTGTGGGCACCAGGTGCATGCTTGGTGCACAGGCATACATGTAGACAAAAAATTCCTACCATAAAATAGAAATAAATAAATCTTTTAAAGTACATAAGGGTCACCTCTCTGCCTCCAAGCCTAACAACCTGAGTCCAGTCTCTGAGACTCACACGCTGGTCTGGGAGAGAAATGATTGTTACATACCCCACCCCCATATATGTAATTTAAAATGAAATTTTCCTAAAGCAAATGCGGACTGGACAGACAGCTCAGCAGTTAAGAGCATTCACTGTTCTTACAGAGGATTCAGATTTGCTTCCCAGAGCACAAATGCTGTAACTCCAATTCCAGGAGATAGGAGTCCAGTTGCTGGCCTGTGGAGGCTCCTACAGGCACCAGTTATTGCGGTAAAAATAAAAAACGGCGAGACAATCCCCGTGTCCCCTGTGGGCTGGTTCCTCACTAGTTCCAGCTCCAGTGGGCCAATGAACTAGAGCTCATTTATTTCAGTGACTCCATGCTACCCCCATCTACTTTCTGACCCACCGTCCAAGAGCCATTCCAACACAGCACCCTGTCAGGCCGCCCTGCCCTCACTCACAGCACTCTTGGCTGGTTTCCACCATGCCAGGCATAAACATCCAAATTCCATGGCAGGCCCGGTGCATCCTGCCACCATACACTCTCTTGAATTCAATTAAGTCACCAAATGAAAGAACACATCATACAATATCCTCTGATCCAGTTGATAAGATAATTTGCCCATCTAGACAGCACAAAACCCTGTACACATCCATCCCTTAAGAGTAGTCATAACGACCTGTAATATGCACAGAGAGGAATCTTAACATCCACTGCCATGTTCTTTCAGCTGCCTCCTCCTCGCTCTGCCCTCCTCTACCTCTCTTAAACTTCTCCTACCCATCCTTCATTCTCATCCAATCACAGGCTTCATTCTATCCTGTACCTGCCTTCACCCGCATAATGACATCAACCTACACACATACATAAAAATAATAAATATTTTTAAAAGTAAATGAAGTAAAAAAATAATACCAAAGTAAGCAAAGGAGACATAAAAAAACAAAAAAGAAGAAGAAGAAGAAGAAGAAGAAGAAGAAGAAGAAGAAGAAGAAGAAGAAGAAGAAGAAGAAGAAGAAGAAGAAGAAGAAGAGGAGAAAAGGTGAGATGTTGCCCCAGCTTCTTTCTGTGTCCTTGAAAATGAGGCTGCCAAATGGACATAGTGGAGACTTGATTGAACTTGGAGGCTCTTGTATTTCCTGCAATGCTGAGCATGTATGGAACCAGAGAAATTAGCTTCCCAGTGAGAACTGACTTCAAAACACCAAGGAAAAATAAGAAAAACACTGTAACACACATCCAATTTTGTCTCATGCCCAAAGAGAAATAGGCCTCATGTAGAAATTATTTGAGGCTTATTATGTAAGCCCTGCATTGTAACATTTCACATATAACATTTCCTTTTAAGAGATATGCGCATGGCATTCCAACCCTAAATTACGTGTTCAAGCATTTGAACATGTTTTATAGAAACCGGAAGCTTAGCTGCTTTAGACGAATTAGGAGTTTTGCACAGTGGAGATACAGTCCACTGTGATCTCTAGAGCAACAAAAAGGAGGTGGGGGAGACTTACACTGTAAAGAAACTGTTTCAGTTATCCAAGTATTGTTCTCCTGAGGCAGCTGTTGGCCAAGGTCCTCCTGCCAACATCTTGAAGAATTAAACTTTTCCTCACAGGGAAACTGGACCAGAATGTAATGTAATGCCAATGTAATGAATGTTAGCCAGGGCCAGCCATCTTCAGACGAGGCCTCAGTGCCCCTCCCCACTGCTTGCTCATCTTGCCCTTCTCAGCTGCCCCAGCCCTCACCTTGAGATTGTCAATGTCGTTCCCGTATCTGTCTGTCTGTCTGTCTGTCTGTATCTCTGCCTCTCTCTCTCTGGAATAGGGTCTGTTTTTTGCTACCCTGTGTCATCTCCATCACATCCTCTGGACATGGGTTCCAGCCCCCATCATACCTGTTCTTTCCTCTGTTCTTTCCTCTTACTTTACTAGATTTATCATGCTTCCTTATTCCCTAATTATTTTATCTAATCTTCTCATAAAACATGTTATTTCCCAAGGTCTTGGGATCCTGTGAGCCTTACTTCCTCCCCATGTGCAGGATGACTTAAGTGTCTTCTGCACCATTGGCATGCCAGTCACGGCTGGTTTTAGTTTGTGCTAGTCTCCATCACTATTATGGGATGGCTTTGTTAGATGCAGTAATCTTATTTAGCAGAACTTCACCCCAGGACTTGAATTTATTTCCATCTTCTTCTGACTTTTAGACTTCCTGGTTAGTCTGATTTTCTCAGTAACTCTCATTCATCTAATTCATCTATGAAGGAGTTTGCCTATCACAAAGCGTGTGCAGAGATGAGAGGACACGTGTGAGAATTCTCTCTCCACCATAGGGGTTTCAGACAGGCGTGGTAGCCAGGACCCCTACCACTGAGCCATCTTGCCAGCCCTCAACACTGCGTTCTGTTCTCTTAGCGTTTTAACTCTGAAATGTCATGGAATGGTTCTACTTTGGACACATTTATGTGAGGGTCTACATGTCTCTGATGCCTGGATATCCCATTCTTTCCCTAGATTTGGGGATTCCTCATATAATTTGACTCTGTTTTATATCAATGTTGCTTTTACCCCTATGGATTCTTAAGCTTGAGCTATTGTTTGTGTCCCAGAGTTCTTGTAAGTTAAAGTCATGACTGTTTATATTCTCTTCCTTCCTTATTACTGTATGGATATAATTTCCCCGACTTTGCCTTCAGTCTTTAATACTCCTTCTGCTTGAATGAGTTTATCGGTGATGCTTTTCACTGAGTTTCTTTACTTGTTGTGACTTTTTATTTTCAAGATTTCTATTTGGTGTGAATTTTTAGTGTGTGTGTGTGTGTGTGTGTGTGTGTGTGTGTGTGTGTGTGCGCGCGCGCGCGCGCCTGTGTCTGTCTGTCTGCCTCTGTGTCTGTGTTTATGTGTCTATATACATGTCTCTGTGTGTATGTGTGTCTCTCTGTGTGTCTCTGTGTATGCATGTATCTGCATGTGTCTGTCTGTGTCTGTGTATGTGTCTATAAGTATGTGTGTGTATATGTGGGTTTAAGTGTATGTGTGTGTGTATGCGTGCCTCTGTGAATATCTGTATGTGTCTGTCTGTGTCTGTGTATGTGTCTATATGTATGTATGTATGTATGTATGTATGTATGTATGTATGTATGTATGTGTGTATGTGTGTCTGTGTCTGTGAGTCTGTGTGTGTGTGTGTGTGTGTGTGTGTGTGTGTGTGTGTGTGTATTTCACTGTCCTTACAGAGCTTTTCAGCCAAGTTTTGAATTGACTTCCTTTGAATCCTCATTGGAGTTACAGGTCATTTTTCAAGCAGACTTTTGAATTCTTTGTCCAGCATCAGCATTTTTATCTTTTCAGCGTCTTTGGACTTTATTTTTAAAGAGTTCTGAGCTTTGGAAAGAGATAGTGCCTCTTCATTTTTTTGTTGTCGTTCTTGTTTAATCTCATTTTGCTTTGTTTTTGTTTGTTTGTTTATTTGTTTGGGGTTTTTTGTTTTTTGTTTGTTTGTTTTTTTGTTTAGCTTGGGGTGTGACACAATAGTTAAGATAGATACCTTTCTCAGTCTTATGTGGGCAGTCTTCCCTGAAGTGTTAGCTACCATTGCCTCTCAGAACAGGAAGAAGACTACAGTGATAACTACTTAAGGACAAAGCAAATGTTTAAACACATTTGTTTTTAAGTGGTAATATTAATTATGTGCCCAACGAGGATCAAAAGACAAGAAGCTAGGATAGTCATATATAGTAAACTAGTAATTTACAAGTTAGTAAAATAAGGGAATAACTAATAGGAAGTGCGGGTGGGACTGGAGGGATGGCTCAGCAGCTCAGAGCACATACTGCTCTTCCAGGGGACCCAAGTGCAGTTCTCAGCCCCTACTCCAGGCTACCTACAACAGCCTCTAACTCCATCTCCAAAGAATCTGACACCTCTGGCCTCATCCAACACAGACAAATGCATACACAAACCCGCAAGTGGAGATGTAGAAAAGCAAAACAGAGAAGCTCATGAGATAAGGAAAGTACATATAAGAAGCAAGCAAGACAAAGAACAATTTTTAAATCAGTTTTTTTTTTTAATCTTGGTTACTAGATAGAAAACTTCATCTTCTGCCAGGCTTCCTGGCTTTGTTTGTTTGTTTGTTTGTTTGTTTGTTTGTTTTGTTGTTGTTTTCAGTTTATTTGGTGTGGGGGTCAGAGGGCAATTGGATCACACTAGACCTGAAAAGGACAGAGCCACTTTTCCCACAGGGAGAGGGCTGAACTCTTGCAGGTGTGAGTCGTATAGGAGCCTGAAGACCGTCCAGTTGGATGCACATATTTCACCAGACGCACCCTGCCAGCACTGCTAGGGTGGGGAAATGCTCAAGCATCTGGTGGGTCCCCACCATGTATCCCTAGAGCAGTGAAAATGCAGAGCCTAATCAAGCGAAAACCATCTGTGTGGCGGGACCGGGCAGGGCCTGGGCACTGACTCAGGGTACCTGGCTTTGCTTTTCTCCATTCTAGCCCCCACATACTCTCCGGTCGGCCATTTCCTACCTTGCAGTATTCCCAGATGTCAGGCCTCAGTTTCCACTATGAACACCTTCTGCTGCTCAGCCCCCATTTCCCACAGAGTAGACCTGTGTCCATGGATCTGTTTCCAAGTCCCAGCCAATTTCTTGGGCCCACACTGATTCTCAGAGTGGTCGCCAGCTTAGCCAGAGGGGCAAAGAAGACCTTTGAGGAACCGGAGTAAATCTACAGGGCTTTCAACTCCCACTGCTTCAGATAACCCACCCACTCAGTGTCTGGTGTCTACGTTATACATAGATGACAGAACTGTTTTTCTATTTTTATTCTTTGGAGAATAATTAATAGGGGGCCCATGAAGCTTACAGTGGTTCTTCTTTTCCATTTTGCTTAACAGCCCACTGAGGGGGGTTCTTTCACTACCCTGCTGTGTTTATTACTACCCTTGGTTTGTTGATTTTAATCTTAATTTTAACATTCCCTGACTTTACCTGGTTTCTGCTACTGTTTACTGCTGTGCCCTGTGTCTTTCCATGCCACCTTCCCGGCTCTCCTGCCCCTCACTGAATGTTCTAATCCATCATCTTTCTGCTCTTCATTCTTACTTCGTTTCTTTCACTGTTAAAGGAAATGCGCTTTGCTGTCAGCTCCTTCTTGTAACGCCCCATGGATAGATAAGCCTCATCGTGTCTTTAGCAATCTGCTACTATGTCTCTTGCAATTGTTTGTTTATTATCATTTCCTTAATGAAGAATCATTATATATGAGAATGTCTGTTTACTGGGTCTCTCATCTTTTTAAAGGTCCTCAATTAAAACTCAAGGAAATAAAACCATATCTGGAAACCGTAGGCATTGAATTAACAGATAGTGAGAGCCAAATGATACAGAACCAAGTTCCAGCAAACGGTAAATACTTCAGACCTAACTAATAGTTAGGGGGACTCCTGGGCATGGGCTATATGTATACGGTTATATGAGCATAGTCACTTAACAGCTTGTTGAAAATTAAGAGAAAAGTAAAAGCCAATTTTTACGAACGTATACTGTCCTCATTGTACAAGCGCTAAATTGGGAGATAATGCTTTTTGGGAGGTACTGATAATTATGAGTAAACAATTTTAAATATTGGACTATCTGTAACATGCTTAAAGTTAAAGTCAGAGAAGATGATGAAAAGATTTATGGAACAAAAAGGAGAACCCCAGAGGACAACAAAGGAAAACAATCCGTGCTTCCACGAGTTCAAGTTCTGCTTGCAGTCTATCAGATACTGAAAAAGAATAGTCAGCCTCAAGAGTCCCAGTAAACTCCTCGACATGTCTAATAACGTGGATAACAGGTCTTCTTGGATTTTCACCTCTCTAATTCGTGTGACCTTTTTCTTACAGATGACAACATGGTGTTTCAAAATGTGTTGGCAGACTCGATACGGACTTTCAGGAGTGAGTAAGAGGTGTTCTGAGAGAGGAAAAGCCACAGCGCCTTCTCTCTCTGCTCACAGTACCAATTGCTTTACAGCATTTGGTAGTGCAGGCACCAGAACATCTGTAAACATCTGGCATAATTATCCGTCTGTCTGTAGCAATTTTAACTCTTTTTATACTGCTAAGAAATGGTTGGCTAAGTCGTCAACTGCCGTGATAATAAATCTTGTCTACTCTTCCTAGTAAACTCATCCTAGAGAGTCATGACAGTGTTCTCTAGAGCTCCGATAGGGAATCTTTTTCTGGACTCCTGACTGATTCAGTTTACTCACTTCAGGAGCTTTGTGGTGCTGTGACTTTTCACCGCCTGGTTATATGGATTGATGGACGTAGGGTATCATTCTTTTTCCTATTGACACGAAATGAAACTTCTTCTATTCTCTCTTTCTTAAGGTGGAAAAGTCAGTCTTGATGATACGTATGATACTCTTGAATTCCTGGGATATCCTCTCGAGGAAGAGGAAATCGATAAAATAACTAAAACTCTGCCTACCTACAGTGAGTATTTCAAACACACAGGGCTCTACAAAAAGAATTTTAGTTATTTTATGTGGCATCCCTGGTAGTAGGCTGCATCAAAATGAAGCTGAATGTCCCCTTAGCAGACACTAGCTGTCAGAAAGTCGCAGAAGCAGATAAATGCAAGCTTTATACTTTCTCTGAGAAGTGCATGGCCACAGAAGTAGCTGCTAGCACTCTGGGTGAAGAGTGGAAGGGTCGTTTATCAGTGGGAATGATAAACAGAGTTTCTCCGTATAGCAAATGTCTTGACTCCTGGCAGAGTACATCTGCTATTCAATAAGGGCATTCTTGTATTAGACCAAGGGAACTAAAGAAAAGAATCCAAGTCTGTTCATGGATCACGGTGGATGTCAATTTGAGTGCTCTCAACTTGGTTATTGTGTTTTAAAAAAAATAGTTCTAGAGACAAATACTATTGTATCTTGGCAGTAGAGCTCGAAAGAGCTAGCAGAATTTAAAAGCTTCTCAATCTTGATCTCTCTTTAAAAAAAAAATAAAATAAGAAGGCCCTTAAACAAAGAAAGCATAAAGTTCAGAACCAAAATGCCCAAGATCTGTTACTCCAGTGTCCTGCAACACAAATGCTAATGTAGTACTTTGAAAAAAACACACTAAGAAAAATAAAGAGGTAGTTTCGGAATATGCTAAGCTTTTGGCCAAGGGAAGGAAGGAAGCTAAAGAATAATGCCAGAAGACATACGTGGACTGTCTTCACTGAGAACTTCCACTGCTGAGTTCAGTCAAAAGTAAGTGCTTAAGAGTAACAAATAGATGATCAGAACTTTAAAAAGAGTAATTTTATTTCTTGATGGGGACACTTTAAGTGTGTTTATTGATTTTATAAAAATACATCAGAAGCCCATAGAGACCCAGACCTAAGTGCAGGAAAGCATTGTCTCTGGGTGTTAAGTTGATATAGATCCTATACCATTAATTGCTGTCATTGCTTCTACCAGAGTTCCTATGCCAGAGAGTATCACAAAAAGATCACTGTCAGCATTAGGATCAAGTGGAAAATTTCTTAAAGGGAATATCTGAAGGCTGGCAAGATGGTTTGTTGGCAACCTTGCTGCCAAGGCTGAAGATCAGAGTTTGATTCCCAGGCCCCTCATGATGGAAGGAGAGCATAGAGTTCCTCAAGCTCCACTGACCTCCAAGCCTGTGCTGTTGTGTTCACACAGCCTTTCCCACTCTATGCAGAAAAGATAGGTAGATGTTTAGGGGATAGATGTATGTATGTATGGATGGATGATGGGTGGGTGGATGGATAGATATATAAGGTAGGAAGGAAGGTAGGTAGGTAGATAGATAGATAGATAGATAGATAGATAGATAGATAGATAGATATAAAAGAATTTTTAAAGAATATTTAAGATGATGGAAATGAAAGTTAGGAAAGAATACAAAGAGCAATGAAGAAGAAAGAAAAGAAAGTGGTAGCCAGATATGGTGGTACACTCCTTTAGTGCCAGCCAATGGGAGGTAGAGGCATATGAATATCTGTGAGTTCAAGGGCAGGCTAGTCTATAGAGCAAGTTCCAGGACTGTAAGTGCTACATAGTAGAAAGACCCTGTCTCAAAACAAAACAAACAAAAGAAAAAAAACAAGAAGAAGAAAAAGAGGAAGAAGAGGAAGATGATAGAGATTATTAAATATTATCTACAATGTTGTAAAATAATACTTGTGTGAATTCCCCTGGGGGATACACAAATGTCTGCTCAGCCCCTATATGGCACCAACAAAAGAAACTATTCTACCTAAGTCCTTGGAGAGCAAATGAGTTTATTGGCATTTCAGAACTTGGGTGAACAGTAGCATTACCACAAAGTCCCATCTCATCATGGATGACAATTGTACCATGGAGTTTCACTTCAGGTAGCCTCCTACTTCTTCTAGATGCCAGCATCTCCCAAGATCACTTGCAGTGGG
This sequence comes from Rattus norvegicus, assembly GCF_021556685.1. Lineage (NCBI taxonomy): Eukaryota > Metazoa > Chordata > Mammalia > Rodentia > Muridae > Rattus > Rattus norvegicus. Next base: position 96,298,194 of record NC_141543.1, read on the forward strand.
GCATAGGAAGAAGACAAAAGAGAGGGGGCTGGGGATTTAGCTCAGTGGTAGAGCGCTTACCTAGGAAGCGCAAAGCCCTGGGTTCGGTCCCCAGCTCCGAAAAAAAGAACAAAAAAAAAAAAAAAACAACAACAAAAAAAAAAAAGACAAAAGAGAGTTGTCTTAGTCAATATTCTATTGCTGTGAAGAGACACTATGACCATAGCAACTCTTATAAAAAAAAAAAAACCATTTAATTGAGGACTAGCTTACAGCTTCAGAGAGTCATTCCATAATCATCATAATGGCATAGTGGTGGCAGATAGGCATGGCACTGGAGCTGAGAGATTTATATCCTGTAATTAGTCAACAGGGAGGGAAATTCGGTCTAGCGTGGGCTTTTGAAACCTCAAAGTCCACTCCCTAGTGACATTCCTCCTCTAACATGGCCACACTTCCTAATCCTTCTCATCCTAAACTATTTACTTCCTGGTTACTCAGCATTCAAATACATGAGCCATTCTTATCCAATCACGGCTGCAATCCCAAGTGAGATCCTGTGATCCTCTCCTTCTGTTAGGGAACATTAATAGCTCTATTATTGTAGACCTTGCTATTCTGGTATTTTAGTCAGTTAATTGCCATGGCTACTTGACCATGAAAACACCCACTCCAGGATGGCAGAAGGAAATAAGCTACACTATAATAATACTGTGTGCTAACAGCTACATTTAGTAAATTTGTAAAGATCAAACTTTACTTCCAAAGAAATCACCCTCCCGGAATTGTGTTCATGTGGATCTGGGGTAGAGCTCATATGTTTTTGTTAAAAATAACCCTGTTACAGCTCAATTTTTGGAAAAAAGGTTTTAAGAAGAAAGAAATATTGATATATTGATTATGGCTTAGTAGTTTTTCCATCATCTTCAGCAAAAGCCAAGTTGAAAGCGTAATTGTAAGTGTGGTAAGCACCTTTGGCATAGTGAGATAATATTGAAGACTGATAATAGTTTGATGAACATCCCTGAAATTCTCTTATACCAACCTTACCTGATCATGCTTCAAACCATAAGACTTTCTACTTGCCAAAAGAATGATCCCCTATTTCTTGGCCAATCTCTATTTTTTTTAATTTTTTTATTGGATAGTTTACGTATTTACATTTCAAATGTTATCCCTCTTCCTGGTTCCCCCTCCCCCTGATTCTATGAAGATGCTCCCCCTCCCATCCTCCCACTCCCACCTCAACACCCTGGCATTCCCATACACTGGGGAAGCAAATCTTTACAGAACCAAGGGCTTCTCCTGTTATTGATGCTAGACAATGCCATCCTCTTCTACATATATGGCTGGGTTTGCAACCCCATAAAAACAACAACAATATCAACCAACCAGAGCCCCTGGAGCTCCCAGGGACTAAATCACCAATCTCTAATTTTTGTTCGAGACTCTGCCTATCACAGGAGACAAACAAGAGTATGTGAAGTTAGGAATATTCTCTTACTCTGAAAATATAGATTGCAAGCAGACCGAAGGGGAACTAGGACTTTGCCCTATGCTCTGCAAAGGTTAATAAAAGCCAAGTTTCAAAACTATAGTCAAAGATAACACTTTTCGGCCAAAGGGGTCTAAAGAATAGGAAGGGAGTTACTTAAAATATTTTCTTAACTAGAAGGGAATACATTCTGTATTTCAGTAAAGTATTCTCTGCTGGGTATAAAATTGTTTGTAACCAAGTGGCTGCTGTGTGTGTATGTATGTATGTATGTACATAAATATGAATGTATCTATGTGTATGCACCATGCACATCCTGGTACCCAAAGACCCCAGAAGAGGAGCTTGCATTCCTTGGACCTGGAGTTAAGGATGTGTAAGGCATTCATTCCTGCCACCAAGGCAGCGGACATTTTGTTGACTGCTGCATCCTCAACACTTGGGTCCAGTAGACATCCAATGAGTACTTGATGCTTTAAAAACTAAAAACTAACACCCCTCCCTGCTTTGTCCTCACTAATGAGTGAGGAGCGGAAGTGAGGGAACATGGCAGAGGGTACTGAACACGTTTATCATATCTACATTCTTTCACTTTCCTCTGCCTGATGCTTAAAGATTAAAATATGCTTTTGGATTCGAAATAGAATAGAATTAGAGATAACTCTGGGTCATTGTGAAATCTTTGAACCTTCACAGCTGAAGAATCTTATTTAACTGGAATCTGCATGAGTCTGTTTCGGGCGCCTTAATAATGTGCCACTGATTCGGTGGCTTACAGGACAAAATGTATTACGTCATGTTATGGAGGCTGGAAACTCCAGGTTGAGGTCTGGGATGGGTGGTTTCTGGGAGGACTGTGTTCCTGCAAACTGTTGCCATCTCATTTAACCAAGGGAGTGGGAAAGATGGTGGTTCTTGCTCCTTACGAGCCACAGGCTTCACCTGATGAGGTCTCACCTTATCGCTATATTTAAACTTTAATTTTCAGGGTTGGGGATTTAGCTCAGTGGTAGAGCGCTTGCCTAGCAAGCGCAAGGCCCTGGGTTCAGTCCCTAGCTCCGAAAAAAAAAGAAAGAAAAAAAAACTTTAATTTTCTTCCAAAGACCACATTTCCAAATACAGTCCCATAGAGGGTCAGAGCTCCACTGGGCACATTTTGAGATACAGCAAGACAGTATCTAAGAGCCATCTTGCATTTCAGGTGACAGGAAAATCAAACTGGATTTGCTTCTGAAAGAAATAGATTCATATTTAGGTGAGGAGAAGGGATGGGGAAACAATGTCAAAATGATCTCTTGCCTGGCGCACGGTACACACGCCTACAATTCCAGGGCTCAGGAAGGAAGATTCTTGTGGTTTTGAGACAAACTTGGGCTGGGTAGTAAAATACTGTCTCAAAAACAGAGTCCAGAGCCCACCCAAGGGCAGGAGAGCAGGAAAGCTGCCCCTGCCCCTGGCTGGTGCTGGTCCTGGTAGTGTGGGTGAGTGAGAGCTGGAGGGCTGACCAACTCAGCTCCCACCCTGGCCTAGATTCAGAGCTTGGAGTTGGCCCACTCCAACACTTTTGTTTTGTTTTTGTTTTTTATTTTCTTTCAGGGGAGGTAGTGAGAGTGGCTATGAAGAGAGAGGGAGATAAGTGGGATTGGGGTGCAGGGTGTGGAATTCACAATGAATCAATTAAAAAGATTTTAAATGGGGTTGGGGATTTAGCTCAGTGGTAGAGCGCTTGCCTAGCAAGCGCAAGGCCCTGGGTTCGGTCCCCAGCTCCGAAAAAAAGAAAAGAAAAAAAAAGATTTTAAATATAGGGCCAGTAGCCTGGCTCATCAAGTAAAGACATAGTCATACAAGCCTGATGACAATGAAGCCACAGTGGAAGGAGAAAGTTACCTCCACAAAGTTGTCCTCTGACCTCTACACCCATGGCATGGCATGCATGGGTGGGAATGCAGTAATAGCTAATGGATAAACTGATTTTAAAATGGATCTCTTAATGTATAAAACAAGTTGTTTTTGCTTTTTTTTTCTTAAAAAAATTTTTTTAAGATTTTATTTATTGTATATGAGTACACTGTAGCTATCTTCAGACACACCAGAAGAGGGCATCAGATCTCATTACAGATGGTTGTGAACCACCATGTAGTTGCTGGGATTTGAACTCAGGACCTCTGGCAGAGCAGTCAGTGCTCTTGACCCCTGAGCCATCTCTCCAGCCCAAACTTTATGTTTCTTAAGACAGAGTCTCACTGGAGCCTAAGCTGCATTAAAATCACTACACGGCCCAGGTTGGCCTCAAACTCACAGCAAGCCTCCTACCTCAGCCTCCCATATGCTGGGATTAGAGATCTAAGTCCCACAACTGGCTAGCAACATGCTTTCTTTTCCTACTGTTTTAATTAGTGAAATGACATGACAGATTTATACTTAAGACATCTGTGAACAAGATAGTAAGTCAGGCAAAAATAATAATAAATATTAGGTACAGGCAGAATGATTGCCAGCAGCTCACTTAGTGATGTTTGCAGAAATACCAACTTTTCTGTGCTTGTTTCCTGTTCCCCAAGTTGAAGAGCTCCTTTGCCCAGAAAGAAGTAGCATTTCTGTCATTCTCCTAAAACACTTAGGTGTTTCTGTTGTTGGTTTATTAAAAATATTTTTGAGATTTATTTTTATATTATATAGGGATTTTTTTCTGCACTCATGTCTGGGTATCTGTGTGTGTGTGTGTGTGCACATGCATGTGTGTGCATGTGTGTGTGCACATGCATGTGTGTGTGCACGTGCATGTGTGTGTGTATGTGCGTGTGTGTGTGTGTGTGTGTGTGTGTGGGCACGTGCATGTGGGGGGGCATGTGCATATGTGTGTGTGTGCATGTGCATGTGTGTGTGTGCACGTGTGTGTGTAGAGGCCATGGATCCCTTGGAAATGGATGACTGTGAACCACCATGTGGGTGCCTGGAATTGCACATGAATCAGCTGACAGCAATCAGTGCTCTTAACTGCGAGCCATCTCTTCAGCCCTTTGTTAGTGTTTTTTACATTTTATAATTTTTGATTATAGACATTGTGGTTTTGTTATTTCTTAAATTTGTAATTTAACAATTTTACTGTCATTCCCTTTACCTAGGGGAAGAAATTGACTATGGTGACTTGAGCAATATTCTTAAAGACATTGGGTTAAGACTCCACCTAAAAGAAAACAATGTATTAATGAAATGTTTGCCACTTGATGGTACGTACTACCTTGGCAAGTATTTAGTTTACCAGTGAGCTATTTACTGAACCAGTGAAAACTGATAGCTAATGTCACAAAAGTGAGTAAAACAAAGTCTACAATATATAGTTAGATATAACAGTAAGAATTAAACAAAATAATGAATGTGAGAATAAAAGTTTTAAGCATAAAATATCAGTATAAATGTTTAAATGATATTTATTTTGGGTTATGGTTATGACTATAACTTAAATATTTTGTTTTGTTGTTAGCATATATTTTATATAAAATATGAGATTTCATCATATATTTAATGTACTTTGATAATACTAAATCTCCCCTTCATCTTCTGCTGCCCTCCACAATTTCCCCCCAAAAAATAGGATTCCTTATTTTCATGTCTTTTTTTTTTTTTTTTTTTTTTTTTTTTTTTTAGTTTCTGCATATGAGAGCAGGAAGTATTGATCAATGGTAGAGCTTCTGCTTCATGTAGCCAAGGCCCTAGGTTTGATCCCCTGCAACACACACACACACACACACACACACACACACACACACACACACACACATGATTCTGGAAAAATAAACCCATGGTATTTGTCCTTACAAATACGGCTTTTATCACTTAGTATCATGGTATGCAGTTCTGTCCGTTTTCTGCAAATAACTGGATTTCAAGATTTTGTTCTTCTTTATGGCTAAATAATACAAGCATTTTTCTCTCTCTCCACATCTGCACCTAATGACTCCAATGCTGAGTCACAGGACCAGTGCTACAATAAACATGGGTGTTTACACATCCCTGTCGCATGCTAAGCACAGGAGAACAGGAGGAAGGGACACTCATCTGTCCACCATTCTCCCAGTAGATTTACTATCTTAAGACCGTTCTTATATCCTCATTTCTATCTTGGGATATAAATAGAAAAAGTATAAATAAAATTCTCAGAGTTGCTTCCTGAGGCTCCAGACTTTGAGCTGTTGTCACGGGTGTAACTGTGGCTGGCATGCCTTGCTTTGCAGCTTCTGGGAAGGTGTTCAAGCACAAGTTGATGGAAAGCATCAAAAGTCTCAAAGGTGAGTTAGAAACTGGGCAAAACTGGACTCCATGTTTTGCTGTTCGTAATTTGAGCAGTGACAACCCCGCCTGCTGACTTGCATGGTTTCTTAAGTTGTCCAGTTGTTTGCTGCTTTAAACACAGCCTGGGGAAATACGATTTCTCAGTGTGGTCTCAACATTTCAAGTCTGTTTTATGAGGGTTGTAAGTCTGAGTTCTTTCTGGACAGAACTCAGAAGACTTACCCAACTCCGTATAGATGTCTTGGCAGAGCAGCAGTTAAGAGGCAGTGGGAGGAACAAGGGAACTGGTACCGGTTCAGAGTCTCAGGACACTGCTTTCCCCAAACAATGCCATTCATTTCATTGCTCAAACTTTTAACTAATGCACGGGTGTGACTAGCATTTTCAGTTGCTTTTCTCCTTCCCTCGCCTTTCCTAAGGACTTCAGATTGATCTGCAAAAAATAAAGGCTCTCATGGAAAACATGGGTTACGACCTCGAGGAGGATGAATATGACGACTTCTTGAGTTACCTGCCCATGTACAGTAAGTTGCTCCTCCCTGGGGATTTATATATGAGAATTTCAGGGAGTAAATTAGGACTTTCACAAAAGTACTTTTAAAAAACAAGAAAGAAAGAAAGTCTCATCCTCAAGGGTAGAGAAACGGCTGACCTACTGAGGACATTCTTAATTCCTCTTCTAGCACACTCATGTCCACAGCAGCCATCGTGGACAGCTACCACCTGTTACTCCCACTTCAGAGGGTCTCTTCTGGCCTTCAGAGGCACCCACGCTCATATACACGCACGTGCACACACACACAAAACATCTGCACTCATGTTCTTGCACACACACATACACACACACACAATTTATAATAAAAACAAATCATTTTCTTTTAAGCTTGGGGCTGGAGAGGTGACTCACTGGTTAGGAGAATGTACTGCTCTGGTAGAGGACCTGAGCTCAGTTCCCAGCACACATCTGGCAGCTCACAACCCCCTGCAACTCTATTTCCAGGGAATATGATGCCCTCTTCTGGATTCCGCAGACATATGCTATGCATACATACATGCAGCAAAACATACATATACATAAAAATAAAAACATTTTAAAAATTAAATTTAATCCTCAAGAACTCACCACCTCATGCAGAGAGATGAATTGACTGCCAGCCTCTGTAAGTATTAGGAACGTAACAACCACAACACAGGTGGTCTAGCCTCTGCTCCAGAGACTAGTAAAGAAACCTAGAGACCAAGATATCATCATAATGCTATCTAGTTGTAACATAACACTAAAAGATGACTTCACTGAAATTCTGAAAATAAAAAAAAAAACAAAAAACAAACAAACGAATGAACAAACGAACGAACGAACAAACCCAACAACAAAAACCCCTACTTTTGCTAGAAAAGGGATCAGAGAAAGCTGGCAGATATGCCAGAAATTCTCTACTAATAGAGACATTACAGCTGAGAAAAAAAAAAAACAGTGTATACTGAAAAATCATAGAACATTAGGAAAATAGAAAGTAATTCCTCAAAGCTAGAATTTATTCTTTGAGTTCCGAAGTGCCCAGAGCAGGGAGGATGAACAGGCAGTTGCCAGACTCTAGAGTCAGATTGGGTAATTTACGCCTGTGTGTCCATTCCACCTAAATTGTCTGAGTGTAGGTATGGAGTCATTTGTCGTATTCCTATATAGTCCTGTACCATTTCTGTGGCTGGTGGTGATGGTGTGGCCTCTGGAAAATCTGGTCACAAAGGACACACTTCTTCTTAGCTTGTTTTCCAGGTGTCTAGAAGTGTTAATGAGATGCTGTCACTATTTTAGTTCTAAAAATAGCAGTACTCTCCCTGAGGCATACTTTATCCTATCAGAGACCTGTGTCTTGCCAGTAGCCACCTGATGGAATGGATGAGTATGTGAAGACATAAGATACCATCCTCAGAGGCAAAGAAGGGAAGAAGGAGACAGACTTCTTCCTGCTAGGTGCTAGCACTGTGCTGTCCACGTTAAATAGCCCTGTGTAGCAGCCCTCTTTAGCAGGGTGTGTTAAAACTCCCGGGACTTCAGACCTGGAAGGACCACCACAAGTTTGAGGCCAACTAAATGAGTTACGGACCTACGTAGACTCTACATAGAAAGACACTGTCTCATATTTTTTAATAACTTAATTAAAGTAAATCAAATAACATTACCCTATTGAAGCTGGGCACATGGGCATGAGTCCATAACCCCAGCTCTCAGGAGGCAAAGGCAGGAGGATCAGAAATTCAAGGTCATCCTCCACTCACAGAAAATTCCAGGTCAGTCTACGATAAATGGCGCCATGTCTCAATGAATAACCTCTTATCGTTAAAGTCCTACCAAATTTGTCCAATATGCCCTTCCTTATTGAGTGAGGCTAGAGGGAGAATGACAGCTGAAGCCAAATCTTTCCTGGGACAGAGCACAGCCCTACCGGTGTCTTAGCTCTTTCCTTACATCACTTGATCCATCTAAGCAGATTGTTAGCTTTGTGATCAGTACCATGGGATTCTTCCTAATAGGAAAGCTAGAGCCACCGTCTGCATTAGCTCAGGGTCCTCCTCGGTGTGCCTTACTGTCCTGACAAAACAAACAACCGGTGGCATAAACAACGTGAAGTCAGTGTCCTTTTCATAATTAGAGCTCTGTCTTCCCCCCACTTTTAATCAAATGAAAGCAGGATAGAGTTCTAAATCAAATATTAAAAGTTGGCTAGATTTCTGTTTTGCTTCTGTATATAACTTTATATCCTTTTCTATGTGTGTTTTCATTTTTAATGTATAAACTCTGTCTTGTTTTACAGAGAGTAGGATGGTTGGCTTGAGAGACGTAATGGCAAGGGGGAACCTTTATACGGGTGAGTTGCTAATCCTTTCTGATCATCTATAGATCTCAAGTGCATAGATCTGTACAAATCAACCATCCAGGAGCTTCAAGAAGTCGAATATTCTGCAGTTGAGGGGAAATATGTAGAAATAAATACAATAATATCATAGGGGTTATGTTAAAGGCCTCACAAATAGAGAGGGACCTAAACGCCGCTTGGGCCCAGGGAAGAATGGCTGGAGGTGGTTTTACAGGGGAGCACTGATCCTGAAAAGTATATCAGCGTTTTCCAGAGTGGGCTTTGCTAACAGTGGAAGAAGTATAAAGTAAGAAGAGAAGTGGAACAATTCAGCATAAACCCTAAGAGCAGGGCATTTCTTGTCAACAGCACATGAGGTTCCACTGTGGCTTGTCATCCCCAGAGCTGCCGACAGGCAAGGTTCAGAAACCCTAGGGGTCTAACTTCACAGGAAAGGTCTGGAAAGCTCTCAGGGAAAACAGCCCTCATGCCCCTTCCCCCGAACCATTTGAGCAGGTGAGCATTCCTCTTCAGACACATTGCATTTAGGTTCCAGGGGACTGAAAACAGGAATCTCTTTATGCTGGCTTTGGATTTGTCTGCCTAGACCACATCATCAAGCTAGAAAAGAACCAACATGGGGCAGCCCCACACAGCCATGGAAAGGTGGAAGGGGCACGGATGTGTGGTCAGTTATACCCTCATACCCGAGAATGAGGAACCCTGTGTTACCACGCAGACTACTCAGGACTCTTTCTTACCCACGCTGGGATCACTTGGGATCCCACATATTTCCCTCCAGCACTGTACATTATAGTCTTAAAAAAATTTTAATCCCCCTAAGGTAGTATTCCTGGGTAAAAATAGAGGTGAACTTACTTTACAGAGAAAACCGAGGATCCACAGTAGTGGGTGATAGCTGCTGTCAAGAAGAGAGAAGGGAAATCCAACGGCTGAGTTGAGGCTTTTTAAAAGCCCTGGAGGGGAAAAGGGCATCATAGAGTGACATAAGAGACAGAGAAGCCTGGGAGAAGGGCTGATGGGGAGCACTGTGGGTAAGAGGGCTGTGCCATACAAACAAGGACCTGAGCTTGAATCCCAGAGCCCACATAAAAAGCCAGCATGGCGACACCGGCTCTTGTAACCCCAGTGCTATGATGTGGAAATGGGATTTGCTGGGGCTTATGGGCTGCTTGCAAGAGTAAGAAAGAAGGAAACCGACATTGTTCCTCCGGCCCCTGTATATTTCCTACATAGGTGTGCACACGCGCACACAACCGCATACACTGCACACATGTATGCCATACATGCACACACTGAAAAAATCAGATTCTAGTTTCTCCACAGTTATATTACGATCTGCAGCATTTCCTTTGTTGGTCCATGCCCTCTGTCTTCCTATTTGTGGGTAAATGTTTGCATCTCATTATCTAACCTATCTTCGATCATCACCGTTTTGACCAAAGCCTCTACAATTTTGTCTTAATTTTGCCCTTTATACTAGACACATCCTTTATACTACATGTTCAAGGCTATCTCTCTCTCCCCTCTGTTCCTCTTTCTCTCCTATCTAGTGATAGGGCATGAAACCAGGGAGATAAAGGGTGGGGAAAAAACGCAGAGCCCATAGAGTACCAAAGGCCAGCTATAAGTAATTTCCTACATTCTTGCCAACTTGAGTTCATTACTACTTACTGAACAAAGGATAGGCTTTCTTTCTGTAATATAGAAGCATTATTCTTCAAATTTTCAACTGCTGGGACTTTTCTCTTTTTAAAGGTGAGAAGATTGATATCGGCGACCTACCAGAATTCCTGGACAACATAGGGATAAAACTCACAGAAGACAAGACAATGAAACTCCTGGGTAAACTGCCGACTGATGGTGAGCATCAGAGGATACCAAACTAGCCCCGGAGAAGTGTTAAACATACAAACTTGTGTGACCAGAGAAGAGGCCGCATGCCACCCGCCACCAACATGTCACCCAACTGAAATTTGTTCCCATTCCTGAGTCTCATTTTTAGGGTGGAAATATTCCAATGATAGAAGGAAGCATTTTAAATGTTTCTGCTTCTTAAGTTGTAGACTTCTGAGTAACCGTGTCATTTCCTGAGACTTGAAATTTTTTCCATCCTGCAGGCTTTGGAAAGCTGTACAGGAAAAGGTTGATAAAAGAACTGGAGTCAATTGAAGGTGAGAGGCATGATGGGAGTTTTCATGGCGTGTACACTGGAGTGCTTCAGCTATGGTGCTGTTAAGTTGTCAAAACTCTCCCCACGTTACAGTTTTCTCTTTTTTAAGAATTATTATTTGAGTACACTGTAGCTGTCTTCAGACACACCAGAAGAGGGCATCAGATTCCATTACAGATGGTTGTGAGCCACCATGTGGTTGTTGGGAATTGAACTCAGGAACTCTAGAAGAGCAGTCAGTATCTCTTAACCAATGAGCCATCTTGCCAGCCCTACAGTTTTCAGATTCTTAATTTTGTCCTCCCTACTGTTGAATTCTTCAGACAGACTATGGCCATCAAAATGGTTTCCCTGCAGTAGACCTAGAAGCGGTGGTTCCTCTGTTAAGTCATACATTAGAACCATCAAGACAAATAGCTCCCAGAGCTTTAGGTCCTTTCCCAGCAATGTTGACATTGAATTTCCAGAGATGGTCTTTGGGGGTAAAATGTTATTAAAAAGTTTCCCATGGTATTATAATAACTAAAAGCTGTAAGAAATGGGTAAAGAAAACTTGGTGCCTGGTTGGCAATTGAAAAATAAATAAAGGGGTCAGGGATTTAGCTCAGTGGTAGAGCGCTTGCCTAGGAAGCGCAAGGCCCTGGGTTCGATCCCCAGCTCCGAAAAAAAAAAAAAAGAACAAAAAAAGAAAAATAAATAAAATTTCATCATTTACAACGTGAATGAAAATGGAGACCATTGTATTAAGTGAAATAAGACAGGCACACGCACCAAAAACAAAAACAGACACCAAATGATCTTCCTTCTCTTAAAATTCCTTCTGAAAGCTAGGTTCAAGGTATTATTACTCGGGGAGAGTATTTGTTTAGCACATGAATTCAGTCGTCAGTCCATGCCACACCCTCATACAACTGTAACAGATCCTCAAGAGCAGGAGCTAAGAATCCACAAGACACTGTCACCAGAATAGTTGAAATGTCCTTTGCTCCTTGTACTCTGACCAACACTGACACTTAAGCATGACCTTGAATGGCCTACTGACTCTGAACCATTATATTTCTCAAATCCTTCTTCCCTAAGATTTAAAGATACCTTCAAATAAGGTGGAAACCTTCATTAAAAGTGCATCCATTAAGCTGAACAATAAGGAAATACAGGAACTGATGGAACATCTACCAATTGATCGTGAGTTTACCTCTTAGTAAAACTTGGGGCACGAGCCTAGTGGTAGGTCTGGGATGGGGGCAGGGTGCTCATGAAAAGAAAGGAGATAAAATGTAAAGTCTTCACACACAGCTACCAAACCAAGCCCAGTCGTCACGGAGAGCACTAACACAGATGATAAGTGTCTAGTTTCACTTAACACCACAGGAAATGCCAAGCTCAAACAAGAATATTCAGAATATTAATTTGTCAGCCCATAGCGCTAATCCAATAGTGAGCAGCATGGCAAGGAACATCTGCAAGGAATTATTCTAAGTGTGTTACAGATAATCAGCTTGTTGAAGTTTCCAAGTAGTTCTGTAAATTAGGTTCTGCTTTTGCCTCTATTTTACATACAAAGAAATGAAGAAGTTGCTTAGCAAAACTCAGAGAGCTAGAAAGTGGTGAAGCCAAGAAAGCTCAGGTAGTCTGGTCACAGAATTGTTTTCCTTTTTGAATTTTTGAGACAAGTTCTCTCTATATAGCCCAGGCTAACCTTGAACTTGTGCCCTTCCTTCCTTGGACTCCCAAGGGCAGAGATTAGAGGTGTAAGCCACCACACATGGCTTCTAGAAATGAACCACTGTGCTGTGCTGCAGCGTGTTGTTATGATTTTAAAAAGTTAAGATGTTAGAGTAATGTATTGCCAGTAAGAACAAAATTAATCAGAGACAGGTGTGATGACATAGGCCTACAGGCTGACGCAAGAAGACAAGTATTAAAAAGCAAGAATAAGTATTGCATCTAAGATAAATATATATATTCGTTTTAAGGTAAGTTTATTAGATGTAATGTGTTTGCATTTTGATATAACTATTGTTTAGTAAACGTTTGTGTAGCATTGGTCTCCTGCAAGCCACTACACTAACAATTATATAATAGTAGGAATATAGACTGATCCCTGGTAATTCATCGTGAGTGTTACCAACAGTGTTGGGGTGTTACAAATAATACAAGAGTACGAACAGTGTCCACCTGACCACATCAGAGCGGAAGAGACTGTCTACTGCAACTTTAAGTCTTGGTTGTCTCAGGGGCAGCACCTCCCATCCAGTGTTTTCAAAACTTTCAATTTCACAAACTGTTTTAAATTTCTCCAGTGGCTTTCCACTTTAATTTAAGAAATGCTGAATAAAGAAAGTAAGTATATGGTATATGAAAATGGTCATTACAAAGTTCTGTCATTATAAGTGGGCAGTAACTGAACACTTGGATTTGACAGCTATCATGGTGAAGTTCTAAGATCAGCAAGGAGTAGACCTGTACTCCCTTTTATCAAAAAAGACTAACAACATCGTCAAGTTAGACTTAAGGAGAGTGTTGTATGCTTTGTCCTGTAGACAGAAGTAGCTATGTTAATTAAATTGATGAGGATCTGACAGGAAAAATATTAACTTCATGTTTTCAAGTGAGTGAATATAGGTTTCTGTTTTATAAGTCACAATTAATCATTTTATATTCTTCTATAAATCTATTTTATGATTATTATCTTTGCCTTAAAGGTAATGGGGAGGTTGATTTCCGTGTGCTGATGAATGAAGTTAGAAACGCTTTAGGTAAGTAAGCTGTTAAGATGAATATTAATTCTTTTGTGTGGTCTTTATATTTTATATTTAAATACATTTTAACATAACAAATAAAAAGCAAAGGAATTCGAGGCTTAAACTATACCATAGATCAAAGACTTAACAGCTATCTAGAGTACTCCATGCAACAGGTACAGAAAACTCACTGGCTTCTCAGTAGCCAATAGAATCTTCTCCAAGAAAGAAGAGTTCACAAAAGAAGTTCTAATGGACCCATAAGAAGTGAAAATAGTGTCTTGTAACTCATTGGATTACAGTGCAATAAAACTAATAGCAAGACAAAAGCACTCAAATACTTGGGACTGACAGTATATTTTTGAATGACTGGCCAGTGGGTCACCAAAGAAACCAGGAAGGAAACCTTTAATTCCTAGAAGCGGATGAAAATGAAGGCTCCAGGGGTTGGGGATTTAGCTCAGTGGTAGAGCGCTTGCCTAGGAAGCGCAAGGCCCTGGGTTCGGTCCCCAGCTCCGGAAAAAAAAAAAAAAAAGAACCAAAAATGAGGGCTCCACTTCTCAGAACCTTTGAATACCTCCAAGGCCATTCTCACAGGAAAATGTATCGCCACAAGTGTTTATATTGAAAAAACTCAGAAAGATCTCAATTTAACAACCCACTGATAGAACTCAATGTCTTAGAAAAGTTAGATCAAGTATAAGCCAAGAGTAATGTGTATCAATAAAGATTGGGATAGAAATTAATGAAGACTAAAGGTATAATTCAGAATTAATAAAACCTTTTTTTGTTGTTGGTCCTTTTGAGACAGATTTTATCTGTATATCCCTGTCTGTCTCTGGAACATTCTCTGTAGACCAGGCTGGCCTTGATCACAGAGATCCTTCTGCCTCTGCTTCCCAAGTGCTGGGATTAAAGGTGTGTGCCACCACTGCCCAGCAAAAAGTTGCTTCTTCGAAAAGGCCAAACTTACCAAAAAAAAGGGAAGATCCTAACTAATTAAGTTAGAGGGAAAATTTATTACAACAGATTCTAGTAAAATCCAGAACACCATTAGAGAATGCTTCAAAAACTTAATTTCCAAAAGAAAAGTTAGAAAATCTGGTGGTTTTTAATGATATATTCTTAGACAGAGATGACATACCAAAATCAAAGCATAAGAATACAAACAACTTAAACAGATGCAGAACAAGAAGCAAGGTTGAGAAGGTTAGAAAAGTACCTCAGTCAATAAAGTACCTGAGTTCAGATCCCCAGCACCCATGTAAAAGGCAGGAAGGCAGGGAGGCAGGGAGGCAGGAAGGCAGGAAGGCAGGAAGGAAGGAAGGAAGGAAGGAAAGAAAGAAAGAAGAAGAAGAAGCCAGATGTGTCAGTGTATGTCTGTGACCCAGGAGTGAGGACAGGCAAACCCCTAGAGCTCATTGGCCAAATAGTCTGGCCAATTGGTACATCCCAGGTTAGGTAAAAGACTGTCTCAAAAACAAAGGTCAACAACAGTAGAGGAAGACATCTGAAGTCAACCTCTGCCATACATACATACATACATACATACATACATACATACATACATACATACATACATACACCTAAACAAACATGTTCATAAACCACACACACACACACACATACTCAAAAAATTAAAAATAAAAATGAGATCGAAGAAACAATGAAAGCTTCTCCCCACAAAGTAAAGTCCTAAACCGGATGGATTCTCTGCTGAATTTTAGCAAACACTTCAGGAGGAGCTAACCCAGATATTCCTCAAACTGTTCTACAAAAGACACAGGGAAGGAATTCATTTTACAGACTCATTGGGCAAAGCCAGCATTATCCTGATTCCAAAACAGGCTAAGGATACAACAACAAGAATTTGATGAACATAGGTGCATAAACCAAAATGCCTACAAATCAAATTCAAGAGCACTTTACTGTCAGAGGTCACGATCAAACTGGTCTAAGCTCTGGGATGCAAGCCGTGTTCTGCATATTCAGACCAGTAGGTGTAATACACCACATGCTCTGAAGAACAGAAATCACGTTATCAACTCAAGAGGATAAAAGTTCTGAATAGAGTAGGAATAGAAGGAATGTGCTCCAGAAAATCAAGACTGCACTCAACAAACTTGGACTGAGCATCATAGTAAATAGGAAAAATGCTGGTTTCCTCTAGAACCAGGACCAAGACAAGGTATCCACTCTCAGACTTCTTAATCAATATAGTGCTTGGAGTCTGAGTAATTAAAGAAAATGGATATAAATAAGAACGCAAGAACTCAAAGTATACTTTTGCGATAGCAACATAATTCTATATTTAAAGGGCATTAAAGCCTCTTTCAGAAACCTATTCCAGAAACTCTTAGACCTGAGAAAACATTTTCAGTAGGTAGTATAATACAAAATCAGCATGCAAATTAAGTAGTCTTTCCATGTACCAATAACAAACCTGTCGAGAAAGAAATCAGGCTGGAGAGAGCTCATTAGTGACGGATTTTAAATATACAAAGCAATGCTAATGATGAACCTAAACAAGGAGGAGAAAAGCCACCACCATGAAGAATTTAAAGGACTAAAGAAGATTAAGACCTATAATCCCAGCACTTGGCTGTTGATATAGGAAGATATGGAGTTCAAGGTCATCCTCCACTACATAGCAAGTTTAAGGCCAGCCTGGGCTACGTAGTACCAGAAAGAAAGAAAGATGAGACAGGAAAGGAGAGGAGGAAACAGGGTAGGATGGAAAATACCATAATGACATCAGTGACTTTGTAAGCTAACATAAAAACTAAATAAAATCTGTAATTGGGGGATTGGATGATTCTTGACCTCCTGATCTCAAAATAATTATATACTATGTTTTTAATGTTGTCATTTTACATACATGCCACAGTAGAAACAAAAGAAGAGGAAAGTGGAGGCAGTGGAGTGGCTAGATGAAACATGTGAAATAATAGAATTATTACAGCTGGAGAAGTGGTTCAGGGGTCAACAGTGCTTGATGCTATTGCAGAGGACTCCAGCTTGGTTCCCAACACCCAACCAGGCACCTCCCAACCACTTGTAACTCCAGTTCTAGGGGATAAGATGGTCTCTTCTAGCCTCCTTGGTCTTTGGACTCAGGTGCACAAACTTTGGACTCCGGTGGTCTATACATAATTAAAAATAAATTTCTTTTAAAAGAAAATAATAGAGTTGTTATTTTAATAGTTGAATTGCTTTTATTAACCATCACAAAACATCTAAATGACTGATAAGTTATATGACCTCCACTGTGTTTGTTAGACAAGTCAGCTTCAAGAGTCTCATTTACTTGTTAAATCTTCTTTTTCTTGTTTTTTTTTTCTTTAATTATTGTATGTTTGATTGAGTTTGTTTGTAGACAAGTTCTTGCTACATAGCCCAGACTGACCAAACTCCCAATCCTCCTGCCTCAGCCTCCTAAGTGCTGGGATTTCTGGCATGCACCACTACACCCAGATGAAATAAAATGCCTTCCTCCTTGGGTCACTTGCTTTTTCCCTTGAATTTACAAGGATGAGTCCTGCATGCATTATATGCACACATTGAATTTATATAATATTATGAAATATGTGATTCTATAGTCTCAGCCAACAGTGTTTTCTTCTTCCTAAAGGAGACACGATTCATGCGGGAGATGTAAAACACATTCTGAAAGACATGGGAATAAAAATGACAAACAAAGAGAACAAAAAATTCCTCAAAAGACTACCTATCTCTGGTAAGTATTCCGTGTTCTTTTCACGGACACCTAAAAATGTCCTCATTCAGCAAGTGTTGACAGAAATCTGTCCTAAACCTCAGATGACATGGAGACCGTCTTCCATCGTCCCAAGTTCCTGCTGTTAAAAAGAAAAAGTCACTTTGATTTTAAAGTTTGTATTTTGAGGTTTTCTATTAATTCTAATGTTTGAAATATTCCTTGTCAGCTTGAAAGATTTATTAAAAAAAAAAAGACCCAATCCTGTACTAGATATAATAACACAGGTCTGCAATCCCCAAATTTTTGTTTGTTTTACTTTGTATGTGTACACACGAGCATAAGCCATGTGGGTGTACACATGTGAAGGTCCGAGAGCAGTAGTAGAATTGGGTTCTCTCTTCCATGGTGTTGAGCACTAGGACTGAACTCAGTTCTTCAACACTGGTTGCTGAGTCATCTCTCTGGCCCAGGAGCAACCAGCTCTCCAGAGGCAGAGGTAACCTGATACCACAAATTCAAGGTTATCCTGGTCTACACAGTGAATTCCTGGCAAAAAAAGGGGGGGGGGGACCCATTCCTACCTAGCATTTATCTGATTCTTTTCAGTAAGTTTTTATGACTTATTCCACTTGGTATACGATACGATGAGTTTCATTATGACATTTTCATACGTGCATATGATTCTACCTCCTCCATATTCACCTTCTCGTCACCTCCCTCATCCCCTGCTTCCCAACCTTTTTGCTGACCCCTTCTTGCTCCAAGCTCTCTGCCAAGCTCCCAGCTAGCACTACTATAATTTCTGGGCTTTGGATTAGGTTCAGGAAAAGGTACCCTAGAGCAAAAGTCTTATCCTAAGACAGATTGTTGTTGTTGCTGTTGTTGTTGTTCCTTTGAGAGAAATAAAAGGCTTATGGATCCAGAAGAAAATTAAAAGACAAACTGGAGGGGCTGGGGATTTAGCTCAGTGGTAGAGCGCTTACCTAGGAAGCGCAAGGCCCTGGGTTCGGTCCCCAGCTCCGGAAAAAAAAAAAAAAAAAAGACAAACTGGTAGAAAAACTGCAGAAGAAAAGAAGATGAAGCCAGATTAAAGAAGAGAAAACAGAAAAGGCTTTGTCCTTCAGTGCACTTGGGTACCTCTCAGTGCTTTTATGCTCAACCCCCACCGTGCTGAGGTCTCTCACAGAGCAGGATGCTGACCAGGGTCTTGGGCGTGCTTAGGCAAGCACACTACCTCTGACTCTGTTCTTGGTGGACTTTTTCTAAGTATCTTTTATTTCACTGAGAAGGAATCGTGACGCTTCTAAGTTTTTTCTTTGGGTATGCATGAACATAGACTTTCCGCATCCTTCGAAAACAGTTGTGTTTTATCCCCAGATGACAAAACAGTGCTCAAGAAAGAACTACTCTCCAGTGTGAAGAACTTCAAAGGTGAGTAGAGAAAAAGATGAAAACGATAAAATTTGAAACTTCCTTTAAAGTATAAAATTACAAAATGATGAGTTTCATTCAATAATTATTTGATATCTACTAGGTATTCAAGAATAATCTGGAATGTAAAATAATGTATAGGAAAAATGGAATCATAGATTAGTTTTTTTAGTATGCTCATCTCTTGTTTCTCTTGGGTGCATGTCTATTTTTAATTGAACTCATGCTTTATTCATCTTATATTTAATACTAAAATATCACTTTCTCGTATTTGGATTCTTGCTAATTTGATTCCATAAAAATGAACATTTTCACTCATTATTAAAAATAAAACTGTGATTTACATTATTTCCCTTATCATGAAAACAAAAAGCTATTATATTGTGCTGACCAGATTTGTCAACTTGACACAAGGTAGAGTCGTAGGAGAGGAGGGAATAAGAAAATGCCTCTGTAAGATCACTGTGGGCAAGCCTAAAGGGTATTTTCTTAATTAGCGATTGATGGGGGAGATCCCAGCCCTTTGCTCAATGAGAAGTCAGACTGAGCAGGCCATGAAGAGCAATCCAGTAAGTAGCACCCCTCCATGGTCTCTGTATCAGCTCTGCCTGCAGGTTCCTGCCCTGCTAGGGTCCTGTCCTGATGTCCTTCAACAATAGACTATTGTACACCAAGTAAACCCTTTCCTCCCCAAGTTGCTTTTGGTCATGGTGCTTCACCACAGCAGTAGCAATGCTTACTAAGACATGCACATTCCTTCCAAGCTTTGAATTTCCTATCAGGATCATTTGTTCATCATCCTTCTGTATGCTGAACATTTATTTCTACTAATTCTAATGATCCTTTTCTATAGTAACTATAAGCACATTATCATATACACAGTATTTTCCTGATTGGTTATTTGCCTCTTTTTTCATATGCTAGGTTGAAATAAGATGAAAAAAATGTTGAAAACACCTCACATGCTGTCAAATTCACTCAAAGGGCATGATTCAAGGGTTTTCAGTACCCAATAGAGTTATACAACAAACACCACATCAATTTCACAACACCTCGTCATCCCAAAATGTAGCTCTACCCATTAGCAATGACTACACATACCCACAGGCCCACATTACTAGGATCGACTTTAATACATTGACATTTTTCATTTCTGTGTAAATTTTATCAACCACTCTTTGGTTCCTCCTTATTTCCCTGCAGTTCACTTTTTTAACATTTAATGTTTAACATAGATAGATAGATGATAGATAGATAGATAGATAGATAGATAGATAGATAGATAGATAGATAGATAGATGGATGCTTTATAGATGACTCATTGGGTTAAGTCAATATAAACCATGTCAGTAGTTTTCAACAATTCTTTCTCATTAACCAGAGTTTTCCTTTTATGTAAAAGTATATTTGGGAGGTTATTTTTTGTTGCTATAGTAAGTTTCAAATCTTACTTTGTATCTAGAATAACCTGATTATTCTCTTTGCCCTAAGTCACCAGAATTGCCAGAGTGTCCTTTTCCCCCTCACACACTTCTCTCAGACGTTTGACTATGGAGGCACATTCCTGACTACCATGTGACTTGCTGTAATTAGCTCTTTTGGCTTTCACCTCTGGGTATGGGATAACAGTCCAAATTTTTCACGTTGTAACAATTTTCCTATCTCTTGTCTTTATGAAGGAGGGAAAGTAAATGCCCGTGATGTGAAAAACGTTCTTCAAAACACTGGTTTCAAACTGGAATCAAAAGAACTAAAGGACCTGCGGGATCACCTGCCAGTGACTGGTGAGCAGCCATGACACCTTTAGCACAGACAATGTCTGGTCCAGTCTGAGAGTTGCAAGGGAAGACGGGACGTGGAAAGAAACTCGGGGCCTGAGAGAAACAAAGGCCTTTCCTACAAAACCACACTGGTGACAAATATGGAGTGCTGACTGGTGTAGAAATAGGCAGAATGTAGAAACTTAAGAGATAGGGAAACAGTGACGAGGAATAAAGAGAAAAAAATACTGTCTACCAATTGAAAGTGTGTGGGCCACGGTGGCGTGCGTAGCACTCAGCCGGCAGAAGCAGGTGGATCTCTGCGCTTTAGGCCAACTTGGTCCACATGATGAGATTCCGGGCCAGCCAGGACAACGTAAGACCCCGTTTTAAAAATTTGAAAATGCATTTTCTGATGATTAATGTCATGAATCCTTAAGAAACATATCTACAAAACATGAAAACAGCCGGCCTCACTAGGGGCCCTCAGACTCTTTTGATCCAGAACTTGATTGTGCTCTTTTATAAATTATTAGCTGGCAATATTTATTACATTAGAAACTAAAACATTTTGATAATGTTCACATATTAATTCTTTAAACTCTGAAGTTGTGGTTTTTGGGTTTGTTTTTTTTTTTGTTGTTGTTGTTTTTCTCTGCGACAGTGTCTTGTCATAGAGCCTGATTAGGAGATTACTATGAGGTTCCAGGCTGCCTTCAAACTCCTAATCCCCCTGCCTCAGTCCTGGGTGCTGGTATTACGAGTACGTGCTAGAAGGCCTGGCTCTTAATAGTCTTTAAAATGATGATAAATTTATTAGGTGGTAAAATACATTTTATGCAAATAGCTTCTTAAAACAAGGCCAAAAGGTGTGAAGAATTGCCTGTCATTACTATTAATTATTTTAATGTGTGGCTAGACCCCCATATATACTCTATCATGCAATGTGCTGGAATATTTTGGTTGTTTTATTTTATTCTGGCTTAAGCAGTGCTGGAGATGGAGCATAGGACCTCACATATGGTAGGAATGCATTCAGCCACTGAGTTGCAGCCCCCGCCCTGTTGGATTAGTTTAGATTTGGTTAATATATATGTGTGTATAATATATATACATTATGTATAATGTATAATATATATACATTAACCTGAGTTTATACAGGTGGAAGTAACTGGCAAGGAAAGCATCTGGTAGCCTTTTCAAATATTTTTCCTTGCTGTTATCCCAAAACTCAACAAGTAGCGTCTTAACATTTAGATATCTACAAACCTCTTCAGTTCTCGGTTATCCTAAACCTTATTAGTTTCCTTGGCCTTTCATCGTTCCCCAGGTCTGATTTCATAGCAACATGCCTTGGTCATTCGCACACCGTTGACATATACGGATCCCATAAAAATCACCACATTTAGTTGTTCAGTACTTTTTAAGATCACACGCAGAGCTGGGGAGAGGGCTCAGTCCATGAAGCACTTTCTGTGCTAGCACACGGAGCTGACTTCCATCCGCAGAACCCATGCAAAAAGCTGGATGTTGGTGTGCCAGACGCGTAAGCCCTGGGGAAGTCGAGTTAGGCATGTCCCTGGGACTTGCTGGGATAATTGACATAATTGGTCCCAGATCTCAGGGAGAGACTTTGTCTTGATAGACAGCTCCTAGGAATGGCACTCAAGGTTAATCTCTGGCCTTTGCACATGAATATATCACACAGCACCCGAACATGCGCACACACACATACATACACACACACACACACACACACACACACACACACACACACACATTCAAAAAAACAAAACAAAACTTTGCTACTTTATCAAGGAGATTCTTAAGTGACACTGACATTGACTCACTATGAGTACCCATAGCACAGAACAGAATGATGGCTGGTGCCTTCAGATGCCATTAACTCTGGGATGGTGGTAGCTCTCCCAGTCTCCAACACAAATGCTGACACTGACTGTGATAGAGGTACCGAGTGTGGGTGGCTCGGGAGGCTGGTGAACCACATTTTGAGAAGAGTTCTTCTGTCATGTCTCTACTTTCACAAAACACACAGGGCAAAGTCTGAACCCACCAACAAAACTCCACTCCCCAGAATGCTAGGAGGAGGCCTGGCAGCCAACAGCTTAGGGAAGAAAAGAGGAACAATACCCATTGAACAAACATATACTTACAACCTGAGCCTTCTCCCTATTACATGTTCTTGTTGATTTAAAAGATAAAGGAATCTGAACAAAGGTGTGAAAACTTGCTGTAATTCTATATGCTATATTTCAAGAACGTTATGTGATTTTTTTTTTAGTCTCTTCATCTTTGAATCTAAATTTTTAATTTTCTTGCAGACCGTAAAAAGGTTAGCTTGGATGTGTTGATGGACGCAGCTAAGTCTTTCACAGGTGAGAGTTCATGTAAGATGTTCTAACACCGAGACCCAGAGCTCTGTGGAAAGTCACCTCTTTTAAGTGGCAGTCTACTCCTCCACAAGCCACTAAGTTCATTCAGGTCCTTATCTACCTATAGATGATTTTGTCTCATTGATAGCAGTCCTGAATATTAGAAATGCAGGAGGAGTACAGAGCTCTCAGAAACAAATATTAACTTCAATGATTGACCCAGAACAATATTGACCTCACTAGTGTTTGAAGGACCAAAATGTAAGTTACCATAGTGCAAATTTTTTGCATCATGAATATGATCAGTATGAACAACTAATCCCAGAATTCAGGCCACTAAGTAGAAACAAGAGCTTTTTACACACAAATAGAATTATATAAGTCCCATAGCATCCGTCTTAATGCCCTCATGCTATAAAACAAAATACCTCAGTCTGAGTAATATATAAACAATTCATGTGTATTTCTCATCACTGCGGAGTCTGGAAAAGCCAACAGGAAAATACTTACACACTCATCTGCTGAGGTTTAGGCCACCTCCTGCCTAACTTAGGGTGGTGTCTTGGACACTGTGTCCTCTCACTGAGTACAATGATGGACAGAGAAAACGGGGCCTCCTTCTTCTCTGAGGCCTCTTCATTGGTCCATAATCTCATGCAGGAAACCCCTATGAACTGTTGTCAGCCTTGTATCGCAGATGACATTTCTATGTGAATTTTGGAAAGAGGTTAAACCGGAGCTCCAATAGTCGTCAGCTGATACACAGCGTCTACACTGCTCCACACTACACTGACCCACACACAGGAGACGAATGCTGTCCTCTTACCCGTCTCAGAAAAAGGCTTTCAGATACTGAATCTCAAATGACCCCAGATTAGTGACATTGGCTCACATCTTTGTAGTTGCTTCCTCTTGGGGTTAAACATCTTGTGTGTCAGTCTGTTTTCCTTACATTGAAATTGTTATCTCTTGTCCTGAAATAGTTCCCATTTTCTTAAAGGAGAAAAAGTTGACATCAAAGACATAAAAAACGTTCTGGAAAACATGGGAATCCCACTCGCAGAGAAAGAAGAATGGAAGCTCTTGAAGACTCTGCCCATCTCCAGTGAGTATTTAGCATGCTGCCGGCGTTCAGAGGAGTGAATGGGGTTATTGTGGGCTTCTGGGTGAGAACTGCTAGAAGAAAAAAAAAAGCAGCTCTGTTCTTGTTTGTGTTTTGATTTGAAAGTGAGAAACTTCTCTCTTATTTTCAGCAAGTGGGCCCTGGCTAAATCCTGCTGCCCCTCCCCCAACTCCCTGAGGTATACTTCACATCTGTCTGTCCCCTGGGAAACCTCCCATCTCCCCGCAATCCAACGACGAACTGTAAATCCCTGTGAATCATGTGGCTGTGCAGGCAGCAGCCACTCCCGTCAGTGGCATAACCCAGAAGCCCTCAAAAGTTCTACCTCCAGATCACCCACATTGGCTAATGGGGTGGGGGTGGGGACAGTCGGTCCTGGAGCTCTATCACCTGTGCATCCTTCCCTGCACCCATTGTTTCTGTCCCACTTGTCCCCAAGCTTGCACATCGGCAAAGATCCTGGAGGGAGGAGCATCGGCATCCTGAGTGGCTGAAACTCTGTAGGAATCTGAATTCTTGTCACATGTACCTAAGACTGCCCATTCCCTGTGTCTGCCATCCCCCTCCCCAAAACTGCCCCCACTACTGTTCTCTCAAGGAACCAGTTGCTCCCTGGCACCCTCGCTTCTTCCTCTCCCCCCTCAAACCCCTCCCTTCTTCCCATCACTGACTCCCTTCCTCTCTTTAGTACGGCTGGTGATGTAGATGGTCTCTTCCGCATGCTAAGCAAGCCTTCTACTGCTGACTACACCCTGCATCTTTCTTAGCATTTTAGCTCTGTTGCAAGTAGCAAGGAGAGGCAGATAGCCTACATTAGAGACTATAACCAACACGTGCTGGACATGAAGGGTCCACAGGCTGGAGCTCTCTGTGGACAGATAGAACCCATGAGGATATGTTGTGCTGGTGGATATTCCCCATTTTCTGTCCCAAAAGAGTCTCATTACATAGCTCAGACTGGCCTTGGACTCACTATGTAGCCCACACTGACCTCAAATCATGATCCTCCTATAACTTTTTTTTCAAAGTCTGCTTTTAATGATGCTTCAACCTCCCTTTTAGCCCACCACCCACCAGAGATAGTAGGAAAGAAAGGATATGGGGGAAATGCCTATTTAGAAATGGTTCTTTGGAGCAACTTCTGTCTGTGTTGTCTGGAAATCAGCAGTCCAGGTCAGCAGCGGCAGCTCAATTCACTCGCAAACACTTCACAGATATGTCAGCAGTCCAGTTCGGTAGGATTCGGATAGCAAACTCGAATCAGCAGCAGTGGCAGGACCTAGCAGAGACAGCCAGGCCTTAATCTTAGCACAAGTCAGCAGGAGAGACCAGGGCCAACAGTAATGCCAGGAAAAGTTCTCAACTGTACCTCTCTCAGCAAAGCAAAAATCATTGAAGATGCTAGACCTGCGAGTGTTGTACAGCTGGCTCTACCAGTAAGAGAGGCTCACCGTCTGCCACTGTCCGTCCAGTCCTTTTTAAACTCCCTCCAAACATCACGTGTCCTCCATGGGTCTGTCTCAGCTGACATCACTCTGCCAATTAACCTGACTCTGAGGAAGTGGACCACCAGAAGTCTTTTTGGTCCATTTCTCACTATGGAGTCCCAACAAATGGAGCTCAACTATGCAAAGTAAAGAGGACCAGTACATGCACATCATTAGCAAAGAATCCTTCATCAAGTGTCCTTTCACACGCTTGCTTTAGCAGAACATCTTCACTTGTGTCTACGTCAGCAAATGTTTCTTCACAAGTCTTCCTTAGCCTTTCACCTGGGTCCACTTCAGGAAGACGTTCCAGCACATGTTTGCCCCAGCAAAACACCACCCAACACAACTGACTTTCTAATGAACCCTTAGCTTTCCACTTCATCCTCCTGTCTCAGCTTCCCAAATGCAAAGAGGCAGGCATGTGCTTTCGTGCCTATCTGGTAACTATATTTAATATACCTTTATAGGGTCTGCCATTTTGGCCAAATATATAGGTATGCCTCATGGGCACATAGGTATGCCAGATAGGTAGAGAGAAGACAGAAAGAATGAAGCTAAACTACAATAACAAGAAGAAAGCAAAAGAGGGAAAACGTGTTTGTAACACGCTTTATCGGCTGCCACGTGTTCCAGCTGCAGCTCAGATTTAGCATGTTGAGAGCAGTCCTCCTGCTGTTGTTTGAGGGTGAAACAATAAACGACTAGGTGAGTCGTATAAAAGTGTCTTATAAATTATAGACATTTTTGGCTAAAGATGTAACTTAGCGGATAACTGCTTGCCACAGAGAGAGAGAGAGAGAGAGAGAGAGAGAGAGAGAGAGAGAGAGAGAGAGAGAGGGAGGGAGGGAGGGAGAGAGAGAGAGAGAAAGAGAGAGAATATGTTTCTCATCTTTTTTCTTCTGTTTCACTGTGTCTTACAGAAGATGGAAAAATCTTTAAGAGGAGATTACTGGACAGTGTTGCACAGATCAAAGGTAAGAGCTCTGAGGACAGGGACTTCATATTTGCTTTATTTAAGTCTCACTGGTTAGAGTCTTGCTATTCCATGGCTGCTAGCTTTCTGATTCTGAATCTGTCCTCAGAACTCACTGTGGCCCTCAGCAGAACCTTCCTCTTTTGGTTTGACTGTAGCTGAGAGCAGCAATGTTAGTTCTAGGTCACTGTAACAAACTTGAGCTTGTCTTCATTTATGAGGTTATCTCTATTAAAGTTTATCTTCATCTGCAATCAGTTCAACTGAAGCTTGTACCTCAGTGAAAAGGGAGCCATTTCTCTTCCCAACAGCAACCAATCTGGGTCATGAAATAGCCAGCATTTCTCTGTCCCTCTGAGATTGGATCCGTAATCTTTAATATCCATAATCTTTTATGAGGAATTGTTTTATTTTTAAAATTATGCACCTCGTTTGTGGGTATGTGTGAAGGTACCCATGGAGTCCAGAAGAGAGTCAGCTCCCCTGGAGCTGGAGTTCCAAGCAGCTGTGAGCCATAGGATGTGTGTGTTATTGTCTAAGAGCAGGGAGTGCTGCTAAGCGCTGAGCCAACCCTCTGGACCCCCTCTCCAGAACCTTAAAGCTCACATCTTCCACAGTGGGAATCACTTGTATTTACTCCCATCTCCTTATTTCCTAAGGGAAAAAAGTTCAAGCCTCTAATATACCACTGATTTTGAAGAATGTAGGATTTGAACTTGAGGAGGACGACCATAAGGACCTGATACAGCATCTACCCATCGATGGTGAGTATTTCAGATACCACTCTTCAGGGCTTCCGTGTAAGGCCTTGTCTCAGCTAGGGTTTCCACTGCTGTGAAGAGACATCATGGCCAAAGCATCTCTTATAAAGGCAAACATTTAATTGGAGCTGGCTTATAGAAGGTCAGTCCATTATCATCAAGAAGGGAAACATGGCAGTGTCCAGCCAGGCATGGTGATGGAGGAGCTGAGAGTTCTGCATCTTGTTCCAAGTGCAACCAGGAGAAGACTGGCTTCCAGGCAGCTAGAAAGAGGGTCTCTTCCACAATGTGAGGAGCCTGAGCATAGGAAAAGACCTTAAAAGCCCACCTCCACAGTGATACATTTCCTCCAAGGCCATACCTAGGAGTACCACTCTCTATGGGCCAAGCATATTCAAACCACCACAGAGTTTTTTAAGAGTTTTTTTAAAGTCTCTTAGAAAAGCAACATTTCATTGTGTCCACATACTCTATGCTGCCAGTTAACAAATGTGTGTCACCCATATGTCTTCCTTCTCACATCTACCTGTTTTTGTTCATTTTGTCTTATATTATAGCCCAAGGTCCTCCAAACTTATAGCAATCCTCCTTTGTTGGCCTCCTAAATGCTAGAATTAGAGGCATAAACTTGCATACCCACTTTTAATGAAATAGTTCATTAATGATTTGATAAGATCAATTTAACTGGACAAAAAATATCAAAATGGCAAAGCCAGTATAATCTACTAGGAAGAAAATAAGAGATAAGCCTCAGCCCAGGGTCTTCATGAGAGTGATCTGGAATTCAGCCCCAAAATGGGTGGCTAAAGGGGATATACTATCCTTATTTCAGAATTGTATTAGATGGTGGGTGAGTCTTTAAATTTCCATCATCTTTTTTTCTTTTTTTCATGAGCTAAAATAGTTAAAAATAGAAACCATGAAAGATGGATGAATCCCAGCACTTTGCAATAAGTATTTTTTTGTTACTTTCCCAAATCTAACTGGGTCTCTATGCCTGGATTGTCTTTTCTTTCAGAGAATAAAATGGTTGAATTAAGTGTGTTAATGGATAAATCAAAAACTTTTACTGGTAAGTAGTTATAATTAAAATGTCATCCATTCTTTAGTCCTTTTTTTTTTCTTTTCTTTTTTTTGGAGCTGGGGACCGAACCCAGGGCCTTGCGCTTGCTAGGCAAGCACTCTACCGCTGAGCTAAATCCCCAACCCCAATGTCATCCATTCTTAACTAAAGCCATAATATTTTATAGAAAAAAATAGTATATTTAAACATTAGTTTTCTTTTGAGGCTACAAATGGCATGATTATTTGTTCCACAATCTTACTATTAGATTTGAGTTTTGCTTGTGTAGGATGGTGTGTGTGTGTGTGTGTGTGTGTGTGTGTGTGTGTGTGTGTGTGTAGAGAGAGAGAGAGAGAGAGAGAGAGAGAGAGAGAGAGAGAGAGAGAATATTCAGGAAGGAGCTACTAAGAATTAGATCTGCTGTCTAAACAGCAAAAACACTGTTCAAAGTGAAGATTTTGTAGACCTGTTGCTACATAACATCCTCTGAAACTCTGATAATATGCTGGTGTTTGATCTGTATCTGGAATGTGAGCTTCCCCTTCTTGTGAATTAAAGTATAAATTCTCCTTCTATTAACAAATGACACATTCACATGCCATTTGAATTTATGCAGCTTAACAATTTTCTTTGAAGACACATAAGCAATTTAAATAACCTTTCCATGATCTAAAATCATCCATGCTTGTGTCAGTCAATAGAGCCCTCAGAGGAAGACCTGAGCTTTAGTCCCAGAACTCACAGAAAAAGCTGGGCATGGTGGCATAAATTTGCAGTCAGGTACGAGGGATACAGAGTCAGGCAAATCTCTGAAGTTCATTGACAGTGTTACCTACCGAGCAAACCCCACTTCCCAGTGAGAAACCCTGTCTCAAAAACAAAAAAGAAGAGACAGCTGAAGATTAAAGGCTGACCACATGCACATGCATTCAGACATGCTTGCATGGCCACACACACAATGAATAAATAAAATCATTCATCCATTGCTAAAATTCTTACCTGTTAAAAATCTGCATCTTTCTAAAGGGGATAAGGTTCATATTGATGATCTGAAAAACGAGCTAAGGAAAATGGGCCTGGTATTCCCAGACAATGTGTTCAAGGAGCTGCAGAAAGCTCTGTCCATTTACAGTGAGTACTGAAGTCACTTCTTCACACTTGGATTCAGGGCCATAGAGGTGAATACTTCTAGAATGATACACTTTTGTATATGAGGAAAACCGTTAAGAAAACAGATTCTCACTGTAAAAGAAATCTTGTTGCCTGCTCTTGTCACTCACACTAACCTCGAAGGTTGGCAATCTCTTTCACTAACCTCTGCTGTCAAAGTTGAATGTTCCTGATGCCCTGGGCATACTTTCAACTCTCCATGATGACCAAGAAGAGGGGTGGACAGATGGCTCAGCGATTATAACTTGCTGCTCTTGCAGAGGACCAGAGTTTGGTTCTCGGCACCCATACAACTCAAACCCAACTGTAATTCCAATCCCAGTAGATCCTACACCGTCTTCTGCATGTATTCCTTGCATAAGTGTACAGACACTTATGCAGGTAAAACACACTTCTTCATATTTGGTTTCATTCTTAAATAATAGGGAAAGGAAATTTCCAAGCAAATTAGTGGGCTGATTAGGGGATTTTCCCGAAATTACAGATGTTGTTCTGTGTTTACACTGTCTTATTAATCTTCTCAGTGATTAATTCACATTCTGAATGGTATCTTACCTTGCAGCTGGTGGGAAGATATATAAAAAAAGATTGCTAGAACACGTGAAGGATCTCAAAGGTAAGTGAGATGCATGTGGAAGAGCAAGTAAAAAGGAAATTTTTGGCCAGGTGTAGTAGTATGTGCCTATAGTCCTACTTATTAGGAGGCTGAGGCAGGAGGATTGTGAATTCCAATCCTGTGCGCAGTATATAGCAAGGCCCTGTCTCAAGGGGGGGAAAAGGTTATGTTTAGTGTTGACTCTTAAAATGTTCCAGCTTTGCTTTCTGTCAATTTATTGATCCATCAATATGACTTATAACTTGCTTCTGTTTGTATAAACTTTGAGAGACATAGGTTAAGTGTCCTATTTTTGTAGACGTTGTCCTTTTAATTTGTGTGGTTGTTCTTATTTGTTTGTTTGTTCTTTTTGTTTTTTGAGACAGGATTTTATCCTGTAGCCCAGGCTGGCCTCAAATTTATTTTGCAGTCCAGGTTGGCCTCCAAGTTGCAGCAACCCTCTTATCTCAGCCAATTAAGTAATGGGACTACAAGTATGGGCCACCACACCCAGTGTGTTCTTTTTTATTAGAAGGCTATACATTAAAATGCTACCAGAGGCTGAGATTTTCAAGTTTGAAGCCAATCTGTACAATTTAGCCATACTCGGTCCAAAACCAGTTTTGACACAGGGTTAAACTGAGGTGAGACATAGAGTTGGTAGGCCAAAAGCTGGTAGCTCCTGCCAATTCAGCTCTCTTTTGCTCTTCTGGGGCCAGAGCTGATGACTTCTGACAATTAACTACAGCTGATAGCAGTGAGATGAGGGTATTAGAAAAAGAAATTTAAGTACTTGGGCCTGCTAGAAAGAAAAAGGAAAAGGGAAATCGTACACACACACACACACACACACACACACACACACACACACACACACACACCACACACTCAATGGATAAATCAACCAACCTTTATTTTTTGCTCTCAGGATTTTATACCTTCTCAGATGAAAGCTCTCTATGTAAGAAAAAAACATTACCTCACAGTTAAAATGTTACACAAGACGGAGTTACAGCAGAATAATTAGGATAATTGATTACATGGCTTTCTAAAGCACTTTTACATCCCATAAGTTTCATAAATTCAAAGCAATAATTCATGTCACAGGTCAGTAGGCTTAAGAAGCTACAACAGAATTGTTTCATGTCTTTCCATTAAGATTCCCATCTAAGTAAATATTCCCTATCTGTTGCTTTAGCTCCACAGTTCATTAAAAGTTTAAAGCAATAGTTTTTATGTCATAGGTTAACAAGGTTTTTACCAAGACACAGGTCATTTATCTTACATCTTATTTTTAAAGTTTTGCACAGTTAAATTAGCTAATTATCTATTTTCTGTTTGTGCCTTTTCTTATCATCAGGACCTGACCAAGAGTGAGTGTTTTCCTTTGATCATAAATCTGTCCCAAGCCTATTTCTCTTCCTCATGCAGTTTACCTGCTTGTGACACACGAAGGTTCACAGAACTCTCTTTGCAGCTTTCTTCTTCTTCTGCAGGGGAGCTTAAAATGACTTGACTCCGTTCAGGAGCCCTATAAAACCATTATCAGGAATTATGAAATCGTCAGTTTGTCTAAACAGCATTATTACATGAAAGTACACCTTCATACTGATTCTGCAGGATATCTGCCCAACAGAGTGAGTTAAAACTCAGGAAGCAATAGGCTTTGTTAGCTGTACGAGGAATACAACAGTGGTGGGCATGAGAAAGCACATCAGGAGCAAGAAGCAACCCCGGGATGAAGTCCCTGGAGGCCATGCCTCTTCAGAGCACACCTATCACAGCCATGCAAAACAGTGGGCCATCTCTAAGACGCCCGCACGCTAGCCACAGCCTTTCCTGCATGGCTTCAGCCAATACTCTATCTCAAAAACCATTTTTAAGAACTTGATGGGAGTTGGGGATTTAGCTCAGTGGTAGAGCACTTGCCTAGCAAGCGCAAGGCCCTGGGTTCGGTCCCCAGCTCCAGAAAAAAAAAAAAAAAAGAACTTAATGGAGACATAACTGCTTAGTCCCATATGCAAGTCCCAGGTTTAACTCCAAGTTCTGACAGGAAAAGAAAAACTACCAGGAAATTGTCCAGCTTGAAAAGTAACTACTTCTCAAGAAAAATAACTACTTGAGAAGTAAAGGTTAAGGAAGGTAGGAGCTGGGGAGAATGGGTCAAGGCTAACAACACTCATTGCTCTTGAAGAAGAACCATGTTTAGTGCCTAGCACCCACATGGTCACTCACAACCATCCTTAACTCTAGCTTGAGGGGATCTGATGCCCCCTATAACCTCCGTGGCACAAGACATGCACGTGATATAAATAAATATGAGCATACAAGACTATTTATACACATAAAATAAAGGAAGTAAAGTCAATTGACTTGCCAAGGTGGATGAGGGAAACCTGATGGACTCCTCACCCAAGATGGAAAGCTATAATTAATGACTGCTAAGAGAAGGAGTCTTAGTCTTCCCTAGGAATGAGCCCCCTAACAGGCTCTCTAATACCAAGTGGTCAGCCCTCAAAGCATGCACACGCATATGCACACACACACACACACACACACACACACACACACACTCATACATACAATACTAAATAAACTCCGTAGGTTGTATTTGCATATTTATTCACATATACATATGTATATGTGTGTATATATATATCAATAATTAAAGAATGTATGGCATGAATTAAAGAGGGGTTATGGGAGTTTCTGTAAGGAGAAGAAGGATGAAGGAATTTATGCAACTACACTTCAATTTAAAAATTCTTAAGGCTTAGAAAATGTCAGGCAAAACAATGCCTACATTTCATTCCCAACACCCACACTCAAAAAAGGCAAAAATCTCCTTGTCTTCCATAAGTGTAATCCTTCCAACAAAGAAAAAACTTGTTAAGAAGTGAGTGTTGATTTTTCCCTCAGGTTTTTTCCACTATTGAGAGATACATCTAAATCTTGGGCATGCATTAACAATTTCCTTGGGCTCTAGAGTCTGACTTTCCAGTGGGGTTTATAATGTGTGGCCATGATCAGCTCCTTTCACTCTTTCAATGCCCACATTCTCATCTCATGTGCTTCTTTCCTAAGGGCCACGGGTCAAGGTAAAAAAAGTGGAATCTTTCTTGGATCACATGGGAATTAGGATCAAAGGTGAAGAACTTGAAGAACTAATAACCCAACTTCCACCTGAGGGTGAGTATCACAAAAATCACCCTGCTTGTCATGGAAATATAGCCCTCAGTAAACACTCACTGACTCCCATTCCTCTTAGCCACCCAGTTGTCTTCATATAGATCAGGGGTTCTAACTTTACAGTGCTGTGGACCCAGTTCCACATCTGCTCTAACAATCCCCTTCTGAGTAAAATTCAAAATGCACAGAAACAAGTCATAATAAAATATAGTTTGTCAAAACATTCGAAATGCAAATGGTTAATAGTTTTAAAGTACCTCAGTTCATCTAGCAGGTCAAATTGTCAACATTTTAAAACAGAGATAAGCATAGGCAACATTTCAACATATTTGCAACAGTAACACAGACACAAACTTTGGGAGATTTTATATTGGTGACAAAGTTACAGTTTCTGCTGCTGTTACCATGGTTGGCTGCCTAAAGTAAGAATTTTAAAATGATGTCTCTATTAGTGATTAGTGAAAATAACCACTCAAGCCCAAGAAATCCCTGCACTCTGTGAGTACATGAACACCAGGTTAAGAATCCCTGATAGTCACCTTGACTTTTTGTAAGAAGTGCTCTAACAAAGCAGGAATGGAGGTTTGGTTGTGTAAAGTATATGAAGCAAGATAAACAACTCAGGGAAGTGACTCAGTGGCTGGAGAGATGGTTCAGCAGTTAAGAATGCTTACCATTCTTGCAGAGGACTCAAGTTTGATTCCCATCACCCACGTAGGGCAGCTTCTGTAATTCCAACTCCAGGGCAATTCAGCACCTCCCACCTCCATGGGCAGGTACCTGCTCATGGGCACATATCCACACAGAGACACAACACATAAAATCAAAAAGAAATGTATACATCTGCAGACCTGTATGCAATGAGATGGAAATCTGCCAGGTCTCTCTGAAATTATGTAGATGAAAGCAGAACTCTGAGCTGGTGAGCAATACTGTTAATTAGGGGGAATTATGTGTAGACTAACACGTCCTATTGTGCCACTGTCCTATATGCACGCTGACTGTGATATCCTGATGCCATTGGAATGTATGCTGCAGCAGAACAGAGCCTAAAAGGCCAGCCCCAGCTTTCTTCAGCCACGAAGACCTTCGTACCTCTCCCCCTCTGACTTTTCATTCATGCACCAACCACTCACCAATGCTGTCTTCCTTCTTTAGATCTCGTGCTTAAACTCTCAGAACTCCCATAAAACAAACACCAAGCCACCTCCTTACTCTGTGCTTACCCTTGAATATGGCAAGAGGCCAGAGAATCCTAAAACGACACTAACAAAACTCACTTCACATACGTCACAGATTTATGCATTGGTCCCTAATAAAACCAACAGGGTCTCCGCTACATTTTCCAAGAACTGCTGTCTTACTCTCAAGAGACAATTTCACACATTCTCTATTCAAATTTCTAGTACCTTCTTGCCTCAACTCTTAGATGATGACCTCACCCCAGATTTCACAAAGAAGATAGATGCAATTAGGCAAGAAGGTCCTTGGTTTTGTAGCTTCCATTTTATGAACTATCTTGCTATAAAGGGAACAGAATCACTTCCACTGTGTCTGGGTTCTGTTCCTCTTGCTGCCTTGGAGACCTGGCTCCTGCAGTGCTCCCAGTGTAATCTTCTGTATCATGAACGTCTTCCTCTCTATTCTTTCTCTCTGCACACTGCCATTGATACTGATGTGTCATTACATCACACTTGTCTCCTGTCACCACTCTGGTCTTAGTTCCTCTTGATAACAGAGGTGTCTTATAGATCCACCACCCAAAGCCAGGCAGGGTGGTACACTCCTGTAGTAGCAAGACCAAGGTAATTCTTACCTGCGTTCTGATTCTGAAGCCAGCCTGTCTCTGCTTCCTCATTATCTTAACACTCTCTAATGAGGTTTTCACCCTCAGTATCACACTTGGCCAGCTCTCAGCATGGTCATCAATGATCTGCCTTTGTCACACTCACCCAACTCTCAACATGGCCACCAATGGCCTACCTTTGTCAAGGGTCATGGTCAAGACTGTCCTTACTTCATTAGCACTCAACACATGTGACCACACCTTTTTGGAAACCTTGTTCTCTCCAGACTTTCGAGGCCCCAGCCTCACGTGGTGGTCTTTGTCTTACTCACTCAGGTGTCTTCTGTCAAGAGCTAATTAACCTGAGGCGGTCCAGACAAACTGAGTGTGTAGAGGCCAAAAGCTGACGATTTGTAGTGATTTAACTCTCCTGCTATTCTGGGGTCAAAAGCAGCTGGCAATTAACTCCTGCTAAGAGCATCAGGGGATTAAGAAGAGAAACTTAGTTACTTGGGCTCTTTACTCTTTGACTCAACTGGCCAGGGGAAAGTCTGAGAGTTAACTCTGTGAGCCAGAAAGGAAGGGAAAGAAGGAAAGAAGGGAAGGAAGAAAGGAAGAGGGGGGGAAGAAAAAGAAAGGAAAGGAAAGGAAGGGGTTGGGGATTTAGCTCAGTGGTAGGACGCTTGCCTAGCAAGTGCAAGGCCCTGGGTTCGGTCCCCAGCTCCGAAAAAAAGAAAAGGAAAGGAAAAGAAAGAAAGTCAGGCACTCATACAGACATAGGCACACTGGATGAAGCAGAAAAAGCTTACATCACCATTTTATCATTGTTAGTTTTTATACCTTCTCAAAAATTACCTCATACAATTATCAGGTAGAATTGTTACATTAGGATAATTGATTACCTAAGCACTTTTATATTCTGTAAGTTTAAAGTAGTAGTTCATGCCATAGGTAGATAAGGTTTAAGGGGTTACAGCAGAACTGCTTATATGTCTTTCCATTTAGACTAATACCTGAATAAACATTCATTATCTTATTTTGTAGCTCCACAAATTCATTATAAGTTTAAAGCTCAGTTTTTATGTCGCAAGTTAGCATGGTTTTGTGAAGAGACAAATCATCTGCCTTGTGTATTATTATCTTGAATTCTTGTATAGATAAACTAGTCGATTGTTTATTTTCTGTCCTTCACCTACAATAAATTGTCCATTCCCAGTTTATGGCCTTTAGTTACCAGATAGTTCTAGCCTGAAGGAATGTTTTCCTTGATTGTAAATTTGTTCCAAACCTGTTCTCTTTTCCTAATGCAATCAGTCTGTGACATATAAAGTTTTACAGAGCTCTACTTGCAGCTTTTATTCTATTGGAAGCTGAGATGACTTGTATCAATTTAGGAGTTCTATAAAATCAGGAATTATGAAATCATCAATTCATCCATATTGCATTACTACATGAAAGTACATCTTCATATTGATTCTCCCAATATAGTAGGTAAATACCCAGGAAGTCATTAAGTGATGTAATAGTGGCAGGAAAGGCATATCAGCAGTGAGAAGCAATCCCAGGATGAAGTCTATGGGGTCCATGCCTCACAGAGCTCACCCATTGCAGACATGCAAAATGGTACACCATCTCCAGAAAACTCACTCCCTTATCATAGCCTACCCTAGATGGCGTCTGTCAGTCTCCACTTCCTTTTCTGACTCTTCCTCTCATACAATATCTCCAAATAACGCAGAGCCAGGGTTGGACCCATGAGTGCCTTTTTCATCTACACCCTCTTCCTAGGCATTCACATTCAGTGACGTTGGGTCATATGCTATCTGCAAGCTGATTAGGTAAATGTATTTTCTCTAGGTCAGTCTAAGTAAGGAATAGTATGTCAAACTATCTGCTTGGTGTTTTCATTTAGATTTCTGGATATTACTAATTCAATAAAATTATTAGGTAATTTTTCCAGCCCTCAGCCTTCCCAATTACCCTTATGATTAGAGAGCAGAGAAAATGAGGCTCCATTCTTGTGCTCCCCCTTTCCTTGCCCAGAAGTAGGCTTCCAGGTCTGAGCTGGGCCTGGAGCCAGGACCGCAAAGCAGTTAAGGTTACTGGGAACTGGACGTTCCCAACTTGAAGGGCTGTGTTCATCAGTCCCAAAGCTGCTGTGTGCTTGGTCCGTGGTGCACTTGAGATATAGTGTGTTCCCTTTGTACAACAGTTGATGAGCTTTTTGCCGACTTCATCCCAATTTTCCCCTTCAAACAGTATATAAGATGCCGTCCTTCTTGATAAACTCGGTGGCATGAATCATCAGCTCCCGTATTCCTCTCTATCCCAGCTTTCTGTCTTATTTTCTCATCTTTGGTTCTTCCCCTCAATACCGCACAGTTTTTGACCCTTATTCCTGTGGGTTTGACTCAGGACCCTATCATACTGTCCTTTCTTCTCATGTTACATGCATTCTCATCATAGTTCAACCATATATGATAATCTTCTATTGAAATATCCTCCCCGCATCACCCCCAGTTCTCACATGGCTAACCCTTTTTATCATTCAGGCCCAAGCCCAACAGACTCTCCTCAGAGAAGCCTTTCCTGCCATCCTTGTCTAAAGCACACCCATCATCTATTACTTTTATTACAGGGTCCTGTATCCTTTTTGATAATGCTGTACCAGGTCTCAAATTGTCCTTTTTGTTTCAATGCTCATTGCTTGTCTTCCTCACTAGATCGTACACTTGGAACTCATCCTCTTCCTAGAGGATGCTTCCATTAGCACCCTCAAGTCCTCACAAGGACCCAGCACAAGAAAGGTACTCAGTATTTGCTAATTAACTGACAAAATAAAAATCTATAAGGTCAGATTCTCCCTATACATAATTATGCTAAATCATTTCTTAACTCAGATGATTCTGGTTAAGCAACGAAAAAATAGAAGATATGATAATTGTTCATTTCACAGTATAAGATTTCCTTGTTCCCAAGATAGCACTGTTAACTCTATGGATAAATCCAAACTAGAAAAAGAAAACACTGAATTTTTAGGTTCTTCATAATGTCAAAAGGTAATAGAGCAAAACTTTTACAAGTCTTTGAAACATGAAATCATCTTCCCTTAACTTACAGGTAACAAAACAATGGATATGAACGAACTGTTGGATGTCGTCAGTTATATCAAGGGTGAGTTTCAAGTCATGATAGGAAATATCTATAGACAGCATCTTAAACACATAGCTACTAATACTGGGCAAATATCTTTCTCATTCATAAGTATTGCTCTTTATATGTGGTTGGTTGGTTGGTTGTTGGTTGGTTGGATGGATGGATGGATGGATGGATGGATGGATAGTTGGTTGGCTGGATGATTGGGTAGATGGATGGATGGATGGATGGATGGATGGATGGTGGATGGTTGGGTGGATGGTTGGTGAATGATTGGGTGGATGGTTGGGTGGATGGATGGATGGATAGTTGGTTGGTGGATGGTTGGTTGGGGTTAGGTGGGTGGATGGGTGGGTGGATGGGTGGGTGGATGGATGGATGGATGGATGGATAGTTGGTTGGCTGGATGATTGGGTGGATGGATGGATGGATGGATGGATGGATGGATGGATAGTTGGTTGGTGGATGGTTGGGTGGATGGTTAGTGGATGATTGGGTGGATGGTTGGGTGGATGGGTGGATGGATGGATAGTTGGTTGGTGGATGGTTGGGTGGATGGGTAGATGGGTAGATGGATGGATGGATAGTTGGTTGGTGGATGGTTGGTGGATGGTTGGGTGGATGGTTGGGTGGATGGGTGGATGAATGGATGGATAGTTGGTTGGTGAATGGTTGGGTGGATGGGTAGATGGATGAGTGGATGGATGGGTGGATGGATGGGTGGATGGATGGATGGATAGTTGGTTGGTGGATGGTTGGGTGGATGGTTAGGGAATTCTTCAGTTAGGTATGATTTACTTTTTTGAAACAGGGTGTGAATACCAGGCTACTGAAACCCACTATGTAGCTAAAGATGACCTTGAAATCCCAATCCTCCTTCCTCTATCTCCCAAGTGTTGGAATTATAGGCATGTGTTATCATGGGCAACGTTTACATTCTTTTTTTTTTTTTTTTTTGGAGCTGAAGACCGAACCCAGGGCCTTGAGCTTGCTAGGCAAGAGCTCTACCATGAGCTAAATCCCCAACCCCAACATTTACATTCTTTTATATGGCATATTTCCATATATGGATGCCCTGAGTGCAGTTAATCCACACATGTATTTATAATGATAGCACAGCCTGAATTTTCCCCCAGAATTTTTAATACAGATCAAATATCAAAACCCATAAAACTAGTCACACCTTTTACCCCATACTACCTCCAACTAGAAATGAATCCTACAGGGTTAACTATACTGAGTAAAACTTTAAAACAGGCTTCAATGTTTTTATTCTCATAGTAAGTACTAGGAAACCTATAGTAGGTTAGAAATAGCTAAATATATATATATATATATATGAATCATTATGCAAACTGTTATGGAGCAGGAGAATCACAAATTTGAGTTTGGCCTCAGCCACATATCAAGACTTTTGTCTAAAAAAATAAATGCAACATTAGTCAATGGCATGGATTAAAACACTAACTATAAAGACTTATACAGAGTATTCACTGGCTGCCCTTATACCAAACCTGGAAGACTACACAGAAGGTCAGCGTGACCCCTGCGCAGTGATGACACGCAAATCCATGAAGTAATCCATTTCCCAAAATACATAAAAAACTGCAAAAAGAAACACATAAGCCAAGTGTGTTAGTACACACCTTTAATTCCAGCACTGGAGAGGCAGAGGCAGGAGGATATCTGAGTTCAAAGCCAGAGCCAGCCTGGTCTACAGAGAAAGTTCCAGGATAGCAGGGAAACGCCACCTCAAAAAAATAAACACCTAAGACATAACTTCTGCAGGTAATCAATAATCTTGAACTGAATAAATGGTTCTCAAGAGGGAAATACAAATAGCTAACACATACTTTTAAAGATGCTCAACTCCCTTAGCGAGGATAGGGCAAAGCAAGCTGCTCTGAGACTCTGTCGCCATTTAAAAAAAAAAAAAAAAAAAAACGCTGGAGGATGTGGAGTAAGTTGTGCCACCGTTGACGGCAATGTAAATTTGTGCTGCCAGCGTGGCAGTCAATATACATCCCCTCAACAACTGAAAATAGAACCACCATATAACACAGTTATCTCTTGATGAAACACCAGAACCCTGTCAGTTATCACAGAATACTTCCATAACCATGTGCTATTCACAACAGCCAGGAAATGGAAACAGCCTAGATGTCCATCAACAAGTGAGTGGGTGACACAGGACAATGGAGCTTTAATCAGCCATAGGGAAAAGTAAAATCACCAGGCAGTGGGGGTGCAGGCCTTTAATCCCAGCACTCAGGGGGGACAGAGGCAGATGGATCTCTGACAAGGCCAGCCTGGTCTACAAAGTGAGTTCTAGGACAGCCAGAGCTACACAGAGAAAACCCATCTCATAAAAACAAAGGAAAACCATAAAATTTTCAGAAAAAAATAGAAACTGCAAATCATTATGCTAAATTAATTAAGCTAGACTCAGAAAGACAATACATTGTCATTTGTGAAACCTGAATTTGATACTCTGTGTGTGTGTGTGTGTGTCTGTGTGCATGTGTCTATGTGTGTGTCTCTGTGTGTCTATGTGTGTACTTGTGTCAGTGTGTGTGTATGTGTGTGTGTGTGTGTGTGTGTGTGTGTGTGTGTGTGTGTGTTTGGAGCTCACAAAACTAGAAAGGGGATCATCAGAGATCTTAAGGGACTTGGAACAGAGGATAATAGAATACATGTGATAGGAAAACAGAGGATACTAACTGTGGGAAAAGGAGAACCAGCTGGAGATAGGGAGGAAAAGACAGACCAAAGTAAATGACAGATGCATGAAGACACCATAATGAAATCCGTTTTCTTGGACACTAATCTAAAAACTTAATTTTAAAAAGGTAATACTTTTTAAAGATTATAGAGCAATTTTAAAAAATACTTATGAAGAAATTATTTTGGGTTAAAAAAGCAAAACACAAGGGCTGGAAAGATGACTCAGCGGTTAAGAGTACTGAATGCTCTTCCAGAGGTCCTGAGTTCAAATCCCAGCAACCACATGGTGGCTCACAACCATCTGTAATGAGATCTGATGCCCTTTTCTGGTGTGTGTGAAGACGGCTACAGTGTATTTAATAAGTAAATAAATCTTTAAAAAAAAAAAAAAAAGGAGGTTGGGGATTTAGCTCAGTGGTAGAGTGCTTGCCTAGGAAGCGCAAGGCCCTGGGTTCGGTCCCCAGCTCTGAAAAAAAAGAACCAAAAAAATAAAATAAAATAAAATAAAGCAAAACACAAGCCAATCATGGTAGCACACACCTGTAATTCCAGGAAGCTGAGGCAGGAGAATCACAAATTTGAGATCAGCCTACTCTTCATAGCAAGACAAAATACAAAGTTATATTTATATAAGATCTCCACATTATATAAATGCAGTCCTTATCAAAGACTAGGGGAAAAAAACCTGAGAACTGGTTTTATGGTAGGGTGATTGGATCCTCCCACCCCTCCCACCCCTGTGACCCATTTATAGCAGTAGTAGTACCCTTTAGTGTGATTAAATCTCTTACAACGAAGAAGGAAAACTTTCTTCCCCGTGTTGAGATAAGATGGATTGTTGGAATGCACAGTGACCAGCAAAGCAAATTGAAGGCAAATATAGTTTTTAAAATGTAAATTTTCACTGGCGTTTATTTCCAGGTTCAGAGATCTATTACCTGTAGTCCCAGATTACTTAGGAGACTGAGGCAGGAAGATTACGTTTGACACCAGCCTGAGCAACACAGGGAGACCATGTCATGGAGAAGAGAGGGCGGCTTGTAGAAGACCGTGAACATTCAAGTGGGGCAGGAGAGAGAGAGAGAGGGAAAACGAAGCCTTGCTTGTAGCCTAGTCCGATGCAGGTTCAGCACAGCCCACCGGGCTTCAAATCCTGCAGGGCTTTCTTGTTGGCGTCCTGCTCATACACAAAGCGGGACTGTAGGCACGGGCCTTGCCGGCGCTCCTTTTAATTCCAGGCATTCAGGGCAGTGGTCTGCATAGGCACAAACAGCACTTGTCATCCTATAGGCACTGCTTCTATAATAAATCTGCACCCCGTTTCTCGTCCTTTCTAAGGAGAAACAATTGACATGCAGCACTTGTCCAAGTTTCTAACGACTAAGGGGATCAAGCTCACAGAAGAAGAGTTGAAAGACCTGATGCCTTACCTGGAGTTGGACGGTAAGGGTTTCTGCTTGGAAGGTCGGGAACTTCCTAAAAGTGAAATTTGCTACCAGCATAGAAGATCCTCGGAAATGATCTCTGTATTGCTTAAGGCATATGAATTACCTCTGTCTTACTTAGGGTTACTGTCGACGTCGTAAATGCCATGACCAAAAGCAATTTGGGAAGGAAAGGGTTTATTTGGCTTACACTTCCATATCACCGTTTATTGTCAGAAGATAGTTTCTGTCAGGATAGAACCTCAAACGGGGCAGGAACCTGGAGACAGAAGCTGATGCAGAGGCCATGAAAGAGTGCTGCTTACTGGCCTGCTCCTCATGGCTTGCTCAGCCTGCTTTCTCATACAGCCCTGGACCACCAGCCCCACCCACGATGGGCCCGCCCATCCACATCAGTCACAAATTAAGAAAGCGCCTTGTCTTGTGGAGGCATTTTCTCAATGGAGGATCCCTCCTTTCAGATGGCTCTTGCTTGGGTCACGTTGACATAAGACCGGCCAGCACATTGCACATCTTGTTATAGTACAGGCTGTGTCCAGGTCCAGGGTGGAGCCTTGCATTTCTTACAAGGTCCAATGTGGCACCTATAATCCTGGTCCACGGGCCACATTTTGACTGCCAAGAATCTAAAACATGAGGAGAAGAGATGACGTGAGGATTCTGCCTGTGCGTTCCTCTTAAAAATCCCAAATGCAACCAATACGCTAACGTGTATGGGTGCATGATTCTAACACAAGAAAAAAACCAGAGTGTTGGAAACTAGGAAGTAAAGTGAGCAGTAGGCGGACTGGGGAGAAGCAGGTCTGAAGCTGACTGCTCATGCTCCTCATTGGCTGGGATTCATAATGCTGGGCGCTCCTCATTGGCTGGGATTCATAATGCTGGGCACTCCTCATTGGCTGGGATTCATAATGCTGGGCGCTCCTCATTGGCTGGGATTCATAATGCTGGGCACTCCTCATTGGCTGGGATTCATAATGCTGGGCAGTGGTGAATCCAACCCACTGGCCCTTGTGCTCTATAACTCTTTAATTTTTCTACTACTGTTTCTGTTGTTTACACACACACACACACACACACACACACACACACATTTAAGCACGTGGCAAGGTAACGCTTCTACCCATTATGGTTATGTTTCAGTGACATTGCTGGATAGTTTGTGTGTACCTCACCCTTGAACACAGGTACCCTGTGCTACACTGGGATGGGACACTAGCCTAGCATCACCATATGTAAGCACCATAAAAAATAACATGCAAAAACCCCGCAGCATGGTCCACATGCACTCCTCCGCCTTCTCCATCGCTTCCATCCTGTTAGGCTGCAAACCACTGAGCCATGATCCCCCA
This sequence comes from Rattus norvegicus, assembly GCF_021556685.1. NCBI lineage: Eukaryota > Metazoa > Chordata > Mammalia > Rodentia > Muridae > Rattus > Rattus norvegicus. The sequence continues at coordinate 96,341,886 of NC_141543.1, forward strand.
AAACGGTTTGGTTCCCACTTTATCCTTTAGTTAGTGCCATTTTGTCTAGAACCCCCCCACACTCCATCCCCCTCCCACAGTGACATCCTCTTTGCCTGCCCGATACTCCTGACACATTCTAGGACTCCCGTTCAACCATTCACCCCTCAACCAAAACACCACGGTTTCTTCTTTAAATTCCAAAAGGATTATTGGGGGGGGGGGTAGTATATACACCTCGTGCTTTGACTTTTTTATACACTTCTGGATCTCCCAACAAACTTTAAAGTTCTTTTAATAAAAAAAAAAATCCAGTGTCAAATGGTAAGGTCACAAAAAGGAATGAACGTCCTCTGAGAACTCCGTCCAGTAGAGGAAAAAGCACACAAGACAGTGTGAGCTAATGTGAGAAAAAAAAAAAAAAAAAAAAAAAAAAAACAAGCAGAGGAACATATGGCCGAGACTGAAGCCTTCTGGGAAAGCATGGTTAAACAGCTGCACGGGCATCTTTTCAGCCAGAGACAGACTGTGTCCTCACTGTAGCAAAGCACATCTGTGGTGGCTTTCCCAAAAGGCTTCCCGGTCATTCACCTACAAATGAATCAAGACTTGGAAGAGGAAGGGCTAGCTGAGAAGAGGAAAGAGGAGTGCGGAAGTGAGAGGGAAAAAAGGTCATAAGAAGTGAAGATGATCAAAACGCATTACACGCAGGTATGAAAAAGGTCTAATGAAACCCATTGTTATGTATACATGCTAATAAAGAACTTTTAAGACGGCCCGTCAGAACAAGAGCTGGCCCTTCCTTCCCTCTTCTACTAATGAGCATGTGCCAACATATTTCTCTTCATATCTTTGCTTTTATATACTTATAGGTAATATGTCATATACATATTATATATTATATATAACATAATAGGTGCATGCATACATCATACATACATACATACATACATACATACATACATACATACATACATACATGCTTACCAATGGCTCAGCAGAGGGCACTTGCTGCCAAGCCTGACAACCTGAGTTTGATCCCCAGAACCCACACAGTAGAAGGAGAGAACCAACTTCTACAAGTTCTCCTCCATTACAAGTTCTCCTCCAGGGGTTGGGGATTTAGCTCAGCGGTAAAGCGCTTGCCTAGCAAACGCAAGGCCCTGGGTTCGGTCCCCAGCTCCGTAAAAAAAGAAAACAAAAAAACAAAAAAACAAGTTCTCCTCCGACCTCCACATGCAGGCTGTGGTGCTCATGTGCATGGGTGCATGCGCACACACACAAATAAATGAATATAAAAAGAATTAAATATATAGTGTCATCTGATGGGGAAAGATCCTTCTAGATTGGAAGCCATAGTCTGTTGGCAATACCACTTTCCTACCTGTAACCCGTAACTATCAACCAATTCTTCAGACTGTATAAAAGAGAAAGAACCCTGTAGAAGTATTCGTCTCCCTACAAAAGTCATCCTTAGTCCTGTCACACTCAGCTGAGAGAAAAGCTCATCCGAACGCCAAAGCAAGCGCATACAAGTTTTAGCCTTGTGCTTTCTAAGGGGGAGAGGGGGCGCTTGAGGCAAAAATAATGAAATATGTTGCTTTTAATAATTTCACAACTTTTATTAACCTTACTAAGTTTTTATATGGCTGCTGCCTCTGTCTCTGAATCAAATATTTTACAGGAAACGGGAAGGTTATTGTGCACTCAGTAATGGAGGGCCTGAAGAAGCTTAAACGTGAGTGAAAACTTATTAGTGAAATTTAAAGTTAATAATTCGACACCATACATTTATTTCCATAGGTTTTCTTTATTGGTTGTAAAGGTAATATGTGGAGGGCTACAGAGACAGCTCAGCTGTTAAAAGCTCTAACTGCTCTTGCAAAAGACCCAACTCTCGTTCCCAGCACCCCTCATGGTGGCTCACAATGGCCTGTAACTCCAGTCCCATGGCATCCAACGCCCTCTTCCAGCCCCCAAAGGCACTGCACATACAATTCCCACATATGCAGGAAAAACACCTATACACATAAAAATCAAAAGGAAAACAACTTTAGCTTTGGAAGTGTACTGCAGTCTTCTTTAAAGTAGTGCATAGGCCCGGGAGTGTAGTCAGTGGTAAAACCCTTCATTGGCAGGTGCAATGGCCTAGATTCGAGCATCAGCACTGAAAAATTAAGGTGATGTATGGTCATTATAGAAAATGTATATATTCAGAAAATAAAATAAGTCAAAGTGAAAAAATAATTACCGGTGTTGGGGATTTAGCTCAGCGGTAGAGCGCTTACCTAGGAAGCGCAAGGCCCTGGGTTCGGTCCCCAGCTCCGAAAAAAAGAACCAAAAAAAGAAAAAATAATTACCTGTTCTGGCTTCTGACAATAATCCATAATTTTATCAGCACATTCTCTCTTATGCATACATGATTGTATGCATCTGTGTTCTATGTTCATATAGACAAGAATGGACAGGTGTGAATATCATGCTGGGAGGCTGTCTCTACCCTCATCCCACAGAGCTCATGCTTCCTCAGTGAGGAACTCAGATTTTGTCTCTGTAAAGAGACACCATGACCATGGTAACTCTAAAAGAAAACGTTTAGTTGGGGCCGGCTTACAGTTCAGAGGATCAGCCCATTATCGTCATGGCAGGAAACACAGAGGCATGCAGGCAGCCACGGTGCTAGAGAGGAGCTGAGAGCTCTACATCCAGACTGGCAGGCAGCAGAGACAGGGGAGCTGGCTTGAGCATTGGAAACTTCTAAGCCCACTCCCAGTGACATCCTTCCTTCCCCCTGCAAGGCCACAAGTCCAAATCCCCGTCAAAGCAGTGCCTCTGCCTAATGACCAAGCATTCGGAATCGATGAGCCCGGGGGGCCGTTCTCATTCAACCCACCACAAGCAGCCATGTGAATTCTCTCCCGTTCCCCACTCCCAGGCAGCCTCAGAAATGGATACAATCTTGACTCTTCCTCTTTTCTTTCAGCCAAAGAAATGGCAAACCTACACAAGCTGACAACAAGTTCCCGCATCAAAAAAGGTAACCCTGTAGACATTTGTCACCACCGTTTCCCAGTCTGCTAATCAGAAAGATGAGCATCCTCTGTCCCTCCGGCGACGACTTCTCTAACTCCATTTTGCCTTTCTAGTCTATAGGACACTTGATAGTCTCTATGTCGTGTTGGTTATCAGAGGTTTCATAGTTTCCTAATGTCTTCATAGAGATTTTGATTATATTATGGCCCCTTTGGCATCTCTATGCAGTTTATAAATGAACTCTTCCTGCCTCTAGGCTTAAAGAAGGCAATTCAGTTTGTCAGGCTTTTATGTCCCTATCAATAAAGCCAAAGAGGTGAATTTAGGCAATGATCTGTTAATTCTCATTTCAGCATCAGAGTTCTGGTTTTAGTGTGTAAGGTTGAAAGGGCACTGTTAAGGTGGAAAAATAGATCCAGAGTAAAAGAAAACATTTGTAGATGACCTACTGAAGGATATCCGAAATATATAAAGAAACCTCATAATTCAATAATTATAATTCAGTAATGAAATGTGTAAACGTGGGGCTTGGAATAGAGCTTAGTGGTGGAGCACTTGTCCAGTATGTGTGAGACCCTACCTTCAATTCCCAGCATCACATGCACACAAAAGCAAATACAGTCATTTTCTCTGATAGACACTCTATTCCTTGTGGATAGGACCTTATAAACATTTGGGGGTGGGTATCGATCTAGAGGTAGATGCTGTCTGTGGGCTTGATCTGAGATGTCATCTGCATGTCGAAGGACTTCAGGTGTTTTCCCTACGTGACTGATTGTCACAATTCTCTCAATGGGGTGCCGTGGTCACGTGTTCCAGGACAGGAACCTGATTGGGAATAGATTTAATCACCTACCATTCCCAGTTATGAGAACTGCCAGGGTTCCTTAACCTACTCTTCCTTACCAGTTTTTCTGTCTGGTGACCCGGTTCCACTGCCCCACAGCTGAGGATCTGATGAGACTTCTGGAACCCAGCGTTTTTGAATGGCCAAGATTATGAACACACATTGTTTCAGAGGCTATATCAAAATAACAAACAAGCGGGTGACAAGATGTTGAACATCATTAGTCACTGAGGAAACAAAACAATAATGAAATGCTACTTCACACCCACTAGTGTGGATGCTTTAAGAAAAAATAAAAAGACAACGTGAGCGCCAAGATGGTTTAGTGGATAAAGGCGCTTGTCACCAAGCCCAGTCACCTGACGGTTTCCCCTGAAGCCATGTGCTGGACAGAGAGAACGGACACGACAAAGTCGCCTTCTGGGGAGCTGGAACACTGGCTCAGCAGTGAGAGCATTGGCTGCTCTGCCATAAGACCCAGATTCACTTCCCAGCAGCCACAACTGTCTCTCCAGACCAGGAGCTCTGAGCCCCCTTCCAGCCCCCAAGGGTGTGCGTGTGGTGCTGTCCATGGTACACAAGCGTACATGCTGGCAAAATGATTGTAGACATTTTTACCTCCGTTCAAGTTTTCTACCCACCTTAATCATTCAGTTCCCAGATAAAGCACATACAGCCTTTATGTTTACAATAAACCCTGATCAGCACAAGGGCTGGGCAGATCCTCTGCACTATTGGAATCTACTTTCCTACCCATAACTACAAGTCATTACTTACTGTTTCATCTGGGCTGATCTTAACTCCGGTTGGCCAGCCCTAAGAGCCGCGTTTTCATGACTCTCACCAAGCCCAGCTTCTCCTCTATTCGCCTTCTCCCTCTCCTGGTTCTCCTACAACCCCCCACCCCAAGTCTGGGAATCCTAAACCCCACCTATGTCTCTTCTGTCCAGCTATTGGCTGTCAGCATCTTTATCAATCAGAAATAATTTGGGGGCAAGGTCACATAGTATCAATTGGATCTAAAGGCAGCCTCTGTCTGGGACAACTAGGTCTTAGGGGTCCCCCACCCCTGCACTTAGCATTGTAATACACAGCAAAAGACTAAACCTCAACGCAAAACACCCAAACAACAATTAAGAAACAAAGAAACAAAGTTTGTCCTCTGCCCTCCACCTGCTGTGGCATATGTGAACACACACACACACACACACACACACACACACACACACACACAAATAAATGTAACAAAATTTTAATTAAAACTTATTTTTCTTTATTAACTTGAGTATTTATTTACATTTCGATTGTTATTCTCCTTCCCGGTTTCTGGGCCAACATCCCCCTAACCCTTCCCCCTCACCTTCTATATGGGTGTTCCCCTCCCCATCCTCACCCCATTACCACCCTCCCCCCAACAATCATGTTCACTGGGGGTTCAGTCTTAGCAGGACCCAGGGCTTCCCCTTCCACTGGTGCTCTTACTAGGCCATTCATTGCTACCTATGAGGTCAGAGTCCAGGGTCAGTCCATGTATAGTCTTTAGGTAGTGGCTTAGTCCTGGAAACTCTGGTTGGTTGGCATTGTTGTACATATGGGGTCTCAAGCCCCTTCAAGCTCTTCCAGTCCTTTCTCTGATTCCTTCAATGGGGGTCCCGTTCTCAGTTCAGTGGTTTGCTGCTGGCATTCGCCTCTGTATTTGCTGTATTCTGGCTGTGTCTCTCAGGAGAGATCTACATCCGGCTCCTGTCGGCCTGCACTTCTTTGCTTCATCCATCTTGTCTAATTGGGTGGCTGTATATGTATGGGCCACATGTAGGACAGACTCTGAATGGGTGTTCCTTCTGCCTCTGTTTTAATCTTTGCCTCCCTATTCCCTGCCAAGGATATTCTTGTTCCCCTTTTAAAGAACGACTGAAGCATTCACATTTTGATCATCCGTCTTGAGTTTCATGTGTTCTAGGCATCTAGGGTAATTCGAGCATTTGGGCTAATAGTCACTTATCAATGAGTGCATACCATGTGTGTTTTTTTGTGATTGGGTTACCTCACTCAGGATGATATTTTCCAGTTCCAACCATTTGCCTATGAATTTCATTAAGTCATTGTTTTTGATAGCTGAGTAATATTCCATTGTGTAGATGTACCACATTTTCTGTATCCATTCCTCTGTTGAAGGGCATCTGGGTTCTTTCCAGCTTCTGGCGATTATAAATAAGGCTGCGATGAACATAGTGGAGCACGTGTCTCTTTTATATGTTGAGGCATCTTTTGGGTATATGCCCAAGAGAGGTATAGCTGGGACCTCAGGTAGTTCAATGTCCAATTTTCTGAGGAACCTCCAGACTGATTTCCAGAATGGCTGTACCAGTCTGCAATCCCACCAACAATGGAGGAGTGTTCCTCTTTCTCCACATCCTTGCCAGCATCTGCTGTCACCTAAGTTTTTGATCATAGCCATTCTCACTGGTGTGAGGTGAAATCTCAGGGTTGTTTTGATTTGCATTTCCCTTATGACTAAAGATAATTAAAACTTTTTAAAAAATAATGAATGTTGAAGAAAATTGAGGCCTTCATTACACTGGTGAGGTAATTGTGGAATTGTACAACTGGATTATTACCTTTGTTGAACTAATCAAAATATACATACTCAAATATTACAGATAGAATATTAAAATCACATATACATACATGTATGCACTTAATAACAATTAACGAAAAGAGTCCATGAATTTGAAAGACAGCAAGGAGAGGGAAGTATCTCAAAAAAAAAAAGTACTATGAAAAAATCACAGAATTTAGGAGTTTGTAGAACATAGGTGGTAAACTCTGTGGTAGACAGAGCACTTGCCTGCCTGCACGATACCCTTGTATTAATCCCCAGCACAAACAAAAACAGAAGTGAAGGCGGTTGTTTCTATAATAGGATTTTATCACAATGACTACAAATAGCGATCACCGAGCAAACGCCTTTAATCCCAGCGCTTGGGAGGCAGAGGCAGGTGGATCTCTGAATCCAAGGCCAGCCTGATCTAGAGTGAGTTCCAGGACAGTCAGGGCTACACAGAGAAACCATGTCTCAAAAATATCAATTAATTGGTTAATTACTATGTTAATAATTAACACTTAAGGGTTTTCGCTTCTATCCAGGCACTTGACTTATGCCTATAGTCCTAAATATTTGTGAGGCTAGGGCAGGAAGAATATTTAAGCTCAGGAATTTGAAGCCAGCCTAGAAAAGCATAGTGAGGTTCTCTCTCTAAGGAAATCACAGTGTAAGGCTGAGGAGACGGCTGGTCAATTAAGAGCACATAGTAATTTTCTATAAGAGTACTGTTTGATTCCCAGGATCCACAGAGTGGCTCAGAACCATCTGTATCCCCAGTTCCAGGGTGTTGGATGCCCCCTCTTGGCTTTTATGAGTACTAAGTGCGTGTCTGATACGCAGACACACATGCAGGCAAAACACCTATACACCTATACTCAAAAAATAATTTTTAATTATTTAAAAATAATAAAATATGTGATGGACAGTTGGCTTGGTGGTTAAGAACACTGGTCTGTTGTAAAGGACCCAGGTTCAATTCCCAGCACCCACGTTGAGGCTCACCACCATCTTAGGCACGAGGCACACATGTGGTCCACAGACACGTCTACAGGCAAAACACTCATACACACAAAACAACAGAAATAAATCTTTAAAAGGAAACCAAAATTTTACTTCTACACAACTCCACTGAATAGGAACTGAGATTGTCCCCCATTTTAACATAGGAAGCCCTTAATATGTATTTATTGAATTCATTTAGAAATTAAACCTTTCTCCTCTTTTCCTTTGTGTTCCTGACTTGAAGGGGAAACCAGTTGGAGAAACTTGAATTTACTGCATTCATACCGAAACATTCAGACCTAGAATAGGAAACATCTAGAAACACTGCCACTGAGTAAACCCAGAAGCCTTTTTAGAAGTCAGAGTCTGTTTATCCACAGCAGATTACAGACCCTCCCAAACTCTGAGCTAGAGCAGTTTTGTTTGTTTGCTTGTTGGGAGGGTTTTGATTTTGGTTGGTTTTGGTCTTTGGAGATGAGGTCTTACTTTGTAGCCCTTTCTGGCCTGAAGCTTCCTAGGTTGACCAGGCTGGCTTTGAACTAACAGAGATCTGCCTGCCTCTGCCTCCCAAGTGCTGGAAATAAAGGTGTGTGCCACCAGTGGCTTCAAACGTTTAAATGCTACGAGAAAAGTCAGAACGTGAATATTATGGTTCCTGCCTAATTGCCAATGTTTTTCCTTTCTGTTTTTGTTTTGAGACAGAAGCTTAAACTCACAATCCTCCTGCCTCAGCCTTCCAAGTACTAAGATTGTTGGCACACATCACCATGCCTGACAATTTAATTACTCTATTTTAACTCACTTCTCCCACTGTTAAAGAATGCAAGTGTGTTGGAGAGATGGCTTAGCAGGTAAGAGCACCCAGTGCTCTTCCAGAGGACCTCAGTTCAGTTCCCAGCACCAACAGCAGATGGTTCTCAACTACCTGTGACTCCAGCTCCTGGAGGACCCCATGCCTCTGGCCTCTGTTGGCACCAGCACTCACATGCATAGACACACACATATACACATAGGTTTAAATTTTTTTTTTAATTTTAAAAAATAATATAAACAATTGAGATTTGGGGTGGGTTTTTTTCCTTCTTTTCTAGACTTAAAACCCTAATGAAATGGTTTTAAAGTACTCTTCAATCAAGGGACCTGGGTAAAATGTTCCCTTCAACAAGTTTCAACCCACTAAAGAAAACATACCAACATATAATTTGAAACCAAGGGGGGAAAAGTCATCTTCTCTAAAGTCTTAACAGGCTCGAGTTGATGTGATTCTGTGTTCATTTCCTCATGTGCCGCCGGGGTACCGAGCAAACCCCAGTGAATGCACATTTACTGTAACCCTGGGAGGAGCCAGCAGTCATGTCCCTGAGCCCAGGTCTGAGCAGGGAGTGAGGTCACAACTGTATGACGAAACAAACCATTGGCTTCTTGATCTGAAGGCCCAGATGCTTGGTTACTAAGGGTTGGCTAATAATACAGCTCAAAAGGAGGTAAATGTCAGAACTTTGTATGATTCTGTGCTGTCTTAAAAAAGAATTGTTACCTACATAAAGGATTGAAAGTGTTTAGATAGTAATGATGATTTTGGGCCAAGGGGACAATTTCACAGCACCTTTCAAGTGCTTAAACTGCTGAGTGTCTCTGGGGTTCCCAGCTTTGTGGTAGGTTCTAGATTCTGAACACTGTGTAATGGAGTTGTTTAGAATCAGCTGCTTTCTGGGTTCTGAGGCGATGACCTGGGAGGAATGAATTCTAAGCAAACATTCTGGAACATTTTCTTCCTGGTTTAACCGTACTTGCTGATTCAGAATTCCCAAGTTAGCAACCCAATCTGCTAGTCGGTGAACCTCCAGATAAACTCTGTAGTTTCGAAAGCTAACAGCCCCTGGCCTGCAGACTGTGTTTCTTAGACTATGCAGAAGGGGAAAGCGAGGACTAGAGAAACCGTATCAGCAAAAACAGTCTATGCGAGAGGCTACCCATTCTGCTTTTATGGGAAAGCAGTGAGCTCTTAATTGCCAGAGCAGGGACGTGTGTTCCAGAAGGAAATCCTCAGAAAACATACTTACTACATGGTAGGTGTCTAAGACTGGGACAAGTAAGCAAGTATTTTAGGAATTCTGTAACACTTTCTGCTTTGTCAATTGTGACATGAAATGTTCCAGAATAAATATTGTCTTTAATTTTTTTTCCTATCTATTCCTAATGCTTTGTCTGTATCATGACGCTGGTTTTTAATTAGTTAAGGTGTACGATTTGATGATTTGCTATATGTATACACTGTAAAATAATCATTGCAATTTAACATACCAGTCACCTGACATAGCTACTCTGGGTCAGGGGCATCTGGGCAAATTTCGAGTACACTGTGGAGTGGCCCTACCTCGCCATGCCGTTAGATGTTAGAATTTTACAAGAATTTTGCTCGTCTTGCATAACTGAAGGTTTGTGCTCCTCACCCAACCTCCTCTTACCACCCCATCCCCCTCACCATTCTGTGCTCCTGTAGGTTTGACTATCTTAAATTCCACATGCAAGTGAGGAAATATTCCTCTCTGTGTGCCTGGCTTACTTTACTGAACATTTATTTAGTTTTGTTTTAAGACTTACAATTTTTAATTATGCGTGTATAAACGTTCAGGTGCCCGTGGAGGCCAGAAGAGGGGGCTGGATCCCTTGGGTCTGAACTGTACAGATAGTTGTGAGCAGCCACGTGGGTGCTGGGAAACCGAGTCATCCACAAGAGCAGTAAGAGCTCTTAACCACTGAGCCATCTCTCCAGCCCCAGCATTTATTTTTACCTAAGATCAAGGCAACATTATTGGAAAGGTGGAGCTGTGACAAGAAATTTGGCTTATAGATCTTCACAGTAAAAGCCCCTTTCCACCCAGCCCTCCAAGTTAGCATAAAATTCTAAATTGTATTTGCACGTGATGCCATTCTTTGAAATCCTAGGCTTTTTAGTCCCAGGTCTTGAGCTGGGGAAAGCTGAGAAAGAAGGAAAATGAATGTATAAAGTACTACAGTATCACCTGCCTGCCGTTCTAGTTCTAGGCCAGCTGAACTACGAAGTAAGGCCCTATCTAAAGAGAAAGCAGGAATAAATTAACGGATGTATGAATGAAGGATTTGTGAATGTATCCTTCATTGTATCTTCTGAATTCCAGACAGAGTTTCTGACCACATGGCAATCTCGGGATTTAAAGGCACGCTGAAGCTGAAACCCTTAAAAACACCTGTCTTTTACAAGAGGTAGGTAGTAAAATACGAACAATTAGACAAAGAAGTGTTTGGACAATGAATATTATAAGTTACACTGCAGAGACTACGGTGAGACGAGTCAGCACATTCCGTTCTGTGGTAATGTTACTTAAAACATCCGAATTAAGGAGTTTGTTACATTTTATTTATTTTGTACGTGTGCGCCCATCTGTGTACCGCAGTACACTTGTGGCAGCCAGAGGACAGCTTGTAGGAGTCCATTCTCCCGTTTCACTCTGCGGGTTCCCTGGAATCAAACTCAGATCCTCAGGCTTGGCAGCAAGCTCCTTCCCACTGAGCCATTCCCTTGTCTCTATGGGAGGATTTTTTTTTTTAAATAAAAAGAAAAAGATGAACATTCTTGGTTGGCCGGAAAAACAGAACTCTCCTTCCCATTCTCCCAAAAGAAATACAGAAAATCAGCCATGCATACCCCGCTATGATATACACGGGAGATTTGCCTGTTAGTAGCCATGCTTTCTCTCAGCCAGCTGCCGACAAACCGTAACCGTCAGTAATGGCTGGGAGTGAGAACCCGAGATGTGTTTAGCACATAGTAGACGGGAAGCACGCACCTCTCTCCTGGCTGCCCACCGCTGTGCCACTCTCGGCCTAACACTGCTAAAGCAATCGATTTCTGACATTTTTAAAAAGAAAGGAGGAGAAAAATAACCTCAAAGCAGCCAAACCATGGGGATCCCTGTAGTAGATGAGAGACTGAACTGGGTTTGTTTCAAATAGGTAGTGCTGTGATCCTCTGAAACATTATAAAACGGACCTTCTCCCGGCTTAGTCGGAGATGGAGTGTGAAATAGTTCCACGTGTGCTTTGTGCTTGCTGTAATTAGCAAAAATCTTTGTCCGCCTGGCCCTCGGCTTTCTTGGGACATATTTGTGTGTCTGCTTACCTCTTGTCTTCTGCTCACATTTTTTACGTCATGCAAAAATAAACTTGTTTTTCATTCGGAAATGCAACAAATGCATAGTAACCTGCTCCTGAAGTTTGCAGGAGGTCAAGTTAGGTGATAAAAAGTAGGAGAAATTACTAACACAAAAAGAAGAATTCGTGTTAGTAAAAGCTGAGGAAAAGAAAAGTTAGATGCAATTTCATGCCCAAAAAGTTGAGACCAGTACATCTTAAGACCCCATCACTTCCTTCTCTCCCAGGAAGAAAGAAATAAGTTGAATCTAATATGCTAAAGAGTAATAAAAGTAAACCATAGTGGTTATATTGTTCAACCACAGTATTTATTATTCCTTCTAGTTTTGATTTATTAGGTACTTGTAAAAAAAATGGGGCTGGAGAGATGGCTCAGCAGCTCTGAGCACTTGCTGCTCTTACAAAGGCATCTGGGTTCGATTCCCAGCACCCACATTGAAGCCCGCAACCATCTGTACCTCTGGTCTCTGGATCTGATGTCCCTTCTGACCTCCTTGGGTACCAGGCATGCACATGGTACATTCATGCAGACAAGACACCCATATACATAAAATTATAAAATAAATCAATTAATCAATTAATAAAAAAACAAAAATAAAAGATTCCATATATTTTAAACTTTTGTTATTAGTATCAAAACTACAGACCTTTAAGATAAATTTATAAAAGCTAGGTGTGGTGACACATGCCTATAATCCCAACATTCAAGGAAGATGGAGGAGGGGATCAGGAGTTCAAAGTCATCCTTGGCTACATAGAGACTTTGAGATCATCCTAGGCTACATAGGACCTGTTTCAAAAACTTTTTTGATTATTTAAATCAATTTGCTACTAAATTACACTTAATTAAAAGTAATATTCCACTTGTTGCATTATAAGCAAAGCTAGTTGTGTGTGTGTGTGTGTGTGTATTCATAAATTACTGCGAATTTACACAAAGCATCCTAGAAGTATTCACATTTCCCCTCCTTTTCCAGATCTTACTTTAATGCATATGTGTGAGTCTCCCAGAGTTCCAAACGTTCCAGAACTACAGGGTGGGCTGTGGTTTCCCTCATCTGCTCTGGCTGCCGGGCAGATGTTAGCAGGTGACAGGCTCTGCCTTAGGGCTGTGACTCTGGGCATACATACCACAACGCTTGTCGCCATGGTAGTCAGCGAAGCTTGGGGGTCTCGCGCCTATGCTAAATCTGCCTCTTTCTGTGTCTCTTCTTAGAGATAAAGATTTTCGAGGGTATTTCTCAGGCCATTTACAACACAAAGAAACAAAGCTGAGCCCGGCACAACTGGAAGGTAATGAAAATCACCCTAAATGTTAAACCCTGAGACAGCCCTCCCTCTTTCTGTGGGCTTCTGTCTTGTTTATTTTTTTTAATAATGATAAATTATTTATTTTGGTCTCAGAGAACTCACTCCATGGTTATTAGGGCCCACACAGCCAGGAAGAACATCTTGGTGTTAGACATGTGTAGGGAAGGTATTCACCACACAATAGACAAGAACCAAGAAGTGAGGAAGATACTAAAGATTAAGTATAGTCTTCAGAAGTGAGAGCCAATGACTTACTTCTTACAATTAAACCCTACCTCCTAAAGATTCCAGAACCTCCCCAAATAGCACCACCAACTGAGTCGCAAACACTCATTACAGGACCCTGGGTGTCTTACTAGCTAACTTGTCCATTTCTCATCCTAAGAACTTATAACGGAACTGAAGCAGGCTGGAATATGTCACTGACGGCAATAAATGCAGGCTCTGTGCAGCATGTACCTAAGGCTAGCCTGGAACTCATTGCCTAGCCCTGACTGATCTTGAGCACATAGCAGCCCTGTATCAGCCTCCCAAGTTCTAGAATTGAAGGCATGTGACATTGCTTCCAGCTGACTCCCATTCTGATCTTCCTTCAGTGCACGTGGGGAAGAAATATCCTACCATTTAAAGGAGGGAGAAATAAACTTTTAAAAAAAATAATTTAATTAGTTTTATTTTATGTGCATTCATGTGAGGGTGTCAGATCCCCTAGAACTGGAGTTACAGACAGGTGTGAGCTGCCAAGTGGGGGCTCGGACTTGAACCTGGGTCCATCTGGAAGAGCAGCCAATGCTCTTAACTTCTGGGCCATTGCTACAGCTCAGAAATAAGCTTCTAACCAGGCATGGTGATACATACCTATAACTCAGGCAGCTGATGCTTAGTTCAAAGCCAGCCTGGCCTGTATATCAAGAACCTATCTAAAAATTAAAAAAATAAGCTATTTGTAGATTGAAGAGAGATTACTTTGAAATTGACATCTCAAGAATTTAAGTCAGGCAGGCAGTGGTAGCACACACCTTTAATTCTAGCACTCAGGAGGCAGAGGCAGGAAGATCTCTGAGTTCAAGGCCATCATAGTCTACAGAGTCAGTTTCAGGACAGCCAAAGCTACACAAAGAAACCCTGTCTCAAAAACAACAAAATTAAACAGTCTTGGTGAAATATTATTATCCAGATAACCGTGAGAGTGGCAAACAGCAAATCTAAGGTCACATATGAAGCAGTTAAACCCAAAGGGGTAGGACTCACCAGGGTGAGAACAGGTGTTTGTAATCTCAACATTGGGGAGGCAGAGGCAAGAGGATCACCATAGTTTCAGGACAGCCTGGTCTGCAAAATATTTGACATGCCAAGTCACTTTGTTTTCAGAAGACAAAAAAATGAAAGAAAAAATAGAAATAAAATGCCAGGATTTTTTTTAGAGACAGGAAAAAAAATGTTGAAATTTGGTACGTTGTCTCCAGGTCATTGGTTCAGATAGCAAATATCTATTTAAACCAACAGTTTTCGGGGTTGGGGATTTAGCTCAGTGGTAGAGCGCTTGCCTAGGAAGCGCAAGGCCCTGGGTTCGGTCCCCAGCTCCGGGAAAAAAAAAACAAAAAACAAAACAAACAAACAAAAAAAAAAAAAACCAACAGTTTTCCGGGCATAAGAACATTAGACATGTTCCTGCTCTGGAAGGAAATCTACAAGGAAAATACATAGTTAAACTGCAAAATAATTTGGTGATTTAAATTAAATTATAAGATGACACAAGATATGAGAGAAGTATAGAAGCTATAGGACTGTAACAGAGTATCCCAATCTGGTCACTATAAGACCATAACAGTGTCCTGATTGGGTAGCCATAGGACTGTAACAGAGTATCCAGATCTAGTTGCTATAGGACCATAGCAGTGTGTCCCAATTTGGTCTTGTGAGGCAAAGGAGGGAGTCTAAAGAAAGCTGAATGATGAGCAAGTCAGGGGAAAAGGCAAAAGAGTGTCCAGGGAGAAAGAACAGAATCTTATCCAAAAGAAAGGAGAAGTATTATGCACCAAAAAACCTAAACGGAACCTAAAGGATGCCTCGGGAGGCAAGAGCACTTGTTATGCATGAGGACCTGAATTCAGATCCTGGCACCCACATAAAAAGCTGTGCATGCCTGTCACCCCAATGCAGGGGTGAGGGAAATGGGGTAGAGCTTGCTGGATGCTGTCTCAAAGGATTCGGTAGAATGTATCAGAGCCAGATGCCTGGCCTCCACGCTTGGAAGTGAGCATACCCACAAATACACATGAGCATACCCCACACTAACATACAAAAAAAGAGGGGGAGGAGGGAGAGGAGGAGGAGTAGAAAAGAAGAGCTGACCAAAGCACCTTTGCCTGTTGATGACCTGAACTCTGTCCCCAAATCCTACATAGTAAAAGGAGAGAACTGACTCCTGCAAGTTTGTCTCTTAACTATATTCATGCCATGACACACACACACACACACACACACACACACACATACATATATACATACATACACTCACACACACACATATACACACCCACATATACACACACATACACATATACATACATACACACACATACACACATACACACACATATGCATACATACACACACATACACACATATACACACCCACATACATACACACATATGCATACATACACACACATACACACATATACACACCCACATACACACACACACATACACATATATATACATACACACACATACACACATATACACACATACAGACATACAGACATATTCACATTCTTTCTGTCTGTCTTCCGGGATACATGTAACCTAGTTACTTACAATTATTGGGAGCTAACCAGTCCTGTGAGGCATAGTCCCTGTGGGATTAGTAAAGATGCAGATATCAAAGTATCAAATACAAACACTAGAAAATGTGGTAATTCCTGTATCCTTACAACTTTCCTATGAGCAATTAATTTGTTCATTCTGCTTGGTTTATCAATACCTCAAAGTCTCCAATATCTCCTCTTCGCTCTCAAATGACTTTACTTCCTACCTCCCTGCACAAAACTTAATGGAATTTCCAAAGAACTTCCCCCCTGTGTCTATCTCTGAGCGCCGAAGCCATACACTTTGTGTGCAAATGCATGTGTACGGGGTGCCCCTACCAGAGGAAGATGCCCTGCTCTATCCTCCTCTGCCAGGTTCCTTCGAGACAGAGTGTCTCATTGAACACGGACTCATTGGTTTTCAGTGGCTGTAAGGCAACAGCAGTAGTCGTCCTCCTCTGCTCCTCGTCAGACAGAAGAGTTACATTGTAGATGGCCATTGGCAGCTTTCATTTGGATGCTAGGGATCCAAACTCAGGTCCTTAGCTTGCACAGAATGCGCTTACTCATTGGGCTGTCTCTCCATCCCCGATCCTCCACTATTTTTGCATAGTTTGAAAAACAAGAGTAAACATATCCTGGTATGTTTACCCCAATATAAAAATAAGTATCTATGAGTCTATACTGATTGTTCTTAGTTGGGGTTTTATTGCTGTGAAGAGACACCATGACCAAGGCAACTCTTATAAAAGACAACATTTAACTGGGGCTGGCTTACACTTACAGAGGTTCTGTCCATTGTCATCATGGCGGGAAACATGCCAGAGTGCAGGCAGACGTGGTGCCTGAAGGGGCAGAAGGGGCTAAGAGTTCTGCTTCTTGATGTGCAGGTAGCCAGGAGAGGACTGGTTCTTCCACACTGAGTGGAGCTTGAGAGCTAGGAGTCCTCAAAGCCCACCTATAAAATGACACACTTCCTCCAGTGAGGCCAGACCTACTAATAGTAGCACTTGCCGTGGGCCAAGCATATTCAAACCATCACACTGGCATAAATAAATAATGAAGCTAGGAATATAGGTCAGTGGTAGAGCGGTTGCCTAGCATACATGAGGCCCTAGATTCAAACCCCAGTATTGTAAAAAGAATGAAAATTAAGAATAATTTTAATACTTAATGCAAAGTAGAGAAAAATGAGTAATGACAATAAAGGGGGACAACAGACAATATATATTTTTGGTTTGCTTTGTTTTGATACACGGGGTCTGATGAAACCCAGTCTGTTCTCAAACTCACTATTTGGCCAAGGCTGGACTTGAACACCTAACCTTCCTGTCTCTACCCTCGAGTGTTTTACAAGAATGTACCACCATGCCTGGCTCCACATTTGGTTTTTCTACCAATTGCTGCTTGTTCTATCGAATTCTATCATTTCTGCTTTATTCTTCAAATCCCAGGAAAAGACTGTATCTGTCTTTTCTTTTTTTTTTTTTTTTTTTTTGGTTCTTTTTTTCCGGAGCTGGGGACCGAACCCAGGGCCTTGCGCTTCCTAGGTAAGCGCTCTACCACTGAGCTAAATCCCCAGCCCCTGTCTTTTCTTTTTTAAAAAACAAATCTATTACTCATTTTTCTCTCCGTGTTTTTTCAGAACATAATCTTCAATTGGTCATGTGATCTCTCCTAGTCCTCTTAGCATATATGTTTCCCCCTCCCCTCCCCTGCCCCACTTTTTGAGACAGTCTTACTCTATAGCCTGGGCTGACCCAGACATTACTTTTAAGCCTAAGTGGTCCCCAGATCCCCAGATAATCTTCCCGCCACAGTTTCCAAGTAATAATACTATCGTGCCTGACTGTGTTTCTTCCTAAATGACTGTCCTAACTAATATAATTCCATTTCCCCAGCCTTCCGTAACGCTTACAACTTCTTCACCAAGGACAGAACCGGCTGTATTGATTCACACGGATTGATGAGCACTGTAGCAAAACTGGGAATGAATCTAAACGCATACGATATCTACAATGAATTAAAATGTGCCGATCGTGACAGTGAGTGTTTTCACTTATTACTTTCTCATGAAACAGTTTCATGAATATCTGGTTTATCATAGATCCTGTAAGTACAGGAAATTGCTCTCCCTTATTTCCCAGAATATTGCTCAAACAAAAATAAGGATATCTCCCCTGAGCTGCACTTTACCTTCCATGGTTTCAAATAACTGGCTCAACTGTGATCCAAAAATATTAGTATTTGTCTAAACTCTTTCAAGTGAAAAAAAAAGTCCTCAAGTTCAATTGTTGAGGCTAGACATGGTGGTACACACCTTTAGTCCCAGTGCTCAGGAGGCAGAGACAGGCAGATCTCTGGGAGTTCCAGGCCAGCCTGGGCTACGTGGAGAGACCATGTCTCAAATACACACACAGTATATTGTTATAGTCATTTTGTTATAGTTGCTGTTGCTGTTAGTCTCTCATTATGCCTAACTTATCAGATAAAGTTTATCACAGATATGTCTGTATGAAAACACACAGCAGAGGCAGAATCAGTACCGTCCAGGGTGCCTACGAGGTTTTTGGTTTGGTTTTGGTTGGTTTGGGGGTTGTTCTAACTTGTTTGTTTACCAGGACAGGGTATCATTCTGCGTCTCAGGCTGTCTGAGGATTCAACATTTAACTCACAGCCTAGCATCGTAGGCATGAGCCAGCACACTCAGACCTAGCCAAGGCTCTAAGGCTTGGAGGTCTTGGAATGGAACTTGTATACCCTGAAGGATGAGGGAACTGCTACTGTATTTGTGTATGTTTCTCTTTAAGGATACCAGTGGGGTATATGTATGAGTAAAAAATAGTTTCTTGAAATTTTTTCTGGGCGGAAACCGAGAGTGATTGTCTCTTCTCAATACCAAATTCCAGTTTTTGTAATGATGCTCATTTTAGAGGATGCCTTGAAGTAGCAGAGAGATAAAAAGACATCAATCGCTTCACAGAGGCAGAACACCAAGCAAACCCTGGCCCTCTCCTTCTATCCAAGCCCAATGAATTTTAAATGCCAGGGAAATTTTGTTAGTGTTTTAAAGCATACAGGTCATGGAATTTGTTTTCCTGATTTGGGAGCTTTTCATTAGTAGCATTTGGTTTGGTTTTTTATTTTAAAGCAGGGTTTTTTTTTTTTCTCCATCTTTATTAACTTGGGTATTTTTTTATTTACATTTCAATTGTTATTCCCTTTCCCGGTTTCCAGGCCAACATCCCCCTAACTCTTCCCCCTCCCCATTACATATGGGTGTTCCCCTCCCCATCCTTCCCCCATTACTGCCCTCCCCCCAACAATCATGTTCACTGGGGGTTCAGTCTTGGCAGGACCAAGGGCTTCCCCTTCCACTGGTGCTCTTACTAGGATATTCATTGCTACCTATGAGGTTGGAGCCCAGGGTCAGTCCATGTATAGTCTTTAGGTAGTGGCTTAGTCCCTGGAAGCTCTGGTTGGTTGGCATTGTTGTACATATGGGGTCTCAAGCCCCTTCAAGCTCTTTCAGTCCTTTCTCTGATTCCTTCAATGGGGGTCCTGTTCTCAGTTCAGTGGTTTCCTGCTGGCATTCGCCTATGTATTTGCCATATTCTGGCTGTGTCTCTCAGGAGAGATCTACATCCGGCTCCTGTCGGCCTGCACTTCTTTGCTTCATCCATCTTGTCTAATTGGGTGGCTGTATATGTATGGGCCACATGTGGGGCAGGCTCTGAATGGGTGTTCCTTCAGCCTCTGTTCTAAACTTTGCCTCCCTATTCCCTGCCAAGGGTATTTTTGTTCCCCTTTTAAAGAAGGAGTGAAGCATTTGCATTTTGGTCATCCTTCTTGAGTTTCATGTGTTCTGTGCATCTAGGTAATTCGAGCATTTGGGCTAATAGCCACTTATCAATGAGTGCATACCATGTGTGTTTTTCTGTGATTGGGTTACCTCACTCAGGATGATATTTTCCAGTTCCAACCATTTGCCTATGAATTTCATAAAGTCATTGTTTTTGATAGCTGAATAATATTCCACTGTGTAGATGTACCACATTTTCTGTATCCATTCCTTTGTTGAAGGGCATCTGGGTTCTTTCCAGCTTCTGGCTATTATAAATAAGGCTGCTATGAACATTGTGGAGCATGTGTCTTTGTGATATGTTGGAGCATCTTTTGGGTATATGCCCAAGAGAGGTATAGCTGGGTCCTCAGGTAGTTCAATGTCCAATTTTCTGAGAACCTCCAGACTGATTTCCAGAATGGTTGTACCAGTCTGCAATCCCACCAACAATGGAGGAGTGTTCCTCTTTCTCCACATCCTCGCCAGCATCTGCTGTCACCTGAGTTTTTGATCTTAGCCATTCTCACTGGTGTGAGGTGAAATCTCAGGGTTGTTTTGATTTGCATTTCCCTTATGACTAAAGATGTTGAACATTTCTTTAGGTGTTTAAGCAGGGTCTTAATACATCTGAGGCTTCCCTCTAACTTGCTGTGTAGCCAAGGCTGGCCTCTAACTTGCTGTGTAGCTGAGGTGAGCCTTGAATGGTTGACACTTGCCTCTACCCCTCAAGTGCGTTGGCATGTGCCTGGAGTCCAAACTAATATGTTATGTGGGAAATGTTTTCAGCATACTATTTTATCTTGCCCCTCATCACCCAACTAACAGTGACTTAAAGTCACCAGATAATTAACACTGTTATCACCTGTTAATTAAAGTTATCATGTGTTTCCATTAACTCCACCCAATTGTTTTATTCTTTCATAGCCCATACACATATACCTCAAGTGGTAGTTACTGTCAGATTTGGGAAGGGGAGTTATTTTCTCTGGGTACCTCTGGCTGTCCTGGAACTTTCATTGTAGACCAGGCTGGCCGCAAACTCAGAGATCTGCTTGTCTCTGCCCCTGCCCCTGCCCCTGCCCCTGCCCCTGCCCCTGCCCCTGCCCCTGCCCCTGCCCCCTGCTTCTACCCCTGCCCCTGCCCCCTGCTTCTCCCCTGCCCCTGCCCTTGCCTCTACCTCTGATGAGATTAAAGACACACACTGCCACCACCCAGCAACTATCTTTTAATTTTAGGGACAATAGGCTACCAGAAAAGGAGGGACATGTGAATAAATTCCTTGTGAAAGCGACACTCTCGGGCAAAGGATAATAGTAGCTAACTGCTTTTGCCAAATGTTTATACCTCAGCATTGCTTCTGTTGGCTATGGGAGAGTACCATGATTCTAGTAAGATCAAATCATGAAGGCTGAGGATTATAAATTGAAGACCAGCATGGCTACATAGTGAGGCACTACCAAAATAATCTCTTTAAGGAGAAGAGAACCAAAGCTTACCTAAGCATCTTTCCATCCCCACATGTGCTGGTTTTAAGTGTTAGGTGCTCAGGATGCTTCAGCTCTTATACTTAACATATGTTAGATAATTAAAATACATCCTAGCTCAACACAGTAGCAGACACCAGGATTCTCAACAAACCAGAGGCTGGGGCAGAAGGATCATGAGTCTGCAGCAATCTAGGCTATACGTAGCAAGTGCTCTCTCTTGCCCTCCCTCCCTCCTTTATATCTAAGTTATATATTTAATATAACATACAAGTGTTTAGAGACATTCTTGTTCTGAGCTCATATTCCTGTTGCAGGGGATGGTAAGATCAACTTCTCAGATTTTATAGATGTGCTGACAGATAAGAAACTCTTCCTCAAAGCTGTGGGTGAGTAGATATCACTTACAAGACACTTAGAAGATAGATGAAGTCAGTTAGAGAGGTTGGGCAGCCCTTCACACTGCACAGAAAACACTACAAAATATCAAACAAAGAGTATCACACTTGCAGCTTAAATATGTCAAGCAGTCCCTGCCAGTAGCTTTCCTTTCTTTAAAATTTATTTTTATCTTCTGTGTATGGGTATCTTGCCTTGTATGTCTGTGTCAGATCACCTAGAACTAGAATTGCAGGTGGTTGTTAGTATACATGGGTACTGGGAATCAAACCCAGGTCCTCTGGAAAAGTAATCACGCTCTTAACGACTCTATAGCCCCTTGTCTTCCTTTTATTATAGTGTTTTGGTTCTTAGACAAGCACATGTACTACTTCCAAAAGCATTCCTTTTACCAAAAAAAAGAAAAAGAAAAGAAGGAAGAAAGAAGAAAGAAAGAAAGAAAGAAAGAAAGAAAGAAAGAAAGAAAGAAAGAAAGAAAGAAAGAAAAGAAAAGAAGGAAAAACTTTTTCTAGCACTTAGAATATGTACTGTTTCCATGCAATGCTGAAGCCTCTGCCTTTGGTGAGAGCCTGGGAGGTTGGAGAGCATGCTCTCACCTTTGTGCTTAATGCTATGCATCCTGAAATTGTCACCAGTTTCTGAACTTAACAGGCTGCCTTGGAAAAATCTAACCACTATTCCTATCATATTCTCTAGGATTCCAGATCCCAAACCCCATGTGTAACTTTGGAAACATACCTATTCTTAAAGTACAGACTGTCCCTAAGACAGAAAAAATGGTGCTAACAAACACAGTAATTTCTGGGAGCCTCCTAGCCTGGAACAGGTTGAACTGAGACACAGAGTAGGACTCTGGTGTGGCTCTCTAACTACCGAATGCTGATAACTTCTAAAAAGTCCTGAATGCTTTCTTGCTACTTCTGAGTGTTAAAAAACTGCTGGCTTAGGTGATTAACACCTGTATCTTAACAGCAAGGGGCGTGAAGGTTAGGGGGAAGGTATAAGAAAAGCAGCCTTTGTTCTATCTCCACAGGAAATGCGTGGCTCTTAACTTAAAGCCTGCTACTTGAAGTCTCAAGAAGAAAAAGGGACACTTTGAAAAGTGAACTTGGTGTTTATTTCTAAGTTGTAAAAAGTTTTCAACGAAAGCTCTCTAAGAAAAACAAGAAAGCAGAATGATCCTAAGTAGGACAAAGAGTGCTAAAGAGGGGGGTAAGAAGACTAATGCTAAGAAAGGCAGGGCAGAAGGGGGGGGGAGAGAGAGAGAGAGAGAGAGAGAGAGAGAGAGAGAGAGAGAGAGAGAGAGAGATCCTCTTCTCTTGTCCTCAGCACTACACATCTTTCAGAATGCATGATCACATGGTAAGAAGTTCATTACAAGTTTACACATAAATTCAAATCATAAATCAAATAAGAAGTGGGACAGAGAGTGTTTACATGCATATCCATTAGGAGTAATTATCTGGATAAACATTCATCACCTGTCTCAGCTCCACAGGTTCATAGAGAGTTGAAAACTATAACTAAAGTGAAGTTTTGTATAGATAAACCCAGTCAACATTTTATCTTCTGTCATAGCACCTGTAATAAATCGTAGTTCACTTTACCTTTAGTTAAGGTTTTACCACCTTTAGGAATATGCTCTGAATAGTAGAAGCAATTAACTGGTGACAGAGACTGCCAGAGTTCTCATTGCAGTTTTGACCATCAGAAAGGACCTAATGGCATTTCTACTATAAAAGAGCTTAACAATCACTGATATAATTTTAGGAATTCTTATAGGATCATCATAAAGAGGAATCATCTATTTGTCTATAGCATCACTACAAGACAGGACATCTCTGTAGTTGCAAAGATCTGCTCAAAAGGGCAGGCTAATACCTACTGACTGTTATATATTTAATGATAACAGGAAAAGCATATTAATAGTAGGAATCTTTCTTAAAATGATTTTTCATAGGCCTTGTCTATTGGAACAAATCTGTCCTGGATTTTCTTTTTTTTTAATCCAAGGCAGACTCATCTCAGGAAGATCACCTGCTAGTCCTATGATGGCTCTTGACAAGTAATGAGAGTTCTCTGCAAAGTAGACATATTTATTAATCCCCCTTCATAGCACATGACAATTGTCTTTAACATACTGTACATGCAGTTGTTAAAAGAACTGCTGTATTTACTTAGTCATTGAACTATAATTATTTTGTTTACTTCATAATCAAAATTACCTTTCTACCAAATAGAACAGATTTGTAATGTTTTGGCATATTTCTAGTCCCTGGTTTAATATACAGAAAATTGCATAATTATAAATTATAAATTTTATAATTTTATGATATAAATTCTCAGTGAAATTTTAATAGAATGCTTGCTCAGAAGACATTTTGAAACCTCTCTTTTCTGTTTCCTCTATAGTTCCAGAAAAGAGAATATGCTTAGATTTAGCTAACAATCCAGGGATCTTATTGTTTGAAATCCTATCAAAGTTTGTAGAGATTTCAGCCCTGCACAGAAAGGATATAATAGAGTTAGTAAGGTAAGTGCAACGGAGTGGGTGGGAGCACCTTCCCAGAGGCCACATCACCAACATCCTAGGCACAGAGCTCAATGCAAAACAGAAGGCTGCATGCTACAATACTCTCACCTGGCTCTGAAACTGTAAGACCAATGTCACACTCTCCTGAGGCTCTGTTGTGGGCATAGGACATCCAAAAAACTTTAGCCGTCCCTAACCCAAGACAGAGCTGCTGGTGCACAGGCTAGCCCTTTCTTTACTTCTCAGTTTCTTCACCTAAGGGGAACAAAGCAGAAGAACACAGATAATGAGTATTGCTCTCATCCTGTGAAAATAAAATAAATAATATTATCTAATATACTCCTCACTGAAGGGTTGCATGCTGTCACCTGCATTTTACAAACAAAACATCTGGAAAGCAAATCCAACACTTGACCAAGAGTTGAGTGCTGCTGTTAGCACAGTGGCCAGTGCTCTCTTCCTCCTGCACTGCTCTCACTCCTACTAAGTTAACAGGACACCTTAGCTAATGTCGCTAGGTTCGTTGAAATTGGATTGTGGTTATTTATTTGCTTACCTTAGGAGGTGGTTCTTTACCTGCTGAATAATTTCCAAAACCTGGGAAAT
Source organism: Rattus norvegicus (assembly GCF_021556685.1). Classification (NCBI taxonomy): domain Eukaryota; kingdom Metazoa; phylum Chordata; class Mammalia; order Rodentia; family Muridae; genus Rattus; species Rattus norvegicus. The sequence goes on from NC_141543.1 coordinate 96,366,536, forward strand.
AAAGACCCAAGATCCAGGAAGCTGTTAAGATCCTTACTAGATTTAGTTGGGGGGCGGGCGGAATCTTCTCCAAGGCATACTGGTGTCAAACCATCAAACTACAAGATACCAGACATGGTAGTGAATGCTTTTAGCCCAAGGCTCAGAAGACAAAGGCAGGTGGATCTCTGTGAGTTCAAGGACAGCCTGGCCTACATAGCAAGTTCCAAGACAGCCAAAGCAACACAGTGAGATCCTGTCTCAAAAATGAATAGATAGATGGATAGAGAGATGGATGGATGATGGATAGATAGATATGTACAAAAAACTTTTAAAAATCAAGTTTTAAAAAAATCAAGTTATGTATTAAGAAATCCCTATTACAGTAGCAGCAGATTTCCCTACAGAAATTTTACAAGCCAAAACAGAATGGAATGATTTGTTGAAAGAGAATACTCACCCACCAGAAATTCTATCCCTAGAAAAGCTGTCCTTCAGAAGTTAAAGAGAAAGAAAGGCTTTCTGAGAGAACCACTGAAGGAATACATGTCACCAAGCCTAACAACTGTGTTCAATCCCTGGTACCCACATGGCAGAAGGAGTTAATTCCTACAAACTTTCCTCTGACCTACATACACAGTGTGCCAGTGCACATGTGCACACATTCCTGCATATGCACACACACACTAAACTACAGTCAATTAATAAATATAACAATGTCAAAAATTATAAAAAGAAACCGAGACAGCCATGTAAGTTATAAAGGAATTAGTTTAACAAGAAGAAATAGCAGCTGGGACTGCAGGTCAGCATCCAGTGTACTTGGCTGGCCGGCATTCACGAAGCCCTGAGTTCAGTCCCCCACACTGGAAACACTGCTCACAAGCTTTCCGAAACAAGCATGAAAGAGAGGCAATAATTCTGGCTGGGTAGCCGAGTGGTAGGATGCCTCCCTAACATGCACAAAGGCCAGCATGCGATCCCAAAGCAAACCAAACCTTTGAAAGATATGGATGAATATACCTTTCTAGGCAGGCACAGTATCCCATGCTGTGATCTCAACACTCCAGAGTTTGATGCAGAAGGGACACCATGAGTTCAAGGACAGCCTAGGCCACAAAGTGAGACCCTGTCTCAAAACAGAAAATTGCATTTTCAAACCCAACACATTTTCTTCAGTGCTGTAGCCACTAGTAAAGGGCTCTTGGAAATGATCCCTCACCAGGACCTAGGTAAGCAACCCTAACAATACATATTGAGTTCTCAAGCCTGAAAGAAAGAGAGAGGAGGAAGGTAAGGATGAGGGGAGGGAAGTGGGAGAGGAGAGAAAGAATACAAAAGAAGATGAGAGGAAGGGAATGAAAATACAGAAGGAAGACCTGACAGAAGAGGGATAAAGAGGGAGGAGAGAAGGGTTCTGGGAAGACAGAGAAACAGGAAAGGGTAACAGAGTGAGTATAATAAAAATACATCTAATGTATGAAGTTGTCATAATGAAAACTATCATTATATATGATCAACATATGCTGATGAAACTTTTCAAATAGGTTCAGAATAAACTTAATCAGCATTTATTAACTTGCAGTTTCGTTTTCTTCTGTTTGTCCTAAATAGTTCTTTATATCTGTTTCTGAATTCCTCGTATTCTCTTTTTAAGCTATTTCCGGAAAAAGTTCCAGGAAAGCAACTCAGAAATACTGTGGAGTCCGTACGGGAGAAGGGCCTTTAAGACAGACATATGCTCTCCTCCTCGCTCAAGCACTGCTGCCTTTGCCAACTCTGCCAGGATCTCAATAATGAAAGAACGGGATTTGTATAAGTTTCTTGAAGCGCTCAAACGTAAGAGCCATTTTTCCCTCTCTTCTGTTACGGACTGACTTCAGGAGTAAACACCGGGGGCCAAGAGCAGGGCTAAGGAACTGCTCTCTGTCACACAAATACCGTTTGGAAGCAGAGCCCACTGACTGAGCCCTCAGACATGGGGGGTGGGGGGGCGGGGGAGGAGGGGAGGAGGGGAGGGCGGGGGGAGCAGGAGGGAGGGGGGAGCGGAGTGGGAGCAGGGGGTAGCAGGGGAGGAGGGGGGGCGGGGGGAAGTGGGGAGCGGGAGGGGGGCGGTATGAGAGAACCTTAGGCTCAGATGCGCCTCACTGCTTGTAATCTTTACAGAATTTTTAATGTCGTTTCCTGATTTCATCTTTTGCAGGGTGTAACCTCCGTACAGATAGCCCATACTCAAAAATACCTGTGTTTCCATTGTTTCCTGACGTGGATGGGGTGGTGTTGGGAAAGCCATTCAAAGACACACAGAAACTAGAAATGCTAAGGAAAAGGGAGCCTCTGTCTTTTTTTGAGGACTATTTTTTCAATAAAAGAGATTGGAAAACACAGGTAAGATTGAATCCTGTTGTAATAGAGAATTTAAATACTTCCATTTGTAAGAACCCAACTCAACGAGACTAAAAGCCCGTCTTCATCACAAACACTGGGCAGGGTGAGGGGGGGGGCTGTAGTTGTTTTTTTCGAGGCGTTCATTTGGGTTTGGATTGGGAGTTTTAGAAGACAAGGTCTCACGACGTAGCCCGGACTGACCTCTTGCTCTGTGGCCAACAAGGACTTTGAACTTAGGTATAACGATTTTAACAAAATAGTTCGATTTACTGAAAATAGCAAACCTAGGTTTGGGGTTGGCACGGGGACTCTAAAAAACGACAGGTAACCGAACATGGGGGTTCATTCCTGCAATTCCAACACTGAGGACACTGAAGCAGAGAGATAGCGAAGAGTTCAAGGTTGGCCTGGGCCACATGGTGAGTTTCAGGCCTGTTTGAGCTACAGAATGGCATCCTGTCTTTAAAAAGCAAAACCAGGGCTGGAGAGATGGCTCAGCGGTTAAGAGCACTGACTGCTCTTCCAGAGGTCCTGAGTTCAATTCCCAGCAACCACATGGTGGCTCACAACCATCTGTAATGGGATCTGATGCCTTCTCCTGGTGTGTCTGAAGACAGCTACAGTGTACTTATATATAATAAATGAATAAAATAAATAAAAAGCAAAACCAGAAACACAAAACACTAAAAGTTTCCATCAAGCAGAAGCTACAGTTTTCACTCTGTCAGCCAGATACCATGAGGATGGAAGGTCCACATCACTGGAGAGTGCTCTGATGGAGGGCCCATCCTGTCTCCCCTAGAGCCTCACCTGTGATCTCAGCTATGTCTTCTCCCCCTGCATCATGTTCTGTTAACTCTAGTCTCTCTGCCTGCACACACTTTACTCCATTGAATGATAAAGTCTCAGGATGTCCAGGTATTGCTTATGCGCCCACGTATTCTGAGAAGTTCTGACCTTTGCCTCAAGTTTGTTGTAAGCCTCCCAGTGTGAGCACCACAACTGAAACTTACCTGGAACAGAGCCTGGTGTCCAGGCATGGCATCCACTCCTGTAATCGCAGCAGTGAGAGGCAGGAGAACTGCCATGAGTTCAAGGCCAACCTAAACTATACAACATGTTCCAGACCAACTAGGTTCCACAAAAAGATCCTGCCTCAGAAGACAAACAAGTTCAAAGACAACTTTCCAGGTAGTGGCAAAGCACGCTTTTAATCCCAGCACTCAAGAGGCAATGGCAGGCTGATGTCTGTGAGTTCAAAGCCAGCCTGGTCTACAGAGCGAATTCAGGACAGCCAGAGCTACTCAGAGAAATCCTGTCTCAAGAAAGCAAACAAAAAGAAGGAAGAGAACTAACATCATTCCTCTGGCTTCTTCATGAGTGCCATGCAGACACACAGACACCCAGACATGCACACAATATCAATCAATGTCATTTTAAAACAAAATTTAAAAACACCCCACAGCAAACTAAATATAAAGACTTCAGGGGAGACGTTTGACCTTGGAAATCAGAGGAAAATGATGGGCTGAAGGATGGGGAAAATCACAAGATGGGGAGAAGGGTTAAGAGAAGTCATACTAGACAGCTTTAGAGATCAGCAGCTGACAGTCTGAAGTCTGGCCTCCCAGCAGCCACTTGGAGTGGTAACGGAGAATGAATGCCAAGTAGATGAGGCAGTCCGTACGTCCAAAGAAAGTGAGCGGTATCTGTGCCCAGCTTCCCTTAGCATTGTTCAACAGCCCAGCAGCAGGAAGTGCAGACACTGTTTCCTGTGGGAAGTCTGGAAGTAGCAGAGGTTACTTCTGTACAGGGCACCTTCCTCTAGCAGCAGCTTGGAGTTGGGATGGAGCTCCTCTCTGCCCTCCTTCTGCACTCCGCGCACAAACCGTCTGGTCAGCGTTTGTTTTACAAGCAGACTTCATTATTATTAATTCAGTGGATTTACTGAATGCCTGTTCGCACATATACCGTGCTAGCTGATCCAGTTCCAACTGGCAAATCGTTTGCCGACAACCTTGTAAATGATACACAGATCTTCTCAAAAAAACAAATCCCGTTTTTTGTGTTTGTGAAACAGTGTCTCACTGTAGCCCCGGGCTGGCCTTGAACTCACATCCCTTTTCTTGCTGCAGAGCCCCAAGAGCTGGCATTAGAAGCATGCACCCTTATGGCCAACTTCACACTAACTCCACTCCATTAGAATGTCCTTCCATAACTGATGTCTAAAGTTAGCGTGCAAAGTAATGAGCTTCACTGTGACATTTTACACACGTGCATAACTGTGATTTGTTACATAATTCAAACTAAAATTCATCACTCATTTGTTTTGTTTTGTTTTTTTTAATGTGCAAAAAGGCCATGAACGTGAAACCTCTCAAGTCTGCCTCAGGTTATTCAGATGACATCTTAGCCATTGACCAGCTATTCAAGAAGAAGCAACATTGGACTGTGTCTGATGCAGTCGCTCTCAAACAGCATGTGAGTGATCGCCGTCAGACACCTCGCCCAGACTGCACTGTCAAAAGTATTTTCTATGGAACGACTCTGCCTCCAAAATCAAACAAAAGCATCCACTCTAGGGAGACAAGATGAGCTGTGTCATGTCCAGAACTCATGGGAGATAGCATCACCTGAGGGATTCAAGGAGGAGGGGGAAGACCCAGGGCTGCAGGGATGGAAGGTGTTTGTAAAACGTAAGGAAGTGGTAGCATCGAGAGCATGATTAGCATCAGATGCTGAAGGGAGGTGGTATGGAGTAAGTGCATCCTAGTCCCAGTGAATGGGGTTGTCAAGAAGTTAGACTACAAAAGCAGACAGGGAGTGCAGAGTCGGGGTCGGGGTTAAAAGTGTGCGTTGTGGAGCCTCTCCAATGTCTGTGTGTACAAGCGTGTGAGCATCGCACACAAGTGCTAGAGGTCAGCCTCAGCTGTGATACTCCTGCTGTGATTTCTTGGGCAGCAATCATCAGGCTTTCGATGCTTCTACCCCCAGCTTTCTCCCCCCCCCAACCCCTGCTAGTCTTCTCATAGCACAAGTGCAGACACACTTGAGTGTGTGCCCATGAGTAATAAGATTAGGAGACATCACAGAGAGAAAAGCACAGCTCCTACTCTATGAAAGCTTGGGGTGAGGACACAGTCGTGGAGGAGGACGTGGACAGTAGCAAGGCACCGGGGTATGTGGGAGTCAAGAACACAAAGCAGCAGGCAGTGACTCACGTGTTGGCACATAAGCATGCGGCCAATGGAGGCTGCCTGTGGCCAGAGACCTCCAGCACCAGCACCAGGCTGAGAACATCATTCCTTCAGTCTCCCTAGAACTCAGCCATAGAAGAATGGCAGGGACCTCTGTGTCATGTGAAGCGAGCTAGGGCGAGCACATGGGTGACTTCAGCCTCTGCTTAGCTATAGCCACCTACACACCGAGAAGTAATTTGTCCCAGCCCAGACCTCTTTCCTGTACACTGCCCTCTCTCACTCACCGCCTGGATGCTACCTCTCATCTCCTTCAATCTGCCTCTACCCTGAGGATGCCGTATCTCAGCGGCTATCACCATTTACTCAGTCACAAAAGCTAATCCAACTCATTTCGGGATGCTTCCCAGGTCTGGTGCCCGTAGTTCTGCAGCTTTTCCCCGTCAGCCATTTGCCTGCCACTCAGCTGGTTATCTAACATGAAGATGAAAACATGCCATGGTCCTGTTTAAAGATAAACTTGGGCGGAAGACTTAGCTCCCTGGTAGCACTCTGGGCTAGCGTGGACAAGGCCCCTTGCTAACAGGGATTACCCTGTTGTAGATTGCCCTTTTATTTTTAATTAGACAGAAAGGGTGAAGTGTAGGTTGATGTCATTATGCGGGTAAAGGCAGGTACAGGACAGAACAAGGCCTGTGATTGGACAAGAAGGAAGGATGGGAAGGAGAAAAAGTTTTAGAGAGACAGAGGAGGCTGGAGCGAGGAGGAGGCAGCTGAGACAACATGGTGGTGGATGTTAAGATTTGCCTCTGCATATATTACAGGTTGTTATGACTATTCTTTTTTTTTTTTTTTGGTTCTTTTTTTTCGGAGCTGGGGACCGATCCCAGGGCCTTGAGCTTCCAAGGCAAGCGCTCTGCCACTGAGCCAAATCCCCAACCCCCCCTTTTTTTTTTTATTAACTTGAGTATTTCTTGTATACATTTCGAGTGTTATTCCCTTTCCCGGTTTCCGGGCAAACATCCCGCTCCGCCCTCCCCTTCCTTATGGGTGCTCCCCTCCCCATCCTCCCCCCCATTGCTGCCCTCCCCCCAACAATCTAGTTCACTGGGGGTTCAGTCTTAGCAGGACCCAGGGCTTCCCCTTCCACTGGTGCTCTTACTAGGATATTCATTGCTACCTATGAGGTCAGAGTCCAGGGTCAGTCCATGTATAGTCTTTAGGTAGTGGCTTAGTCCCTGGAAGCTCTGGTTGCTTGGCATTGTTGTACATATGGGGTCTCGAGCCCCTTCAAGCTCTTCTAGTTCTTTCTCTGATTCCTTCAACGGGGGTCCTATTCTCAGTTCAATGGTTTGCTGCTGGCATTCGCCTCTGTGTTTGCTATATTCTGGCTGTGTCTCTCAGGAGCGATCTACATCCGGCTCCTGTCAGCCTGCACTTCTTTTGCTTCATCCATCTTGTCTAATTGGATGGCTGTATATGTATGGGCCACATGTGGGGCAGGCTCTGAATGGGTGTTCCTTCTGTGTCTGTTTTAATCTTTGCCTCTCTATTCCCTGCCAAGGATATTCTTGTTCCCCTTTTAAAGAACGACTGAAGCATTCACATTTTGATCATCCGTCTTGCGTTTCATTTGTTCTAGGCATCTAGGGTAATTCAAGAATTTGGGCTAATAGCCACTTATCAATGAGTGCATACCATGTGTGTTTTTTCTGTGATTGGGTTACCTCATTCAGGATGATATTTTCCAGTTCCAACCATTTGCCTACGAATTTCATAAAGTCGTTGTTTTTGATAGCTGAGTAATATTCCACTGTATAGATGTACCACATTTTCTGTATCCATTCCTCTGTTGAAGGGCATCTGGGTTCTTTCCAGCTTCTGGCTATTATAAATAAGGCTGCGATGAACATAGTGGAGCACGTGTCTTTTTTATATGTTGGGGCATCATTTAGGTATATGCCCAAGAGAGGTATAGCTGGGTCCTCAGGTAGTTCAATGTCCAATTTTCTGAGGAACCTCCAGACTGATTTCCAGAGTGGTTGTACCAGTCTGCAATCCCACCAACAATGGAGGAGTGTTCCTCTTTCTCCGCATCCTCGCCAGCATCTGCTGTCACCTGAGTTTTTGATCTTAGCCATTCTCACTGGTGTGAGGTGAAATCTCAGGGTTGTTTTGATTTGCATTTCCCTTATGACTAAAGATGTTGAACATTTCTTTTTTTTTTTTTTTTGGTTCTTTTTTTTGGAGCTGGGGACCGAACCCAGGGCCTTGTGCTTCCTAGGTAAGCGTTCTACCACTGAGCTAAATCCCCAGCCCCTGAACATTTCTTTAGGTGTTTCTCAGCCATTCGGCATTCCTCAGCTGTGAATTCTTTGTTTAGCTCTGAACCCCATTTTTTAATAGGGTTATTTGTCTCCCTGCGGTCTAACTTCTTGAGTTCTTTGTATATTTTGGATATAAGGCCTCTATCTGTTGTAGGATTGATAAAGATCTTTTCCCAATCTGTTGGTTGCCGTTTTGTCCTAACCACAGTGTCCTTTGCCTTACAGAAGCTTTGCAGTTTTATGAGATCCCATTTGTCGATTCTTGATCTTAGAGCATAAGCCATTGGTGTTTTGTTCAGGAAATTTTTTCCAGTGCCCATGTGTTCCAGATGCTGCCCTAGTTTTTCTTCTATTAGTTTGAGTGTATCTGGTTTGATGTGGAGGTCCTTGATCCACTTGGACTTAAGCTTTGTACAGGGTGATAAGCATGGATCGATCTGCATTCTTCTACATGTTGCCCTCCAGTTGAACCAGCACCATTTGCTGAAAATGCTATCTTTTTTCCATTTGATGGTTTTGGCTCCTTTGTCAAAAATCAAGTGCCCATAGGTGTGTGGGCTCATTTCTGGGTCTTCAATTCTGTTCCATTGGTCTATCTGTCTGTCTCTGTACCAATACCGTGCAGTTTTTATCACTATTGCTCTGTAATACTGCTTGAGTTCAGGGATAGTGATTCCCCCTGAAGTCCTTTTATTGTTGAGGATAGTTTTAGCTATCCTGGGTTTTTTGTTATTCCAGATGAATTTGCAAATTGTTCTGTCTAACTCTTTGAAGAATTGGATTGGTATTTTGATGGGGGTTGCATTGAATCGGTAGATCGCTTTTGGTAAAATGGCCATTTTTACTATATTGATTCTGCCAATCCATGAGCATGGGAGATCTTTCCATCTTCTAAGGTCTTCTTCAATTTCTTTCTTCAGTGTCTTGAAGTTCTTATTGTACAGATCTTTTACTTGCTTGGTTAAAGTCACACCGAGGTACTTTATATTATTTGGGTCTATTATGAAGGGTGTCGTTTCCCTAATTTCTATCTCGGCTTGTTTCTCTTTTGTGTAGAGGAAGGCTACTGATTTATTTGAGTTAATTTTATACCCAGCCACTTTGCTGAAGTTGTTTATCAGCTTTAGTAGTTCTCTGGTGGAACTTTTGGGATCACTTAAATATACTATCATATCATCTGCAAATAGTGATATTTTGACTTCTTCTTTTCCGATCTGTATCCCCTTGACCTCCTTTTGTTGTCTGATTGCTCTGGCTAGAACTTCAAGAACTATATTGAATAAGTAGGGAGAGAGTGGGCAGCCTTGTCTAGTCCCTGATTTTAGTGGGATTGCTTCAAGTTTCTCTCCATTTAGTTTAATGTTAGCAACTGGTTTGCTGTATATGGCTTGTACTATGTTTAGGTATGGGCCTTGAATTCCTATTCTTTCCAGGACTTTTATCTTGAAGGGGTGTTGAATTTTGTCAAATGCTTTCTCAGCATCTAATGAAATGATCATGTGGTTTTGTTCTTTCAGTTTGTTTATATAATGGATCACGTTGATGGTTTTCCGTATATTAAACCATCCCTGCATGCCTGGGATGAAGCCTACTTGTTCATGGTGGATGATTGTTTTGATGTGCTCTTGGATTCGGTTTGCCAGAATTTTATTGAGTGTTCTTGTGTCGATATTCATAAGGGAAATTGGTCTGAAGTTCTCTTTCTTTGTTGGGTCTTTGTGTGGTTTAGGTATAAGAGTAATTGTGGCTTCGTAGAAGGAATTCGGTAGTGCTCCATCTGTTTCAATTTTGTGGAATAGTTTGGATAGTATTGGTATGAGGTCTTCTATGAAGGTCTGATAGAATTCTGCACTAAACCCGTCTGGACCTGGGCTCTTTTTGGTTGGGAGACCTTTAATGACTGCTTCTATTTCCTTAGGAGTTATGGGGTTGTTTAGCTGGTTTATCTGTTCCTGATTTAACTTCGGTACCTGGTATCTGTCTAGGAAATTGTCCATTTCCTGCAGATTTTCAAGTTTTGTTGAATATAGGCTTTTATAGTAAGATCTCATGATTTTTTGAATTTCCTCTGAATCTGTAGTTATGTCTCCCTTTTCATTTCTGATTTTGTTAATTTGGACACACTCTCTGTGTCCTCTCGTTAGTCTGGCTAAGGGTTTATCTATCTTGTTGATTTTCTCAAAGAACCAACTTTTGGTTCTGTTGATTCTTTCTATGGTCCTTTTTGTTTCTACTTGGTTGATTTCAGCTCTGAGTTTGATTATTTCCTGCCTCCTACTCCTCCTGGGTGTATTTGCTTCTTTTTGTTCTAGAGCTTTTAGGTGTGCTGTCAAGCTGCTGACATATGCTCTTTCCTGTTTCTTTCTGCAGGCACTCAGCGCTATGAGTTTTCCTCTTAGCACAGCTTTCATTGTGTCCCATAAGTTTGGGTATGTTGTACCTTCATTTTCATTAAATTCTAAAGTCTTTAATTTCTTTCTTTATTTCTTCCTTGACCAGGTTATCATTGAGTAGAGCATTGTTCAATTTCCACGTATATGTGGGCAATCTTCCCTTATTGTTATTGAAGACCAGTTTTAGGCCGTGGTGGTCCGATAGCATGCATGGGATTATTTCTATCTTTCTGTACCTGTTGAGGCCCATTTTTTGACCAATTATATGGTCAATTTTGGAGAAAGTACCATGAGGAGCTGAGAAGAAGGTATATCCTTTTGCTTTAGGATAGAATGTTCTATAAATATCTGTTAAGTCCATTTGGCTCATGACTTCTCTTAGTCTGTCTACATCTCTGTTTAATTTCTGTTTCCATGATCTGTCCATTGATGAGAGTGGGGTGTTGAAATCTCCTACTATTATTGTGTGAGGTGCAATGTGTGTTTTGAGCTTTAGTAAGGTTTCTTTTATGTATGTAGGTGCCCTTGTATTTGGGGCATAGATATTTAGGATTGAGAGTTCATCTTGGTGGATTTTTCCTTTGATGAATATGCAGTTTCCTTCCTTATCTTTTTTGATGAATTTTAGTGAAAATTGATTTTATTTGATATTAGAATGGCTACTCCAGCTTGCTTCTTCTGACCATTTGCTTGGAAAGTTGTTTTCCAGCCTTTCACTCTGAGGTAGTGTCTGTCTTTGTCTCTGAGGTGTGTTTCCTGTAGGCAGCAGAATGCAGGGTCCTCGTTGCATATCCAGTTTGTTAATCTATGTCTTTTTATTGGGGAGTTGAGGCCATTGATGTTGAGAGATATTAAGGAATAGTGATTATTGCTTCCTGTTATATTCATATTTGGATATGAGGTTATGTTTGTGTGCTTTTCTTCTCTTTGTTTTGTTGCCAAGACGATTAGTTTCTTGCTTCTTCTAGGGTATAGCTTGCCTCCTTATGTTGGGCTTTACCATTTATTATCCTTTGTAGTGCTGGATTTGTAGAAAGATATTGTGTAAATTTGGTTTTGTCATGGAATATCTTGGTTTCTCCATCTATGTTAATTGAGAGTTTTGCAGGATACAGTAACCTGGGCTGGCATTTGTGTACTCTTAGGGTCTGTATGACATCTGTCCAGGATCTTCTGGCTTTCATAGTTTCTGGCGAAAAGTCTGGTGTGATTCTGATAGGTCTGCCTTTATGTTACTTGACCTTTTTCCCTTGCTGCTTTTAATATTCTTTCTTTATTTTGTGCATTTGGTGTTTTGACTATTATGTGACGGGAGGTGTTTCTTTTCTGGTCCAATCTATTTGGAGTTCTGTAGGCTTCTTCTATGCCTATGGGTATCTCTTTTTTTGGGTTAGGGAAGTTTTCTTCTATGATTTTGTTGAAGATATTTACTGGTCCTTTGAGCTGGGAGTCTTCACTCTCTTCTATACCTATTATCCTTAGGTTTGATCTTCTCATTGAGTCCTGGATTTCCTGTATGTTTTGGACCAGTAGCTTTTTCCGCTTTACATTATCTTTGACAGTTGAGTCAATGATTTCTATGGAATCTTCTGCTCCTGAGACTCTCTCTTCCATCTCTTGTATTCTGTTGGTGAAGCTCGTATCTACAGCTCCTTGTCTCTTCTTTTGGTTTTCTATATCCAGGGTTGTTTCCATGTGTTCTTTCTTGATTGCTTCTATTTCCATTTTTAATTCCTTCAGTTGTTTGATTGTGTTTTCCTGGAATTCTTTCAGGGATTTTTGTGACTCCTCTGTATGGGCTTCTACTTGTTTATTTATGATTTCCTGGAATTCTTTCAGGGATTTTTGCGATTCCTCTCTGTAGGCTTCTACTTGTTCTCTAAGGGAGTTCTTCATGTCTTTCTTGAAGTCCTCCAGCATCATGATCAAATATGATTTTGAAACTAGATCTTGCTTTTCTGGTGTGTTTAGATATTCCGTGTTTGCTTTGATGGAAGAATTGGGCTCCGATGATGCCATGTAGTCTTGGTTTCTGTTGCTTGGGTTCCTGTGCTTGCCTCTTGCCATCAGATTATCTGTAGTGTTACTTTGTTCTGCTATTTCTGACAGTGGCTAGACTGTCCTATAAGCCTGTGTGTCAGGAGTGCTGTAGACCTGTTTTCCTGTTTTCTTTCAGCCAGTTATGGGGACAGAGTGTTCTGCTTTCGGGCGTGTAGTTTTTCCTATCTACAGGTCTTCAGCTGTTCCTGTGGACCTGTGTCTGGAGTTCACCAGGCAGCTCACTTGCAGCAGAAAAGTTGGTCTTACCTGTGGTCCCGAGGCTCAAATTTGCTCGTGGGGTGTTTTCCTCTAGCGTCAGAGATGTGTGCAGAGTGCTGTCTCTTCTGGTTTCCCAGGCGTGTCTGCCTCTCTGAAGGTTTAGCTCTCCCTCCCATGGGATTTGGGTGCAGAGAACTGTTTATCCGGTAGCTCTCTTCAGGTTATGGCAGTGTCTCAGGCGCAGCGGTCTTGCTGCTCTTGGGCCCTCCTCTACGGGAACCCAGAGGCCATATACAGTTTCCTCTTGGGCCGGGGATGTGGGCAGGGGTGGGCAGTGTTGGTGGTCTCTTCTGCTCTGCAGCCTCAGGAGTGCCCACCTGACCAGGCGGTGAGGTCTCTCTCCCACGGGGTTTGGGAGCAGAGAGCTGCTGTGGGCCGGGATCCAAGGGTTTGGGACTCCCGGTAAACAGTGCCCGGTCCTAGAGAAATTTTGCCTCTGTGTGTCCTGAGTTCACCAGGCAGGTCTCTTGCAGCAGAAAAGTTGGTCTTACCTGTGGTCCTGAGGCTCAAGTTTGCTCGTGGGGTGCTGCCTAGGAGCTCTCCGCGGTGGCAGCAACCAGGAAGATCTGCGCTGCCCTTTCCAGGAGCTTCCGTGCACCAGGGTTCCAGATGGCGTTTAGTGTTTTCCTCTGGCGTCAGAGATGTGTGCAGAGTCCTGTCTCTTCTGGTTTCCCAGGCGTGTCTGCCTCTCTGAAGGTTTAGCTCTCCCTCCCACGGGATTTGGGTGCAGAGAACTTTTTATCTGGTAGCTCTCTTCAGGTTCTGTTATGACTATTCTTAAGGGATGTATAGTTATAGGATTTTGTGTTGTCTAGATGGGCAAGCTATATCTTATCAATTGGTTGTAAGTTTATTGAGTGGGCGTATTGTGGATTGAGAATTTAGCATAAAAATTGATTATTGGGTTACAGTTTGTTGAGTCTTGATTTTACCAGGGAGTTGGGAGTTTACACTTTAACTACCAGGGGCTGGTTGCTGGTGTGTGGGCAGAGTCCGTGGCAGGGGCCACAATAGGCCAGCTGCTGCTGGACTTCTCGAGCCCTGATTTTACCGGGTAGCTGGAACCAGAGAGTTTGAGGCTAGCAGAGAGCCGCCGGGAGAGATACTAATCTGAGATAAGTTAGCGCTAGTTCCAATGGCCCGCTGGAGCCAGAACTAGCGAGAGACCACCAGGGTATGCATGGGAACTGGTTCCGCCGGTTTTTATTTTTACTGCAACAAATCCCCAGTTCTGGGGGCTAGGAAAGGGTTCAGTAAACACTTCCAAGCAGCACTGCAGTGACAGAAGCAGGAGGACTACGCATCGGAGAGCAAGCAGCCTGGGTTACTGAGGCTTCCAGTTCTCTACTGGCAGAGTTTTCTACTGAAGGATCTCTCTCTTGCCCTCTAGAACCCAGTTCCCACAGCATGCTGTTTGTGATGGGCTCTCCTCCACCACATGGAATCTGCTAACTTCAGAGTTACTCCAACATCACTTCTCCTCCCCTCATTTTAACCCCAACATTCCAGCAACACCAAGATGCTCCTGCCTTGTCCAAATGTTTATTTTCTTGATCCTTAGCTTTAAATCCTTAAAGATTTGCTCAGCTCAGAATCTTCTTAGCCCACACTGCTTCCTCTCTTGGTCCATTATGATTTATCTTGTCTCTACTCACAGTTTTATGAGTTTAGTCGGTTTATGAGTTTTATGAGTATTTTATCTCACCACGCAGGAGGCAGAAGCAGGAGGATCTCTATAAGTTCTAGACCAGCCAGAGCTATAGAGGGAGACCTCGTCTAAAAATTACATTTATTTATTTGTTTGTTTCATTTTGTTTGAGGTCATACTCTGTAGCTCCGGCTGTCCTGGAACTCACTCTGTGAACCAGGCTGACCTCAAACTCAGAGACCCACCCACCTCTGCCTCCCAAGGTCTGGGATTAGAGGTCTGCCCCACCATACCCAGCTTTCAAGTGATACATTGTGATTTCCTAGCTCCCACGCAGGCCCAAGGGTAGTCTTGTGTGATTTTCACATGTGTAACTGTACGCCCACCAGTAATTGTGGTTCATCGATGAAAGGTTATGAGGTAACTACAGTAAGTTAACGCCTGCCCTCTTGCTGCAGGTAAAGAGAGCCACAGATACTTATCACTTAGGAATTGCCCTTGACCACCGGAAAGAAATGCTGAACCTCTGGAAGAAGATCCGAGGGGATCTGGTTGGGCTGGAAAGCAACAATGAGTCCTTTTACAATACCTTCTCTACCTACACCTGGTCGTGGAACGTGTGCCAGGAGCTGCTCTCCGCTAAGGACTTGCGGTTGCACGACGCTAACATGAACAAAACCTCCCCCTCCAACTCGGGGTTATCTTCCCCATCTGACCTCAGTGAGTCTGACCCGGAGACGGGAAGGAAAAGGAAACGGAAAAGTTCCAGAGGCTTTCGGCAATGAAAAGCCTACATTTTTCTAAACAACTCTCCGAAAACTGCTTTCCAGTGTAATCAAAATTATGGCTTCTTGCTTTTATTTACTACATTCTTAGCAGGTGGAAATATTGACATCTTTTGGATACGACCAGTAAAAAAAAAACCTTTAAATCATAGGATGTTTTCTCTTTCTGTGGCTTCGTTTTCTCCTGTTACTACAGCCAGACATCCTCCGCTACTCCCATTTGGCTTAAGACAACCAAGATACCAGCAGAGAGCAGGAAAGTTGGCCTGGGTTCCCAAGCGCCCTCTAGGCAGTAAGCATCTTAGTTTGGGTTAACTCTAAATGAGTGGGGTCTTTTTTGACACCAGATTCAGAGGGTGGCAGCTGCAGGGAATACTAGCAGCCCACCCTCTTCCCACGCCACTAAGAACCCCTGAGAAATTTAGAAATTCCTTAGGAACCTTTCCCTTAGGTTGCTCCTGCAACTAACAGCTCACCCATTACATCGAAGACACATAACTAGATTGAAAATATAGATACCATAAGGTTCAGTACATATGTGTGTGTGCCATATGTGCAAGTGTGCACATGTGAGTGCCCTCAAGTGTACTCCCCCCATGCTGCTGTGGGGAGCATAGAGGTTGGTATCAGGCCATCTTCCTCAATTGGTCTCGGTTCTGCTTTTTGAGGCAGGGTCTACCACGGGACCTGCCCCTTCCCCCCATTTCTGCTAGACTCTGGCCAATGGGCCTCCAGAATCTGCCTGTCTCTGTCACCACCTCACTGCTAGATTTATAGACACATGCCGCCATGCTCAACTTGCTCCGGGGGTGCTGGAGATGGGAACTCGGGTCCTCAGCTCACACAGCAAGCATTCTGCCCAGCGAGCTGTCCTTTCACACTGGGATGTTGTGGTTGCTATTGATAAAACTCAACGGTACAGAATTTACTGTCTTAAAATACCTAAGTGTGTATCAATCCGTGTCTTAGTTCTGTTCATTTTTAGAGTCCTTTGGGCAGTCTGAGGTTTTTGACTGTTGTTTATCAAAAGGAGGTGCACTGGTTTAGAATTCTATAGACATTAAGTCTACATTAACCACTTGATATATTATCAAGTTGACAAAAGTATTTTATTTCCTCTGCAGATTCTTGCCCCCCCCCCTCTGTATGTGGGGGAGGGGGGGAATGGACTCACTCACCCCAGGATAGCCAGCCTCAGGCTTGATCAATAGGCAGTGATGGTCTTGAATTCCCTGATCCTTCTGGCTCCAACTCCCAAGTGCCAAAAGTGTGGAGCTCACAGCCGTGCCCCACCATGCCAATTTGTGTGGTGTGGCCCCATGCATGCTGGGCAAGCACTGTGCCAACTGACTCATAAGCTCATTAATTCATGCTGACCCCCTGGCCCTCCCTCCGTAACCATGGCTGACTGGAACTCACTTTCTAGATCAAGCTGGTTTAGAATTTGCAGCATGCTTCATGCTTCTGACTCCCAAGTGCTAGGATTATGGTCGTGTGCGGTCGCGCCCAGCTCTTGCCCTAACTCTCGCCTAAAGTTAATAAACTGTATCATCAACTACCTGAAACTGTTTTCTGAGACACTGTTTTGGAGGTGTGCTGTGAAGCCTATCCCAATCCCTATACAGGAGAGATTCTTTAATCATTATTCTAGAAAATAACCTGATCTGGGAAAGAAACCAAGCATGGTAGCGCGCACACATGTAATCCCAGCTCGCTGGGAAGCTGAGGCAGGATCGAAAGAGTCCAAGTCAGTCTGGGCTCCATAAGAGACCCTACCTCAAAAGACCAGAACTGAAGGATACTTTGAACACTGATGGAGAGA
The DNA here is from genome assembly GCF_021556685.1 of Rattus norvegicus. Taxonomy (NCBI): domain Eukaryota; kingdom Metazoa; phylum Chordata; class Mammalia; order Rodentia; family Muridae; genus Rattus; species Rattus norvegicus. Next base: position 96,383,394 of record NC_141543.1, read on the forward strand.
GGACACTGTATGAACAGTATCTGTTGTGTTTTCAGAAGGATTCTAGTCCAGAGTCTTGGCTGTCTTCAGACTCCCAATCTTCCTCTTCCTGCTTTACAAGCTCCTTACACCACTGTGCCAGGCTACAATGTAAAATTATGAAATGCCGAGGAAAGGCAGTGAAGACAGTGAGGGCTCCCAAAGCTGCTAAAACTGCCTTGAAGTAATTATGTTACCTTGAGTATTCAAAAGTCTAGCTGGTGACCTGGCTCAGTGGGAGGCACTGAGCATGTGCAGAGCCTCAGAGGCAATGCTTAGGGCAAAAGCCTAAATCTTTTCTAGGGACATTAGCACATGCCTATATGCCTAACTGCTTAAGAGCTGAGACAGGAGGATCAACTGAGCCCAGTAGCTAGCTTGCTTGCTTGCTTGCTTGCTTGCCTGCCTGCCTGCCTGCCTGCCTGCCTGCCTTCGTTCTTTCTTTCCTTCTTTCTTTTTCTCTCTTTTCTTTCTTCCTTCCTTCCCGCCTTCCTTTATCTTCTTTTCCCCCATTTATTGAAAATAGAATATTTTTCCTTCACTATATCCTGCTTACAGTTTCCCTTCCTGTTGGGAGCGATGCCCTTGAAGCCCTCCATTGTTAATGTTATTATTATGGTTAGCCTTAAGTATGACTGGGTTCATGGAAAATCCCCAGCCAGCTGCAGAAGACTAATACAAATCTGGTGGTCAAGATAAATAATAATATGATAAAGTTCTCCTGCTGACTAATAATATAACAAACCTGTGACCTTTCTAACATCCTGTCAACATCAGCCGATTCCCTGACCACATGAATACTGTGTCCTTGTCCTGCATAAATGTTTCTTACTTCCCCCCTCCCTCTGTTACCCATGTTATGGTATAAATTCAGTCTTGGGGAAAAATAAAATTGTCACCTTGATCAGACTCTTGTCTTGGCGTCCTTCTTCATGTCTCTTGTCCCCCATTCTCTTCCAGGTACCCCCAGACCCCCTCACTTACACCCTCCCTCCACTCCTCTCGGTTCCTCCCACCTCCCCTCCTATCCAGATCCACTTGTCGCTCACTAGAAAAGACTTCTAACCGATAACAACAAAATAAAATATAAAACAAAAACTATCACTGAACAAGACAAAACACGAAAAGGAAAAGAGCCCCGAGAGAAGGCTCAGGAAGAATTAGATCCACCCATTCACACACGCAGATGTCCCATAAAAAGACTGAACTGGAAGCCGTCGTATACACAGAAGACCAAGCGCAGACCCTGTGCTTGCTGCTTCGGTCTCTGTGAGTTCATGTGAGCTTTGCTCAGTGGATTTAGAGGGCCTTGTTCTCCTTGTGCTCTCCACCCACTCTGGCTACTCCTCCTCCCCGGGGGTTCCCTGAGCTCTGAGTGGAGGGATTTGATGGAGACATCCCATTGATAGCTGTGTGTTTCAAGGTCTGTCTCTGTGTGTAATGTCTGAGCCTGGTAATTTTAACATTGTCCTGGACGGCACAGTAAGACCTCAATCTCAAAATATAAGTGCAGGGGCCCACAGGATGGCCCAGTGGGTAAAGGCCCCTTCCATTAAGCCTGAAGACCTGCGTTCAATCCCCAAAGTCTACATGATAGGAAAAAAACAACTCCCGCAAGTGGTCTTCTCACCTTTTGTATATCCAGTAACTAAATAAATAGGTACATAAATATAATTTTAAAATTAAAAATAAATATTTTATAATTATACTTTTGGGGAAGACATTGATAAAGTAACCATATTTTCTTTTTTTTTTTTTTCTTTTTCTTTTTTTCGGAGCTGGGGACCGAACCCAGGGCCTTGTGCTTCCTAGGCAAGCGCTCTACCACTGAGCTAAATCCCCAACCCCCATATTTTCTAACCCAAGGGTAAGATTATTAGTTTTAAGCATATTTTCTAACCCAAGGGTAAGATTATTAGTTTTAAGAAAATATTTTTAGGGGTTGGGGATTTAGCTCAGTGGTAGAGCGCTTGCCTAGCAAGCGCAAGGCCCTGGGTTCGGTCCCCAGCTCTGAAAAAAAAGAAAAGGGAAAAAAAAAAAGAAAATATTTTTATATAGCTATGTGTGTTACAAACAGCATGACCGGAAATATAGAATTAGGAGCTAGGCACAGTGGTACGTGCCTATAATCTCAGCAGTTTGGAAGCAAAGACCAAAAGATAAGACCAAAGGAGTTCAAGATAGTGCTGCAGTGTGACAAATTCAGGGCCAGTCTAACTTATAGGAGGTCCTGTCTGAAAAGAAAGCATAATGTAAAATATTAGAATTACTGCAGTTTCTCTGAATCAGTGAGATACAGGACAAGATATTTTTAAGGAGTTCTGATAGAAAAAAATTTAACCTACTGAGCACACCCATCTCCCTGTTACACTGTTGCAGGCTACGGATGGTGGTATCAACTGACACCTCTGCTGGGACACATACAGGGACAGGCATCCATCCATTCACTCGCCAGTTTGCTAAATTGCGTTCTGTGTGCCAGGCCCTGTTCTAGGATCTAGATCTGTAGCAGATAGAATTCCTGACTTGCTCAGGTCTTAGTAACAGATCTAATTATAACCAGTGGCTCAGCAGTGCCTGCTGGGGACTTTTGTCAGGGCAGATGAGAGCAAACATCTATTCAGCCTAGATAGGGAAATGACCAAAGACACTCTCCCACCCAAGACCAGCCTGATGAATCAGTGAGCTACTTACAGGAGTGTGAGGGAGGGATTACAGAAGCACAGACACACAGCACGGGTGACCCTTAGCAGTTGCAGCACTGAAAAGGCCACGCCAGCATGGGTAACTCACAAAGGCTACACCCAAGAGCTCCCTGCCCAGCTTTCAGAAATGACTCCTCTCTCCCAGGAGTTGTTTGGGGCTTACATTACCCAGGGAAAGTGGCTTGGGAGTTTTCTGTTTCCTAAGCTCCCCAGTGTCTTAGAAGCTTCCCTTCTCCCTCTTGGAGGAAATGTGTCAATTTTGTCACAAATAGACAAAATAGGTTACAAAAATGAATGTTTAATAGATAGGGTCTCTGTTGCCCGGGCTAGCCTTTGGTTCCAGGCTCAAGCAACCCTACAACTTCCACCTCCTGAGCAGACGTACTGAAAGTGTGCACCACCCACCATGGCCAGACTGAGTTTGTAATAGCCAGAAACTTAAAACAGCCTAATGTCAATAAATCATGCTACAGCTATTCAAAATAAGACCAGAATGTCATTACAATGATGTTCCAAACACTGAAACAAATTCCCCGAGCTGTTACTAAGTTAAACTATTATAAAGTTTAAAAGTGTGCTTATAATGTGGCTACTGGCACAGATGTGACAGCATGGCTGTGACCCCAGCACTAGGGAGATGAAGGTGGGACAGATACAGGGGTTTTTGTTGGCCCACCCCAACATCTACCCCCTTTATGAATTGCTGGAGCATGTGAAGGGGCCGGTCCTGCAGGACCTCCGTGGCACAGGGCAACAACAGGATATCTGAGTGGAGTCCTGGCGAGGATACAGCAGAAGCCAGAGGTGCCAAACAGAACAATGGCATTTGCAAGTAAAGCTGCTTGAGCAAAAGAGTGGACTGTGTGACACACCACCGATTCCACAGAGAGATGGGTTTTTGGTTTGTTTTCTTTTGGGGAGGTAGATTGCAAAGGCAGAAGATGAATATGGAAGGAAGGCGAGATCAGTGGGATTGCATGCTATGGAATTCACAAAGAATCAAAAGTTTTTGGTTTTGGTTTTTGGGTGTTTTTTTTTTTAAGAAAAGTAAAAGAAAAAACAACAACAACAACAAAAAGAGGTTGTTAAATCCGTTTATAGCTGCTAAAAAGACTGGCCATGCTCTGTAAAAGTTAAAAAGAGTGGCTGGGGATTTAGCTCAGTGGTAGAGCGCTTACCTAGGAAGCGCAAGGCCCTGGGTTCGGTCCCCAGCTCCGAAAAAAAAAAAGAACCAAAAAAAAAAAAAAAAAAAGTTAAAAAGAAGCGTTTAAGATGTCAGGAGCTCTTGTTCCACAGCAAATGCCTAAATGGCCCAGAATTGGCATTGCCTGCAACGAGGGGTTGGGAGGGTGATGGGGTTAGAGGTGGGTGGGTCATGAAATGATTAACTACTCTGTCCTTGGCTAACAACCAAAGCAATCTCCGAACAGCCTTTAGCCTTTCCAAGCATTGATTGTATCTTTATCCTCCACCAGGGAGCGCCTCAAAGCCTCTGAAATAATTCTCAATGTATTCTGACCACAGGCAGAAACCTTGCAGCCCTGTCTTCCAAACTCCTTTCAAAAAACTTTGAACTTCCTTCAAATACTGGAAAAAAAAAAATAGTTGCACAGGCCAACAAAATACATTGTGTAAACTCATTTAGAGGAATAGAGAGACTGCTCAGAGGTTAGGAGCCGCTCTCAAAAGAGGACCTGAATTCAATTCCCAGCACCTACATCAAGAAGCTCACAACTACCTGTAACGCAGCTGTTAGCAGGTTGTCTAAGCTCCGCCCCACAGTTACCTGGCAACAGCCAGGCGTGCCTGACTCACTATAAGCGGGCTGCTTGCCCCCTCCTCTCTCTTGCTCTCTTGTTCTTGTTCTTGCCTTTTCTTCCCCCCTCTCTGTCCACACGCAAATGCTCAGCCTCCTCTCCCTCTCCCTCTCCCTCTCCCTGTCCCTCTCCCTCTCCCTGTCCCTCTCCCTCTCCCTGTCCCTCTCCCCCTCCCCCTCTCCCTCTCCCTCTCCCTGTCCCTCTCCCTCTCCCTGTCCCTCTCCCCCTCCCCCTCCCCCTCCCCCTCCCTCTCCCCCTCCCCCTCCCCCTCCCCCTGCCTTTCTCTGCCTCTGTTATCCTCTTAACTCCCTTCCCCATGCCCTGAATAAACTCTAATTATTTACTGTCATGTGGCTGGTGACTGAGAGAAAGGGATGCCTCAGCATGGGCCCACAGAAGCACCCCCTTCCTCACACCACACCACACCTCCATAGAATATCTTTTTTTTTCTTTTTCTTTTTTTTTTTTTTTTTTTTTTTTTTTTGGTCCTTGATTGTCTGGATGTGGTGCGCCGAGATTTTTTTTTTTTTAATTTAACATTATTTTTGACCTAGTTATTCATTTTTCATATTACCTTCAATATCTAAGATTCTCTCTTTCATCTTTTGTCATGTGTTAATGAGACTTGCCTCTGAAGTTCATCTCCAAATTTCTCCCTTTTTTTATTGGATATTTTATTTATTTACAAATGTTATCCCCTTTCCTGGTTTGCGCTCTGGCAACCCCTATCCCATCCCCCCTTCCCTGGCTTCTATGAGGGTGCTCCCTCATCCACCCACCCACTCCCTCCCTCTTCCATTCCCTGACATTCCCTACACTGGGGCATTGAGCCTTCGCAGGACCAAGGGCCTCTCCTCTCTGTTGATGCCCAACAAGGCCATCCTCTGCTACATATGCGGCTGGAGCCATGGGTCCCTCCATGTGTACTCTGGTTGGTGGCTTAGTACCTGGGAGCTCTGGGGTGGTGGGATCTGGTTGGTTGATATTGTTCTTCCTATGGGGTTGCAAACCCCTTCAGCTCCTTCAGTCCTTTCTTTAACTCCTCCATTGAGGACCCAGTTCTCAGTCCAATGGTTGGCTACGAACATCTGCCTCTGTATTTGTCAGTCTCTGACAGAACCTCTCAAGTGACAGCTATATCAGGCTCCTGTCAGCCACTTCTTGGCATCAGCAATAGTGTCTGGGTTTGGTGACTGTATGTGGGATGGATCCCCAGGTGGGGCAGTCTCTGGATGGCCTTTGCTTCAGTCTCTGCTCCACATTTTGTCCCTGTATTTCCTCCTGTGAGTATTTTGTTCCCCCTTCTAAGAAGGACTGAAGCATCCACACTTTGGTCTTCCTTCTTGAGCTTCATGTGGTCTGTAAATTGTATCTTGAGTATTCTGAGCTTTTGGGCTAATATCCACTTATCAGTGGGTGCTTACCATGTGTGTTCTTTTGTGATTAGGTTACCTCACTCAGGATGATATTTTCTAGTTCTATCCATTTGCCTAAGAATTTCATGAAGTCATTATTTTTAATAGCTGAGTAGTACTCCATTGTGTAAATGTACCACATTTTCTGTATCCATTCCTCTGTTGAAGGACATCTGGGTTCTTTCCAGCTTCTGGCTATTATGAAAAAGGCTGCCATGAGCATAATGGAGCATGTGTCCTTGTTATATGTTGGGGCATCTTTTGGGTATATGCCCAGGAGTGGTATAGCTGGGTCCTCAGGTAGTTCTATGTTCAATTTACTGAGGAACCACCAGACTGATTTCCAGAGTAGTTGTACCAGTTTGTAATCCCACCAATGGAGGAGTGTTCCTCTTTTTCCACATCCTCGCTAGCATCTGCTGTTACCAGAGTTTTCTATCTTAGCCATTCTGACTGGTGTGAAGTGGAATCTCAGGGTTGTTTGATTTGCATTTCCCTGATGACTAAGGGTGTTGAACATTTCTTTAGGTGCTTCTTGGCCACTCAGTATTCCTCATTTGAGAACTGTTTACCTCCATACCCTATGTTTAATAGAGTTATTTGATTCTCTGGAGTCTAACTTCTTGAGTTTTTTGTAGATATTGGTTATTGGCCCTCCATAAGATGTAGGATTGGTAAAGATCTTTCCCCAATCTGTTGGTTGCCGTTTTGTCCTAATGACAGTGTCCTTTGCCTTACAGAAGTTTTTCAATTTTATGAGATCTCATTTGTCAATTGTTGCTTTTAAAGCATAAGCCATTGGTGTTCTGTTCAGAAAATGTTACCCTGTGCCTATGTATTTGAAGCTATTCCTAATTTACTCTTCTATTAGTTTCAGTGTACCTGGTTGGTTTTATGTGGAGGTCCTTAATCCACTTGGACTTAAGCTTTGTACAGGGTGATAAGAATGGATCAATTTGCAATCTTCTACATGCTGACCTCCAGTTGAACCAGCACCATTTGTTGAAAATGCTGTCTTTTTTCCACTGGATGGTTTTAGCTCCTTTGTCAAAGATCAAGTGACCATAGGTGTGTGGGTTCATTTCTGGGTCTTCAGTTCTAATCCATTGTACCAATACCATGCAGTTTTTATCACTATTGCTCTGTGATACAGCTTGAGGTCAGGGATGGTGATTCCCCAAGAAGTTCTTTTATTGTTGAGGATAGTTTTTGCTATCCTGGGTATTTTGTTATTCCAAATGGATTTGCAAATTGCTCTTTCTAACTCTATGAAGAATTGAGTTGGAATTTTAATGGGGATTGCATTGAATCTGTTGATTGCTTTTGGCAAGATGGTCATTTTTACTATATTAAACCTGCCAATCCATGAGTATGGGAGATCTTTCCATCTTACGTGATCTTTGATTTGTTTCTTCAGAGACTTGAAGTTCTTGTCATACAGACCTTTCACTTGCTTGGTTAGAGTCACACCAAGGTATTTTATATTATTTATGACTATTGTGAAGGGTATTGCTTCACTAATTTCTTTCTCAGCCTGTTTATCTTTTAAGAAGAGGAAAGCTACTGATTTCTTTGATTTAAATTCATATCCAGCCACTTTGCTGAAGTTGTTTATCAGACTTAGTAGTTCTCTGGTGGAATTTTTGGGGTCACTTAAGTATATTATCATATCATCTGCAAATAGTGATATTTTGGCTTCTTCTTTCCCAATTTGTATCCCTTTGACCTCCTTTTGTTGTCTAATTGCTCTGGCAAGGACTTCAAGTACTGTATTAAATAGGTAGGCAAAAAGTGGGCATCCTTGTCTAGTCCCTGATTTTAGTGAGATTGCTTCAGCTTCTCTCCATTTAGTTTGATGTTGGCTACTGGTTTGCTGTATGTTGCTTTTACTATGATTAGGGATGGGCCTTGATCTTACCAAGACTTTTACCAAGAAGGGGTCAAATGCTTTCTCAGCATCTGAGATGATCACGTGTTTTTTCCTTAGAGTGTGTTTATATAGTGGATTATGTTGATGAATTTCCATATATTGAATCATACCTGCATCCCTGGGATGAAGCCTACTTGATCATGGTGAATGATCATTGTGATGTGTTCTCAGATTTGGTTTGCAAGAATCTTATTATTTTTGCATCGATATTAAGGAGGAAAATTGGTCTGAAGTTCTTTCTTTGTAGTGTCTTTGTGTGAGTTAGATATAAGCGAAATTGTGTCTTCAAAGAATGAATTGGGTAGTATTCCTCTGTTTCTATTTTGTGGAATAGTTTGAAGGGTATTGGTATTAGGTCTTCTTTGAAAGTGTGATAGAATTCAGCACTAAACCCATCTGGTCCTGTGCTCTCTTTTAATGACTGCTTCTATTTCTTTAGGGGTTCTGGGGCTGTTTCGATGGTTTATCTGATCCTGATTTAACTTTGGTACCTGGTATCTGTCTAGAAACTTGTCCATTTCATCCAGATTTTCCAGTATTATTGAGTATAGGCTTTTGTAGTAGGATCTGATAAATTTTTGAATGTATAGCTTGAAGAAACCATTGAAGAGTCATTGTCTTGATTTCCTGAACTTTGGGGGACTGAAGGTCATTATTCTAAGGTTGTTTTTATGAGTAATTTAGAAGTGGTCATAATTTAACAGGGAGGAATTAGCTAGAATTGATTTATACAGCCATAATCTCATTTGATAACTAAGCTAAAGTCTTATCTTTACATTGGTATAGAACCTATTCGTTACAACAATTTTTTTAAAGTTATATTTCTTTATGCTATATAAGTACACTGTAGCTGTCTCCAGACACATCAGAAGAGGACACCAGATCCCATTACAGATAGTTATGAGCCACCACGTGGTTGCTGGGATTTGAACTCAGGACCTCTGGAAGAGCAGTCAGTGCTCTTAACCACTGAGCCATCTCTCCAGCCCCATTACAATTTTTAAAGTACAAGGTTTGGACCCAGTCCTTCTATTGATGCCATTACAAACTTTTGGGTTGATTAAACATAGCAATTAGGGGCCAAATAACAAATTCATGGCTCCTAGTTCTGATGAAAATATTCTCATCAGAAAGAGCTGAGAATAGTTACCGCACAGCAGTCCAGATTACCTTATATAGATAGTTTTCAAAATCTCAGAAATCCACAAAATATTACATTTAAAGTTATTTATCTTTGTTGAGGCGTATTTGCTCCTAACAGTTCCCCTTTGATGGATTTAACGAAGAAATTGAACATCTCTACCTCCAGGTGAGGTAATAATTTGTGGCTAGGCAGCCACTGGACAGAAACTGCCTAGTTCACCTACAGACTAAAACTGTCCAAAAAGGGACACATTACACAGAATAGACTGATAATCTTTGCTGAGTCAGAATTATCAACCCTTCTAAATTTCTGCATTTCAAAGGTTTGTCAGTTGATCCTGGCCCAAAAAGCTGAAGACTTGCTCTCTCGTGTTCCTAACAGAGGACTGTGCTAGTGGAAATTTGTCTCTACAACCTCTCAGTTCTGGAAGCCGTGTTAGGCAACCTATGTTTATAGATATCTGGTCATTCTCAGATGTCTGACTGAGTTGAAGAGTAAATAGTCTCCTACCATACCCAAGCTAATTAACTTTGAGAAAACACAGTCATCTAGATGATTTTCTAATGATAATAGTGTGCACAGCTTATATTTGATGAAAAAAAAGTTTTTTTAATTAGATAGAAAGGGTGAAGTGTAGATTGATGTCATTATGCAAGCAAAGACGGGTACAAGATAGAAGGAGTTCTGTCATTGGACAAGAAGGAAGGATAGGTGGGAGAAAAGTTTTAGAAAGGCAGAGAAGGCCACTGTGAGGAGGAGGCAGCTGAGAGAACATGGCAGCCATGTTAAGATTCCTCTCTGCACATATTACAGGTTGTTATGACTATTCTTAAGGGATGGATGTGTACAGGATTTTTTTGTTGTCTAGATAGGTAAATTATATCTTATCAATTGGATCAATTGTGTGATGTGTTCTTTCATGTGGCTACTTGAGTTCAAGAGAGTGTATGGTAACTGGATGCACTGGGACCACCAAGGACTTGGGATGTGTATGCCTGGTGTGGTGGAAACCAGCCAAGAGAGCTGTTGAGTGAAGGCAGGGCGGCCTGACAGGGTGCCTTGTTGGAATGGCTTTTGGACAGCGGGTTAGAAAGTACATGGGAGAGGCATGGGGCCACTGAAATATATTAGCACTAGTTCCAGTGTCCTACCAGGGCCAGAACTATCGAGAAAGCATGACCAGCAGGGTACGTGCTGCCCCTTTTTGATTTTTACCACAACATTTTTATTTCTTTCTTGACCAAGTTATCATTCAGTAGAGCATTGTTCAGCTTCCATGTGTATGTGGGCTTCTGTCATTTTTGTTGTTTCTGAAGACCAGCCTTAGTCTGTGGTGATCTGATAGGATGCAAGGGATTATTTCAATCTTCTTCTGTCTGTTGAGGCCTGTTTTGTGATCGATTATTTGGAGAAGGTACCATGAGGTGCTGAGAAGAAGGTATATTCTTTTGTTTTAGGATGAAATTATATATATATATATATATGTACATATATATATATATGTTAAATCCATTTGGTTCATAACTTCTTTTAGTATTACATATGGATCTGTGTTTAATTTCTGTTTCTATGATCTGTTCATTGCTGAGAGTGGGGTGCAAAAGTCTCCCACTATTATTGTGTGAGATGCAATGTGCACTTTGGAGCATAGATGTTCAGAATTGAACATTCATCTTGGGAGATTTTTCCTTTAATGAGTATGGAATATCCTTCCTTATCTTTTTTGATAACTTTTGGTTGAAAATCGATTTTATTTGATATTAGAATGGCTACTCCAGCTTGTTTCTTGGGACCATTTACTTGGACAAAAATTTTCCCAGCCTTTTACTCTTAGGTAGTGTCTGTCTTTGTCACTGAGGTGCGTTTCCTGTATGCAGCAAAATGCTGGATCCTGTTTACATATCCAGTAAGTTAGTCTATGTGTTTTTATTGGGGAATTGAGTCCAGTGATGTTAAAAAAATATTAAGAAAAAGTGATTATTCTGTTCTGTTACTTTTGTTGTCAGAGGTGAAATTATGTTTGTGTGTCTGTCTTCTTTTGGGTTTGTTGAAAGAAGGTGAGTTTCTTGCTTTTTCTAGGGTGTAATTTCCTTCACTGTGTTGAAGTTTTCCATCTATTATTCTTTGTAGGACTGAACTTGTGGAAAGATATTGTGTAAATTTGGTTTTGTCATGGAATATCTTGGTTTCTTAATGTATGTTAATTGAGAGTTTTGCTGGATAGCCTATGCTGGCATTTGTGTTCTCTTAGGGTCTGTATGACATCTGCCCAGGATTTTCTGGCTTTCATAGTCTCTGGTGAGAAGTCTGGTGTAATTCTGATAGTTCTGTTTTTATATGCTACTTGACCTTTTTTCCCTTACTGCCTTTAACATTCTTTCTTTGTTTTGTGCATTTGTTGTTTTGATTATTATGTGACAGGAGGAGTTTCTTTTCTGGTCCAGTCTATTTGGAGCTTTGTAGGCTTCTTGTATGATTGTGGGCATCTCTTTCTTTAGGTTAGGGAAGTTTTCTTCTATAATTTTGTTGAAGATATTTACCGGCCCTTTAAGTTGGGAATCTTTGCTCTCTTCTGTACCTACTATTCTTAGGTTGGCTCTTCTCATTGTGTCCTGGATTTCCCGGATATTTTGGGTTAGGAACTTTTTGTATTTTCTTTGACTTTTGTGTCAATGTCTTCTATGCTATCTTCTACACCTGAGATTTTCTCTTCTATCTCTTCTTTCAGTTGGTGATGCATGTGTCTATGACTCTTGATCTCTTTTCTAGGTTTCCTATCTCCAGAGTTGTCTCTCTTTGAGATTTCTTTATTGTTTCTATTTCCATTTTTAGATCCTGGATGGTTTTGTTCAATTCTTTCACCTGTTTGGTTGTGTTTTCCTGTAATTATTTAAGGGATTTTTGTGTTTCCTCTTTAAGGGCTTAGACCTGTTTACCTGTGCTGTCTTGTATTTCTTTAAGGAAGTTATTTATGTCCTTCCTAAAGTCCTCTATCATCATCATGAAATGTGACTTTAAATCCAAATCTTCCTTTTCTGGTGTGATTGGGTATCCAGGACTTCCTGTAGTGGGAGAACTGGGTTCTGATGATGCCAATTAGCCTTGGTTTCTGCTGCTTATGTTCTCGTGCTTGCCTTTCGCCCTCTGTTAATCTCTACTGCTACTGCCCTTGCTGTCTCTGACTGGAGCCTCTCCCTCCTGTGATCCTGGTTCTGTCAACTCGTCAGAGTCCAGCTGTCACTGTGATCCTGTGATCCTATGATCTTGAGGTCCTGGGTGTATTAGAGCTCCTGGGAGTCAAGCTACCTCTGGGATCCTGAAATCCCAGTGTGACCAAGCTCCTGAGATCCTGTTGTTTTAGAGTTCCTGGGAGTCAAGCTTTCTTAGGATGTTACAGGAGTGGGTTGGGAGCCAGAGCCCTGGGTTTACTCCTGGCACTGGTGCAAGCTGGAAAGAAACTGTGCCTCCAGCTGGGCATGGGTTTATGTTTCCCTGGTTCTTGTGGGGGTCCCAGTTACACTGGGTGTTGGGAAGATGTTGTGGCCTCAGTTATGATCTTGAGTGTGTCAGAGCTCCAGTGCTCCTGGTTATGTCTGATCTTCTGAGAGTTGAGCTTCCTCTGTGATCCTGTGATCCTGTGATTCTGGGTGTTTCAGAACACCTGGGAGAAGGGCTTCCTCTGGGTATTGTGAGAATTGGTGCAGATCCAGTGTCCAAGGTCTGCTCATGGCACTGGTTCAAATCAGAAGGAACCTGTGTCCCTGGATCCTGGAGCACCCAGTTACTCTGGGTGTTGGAGCAGATTTTGTGGCCTCCTCTCCTGTGATCCTGGGGTCAGAGCACCTGGGAGTTGGACTTCCTCTGGGTGTTGTGGGGATGGGTGAGGAGCCCTCTTTATCTTTTTATAAACACATCACTAGCTCTAGGTGATCTGATATTCCTCTGAACACACACACACACACACACACACACACACACACACACACACACACACTTTTTTTTAAAGAGAGGGAGCAAGGATTGAAAAGAAAAAGACAATTAGACACTATAACATGACTCCAGCCAGTGCCGAGGCTGAAGTGGGTTTATTTTTTCCAATCTGCTTCTATGCCATTCTAGGTACATGCAAAGAATAAGGTCAGTGCTAGGTCAAGGAACAAACAAGGTAATAAACAAGTCCTGTGATCACTGTGTCTGTCTAGGGGTTGACCAAGATGACCAAGATACAAGGGATACAATACATTCTTTGGCTGTATTTGCCTTAAGCCTACTTTGTTGTCCCAGCGCAATGTCAAACTTCTGCCTAATTCCAAGAATAAGTCCCGAAAACTCTCCGCAGAAAACAGAGAGACGGCTCAGTGGTCCAGAGGCCCTGGGTTCAATTTCCAGCATCCACATGGCAGCTCACAACTGTTTGAAACTCCTGTTCTATGGGATCCTACACCTTCACATAGAGATGCATATAGTCAAATCATCAATGTACATAAAATAAAAATAAATAAATTTTTAAAAAATCAAGCACACTGATCATTTTTAGCAAAAAAAAAAAAAAAAAAAAAAAGCACTGGAGTAAATATATACAAAAAAGAAAATGGTCTTTTAAAAAAGCCCTCAAGTGCTGGAGAGATGGCTCAGAGGTTAAGAGCCCCAACTGCTCTTCCAGAGGTCCTGAGTTCAATTCCCAGCAACCACATGGTGGCTCACAACCATCTGTAAAGAGACCGGATGCCCTCTTCTGGTGTGTCTGAAGATAGCTACAGTGTACTTATATATAATAAATGAATAAAAAAAAAGCCCTCAAGTTTAGAATAGTTAAATATTTGGAGATGCATGTTGTAATTCCAGCACTGGCAAAGTTAGACAAGGCAGGAGGCGTCCAGCATTTGAAGCCAGATTAGGCTACACAATGACATATTTGTCCATTTTCAGAATCCATGTATTGAAAGAGAATAAAGAGGGGAATATGAGATGGTTGGGAAGAGTGATTAATATTACAATCTCAAAAATAAATATTTAGCCAGGTGTGGTGGCAACACACATCTTTGATCCCAGCCAGTACTCAGAAGCCAGAGGCAGGCAAATCTCTGAGGTTGAAACATGCCTGCTCTACAAAGAGAGTTATGAGATAGCCAGGGCTATATAGAGGAATTCTATCTTAAAAAAAAAAGAAAAGAAAAATTAATTACACACACACACACACACACACACACACGAGACAGAGAAATAGAAACAGCCACAGGTTTCAAATGGCTCATTTATTAAAACTAATGTTGGGACTTCTAGTAAAGGAGTAAAATGACAATGAGCTTTCTGCACACACACAATTATATAATGGGGTTGTAGACTGTGCACACTAGCAACTCTTAATATAAAAATTATAGTTGGATGTGGTAGTGGATGCCTTTAAACCCGGTACTTGGGAGGCAGAAGCAGCATATCTCTGAGTTTGAGGCCAGTCTAATCTACATAGAGAGGTGGAGGCCAGCCAGAATTACATAATCCCTCAAAATGTATCAAAATACCACCACCACCAACAATAATAATAGTAATAATAAATCTGGCTGGTAAATGGTTTAGCAGGTAAAGCTGCTTACCTCCAAGCCTAAAGACCTGGGTTAGATCCCCAGAATCCACTCCAGCAAGTTGTCTTCTGATCTCCACAAGTGCACTGTGGCATACATGTGCACACACCCACACACTGAACAAATATAGTAAAAATATGAAGTCCTACAAGGTGAGTTCCAAGACAGCCAGGGCTACATAGAGAGTCTTGGAGCTGGGGAGGTACACACACACACACACACACACACACACACACACACACACACACACGAAACAAATAAATGCAATTTAAAAGAACATGTTCTTCATGATTAGGGAGGGCTTAGAGCCTGTTCCCATTTCTTTGATGGGAAGACTACAGTTTTTATTACGTCCCTTCATTCTGTAGAATCAGCCATGAATCAATGTCCTACGTCTTGTACTTCACTGACTAAAACTTCTTTCCTTCACGCTAAGTAGTCAGCATTTAGAGTCTTCTCAACCAACCTTATATTGAAGGTGTACTTTCTACTAGACTCTTTTAAGAATCAATTTGTTTCTGTATGTAAATACAGCCTAAAAGTAGAAGCAAAACTATCTAGGAAGACCAAGGAAACTAGTGGGACTAGGGAGGACCAAGAAAAGGGAGGGTAGAACGATATGGGGGGAATATGCCCAGTCTAAAAGATATAATTGTACAAAGCCTTTAGAACAAACAAATTATTTAAAAGAACCAATGTCCCTGCACACAATGGCTTACTCCTGTAATCCCAACACTTGAGAAGCTGAGGTAGGAAGATCACCATGATTTAAAGGCCAAGACTACAAAGTAAATTCTAGAGCATCCTGGAGTAGAATAAGACCTTGCCTCAAAACAAGCAAACAAGAAAAAAAATCAAATTGTATCTAGGCATAGTGGTATATACCCTTAATCCATACACCAGGTAGGCAAATGCAGGAAGACCAGAGTTCAAGGCCAGCCTGTTCTACACAATTCCAGAACAGCCATAATCAATCAATCAACCAATCAATCATTCAATAATAATAATAATAATAGGAATAGAAATTATAGGACCTGGAGAGCCCTATAATTAAGGACACTGGCAACTCTTCTAGAGGACCCAGGTTTGTTTTTTTTTGTTTTTTTTTTGTTTTTTTTCGGAGCTGGGGACCGAACCCAGGGCCTTGCGCTTCCTAGGCAAGCGCTCTAACACTGAGCTAAATCCCCAACCCCGAGAAATTTTTTTTTTAAATAATAGAAATATATGAGGCGGAAAATGTACAATTATAAATTATATGCCAATGACCATTAGTTTTTTAAATATTTATACATGTATGTATAACATATAAATGTATAATGTATACACTTAAATAAATTGAATATATGTACATATTACAAACTCTGTATATGAATGTATTACAATTTTTATCGTGCCAGTTAAGCCTGGCTTTTCAAAGAGCTGTGCTCGGTCATGACATTCAACACGGAAGCTTCACGCTCTCAAAACCAATGCGTTGCCTCACCGCCGACTGTGGTGTGGTACCCACGTCTCTTCACAGTCCGCTTGTCAAAGCTTTTCCTGGAGGGAACCTGGGGAGTTTGCTGGGGTTCCAGCACCGAAGCGGAACAGGAGGAGACAGTCTCCTACTTCCTCCCCGGCAGCACGCCCTGCAGCACCTCCTCAGAGAAGCGACTTTTGCTCAATTCGCTCCCTAGTCACTTAGAGTTCGCCCCGCCCCGCCCCGCCCCGCCCCGCCCGCCCCGCCTCCCGTTTTCCCGCCCAGACGCCACTACCTCCGAAAGGGGTGTGGCCCACAGGAAGTCCTCGCGTTAAGGAAAAGGAGGCGTTTCCGTCTCCGGTGTCATGGCGGCCTCCTTGTCTGAAGGCGTGCCGGAGACTGAGGACAGGAAAAGACCGCAGTTCGGGAACCGGTTCTTGAGCGACCCGGCGCGCGTCTTCCACCACAATGCCTGGTAACTACCCTGCACCTCGCCACCCCGGAGCACTTGGAGAAAAGCCCTGCCCTCCTCCCGCGGCGGTAGCTGAAGCGTTCGCCTCCCGAGGACGGACGTTCGCGGCTCCGCGACTCACCCTGCCCGCGGCGGGGACCTGTGGACCTTAAGCTGCCCGTTTGGTTTTCACAGGGACAACGTGAAGTGGTCAGAGGAGCAGGCCGCGGCGGCGGAGAGGAAAGTGCAGGAGAACAGTTCCCAGCTGGTGTGCCCGGAGAAGCAAGGTGCGCTGATTTGTCCACAGCCGGCAGTGCGGGACGCGCCTCCACGA
This sequence comes from Rattus norvegicus, assembly GCF_021556685.1. Lineage (NCBI taxonomy): Eukaryota > Metazoa > Chordata > Mammalia > Rodentia > Muridae > Rattus > Rattus norvegicus. Next base: position 96,400,249 of record NC_141543.1, read on the forward strand.
GAAGGCAGTAGAAATGCGGGCACCAGGATCATTTGTTACTGACCTGATGAAGAACTCCGGCATAGAACGGGTCGGGGAGGGGACGAGCTAGGAGGCAAAGGGGCTGGCTGCCTTCTAACAAAATTTTGAAGGAAGTTGGGGTTGAGTTTTTGTATTCTCTAGTTCTACATTTTTAGTTCGTATTGACGAGTGTCATGTGGATGTAGCTGGCCCGTGGCAACCGTAAAGTCGTTCGATCATCTATCGTAGGGTAGCTTCGTCAGTCTGTGTTCTGCTGGAGAGTTTCCATTAGAGCTAGAATGATGTGGTCAGATCCTACCTACTGTTGGAGGAGAGGATGATTGGACCATGTATCTTTTCCTGGGGTGATGGGTTTGGAGATCTGGATCTTCTACCAAAAAAAGATCAGGCGCAGCAGAGTGGAGATGAGTCTGCTCAAAGAAGAAGAGGTCCTTCCTAAAGACAAGAATAATTTCTTTATAAAGTACTCTAAAGACTAAAACTAGAACTGGTTAGCCCTGTTTCTAAGAGACATTTGAATGTAAAACTAGAACTTTAAGATAATAGGCACCAGGGGACTGGGAGATGGCTAATAAGCATTGATAAAGTTTCTGTATAGTACTGAGGTCACAGTCCTGGCCAGGTATAGAACTCCTAGGATGGAGGGGGTGTAATTTCTTGGGGAGTGTGTCAAAGTCATCTTCGCTACATAGAGTTCCAATCCAGCCTTGGCTGCGTGAGAGCTTGTCTCAAAAAATATATATAAGCATGTGTATATATTCCAGTTGCGAAGTAGGCCTCCTACCTGCATTGTTAAATGCAGACCAGATAAAGCATCATAGTGTTCAGAGGGATTTTCAAAGTCATGTAGCCCAATATCCTCTTTCTACAGTTAAAGAACCAGTTAGCCAAGTGCAGTGGTGTATAGACTCAGCTATGTGGGAGGCTGAGACAGAAGGACCACTGAGTTGGAGGCTGTCCTGGGCAGCATAGGGTGATGTAGTCTCCAAAAAAATTAAGCTTGAACCACAGGGCCTTAAGCGCTTTGCCTGGAGGTAAGCAATCAGTGGTGGGCTCCCATTGCTTGGGTCTTCATTCTTCCATCAGGTCTGGTCCAGGTCTTCGTGTCAGCAAACGGAGAAAGAGCCCCTATCAGTCTCCTGATTAGCCGAAACTCTTCTTGCTTCGGGAAGAAGAGTTTTCTCACTGTCTGGTTTTCCTCATATTCTAGTTATTTATCTTAGCATTCATTACTAATCTTGACTTTGTGCCTGGCCCCCACGTTCTAAAGAAGCAGGAACGTGCCTTCCGAAGAGATGCATGAGTGACAGTCACTGGATTTACACAGATATCCAAAGAGCCTGAGACATTTAACTTGTAAATTAAAAAAAAAAACTTACAAGGGAAAATAATTACCACAGACACCAACGAACCTGCCTGTCCCTGGCAAATAGAACCTTGAAACTAAGAATAATTAGACTTGTGTGCAGTGCTTGGGGTTTGCTTAATTTCATAATTCCCCCGTAGTCGAAGGCCATCCAGAGCTGTGTCAGGAAAATGATGGGTAGCTAACTCCCTGTCTGATGGCAGAGGCTAGGCTCCCTGGGGATGAAAAGTGGGTGACGTAAACGTAAGATGGATAGAAGGCGATTGCCTGTGAAGGTGCCCAGTTCTCAGACCCTGACTGCCCTCAAGCATACTTCTGGAATAAAATGATGTTTGGTGATGCAAGACACTTGACATTAGATATAAATAAAATATTTGAGACCGACTCTTAAAATTCTTTCTCAAATGTTTACAGCTGATTATGAAGTCAATGCCCATAAATACTGGGATGACTTCTACAAAGTTCACGAAAATGGGTTTTTCAAGGACAGACACTGGCTTTTTACTGAGTTCCCTGAACTGGCACCTAGCCACGATCACCTAGTGAATTTGCACTTGGAGAAACAGAAGAATGAAGTCTCCAAACCTAGAAGCAGTGAGGATGGACCTGGCTTGGCAGCAGAACAACACAAGCGTCCTTGTACCAGCCATGGATGTGAAACTCGGGTGCCTCCCGTGGAAGAGCCGGTGACTCAGAAGCTCACCCACCTGGAAATTTGTGCTGACGACTTTCCTGGCTCCTCTGCTACCTACCGAATACTTGAGGTAACTTTATTTTCCTAATGGAGTTAGTGAAGATGTCACATTTTACACTCAGACTAGCAAGGCTGACCCAGAGTGTCTTCTGTCTGATCAATTTGACTAGATTTTAGCATCCTACCATTGAGGAATCGTCACCATTCTTCTTTTGAATTGGGACAATACCTAGGCAGGTCCTATTAGGGAAATTCGTTTATAAGGGACTACTAACTTCACTGGAAGCTAATTCTAAAGCTAGTAAAACTTGGAATTAAGTCCAGTGCCATGAGTGGGGGCAATGCTGGAAATTGAACCCAAGGCCTCACACGGGTTAGAGGAGCGCTTTACCACCTAGCTAATCCCTGTTACCTCCTGTGAGATGCTGCATGAGCTCATGTCCCTCCTAGAGCACAGGGAGTACTTGGTCTAACTGTAAGGAACTTTAGGTAATGTATATAAAATGGCTAAGAAGTATGTCTGCCAATGGCACTCCGTAAACGTTTACAGTTTTTGTGCTGCAGAAAGCACTATATTTAGCAGTGTTACTATGTGAACGTTTCAACTGATCCTGTTGTAGGAGACAAGGAGATCCTTGTTCTCACAGATAAGTCCTAGGGGAACCTGGAAGGTTAGCACTCAGAGTTGTTCCCCTGAAGGAATGCAGGACTTAATGCTTGCCCAGAAGGCTGGGAGCAGAAGTGGCTAATGTCTGGTGACCAAACCAGACCCCCTGACCCTGATCATAAGCTTCTTTTTCTCAGTCAGTCTATAGAACCTTTATAGAAGGTGTCACGTGTACTGTACGAAGAGTTTCAATGTATTTACATTTGTTCTCTATTCCTCAAAGAGATTTATGGATGCTTTCTTGTACACATGGGATTGAATTAGTCATTACCACTCAGGGTCAGACTCCTGAAATTTGAACCAACACCAACACCAGCTGTTTAGTCTTGTTGAACCTGCCTTCTTGCCTCCCAGATCGTCTATGCTGGCCATAAAGGTCTCAGAGACTTTGCAGTATATCTTTCTAATCATGGTGTAGTGAATGAAGCTCATCAGGAGAATAATTTATCTACAGGGCTTTTTGCTAGAACTCAGAAAGTAAAAGCAGCTTTGTGCCCTTTTTTTAGACTAGCTTTCTTCAGCCAGCGAAAGCCAGTGTTCTTGTCTTTAACTAAGTCTCTGATTAGAGTCCATGAGAGATGAGGAAAGGCCATGGGTCCTATTTAGGTCAGGTCGTTATACCTCCCCAAGTACAGCTCCCAAAAGCTGGGCATGACAGTGCCTGTAGTCTCGGCACTCAGGGAGCTGAGGCTTGAAAACCATTAAGTTATAGACCATCCTGGCCCCTGTTGTGGAAAAAACAAGAAGAAAGGGGAAAGAGTTAATGACTCCTGATTCCTTTCTGTTGCAGGTTGGCTGTGGTGTAGGAAACACAGTCTTTCCGATTTTACAAACTAACAAGTAAGTAAGCGATCAGGTCTACAGGATGGAGGGGAGGTTTGCTCCCAGAGCATGAGCTATTTGGGATTCAGATACCCATTTAGGAGTAGCTTTAGTCTAGTGTTAGACAATTAGAGTTGATACCAGCCACAGCACTAATAATGCCTTCTCTGAAGTGTCCCTAAGAGGCCTTTGTGTTCTGTTTCTCATGTAAGCTCTGTGAGGATATTGTTCGGTTGTTAATTCTTACGCCACCACCCCATGGTCAAGGTGGGGCAGCTGGCCTGCATGGCGTTGTCTCCAGTTCTGAAAACCTGCTTCAGTACACTGGCAGCAGAACTGTGAGGTTTTCCCACTGTGACCAGGTGATCAGCACCTCAAGTCCAGGTGTCCTTCAGTTCTCTTCCAGTACTGTCTCGCTGGGGTTAGCATCAGTCCCCACGGGTTAAAGGCTTAGTCTTACAAGTCTTTACCCACTTCAGATTCTTGCTGCAAACATGGGCCCCCAACATTTCCGATGTGTTGTAAGCCAAGAGAATCTTCAGTCCCCTCCTGGTTTTGGTTCATTATGAGAAGTATTGTAGATACAGAGAACAAACATTCAGGTGAGGAGATCTACACGGTGAGTGTAAAACCACTGGCTGTGCTCAGGTCCATCCCATGGAGTGAGAGAGGGCCTCTTCCCTTCCCAGCATCTTTCTGTGGAACCCGGTAACCATTGCATCTTTCTGTGCTGGCACACTTCTGCCATGCAGGAAGTGCCTGCAGTTCAGGAGCCTGGCCTAGAAATGCTGGATGTGTGGCTCTCAGCACATCTCCTTTCTAGGCACCCACGGGCATGACACTCTAGTTTCAGATGCTTCAGTGCTTCTCAGAGTTCCATCTAAATAGCTTGGTGGTTTAGCCCAGAGTATTTAATAACATTTAGTGACACGTTCGCCTCATTTAAAACATTCACTTTGGCTAAATGAGATTACACACACCTTTAATCCCAGCAGAGGCAAGCAGATCTATGAGCCAGCCTGTTCTACCTAGTGAGTTCCAGACCAGCAAGATGACCAGGGAGTAAAAGTGCTTGTTGGCAGTCCTGGCACTTGAGTTCAGTTCCCAGAACATAGTAAGAGGAGAGAACAGACTCCCTTAAATATCTCCTGACCTCCATACACTTAGACACACAAGATAAATTAATTTTTTTCAGCAAAAATTGGTCTGGGGATGTCACATGGTTGTTGGAGTACTTTCCCAGAATTCATGAAGCCCTCGGTTCAGTTGGCATCTTAAACACATTTAAGGCCAGCCTGGGATACAGGAGACCCTACTGCAGAAACAGAAGGTCTAAGGTTATTGCCAGAAGTTGGAGTACGTCACATTCTGTGTGTCAGAATCTCTCAAGAATTATGTGAGTTCTCCTGATTGTGCAGTAGGAGCCCTTAACCACCACGGCTGTGCCATTTAAGATACTGGAACCCACCTAGTGATGTAATACTTGCTTAAAAGTGTCAGGGTTTCCTCCTGATGCTTTGATAAACTTAATATTGGCTATTTCCACTTGACCTTAAAGTAAGTAAAGGTACAGAATTCTAACCAGAACGCTGGGTATTGTGACTAACAGGCACAGTTTATTTGGACGAGAGGTATTCTTTGCCATTTACTGTGCTACTCTGCAAAGAGAACAGACATAAACAGTTTGTCTCCTAATTGTTGCTTTTTTCTCCCTGTTTCAGTAACCCAGACCTCTTCGTTTACTGTTGTGACTTTTCTGCCACAGCTATTGAACTGGTCAAGGTAAGTGCAGCTGCTCCCGTGAGCTCTTCTAGAGCCAGGCAAGACTGCTGAACCCAGCACTTATCTGGAACTCAGGTGGGGTCCTAGACCTCTTCAAACTCGTTAAGGGTGAGAGTGTGTGTGTCTCTGTGTGTGTGTGTGTGTGTGTGTGTGTGTGTGTGTGTGTGTGTGTGTGTGTGTGTGTGTGTGTGTTTACAAGTGTCAGAGGTATTGGATTCTCTGGGGCAGTTATAACCTACCTGATGTCAATGCTGGCAATCAAATTCATGTCCTACAGTAACAATAAGATGCTAAGATGAGCTCTTAACTGCTGAGGCTTCTCTCCAGCCCCATCTGCAGACATTGTTGTTTTTTGAGATGTGGTCTTATGCACCTCATGGTCACCTTGAACTTGCTATATAACCAACCTTCCTGATCCTCCTGCCTTCACTTTCCAAGTGCTAGAATTTTACCCCTTCTGGTGACCAGAAGTAAATCCTTCTGGTGGGAGTAACAGTACTGGCATCTAAAACATTTAAGCCTTTCCCTGTCCTGTGTTCACATCTTCTGACCCAATTCTCTCTCCACAGACAAATTCAGAATATGATCCTTCCCGCTGTTTTGCCTTTGTTCATGATCTCTGTGATGAAGATCAGAGTTACCCAATGCCCAAGGACAGTCTTGATGTCATCGTTCTTATATTTGTTCTTTCCGCAATTGTTCCAGACAAGTAAGTTTAAAGTCCCTTAACTAATAGCTTTACTATGATAAGGCTGTAATTGAAGACCTTAAACTCGGGTTATGCCCTAAATACAAAGGGTTTTGTTGTGTCTAGTAGACATAAAAAAGCCACACGACGATTGTATTGGTTTTGCTCTGCCATGGTGCCCCCTTGCTGAAGGCCTGTACACCAGTTTGGCTCCAAAACACAAGCCAAACCAACACAAGTCACGAGTGTGGCCATACATGCACTGTAATATCAGGGCTCCTAGAGAGCTACAGGAGTATGTGGCAAGGGATCACTGGGGCACCAAGAAGGGAGCTGGATTTAATACTTGGAATGTCCATCACCATGTAAGACGCAGGGGCTGGCTTTTAGTGAGGAAGTTAGGAAGTCGGTTGTCCTAGGGTTTATGCTATAGGAGCAGAGAAAGCCATCCCTAAGGAGACTTACACTTCATTCCCTGCTGCACTGCAGGATGCAGAAAGCTATCAGCAAGCTAAGCAGACTCCTGAAGCCTGGAGGGGTGATGCTTCTTCGAGACTATGGCCGCTATGACATGGCTCAGCTTCGGTTTAAAAAAGGTATGTGAGGGTCTGAAGAGATGAATTGGTTAAGAATCCTGGCTGTCCTTGGAGGGAAGCAGAATTCAGTTTCCAGTATCCACATGGTGAGTCTCAACTGTCTGTAGCTCCAGTTCCAAGGAATCTAATGCCCTCTTCTGGCCTAAACAGGCACTGGGCATGCATGAGGAACAGATACATACATGTAAGCAAAATATCAAAAAAATTATTAAATATTTAAAAGTATGGCCAGTCATGGTAGCATATGACTTTAGTATCAGTACTCAGGAGGCAGAAGCTGATCTCTGAGTTCAAGTCAAGCCTGGTGGTTTACACAGTGAATTCCAGGTCAGCCAGGACTATACAGTACCATATTATCTGTAGAAAGTGTGTGCACGCGTGCGTGCGTGTGTGTGTGTGAAGATGATTGGGGCTGAGGTGCAGTAGCTCATTAGCTCATTTGGTCGAGTGCTGTAATGGTTAGGGTTACAGTTGCTGTGGTAAAACACCGTGATCAAAAGCAACTTAGGGAAGAAAAGGTTTACTTGGCTTACAATTCCACATCATAGCCCATCACTGAAAGAAGTCAGGACAGGAACTCAAGCAGGGCAGAAACTTGGAGGCAGGAGCTGATGCATAAGCCATCAAGAAGTGCTACTTACTGGCTTGCTCAACCTAACCTTATAGATCCTAGGACAACCAGCCCAGGTGACACCACCCCTCCACCCCCACCTGCCACTTCCCTAAAGGCTAGCCTAGAACCTGAATTTTTGGGGGAGTTTTTTTGAGTCAGGGTTTCTCTGTGTAGCCCTGGCTGTCCTGGAACGCACTCTGTAGACCAGGTTGGCCTCAAACTCAGAGACCCACCTGCCTCTGCCTTCCTATTGCAAGGATTAAAGGTGCACACCGCCTTGTCAAGCTTGCCTAGACCCTGGTTTTCCAGAGGCGTTTTCTTAATTGAGGCTCCCTCCTCTCAGATGTCTATATAGCTTGTATCAAACTGGCCAGCACGAGTGCCTACCGACTGGGATACATAAAGCCCTGGTTTTGATTCCCCAGATGATATAAAACCAGGTGTGTATACCTATACCTCAGTGCTTAGAAGGTAGAGGCAGGAGAGTAGTGGTTCAGGTCATCTTCAGATACACAGCAAGCCACTCAGGGCTACACGGGACCCTGTCTCAAATAAGTAATTTGTTTTCCAAAGGTATTTTGCCACTTTAGTGAAAATAATCAGTTTACCAAACAGATTAGACATTTAATGCTGGCAGTGGAAAGGTTAGGGGTTGTCTGTCTGTTTGTTAGATATTATCTCTTAAGGAGGAAAAGGGCTGGACAAATGGTTTAGCAGTTAAGAAAACTTGTTCTTTCAGGGGACCTGGATTTGGTCCCTAGCACCCATGTGGCAGTTCTAGGGGGTCACATGCCCTCTTCTCACATCCACAAGTTTCTGTGTGCATGTGGTACCCATACATACAGTCAGGCATGCACTTATGCAAAAATAAAATAATTTTTTTTTTTTATAAAACATGAAAAGGGGCTGGAGAATTGGCTTAAAAGTAGGAGCACTGGCTCGTCCAAAGGACCCAGGTTTGATTCCCAGCACCCACATGGTGGCCAACAGCTGCCTGTAACTCCAGTTCCCAGATTCTGATGCCCAGTTCTGGCCTCCAAGGGTACTGCATACACACTGTATAGACACGTGCGGACAAAACACTCATAGACATAAAAAAGTAAATATTAAAGACATATAAAGTAAATATTAGGGGGGACTGCAATCAGGATGTAAGTTGAATAAATAATTAATGGAAAATAAATATTTTTAAAGGGAAAACATAAAAAGAGAAGCAATTTTTATGAGTCCTAGGCTTTATCAGAAGTTTAAGAAAAGTGAAATGAGCAGGTTAAGGGGCTGGTGAGATGGCTCAGTTGTTTAGAGCACTGGCTGCTCACTCAGGTCCTGAGTTCAATTCCCAGCAACCACATGGCGGCATATGGCCATCTGTAATGGGATCTGATGTTCTCTTCCCGCATGCAGATGTACATTCAGATAGAACATTCATGCATTAAGTTTTTAAAAATTAATAAAATGAGATGAAGAGGTTAGGTACCTCTCAGTGGCAGAACCCTGGCCTGACGTATCGAAGCCTCTGCTGTTCTGGGCTGCAAGAATGGTTTAGGTTAGCTGAAGCCTGGGAGTTTAGCATAGTGGTGTTCCTTCCTGGCATGTGCAGGGCTCTCAGCACTACAAGTTAAGTCAGGTGGCTGAGCAGACATTTCCAGTGTTCATGGCACATGAAGTCTCAATATCTGTGTTTATCACGGGGCTGTCAGGAACTTGATAAGGAGAAGATCCAGGACCCACCCAGAAACGAACAGTTCAGTTTAAATGACCAACCATAAACGCGCAAGGAAGTAAAAGGGAAAAGAGAATTCTTCTCAACCCCATTGCAGCCAGTTCAAGCAAAGAGCTAGATGCCTCCATTTATAACAAAAATACAAATGTCTATGGCCCTTTTTAAGCTCTCTACTATGTCTTTAGTTTATCCGTCTTGGAAGAAACTCTGCCAGCATAAATAGGTATAACAGAACCTTGGATGCTGGGGTGGCCTAATCTAAGGCAGTCCACACAGTTTGCTTTGGAGAGGCTTCTGCTCTGTACTCCTAGGTGAGGAGAGCCACGTGTGGATGATCATTTTAAGCCTGATGGCCAGAATACAAGTTCACATGTTATATGTGGACTGTTAGGACATGTGGGGGTTACATGCAGTTTGTAAGACCGGAGGGATGAGCAGAAGAGATGCTGTCCACAGAAAAACAGTCTGAGTTCTCACGGCTGTGCTTGTGCACCTGAGAAACCAGCATGGGCCAGTTTAGGTAAGAGTCAGTTACACTGATTCTTGTTTTTCTTCCAACGGAATCTGTAGGCTGAGCGGGTGTTTGTGATGGTGCCACCTGGAACTCAGCTGGAATCACATGCAGGACTGGATACTGACATTGTTTTCCCATGGTACTGCTCTGCTGAAGTGCTGTTCCTCTGTAGGAAGTTGCTAGTTCCTTTGAAGTATCACATGTCCCCCAAATGTACATCTGATTTTTTTTTTTGAATGCCTGTTGTTAAAGGGAAGGTGCTTGGTGTCGGGGTGAGAGGAGGGTTGAGATAGAGTCCCACACTGGACAGTTCACAACTTCCCATAACTCACAATTCCAGGGAATCTGACATCCAGGACTCCATGAGCTGCATGGTACATATAAACTCACTCAGGCACAAGCTTATATACAGAAGCTCAAAAAGTAATAAATCCTTATTGTTGTTGTTTTGGGTTTTACTGCTGTGGACAGACACCATGACCAAGGCAACTCTTGTAAGGACAACATTTAATTGGGGCTGGCTTATAGGTTCAGAGGTTCAGTCCATTATCATTGAGGAGGGAGCATGGCAGCATCCAGGCAGGCACAGTGCAGGAGGAGCTGCGAGTTCTACATCTTCATCTGGAGGCTGCTAGAAGACTGACTTCCAGGCAGCTAGGGTTAGGGTCTTAAAGTCCATGTCCACAGTGACACACATACTCCAAGGCCACACTTCATAGTGCCACTCCCTGGGCCAAGCATATGCAACCATCACATTTGGTTTAGTTTTTCAAGATGCAGTTTTTCTGAAACTCTCTGTAGATCAGGCTAGCCTTGAATTCACAGAGACCCGCTTGGCCTCCCAGTGGTAAGGTTAAAGGGTGCACCACCACTGCCTGTCATCCTTTTGTGCTCCAAATGTATTAATATATATCTGTTTTTGTTGTGTAACTGCAGGTCAGTGTCTGTCTGGAAATTTCTATGTGAGAGGTGATGGCACCAGAGTTTACTTCTTCACACAAGGTATGAAAATGATGATCTGTATTAGTGCTAAAGGCAGTGTCTACAGGTCTAATAGACAGTCACCTGCCCTTTCTTAAGTCACCTGGCCCTCCTGCCTTTCTCCTGTCACACACTGCCCTTGAGCCACCCTGAGCTGTCACTTTCCCCAGACAACTTCTTGTTGTAAATGGTATTTAATAACTATAAATTCTTAATGTGAACCACCACCACCCCACCCCCAGTAATCAAGACATAGTCGTATTGATTTATTTAATCAGCTTAGACGATTCACAGTCACTGGACAGTACCCCTAGTCTATATTCTATATGCCAGACTGGCTGCTTCCCAGCTGCCCTCCCAAGTTACTGAGCCTGGGCTGCCGTTGTCCTCAGGATGCACTTCTGTCCACGTGCTCAGCGTTCATCTCCTCTCATGGAGGCCGCCTCCCTCCCTCCCTCACCTCCTTGTCCCTGTCCCTGTCCCTGTCTCTCTGCCCCATTACCAGCAACCCCCAAGCCTGGTGGCTGAAGGCCTGCCCACCTCTGTTCTCCCAGTAATTGGCTGTAATCACTTTTACTTAACCAATAGCTTTAAATTGAAGAGCAGGGTTCATACAACGTCATTTGGTGTTCGTGAGAATGTGCCTATGGGTCTTGTAACAAGATCTTGGGGTTCAGAGTTTAGCATTTGTATATAGCAGCAGACTAACCCCCACACGTGCTGACTGAATCAGCTGCTTTTCTCTCACTTTTGTTGCTTTGTCCAAAGTGGGAACTTGCCCTTTCTGCAAGTCTCAGCCTAGTCTGATTTGCCCGCTGCAGCAGCCTGTCTCCACAGGCTTCGCCCTCCACCAGCACTTTGGGAGTATTTTGGGGCCCTTTATCAGGTCATATACTTTGAGACTTTGGCTACATGGTATTGAAAGTTGTCCTGTAAGACATTGTGTTGGCAAACACATCTGTCAGTTTGTGCACATGTCTTTTGGGGTGGGAGCTGTTGCTTTGTTTGAAGCCAACTATCTGTGTAGCCCAGGCTAACCATGAGCTTGCAGCCCTCCTGCTTCCCTCTTGCTGACTACTAGTGTTATACACAGGCTTCCTCCACCCCGTGTTTTTATGCTTTTTTTGTTTGTTTGTTTTGATTTGATTTTTTTGAAATATAAATTTCTATCTTTGGAGTTTTTGAGACAGTCTCTCTCCATTTAGCCCTGGTTGTCCTAGAACTCAACTCTGTAGACCAGGGCAGTCATGAACTTTGAAATCTGCCTGCCTCTGTCTTTTGAGTGCATAGATTAGACGGGTGCACCACCCCCACCTGGCTGTGTAACTTTTTCTTAAGATTTATTTTCTACCTTATGTGTTTGAATGTTTGCCTACATATATGTCTATGTACCATGTTCGTGCCTGGTGCCCTCAGAGACCAGAGGAGGATGTTGGAGATCCTGGAACTAGAGTTGTGGGTGGTTCTGAGCCACCTTGTCAGTGCTGGGAATTGAAGCTGAGTCCTCTGGAAGGGCAGCCAGTGCTCCTACCGCTGAGCCATCTCTCCAGACCCACATGTAACTCTGTAGACCTTAGGGCTTTTAAAAACTGCAGTAGGGGCATGGAAGCTTGTGCTTGTAACCCAAACCCTGGGAGAGCAGAAACGAGGGCCCCGGGATTAACTAACAAGCCATCCTAACCTACTCAGTTCCAGGCCAGTGAGAGGCCTAAAGAGAGGTGGCATTGCCTTTTTTTTTTTTTTTTTTTTTTTTTTTTTTTTTGGTTCTTTTTTCCGGAGCTGGGGACCGAACCCAGGGCCTTGCGCTTCCTAGGTAAGCGCTCTACCACTGAGCTAAATCCCCAGCCCCGGCATCACCTTCTTAAAACTCTTCCCTGTTGTAGACCTTCCTCAGGGACTTTGGTGCCCAAACCTGGACCCTTTCATCACCAAACTGTCACTGTCAGCAACCAATGCTAATAAGGCCTCTTAAGAAGCACAGTGACCTCCATGTCTCAAGGCTCCATTTAACATGGACAGTTATTAGCAAACTGTCCTTTCTCCAGAGGAACGTCTGTAAACATCTGTTCTTTTTAACCAGATGAGCTGGATACACTCTTCACTGCTGCGGGTCTGGAAAAGGTGCAGAACGTGGTGGATCGACGCTTGCAGGTGAATCGAGGGAAACAGCTGACCATGTACCGCGTCTGGATTCAGTGCAAATACAGCAAGCCGCTAGTGCCCAGTGCCAGCCAACATGTGCCCACTCCCCACACGACATAAGTTCTTCGTATTTGGGGCTTTTGTAAGAAGACATCTGTAAATGGTGACTTGGTGGTAGTGGACATTTTATTGACATTAACAAGTATGGCTTCTGGCCAGCCGCAGTGGCCCAGCACTCAGGAGGTGGAGCCTGGCAGATCTCTGAGTTAGAGCAGCCAGTGCTGCACAGAGAAACCCTGTCTCCAAAAACAAACAAACAAAAGTATGGCTTTTATTTGTGAAGCCCATTAGTGCATATTTCCTCGAGTTTGTTTTATTATTAATATTATTGTCTAGTGGGGCAATGCTATGATGAAGTGTGGAGTTCAAAGGACAACTTGCAGGGGTCGGTTCTCTCCTACCTGTTGGTCCTGGAATTCACTCAGGCTTGGCAGCAAATACCTTGAGCTTTTTGACAGCCCTCAAACTTTCAATGACTATTGTTTTATATATAGGAAAATTGATTCTGTGACCAAAAAATGACCTTGAAGTTTAGATCCTCCTGCCAGATAGTGGTGGTCCACACCTTTAATCCTGGCACTCTGGAGCCAAAGACAGGTTGATTTCTGAGTTCAGGTCCAGAGTGAGTTCCAGGACAGCCAGAGAGAGCTACACAGAGAAACCCTGTCTTAAAAGAAAAATAAGAAAAGAACGGGGGGAAAGTATGCTAGCACATTTATTGGGGAGTTAAGAATTTAAAGCCAAGGGGTTGGGGATTTAGCTCAGTGGTAGAGCGCTTACCTAGGAAGCGCAAGGCCCTGGGTTCGGTCCCCAGCTCCGGAAAAAAAAAGAACCAAAAAAAAAAAAAAAGAAGAATTTTAAGCCAAGCCTGTCCAAGTGCGATGGCTCACAGCAGGAATCGCTGTAGGTAGGAAGCAGAGGTGTAGGATCCTAGTGAGATCAAGGCCAGCCTGGAATACAGTGTAAAACCCTCTCAGGACTGGGAGTATGGCTCAATCAATGGTAGAGCAAAGCCCTGCAGCCAGAGGTGGTTTTAGATTATTCCTAGCCCGTTGGAGTCTGAGATAGGAGAACTGCCTTAAAGGCCAACCCAGGCTACATAGTGAAAGCCTACCTGGACTCCTCCCCCATGTGACAGTACTGTATATTAATACACAAGTGTAAGTGAGTATGAAATTCCGGTGCTGGTGGAACAGGTGCAGTTAATACATAAGGGCCTGCGCTGAGCTGAGTCAGAGGAGCAGCATGGGAGATACTGGGCTTGGAGTTTTAATCTTTGTGTGCTAGTGCGCATCAGTAATCCCAGCACTCAGGGTTGATGCCGTAAAATCTTGTTCAGTGCTGTCCTGGCTGTGTGCCAAGACCTGGCTGAAAAATTATCTTAACCTTGGTAGGTAATTACTTGTAGGTCCCTGAACGCTTAGTTTCCTTGAACTTAAGCACTTCTCCTTCCAGACTGTGCCTAAACAATTTTTAAAAATCTTTCACTTTTAGCAAAATTGTCTCCTTTTCATTGTGCCCTTAAACGCCTGCTTCAGTAGCAATTGAGAGGAGAACGTGCTTTTTCTACCACTTGAATGTGGTCACCATGCCATCCATGTGACCTTCAGGCATACAGACCAAAATAAACTTTATATCTTTTTGGTGGTGTCACTTAGTTGATATGGTGTTTGATAGGTTCACGTGCTGTTATCTCTAGGGTGTGAGGGCACTCTGGTTGTGCCATCTGCCACACTGTTGACCACCAGGGTTTATTGGTTTACTCCAGTCAGCTAAGCATGTGTCCCCTCTTCCCACCATCAAAGAGAACAGCCTCCCCTGAATAGACTGGTCTTCTGTCTCCTGCTAAAACCTCCGGCAAGCTCCAGTTATCAAGTAGGCGAGTTCCTTGACACACCCGCCCCCATCACACATTTCCCATGGTCTCTGTTGAAAGGGTTTTAGCTGAATCATCTAATAGCTGCCAAAAGTGTGTGTGGTTTACACATTTGAACATGTGTAAGTGTAGATACGCACACATACATATGGAAGCCACAGGCGACTTCTTCATGACACCTTCCATTTTCAGTAGACAGTTTCTCTTTAAACCTGTAGCTTGCCATTTCAGCTAGGCTCTGGCTGGCAGGCCCTGAAGGACCCCTGTCAGCACTAGGATGGCTGCCCACTGCACCTGCTTTTATGTGCATGCTGAGATTCGAGCTTCCGGCTTCCCTGCTGGTGTGCCGAGCACTTCTGACCGGTTGTCTTCTCCCCAGCACTACAAACAGGTTTCTCATCTCATTCCTTGCACTCCTGTGTAAGAAACAGCTTTGTGTGTGTGTGTGCATTTTTTCTTTAGTTGGTTTGGGTTTATCTTTGAGGCAGTCTCATGTATACCAAGGTGTTATGAAATTTACTAACGAAGATAGCCTTGAACATCTGATTCTCCTGCCTCCTTAAGTGATAGGATTCCTACCAACCAAGCTATCTCCTTGGGAGAAAACTGTTCTATTTCCAGGGTGGGGTGGTTAAGATTTATTCTAATTGTGTGAGTATTTGTGTGTCTGTCCTTGTGGGTATATACACAAGTACCTGTGGAAGCCATAGACCTTGCACTCCTTTGGAAGCTAGAGGTAAGGTGCTTTGTTCAGCCACCCCGTGCCAAGTGCTGAGAGCCTAACTCAGGTCCTCTGCGAGAACACTACTTCCTCTTAGTCACTGAGGCACCTCTCCAGCCCTGGGCTTGGCCTTTTGTTTTATTCAGTTATGATCCATTGCTGCTATTTATGTTTTTTGTTTTGTTTTGTTTTTTAGTCCAGGCTGGCCTTGAACTCACAATATGTCTGTCTCAGCTTCCTGAGTGCTGAAATCAGATGTGCACCCAGGTACAAGGTTGTAGCATTCAGTGCTGGGTCAAATGTGACATCTGTAACCTGAGCACTGCACAGGCTGGTGCAGGAGTTCAAGGCCAGCCTGAGACATTTGGTGAGGCCCTATCTCTTACAGTAAAGAGGGCTAACGATACAGAGCTCAGGCCACAGTGGAGGCACATGCCTTAATCCCGGCAGAGTGGATCTCTGAGTTACAGCCACCCTGGTCTACAGAGTTCTAGCATCCAGAGATACTGTCTCAAAAGAATAGCTCAATGGTAGAGACCTTACCTAATGGTGAGAACCCGAGCTCAATCCTTACTATGAAGAAATTCAAATGTTGAGAGGTTTCAGGAAGCCAGTTTGAAGCTTGGTGTGCTAGTATAAACTGTTGGTAAATATTTTTAAAATGCCCTGCACCTTTTATCCCGCACTAGCACAGGCACCTGTAGGGCCTCGTGGCACTGCGGGGTATCTTTATCCCAGCAGCTCCACCCTGCCCCAAGGACTCTCTGACCCAGGCAGTCTGAGAGCCGTTCAAGCGTGGCACCTTGCCACGCTGACTTTGTTCCCGCCTCCCTTCCTTCTCGTCCAATGACAGGCCTCGTTTTATCTTGTGTCTACCTTCACCTGCGTAACGACATCAACCTATAATAAACCTGTAACTCCAGCACTCAGGGTGCTGAGGAAGGATGGCCATCCTCGTAGGACACTGAGAACTAATTCTCAAAAGCTGTCCTCTGACCAGTCGTGTCTTAATGCACAGGTGTGTGAGCATGCATGTACCACTCACTGTTTCGCTTGTTCTGTCTCCAAAGTTTCTCTGTGTAGCCCTGACTGTCCTGGCTATCCTGGAATTCACTTTATGACTAGAGTAGCCTTGAACTCACAGAGATCTGCCTCCCAAGTGCTGGGACTAAAGGAGGAGTGTGCCCTGGTGATAGGTAGGTAGGTAGGTAGGTAGGTAGGTAGGTAGATGATAGATAGATAGATAGATAGATAGATAGATAGATAGATAGATAGATAGATGATAGATAGATAGATAGATAGATAGATAGATAGATAGATAGATAGATAGGCAGGCAGGCAGACAGACAGACACACACACACATACATACAGATAGATGTTCTCTAACCTCCACACATGCATATGTCACACCCACACAGGAAGAAAGGCTGACCTTCCTGATACACGTGCTGGCTCTACCCTTTATACACTGCTAGTCTCTGTCACCACCCACTGCTGGATATACTCTTCACTGCCTTTTGGGTCTGTCACAATGCACTAAGCCATTGCTGGTCATTCTCTTACTGTCCTTGACTGTCATGGTCCCCGTACCTTCCCCCTCTCCACTTCCTTACTAACATCCCCTTTCCTTGCCTCCATCACCTGCATTTTAAAATGAAGAGAGTTTCTTCCTTTCTATCTTCTTAAACCCAAGAAAGCCTGAGTCCCTTGAATGCTGTCTGATTGAATATCTGAAGTGAATGAGTAGCTATGGCAGCCACCAAAACCATCCTTTGACCTCTTAAGCATTTCAGAGCAGCAGAAATCATTTCTAGTCCCATTCTGGCACCTGACTTGGGCTTTGGACTTCCTTTCCTGGCCTGATCCCTTTTATTCTGTTCATATGCAAAGCCCTCTGACCTTTTGTCTGCAAGGCCATGTAGAACTCTGGGAAGGTCTTTGCACAGTGTATTAGCCTTGGAATCACCCGTGGTGAACAGAGGAGGATGGCATGCTCAGGCTAGACCACAGGGTAATCTCAGTGCCTAGCTGAGTTCCACTCCGAGTGCCATTGCTTGTATTTTTTCCAGTGGCTAAGATTGAACCTCAGGGCTTCACACATGCTATGCAAAGGCAAGCAGCTCTACAATTAAAGCAGACCAGCCCTGGCTGAATTACCTGAAAATGGTTGGGTTGGGAAGGTGGCTCTAGGCGTGAAGCTGCCCAGAAAGAGTTGCTTAGGCGTATCTAACAGAGAACTGCTTCAGGAAAAAACGTATCCTCCTATGTCAAGTGCCAGCCACTCAGCTGGAGAGATAAAGTCAATGTTCTTTGAAAACTGATGGCTGGTTTGATGTGAGGCAAGTTCTGCGAGCTGTTGGAGCGCAGCCAGCATTCCTGAAAGGCATGCCGGGTCAGGGTGTAACTCAGGTCTTCCTCAGAGTGCGGATTCTATGGTGCAAAGGTGATTCTTCCCAAGCCTGACCTCTCTCCGGCCTTGAATGGGGGGCGGGGTGTTTCTCCTCCTTCCTCCATGTTCCCTTGGACTCCTGATTGGAAAAGCAAGGCCCTGCAAATTTAACAAGAAGAAAGCTTAGTTCATGAGACGTTGAATGTTCCTATAATTGATTCTATCCTTGGAGGCATTAGCGACAGTAGGGGATTCTCTGTGGCCTAAAAGATGAGCCCAGGACAAACAGTTTCTTTCACACTGTTTACAAAGGCCTGTTTTTGGGTCGTGGCTGCAGCTGCTAATTCCAGAGCCGGGCTGTGTTGGGCACTGCAGGTCTCGGCTTCTTCGTGCAATCTGCAGGTTGTGATTTGACAGCCATGGCTATGAGCTTCCCAGGTGAAACAGTGACGTGGCAGTCTGCTGCCACTCTGCAGTGAGCAGTCACGGTTCACAGCTCAGGTCTGTCGGCTGTAATCAATAGAACATGTATACAACGGAAAACGACCGAGTTTAGGGGCAGAAGGCCACATGTGGTTACTTGTTCCACAAGGGGTTTTTTAGGCACAGTCGCCAGGATATTTATCCTGAGATGAACCCCGGACCCATCATTCTCTGTTTTCCTTTCCATGAGTTAGTATTTCACCATTAAAATAGAAAATATCTGATTGCTTGTAGTGCCACACACCTTAATCCCAGTGGTCAGGAGGCAGACAGACAGATCTTTGTGAATTTAAGACTAGCCTGGTCTACGTAGAGAGTTCCATTCCAGCCAGGGCTACACAGTGAGACTCAAAAAATTTACAAAGATACATACACACACACACACACACACACACACACACACAGAGACACCACAACTTCCAGGGCTACTCAGCAGGAAAAGGCCATTGCCTTGCTGCCAAGCCTGTCAATCCAAATACCTAAATTTGATCACCAGAACTGACAGAGTAGCAGGAGAAACCTTAACTCCTAAAAGCCATCCTCTGACCTCACCGGTACATTGCGACACATGCGTGCACATACACATTACCCCTGATAAATAAGTATAACTTGAATGAATAAATTATGGTTAACCTATGGTCTAAGTCTTCAAGAATGAGATTGGAGGGTCCTTGAGCGCAGAGTTCAAGGTTAGCTTGGACAATACAGTGGAAACACCATCACACACATACATAGATGGATGGTTGGATATATTTTTGCCAAGATGGCAGCATATGCCTTTAAATACAGCTCTTGGGAGGCAGAGGCAGGCAGATCTCTGTGAATTCAAGGCTAACGCCTGGTCTATATAGTTAGTTTCAGGACAGCCCCTATCTCAAAAAACCAAAATGTGTGTGTGTGTGTGTGTGTGTGTGGTATTAAAGCACCCTTAAGCTAAGTATAGTAGTACATACTATAATCCCAGCACCTGAGGCAGGAGACACTTGTTTAGAAGAAACCATGCCAAAAAAATAAAGAAAGAAAAAGAAACCATGCTTTAAATCTTTATCAGCAGTAGCAGGGGGTCACTGGGCAGCAAACCATGCTGAAGGTAACTCCCTCATGGAACAATTTCCAGCCAGACAAAAGGCCTGAGGCTCAGGCACTCCATATACATTGAGCCCCATGGCAGGGGAAGCCTACAATTATGTATAATCTTATGACCACTGGTTGCTCTCAGTGAATGCATCTGTCCTTAGCATGTTGTTGTTTTTAATTTAATGTATATGAGTACACTGTCGCTGTCTCCAGACACACCAGAAGAGGGCTTTGGATTCTATTACAGATGGTTGTGAGCCACCATGTGGTTGCTGGGAATTGAACTCAGGACCTCTGGAAGAGCAGTCAGAGTTCTTAACCACTGAGCCATCTCTCCAGCCCCAACCTTAGCATGTTTTAGTAGAGTATTACCCAAGAGTATAATAGTTGCCAGACTCCCATTGGCCCAACCCTGAATGTTGAGTTGTTAGTTCAGCTGGGAATATTAACCCTAGAAACAGCACAACTTGGAAGAATCCACTTTGCAATGGATTGTTGATCTGGGATCTGGGAGTGACTGTGGGAGGGATCTCCCTGGGAAGAGATGCTGCTGAACTTAGATCAGGAGTTGATGGCTAGCACATCAGGACCCAGGGCGTTGGGTGGAGCCAAAGGTTTGTCAGGATAAGGCTGATCCCTAATCTCTTATCTAAGTAAGCAGAGCCCTTGCTGAACGAACGATTATATGTGCTGACATTCTGACAGTTCTTAAAACTTTTGCTATCCTTACACACACACACACACACACACACACACACACACACACAGAGAGAGAGAGAGAGAGAGAGAGAGAGAGAGAGAGAGAGAGAGAGAGAGAGAGTCGTGTACAAGCTAGGCAAATGCTATACCATTGAATCTACATCCCTAACGCTGACTTTAAGGCTAAAATGTAGAGCCAGGTATGGTGGCTTTTTATCCCAGCACTCAGGAAGCAAGAGGCTGGCAGATAACTGTGAGTTTGAGGCCAGCCTGGTCCACATCGTTCCAGGACAGCCAGAGCTAGCTACAAAGTCCTGTTTTAAATAAACAACAAAAGACTGAAATGTATGGTGGCATACACCTTTAATTTCAGTACTCAAGAGGCAGAGGCAGGAGGATCTCTGCAAGTTCAAAGCCAGCCTGGTCTACATAGGAAATTAGGACAGCCAAGGCTACATAGATCCTGTCCCCTAAACCATCTAAAAAAATTTTAGAGACTCAAATACTTTTCAGGCAGCTGTGACAGTGCCTACCTGTAGACAAAGAACACAGGGTGCTGAGGATGGAGAGTTGGAGGGCAGCCTGGGCTATAGTGATAGCCTGGAATGTGGGGTGAGGTGGAGAGAGAGGGTGCTCTTCTTATGTCTGTCAGGGATGTAGGTTAGTGATAGAGCTCTTGGCCAGCATGTGTAAGGCCGGGGGTTTGATCTCTATGCCACACATCCCCAAAGGTTGTTTGTTTGTTTGTTTGTTTGTTTGTTTGTTTAAGACAGGTTTCTCTGTAGCTCTGGCTGTCCTAGAACTCACTCTGTAGACCACGTTGACCTCAGAGTCACAGAGATTTGCCTGGCTCTGCCTCCTAAGTGCTAGGATTAAAGTCCTGTGCTACCACTGCCCAGCCTAAATGTCTCTTTTGTCATTACAGGGCCCTGTGAAATATGATTTGCCACTCTTTTGCAGGTGACAGCATCTGCTCGAAATTCAAGAGGGGAAGTAGTTTACCAAAGTCGGACAGATAGTGTTAATTACAAGGTAACCAGCTTAAAGAGAGTGACCCGAGGGTCTGGAGAGATGGCTCGTCAGTTACGAGTGCCTGCTGCTCTTCAGAGGACCAGAGTTCATTTCCCAGCATCCTACACGGAATGGTTCATAACCACCTGTAACTTCAGTTCCAGGGAGCTCAATGCCCTCTTCTGGTCTCTGTGGGGACCCACACAGATGTGGCACACAGAGGCACACATGTACATATGAACAGAAAAAGAATTTAAGGCAGCTTGATATAAATACTAGCTGACATAGTATATGTATGGACTTATACATTCTGCAGGCTAGACAAGTGTGTTGTAGTATGTAGGGCTGGGAGGAGGCAACACCTCCCCTACCAAACCTGGAACTTTAGTATTAGAAAAAGGGCAGCTGTTTGGAGTGTAATAAAAATTCCAGAAGTCCAAGAGCCAGAGCTCAAGCATGCACACATGGACCAATGAGATAACCCGGCAGGTGAAGTCTCTCGCTGTCAAGACTCACAACCTACATTCGGTCCCCAGGACCTATACAGTGGGAAGAAAATCCAGGAGTTGGCACACGTGCACACAGTAAATAAATGTCACACACACACACACCTCACACAGACACACACACACACACCACACACACACACACACACACACACACACAGAAATGGGCTAAATTGTGTTTGTTTTGCGAGACCCAAACGGTAACACATTGAAGAAAACCTACCCAGGAGAGAGCCTGTTTAGCCCGCCCAGGGCCATTTGTATCTGTCAGCACAGGGTTCCAAGCTTCCTCCTCGTGGGCGGTGAACACCATGGCTCTTGCCATGACCTCCCAGCCGCAGTCAGGCTGATGCTTAGTTCACTGTTCTGATGGCA
Organism: Rattus norvegicus; assembly: GCF_021556685.1. Classification (NCBI taxonomy): domain Eukaryota; kingdom Metazoa; phylum Chordata; class Mammalia; order Rodentia; family Muridae; genus Rattus; species Rattus norvegicus. Next base: position 96,422,056 of record NC_141543.1, read on the forward strand.
CCGTCCTGATTCCCAGTTGCTTTTTACTACGCAGCTGAGTCCCATCACTGGTCCTGGCGCTGTGTCCCTGCTCCTCCTTGGGCGAGAGCGGTTTTCTCTTTTTAAATTGTTTACTTGTTTGTGTGAGTATATGTGTGTGTGGGGTGCTCTCTTGGGGGAAGGGTGTGCTCACGCTGTAGAGGATGTCAGGCATACTCTACCTATCCCTTTGAGACAGGGCCTCTCACAGAACCTAGAGCTAGACCAGCAGCCAGAAGTGATCTTCCTGTCTCCCCTCCCATGGCACTGGATTTGCGGGCCAGAATTCTGCCTCAGGCTTGCTCTCTCGCTCCTCATGGGTGCTAGAATCTGAACACAGGTTCTCATTCTTGCACAGCCAGGTCTATTGCCCACAGAGCCATCTCAACCCCAGCAGCTGACTGGCCTCTCTTAAGTATTTTTTTGTTGTTTGGTTTTTATGTGGCCCAGGTTAGTATTGAACTCTTGATCTTCTTGTCTCCATCTCTAGAACATTGGGGTTATAAGCCTGCACCACCAAACTAAGTTGACACCCATGCCTTCTTACTGTGTTTTTCCCTTCCATCAGTCTGTTCCCTCATGATTACCCAGACACCATGAGATCATATGATATCTCCACCCAGTAGGTGCCTTCTGGCCTGCTCCTACCTTGCATCTACTCCCAGACACACATAAACTAGAGCTGAGACCTCTCCTAACCGGCCCATCTCTCCTGATCTCTCACTAGTGACCAGCGTTCTCCAGGTTCTCGGGGCACTGGGACTACAGCTCCGTCTTCCCCATGATAGCTGCACTCTGACCTATGCCGGAGTTCATGAATGTTCCTCTCTAGACTCGCTCACAGCCAAGTCTCAATGCCTAGAGTAGCATCTGCCACATACGGAGGACTCAGCAAATATTTCTGATTTCCCAGGTGAGTGCATAGAATGTCTCCTCGGAGCTGGATCCCTAGAGAAAATCAGGAAGTGAAGTCCTCTGAAACAACCGAGTGAGAAGAGCAGGGCCGGTGATAGATACCCAGGTATCTAGGAGGGGCTCCCAGAGTGTCCCAGAAGCCAGGCATACCTGTGCAAGGGATAGAGGCCATCAGCTACCAAAGGGAACAGGTCATAGGGGTACAAGGTATAATGTACATTCCCGGGTGACAGCAAAGATCAAGACACTTTAGAGATGTCCGCATCCCCGGGGACCGTGTGATTCCCATCTGGGAATCAACCCCTTGTTTTAAGCCTTTAGTTTATCTGAATAGCGCCTGAGCCTCTCCCCCCACTTCCAAGGCCTTCTAGCACCTCAAATTCTGTCTGCTTAAAAACCCACGAGAAGGGTTGGGGATTTAGCTCAGTGGTAGAGCGCTTGCCTAGCAAGTGCAAGGCCCTGGGTTTGGTCCCCAGCTCTGAAAAAAAAGAAAAAAGAAAAAACCATGAGAACACAAACGTCCTTGAACTCTTGAAGCCACCAGCTCTTCTCACTGTGGGCTTTGTCAGGTTACAGAATTCCCGTGACTGCTTCCTCAACTCCAAATCAAGTACCAGCAATGGCCTATAGCAAGCCCCACAGTTTAAGAGGCCACAGTCTCTCAGGGCCACCAGCCTCTGGATTCCTGGGAATCCATAGCCCCGCCTTTCCAGCGTGCTTCGTTCTATGTCTGTGGTTCTGTCTGTGGCTGCAGTTAGAGCAGCCGCCCATCCATTGGGAATTGGAGCCTGGAGAAAGTGACTGGGTTCTGTGCCTGAGAGTTCCAGGAGGATCCACTCTGCACCTCGGCCTTTCAAAGGATTTCAGTCTTGCCCTCGGGCAGGAACAGCTACTGCTTGGCACATTGCCTGTGTACTTTTTAGACACTTGGGAAATTGTTCAGATTTTCATTTATTTTGAAAATTCTGACTTTGGGGTATAGCTCAGCCAACAGAGAGCCAGCCCACTTTACATTTGGAGACTGCATTTAGTCCCTAGCACTGAAGAAAAGAAAATCAGAATTAAAAACAGATATAATAATGAGAATGTTAGTGAACCTAGACTAAATGATGGGCTTTTTGTGCGAAGGAGTTGGTTTTGTTCTTTTTTGCAGTGAACTCAGGGCACAGTGTTAGGCAAGTTCTCCACCACTGAGCTCTGCAAACCAGGCTGGCCTCGACGAACTCAGAGATCGCCTGCCTCTGCCTCCAGGATGCTGGGATTAAAGGTGTGTTATCATTTTGTTGTTGTTGCCCATGGAAGCAAAGTCACCCAGAGTCACAGTGTGGCCTGACCCTCGGTTGGCATCACCTCTTCACTGATGAGGGATACGTGGATGAACCCTTCACTCTCTCTTCCTCTATCTAACCCTTGCCACCTCAGGATCACGGATGTACCTGTGGGAAGAAAACCAGTAGTCTCTTGCATGGTGGTGGTAGTGGAGGTGGGGTTGGAGAGGATTGTTGCTAAGAGGGGAGCTTCCGATAAGAGGCATTTAGAGTACTAAGGGGCAACGTGAAGACTTTTATACTTACTCCTAAGGACAGCACTTCAATGTCTGTCTCTTAGTACTGGGCGTTTTCTTATTGTGTATGTGTGTGTGTATGGATAAAAAGTTCATGGATCTAATTGTGCACACACACATGTGGAGACCAGAGAACAACTTGAAGGAGTTAGTTTCCTTCTTCCACCGTGTGAGTTCCAGGGGTTGAACTCAAGCTGTCAAGCTTGACAGCAATCACCTTTACATGTTTTGCCCCATCTCCTGCCCCTGGTCCTTGTTTTGTGAGGCAGGGTCTCTCACCGAACCTAGAGCTCACTGATTTGGCTAACTGGCCAGCAAGCTTGAATCCTCCTCATTAGGGTAGGATTACGGTATGTATGTATGTATGTAAGTATATATGCATGCATGTATGCATGAGTGTGTATGATATATATATATGTGCATATGTGTATGTCTGTGTGTGAGTATA